>NC_069383.1:92582115-93225000 GCF_027475565.1 Acinonyx jubatus
CGTTGACAGGCATGAATCACATCTCCTCAGAGAGATGATGGGCTTAGAATTTCACCCCATCGGTCTTTCTCACAATTCCTCCTACTGAATAGTCAGATGTTAAAAATATTACAGATAAATTAAAAAGCACACAGAATCTCCACCCCCTACCCCAAGACGGCATGTGACGGTAGACCAAAGCATTTACCTTCTTCCCTCCAGTCACAAATTGCTTGCAGCTGGTCCTCACAAAATGCGGGTTCACAGCAATGATCTACAAGGAACAAGGACCCATCACTGGTTAAGGAGCCACCATTAACGCACAGAATGAAAACCAACCCACAGAATGAAAACCCTTTATGCATTACAGGCAGCAGGATCTAAAACTTATCCTGAGATCTAGGTAAGAAGTGGTCTCTTCAAGCAACAGTCTGCAACTGAGGACATCGGAGTTTTTGCTCTTCTGGAAAGCCAGGTGAAAGCTAAAAGACAGGAGTGAGTTCGTTCTAGTTTCTGGCTGCGTGAGGACTCTCTGAGTGCACATCCCCTCTTTAGGGTCAATCGAGGCAGCAAGAGGTCACAAATGTTTGTAACTGAACACCATGAGCTGAAGAAACCCAGAGAGAGAACCCAGCTGTCTCCTCGTTCGGGATGCCCACCAGTGATTTGAGGGCACCAAGTGGAACAGGTGGGGCAACGCAGCCTCAAAGGCATTTAGCTTCACGGTGCCATTCTGTCCCTGTCAGTGGGAGACAACGGGGCTGCAGGACCACACTTACAGAACTGACCGTGCAGGACGTGCCCCTTTCCCTGCAGCCGAAGTTCCTCATTTGCTCTCCACTGAGCCAGTCCCCTCCCAGTCTTCTCTGCCAGCTCGTTAGCTTTTAACTGGATGAGATTTTGAATGATGGTTTCATCTTACTCAACGAGTATCAACTTCGTGTTTTTAGGGCCAGTCTCTACCCTGCGCTCTGCACTCACGTCTCCAACACCTCCACACCGTTTCCACCAGATACACCACAGTTATCTGAACTCAAGACCAAATTAGCAACGTCCTTCAAATCATCCCTTCTTGCAAGTGGTGGCATCGCCACACACCTCGGCCAGAGACAAGGGCCAGCTCCTCCCTGTCTCGTCACCCCATCCAACCCAACACAAAGGCTTGCGAAGTCTACCTCCTAAAGGCTTTCCGCCTTCACGTCTTCGACTCCACCTTGAACGCTCCCGACTGCTCCTGTCACTGAGACCCCGTGATGCCCTGTCTCCAGGACAGCATGAGCCTTCTAGATTGCCTTTTGCCTGCAATCCCTCTCCTGCTTAAATCACCCTCCACTCCGGCAGAGCTGCCTTCCTAAAACACACATCAGATCCTATCTCTCCTTTACCTGTTGATCAATAAGCGTTTGAATAAACAAGTGAAAACAACGAATGACCTATTCCTTCAACAACTCTAATCGTCACTTTAAGGGCCATAACTGTTATCTAAGACTGTTCCTCCTGCCTCGCGCGCCTATCAGCCCTCCAATCTATACTGTATATAGTCGCCGTATTAATTTTCCTTAAGCTTGGCTCAGTTTATGTCACTTCTCTGCTCTTACACATTCAATAATTTCTCCTTATCTACTACACGGAGTCCAAATTCCTTCGCCTGAAAATACAGCCAGCCCCAATCTGCCTCTATGGCTCTCCTGCCAAGTCCGTGTTTTATGCACCATCTAAACGAGGCCATTTTTGCCACTTCCTGAACACAACTTGAACTTTCTGCCCTCTCCGTTTGTATTATATCGTTCTTCCACATGGAAAGCCAGCTTCTCTGTCTGCCCTGTCCATTTCTTAAAGCTCACTCAAACATCACGCCCCCTGTGAAGCCATCACCGCCAAGAACAGCTAGAAGTAACTTCTCTCGGCTTTGGACTCCTTAATATTGTTTTTACCACTTTGGGTCATTAACGACAGACTGGGTGTTTGTATGTATCATCTCACTCACTACAAAAAAAAAAAAAAAATTCCTGAGGATAGCCTGAGATCACAGTCACATAAGACACATCCTATGCTCTTCTAATACCATCAAATAGTATCTAGTACATTCGAAGTGCTGAAGAGACGCTCGGTGATGAAATTGATGGGAGACGGATAGTGCTCAAAGTATTATAATCCTTACGGCTTTGTTGAGAAAATCCTTAGAAAAATTAAAACTTACTGAATACTTACTTTAATGGGACAGTCAAAAGTCTCATGAAATTCTTCTCCAGAATACAGTCCAAACACCTGCACCTAAAAAGTAAAATGGATCCGGTCAGTTCACCAGGACGGCAACAAAGACGACTGCTGAGTCAGTGAGAACACATACTATTGATTAACAAAAAGTAGAATATTTAGTAATCTAGGGCCCTTGTGATCTCTATCAAATATCTAATGAAAACAATTCTATCAGGGTGGGAGTACTCCAACGCAATTAAGCTTTCATAAGCATCTTGTGGACACGGTTCCCTTTACTCACCACAAATTTAATTTATTAAAGGGATGCCAACTTTTAAAAATGAAATAGTTCTGAATCATTTATTAATATTCTTTTATGAACTTCCATAGGCTATCCCTAAAGGAACTGTTTTCTTCCTTTTCCTGAAGGAAATAGGTGCTTCTTTTTTGAGTCATACATACATAAATCAAACATGCAGATCAATGAGGCAAGAGATTAGGTGATCTGCACTTCATTTATAATCTTATGTTGAATCTACTGAGAGTGTATAAATGTAAGATTTAAGTTTCTACTTATCACTGCCTCCCTTGAAGTTGCTCAAGACTACCATACTTTATTCATACTTAATCTCTTTTCTGAGTGGTTTACTTAAAAACTGATTAATATCCATACCGCAAAGGGTGCGGATCACAAATTTACAGCTTGACAAACTTTTTCGACATAAACATACCCCTCCAGACACCATCCAGATCAAGAGGCAGAGCCCAAGAAGCACTTTTGTGTTCCATCCCATTTAGTAACACCTTCACAAATTAACCACTACCCTGAAGTCTACCACCACAGAGAAGCTGTCCTGATGTTTGAACTTTTTATAAATACAATCAAACTATTTCACTGGCTTCTTTCACTCAACATCTTCCTTGTAACATGTGTCCAGACTGTTGTGGATAGCAGTGCCTGGTTGTCTGCCATTGCTGTATAGTATTTCAATGTGTGAATACAGCACAATACATGTATCTACCATTTGTTGGTCCTTTGGGTTGTGTCCAGATCGGGGCTATTATAAACAAGCTGCATGCAATGAACACTCTTTACAAATTTTTTGGTGCACTTAGGTACACATTTATGAAGGGCATACGTAAGTAGGAATGGAATTGTTGCCATAGGCTATGCATCTGTTCACTTTTAATAAACAGCCAAACCATTTCACAAAGTGGTTCTGATCAATTTACACTCTTACCAAACAGGGCTTAAGATTCCAGGAGCTCTCAAACACTTGGAGCTAACCGTTAGGGGCACTTAGAACTATTTCCCAACACTTGGGATGTGTGCACTCTGTCTCCAGTCTCTAGAAGAGTGGTATTATTTTTTTCTTTAATTTGTAAGGATTCACTGGTGAAGCTATCTAGGTTGGATGGCTCTATGTGAGAAAATAATTACACATCCAAATGTTTAAACAGTGATAAAACTATTCAGACTTCTGATTTCTTGTTTTCATCTTAGTAAGTTGTGAGTGGTTCATTTTTGCAAGTTCAAAGAGGAAAACTTACTCACGACATAATTATTGGAAACAAATTCATTCGGTAAGAGATAAAATTTTCAGGACACTCATTTTGGGCCTGCTGTTTTTATAACCTGTGCCAAGTATGTTATTTGGGTTCCAACAACAGCATATGGTATGATATGACAGAGAGGGAATTGGATTTACCCTGAGGTAGTCCTTAGGATGCATTATTGACACGATAAACTCAGGCATGCCCCCCCCCACCACCTTGCTTCTCATTGTTTAGAGGGAATCATCATTACTCCATAGTTAAGATCCCTGGAAACTAATGGCAAGACCCCACCCGAGATAAACCAAACAGTTCTGGTGGAGTGAAATGGTATTTTAAAAGGTCCACAATTGGAATTATGTAGCTAGCACCGAAAATCTTGCTCTGCCTCATTTGGTCTTTTAAGCAACACCATGAGGTATGGACTGCAAACACCATTATGCCTGCTTAACAGAGGAGTGTGCAGAAAAATAACTGACTTGGCCAAGGCCACAAAGAACAAGATGAGTGTTTCATACCCTATTCTCTTACACACTAACATTATATGAGATAGCCTAAAATATGGAAATAAGAGATCTTTCTGCATAAAGTATAAGAAAAGTGGAACAGGAAAATACCATTCAAAAGCCTCAAATGTTTACCAAACTTAAGTAAAGGTGAATGTCAGACTCTGAATTAGACAACTGTGATAAAAAGCTGAAACGAAACGGAGCAGACTTTTTATTCAAATGGATCAACTTCCTTGTGGCTACAACAGGCTAAAGGTGATTTTAAGAACAAAGGTTAGGGGACTTTTTTTTTTTTTCCTAATTTTTTAAATGTCTACTTATTTTTGAGAGACAGAGCAGGAGAGGGATAGAGAGAGAGGGAGACACAGAATCTGAAGCAGTCTCCAGGCTCTGAGCTGTCAGCACAGAGCCCGACGTGGGGCCCGAAACCAAGAAATGCAAGATTGTGACCTGAGCTGAAGTTAGACACATAACCAACTGAGCCCCTCAGGCGCCCGCAGGTGATTTTTACTGTGGAGAAAAGTACATGAGATGTAAATAAATGATGTATGAACCCACTGAAAAAGATGGAGGCATCAGTAAATGAGAAGATAAATATCAGGACTGTGAATCTAATGGTGAAATAAATGATGAATTACCAGGGATAAGTGCCCCTTTAAACATTAGGGACCAATACTGAAGATGTAATAGTAGACCAATAAGGGGGGGAATCAACAGAAAAGAGGTCAGACTAGAACTCTGGGGTCAGTCTCTACTGCTGTGTTTAACTGAATCATCTCTTGGTCAAATAACTGTATTTTCTCTTTCAGTATGGAAGAACACTGTAACTTCTTGAGACAAATCTCCTAACTTGATCGGGACAAGCAGGGTGATTTGTAAAACCCTCGATGTTTTGGTTCACTTCACTAATATAACAAGCAAAACTCAGTCACAATCACACTACGATAGCCAATAAAATCCAAAACCGTTTTTACTCATTTTTTCTCTCTCCCTTTTGATTTATTTTGCCATCTTGTCTGTTAAATATCATACTCGTCTGTGAAAGGAACCTGTTCAATGTCTGCCTAGACAGTTTTGGCTTTAAGGAAGATCTCATCCCAAATAAGGATCACAGAATTAAAGGTTAAAATTGCGGGGCTCCCTTTGAAAATGGTGTCCTTTGGGGCGCCTGGGTGGCTCAGTCAGTTGAGCGTCCGACTTCGGTTCAGGTCGTGATCTCACGGTCCGTGAGTCTGAGCCCCACATTGGGCTCTGGGCTGACAGCTCGGGGCCTGGAGCCTGCTTCAGATTCTGTGTGTGTGTGTGTCTCTCTCTCCCTCTCTCTCTCCCTCCCTCCCCCACTCATCTTCTGTCTCCCTCTCTGTCAAAAATAAACAAACACTAAAAAAATTTTTTTAAAAAAAGGTGTTCCCCAACATCCTCCCCCAACTAGTCACAAAAAATACCTAACGAAGAAAAACAAAGTTCTGAACACTTGGCCGTAGAGTCCATCTACTGCAGTCCGGGAGGAGTTCTCACTAACTCCAGACCATCTCTTTGGTGGCCGTATGAGGACCACGGAGGAGATGTGGTATGTGTTTTACTGCCTGAAGTCAAGAAAGCCTATCCTCACGAATCGATAAGGAAGTTGTGTATTCTTCTCCACTCGAGCATGGAGTTCTACAGATCTGTCAACCAGAAAACGGGTGACAGCCCATCTGATGTAGGAGAACCACGAATGAGGTAGCCAGAGTATCAGAAAACCTCCTGAGAAATGGCCTTTCTCAAACCCCAGGTTCCAAACAGTAACGGGTCAGGTTAGAACAGGGATGAACATGTAAGCTGCCATTTCATCTAGGGTGGTGGCTGAAGAGACCATCACAGAGGAGGTAGCTGGTTTTCATTTTCTCCACCCGCGGAGAGTGTCAGAGACCCGGGAGAGAGGACAGCAAAGGCTGTCGCTGGCGGGGCTGCCTTAAACTGACTCCCTCTGGTCAGAGGAAATCAAGCTCCTTCATGAGGCCCCTGTGCGGAGCTACCCAAAATGGTAACAGGCTGGGCTGAGAGCAATCAGACCCAGAACGTATTTGCCAACCCACATTCAGAAAGAGCTCTTCTCCTCGTTCTGGACTGGATAAACAAGCAATACAAAATGGACACGAGGTCTCTAAAAAGGATATCGCAGAATGCCATTCCAACGACTCGGAGGGAGATGAAGCATGCTTTTACAAGTGTTTACTAGTAACCAGCAAAGAAAGGAAACTACAAAACCATTGGGTGACTTCAATAAGAAGAAAAGGCCTTCATGAGTCTGGAGCGGAAAGACAGGATCATAATAGCTGGCAACTACTACGTGTTTCTTCTGTTCCTGATACTATTCCAAACGATTTATAAGTATTAGCTCACTTATTTCCAATCATCACTGAGGCAAGTGCCATGGTTATTCCCATCTTATAGAGAAGGAAACAGGCTGAGGCACGGAGAGATGACAATAACTTACCTGCACTCACATGGCTACCATGTGGCAGAATTCCATTCCTAACCATTAGACTGCACTGCCTGGCACTCTAAGACATACGACAAGTTGTAAATTTTTTTGTTTAATTAAATATATGTCTGGCTGATATGAAAATAGAGCTGGAAGCAAGAGAAAGATTTCAGGAAAATTAAAAATCCGAGATGGAACAAAACTCTACTCCCTAAGGCAAAATGGACAGTGGGATAAAAGCAAATCAGCAAAGGAAACAGACAAGAAAGTCTCCCCCACTCCAGAGAAGTGAGCAGGATAAAAATAATGAGAAATGAAAGCACACATGTGTGTGTGTCACACAATAGGACCGATTTTCCTTACAACCTGCATATTTTCAAAAGAAGGGTGAATAGTGCTTACCCAGTCACCCTCTTTCCTTGAAAAGTTCCGGTACAATAATGTGAGGAGGGGGAAAAGGCCAGTCTACAGTGGGTTAAGGAGGGAATTAACCATTCACTAGGGTGCCTGGGTGGCTCAGCTGGTTGAACACCTGACTTTGGCTCAGGTCATGATCTCACAGTTCACAGGTTCAAGCCTGGCGTCAGGCTCTGTGCTGACAGCTCAGAGCCTGGAGCCTGCTTCGGACTCTGTGTCTCCCTCTCTCTCCGCCCCTCCCCCGCTCCCACTCTGTCTCTCTCTCTCTCTCTCTCTCTCAAAAACAAATGTTAAAAAAAATTTTTTTTAAATAAAATTAAAAAGGCATGCACGGTTAGCAATAAAAACAGCTAACATACACCTGGAGGGCTCGCCACATATCCAGCACCTCACAACATCCTCATGCAGACCTCCCGGCGTGCCCACTGCCCAGCTAAGGAAATAGAGACGCTGGGGGTGGGGCTGGGGGGTGGGGGCAAGCAGTGAGCCCAGCCCAGGGCAGGGGAGCGGAAATCCCGCCCGGGCAGGCAGGATACAGAGCCATGATCTCAGCCTCTGCATGGTAACTGCCTCCAGCCTAAGTATTATTGGGTTTCTTTGAAGAAATGAAAATAAATGGAACTGAAGCAATAATCAAAATCAGAACTGAAGTAAACTTTCCTGAAATGAAAACAATACTTCAGTATATGGATCACAAGGACTTACTGTGTTCCAGACAAAATTAATGAAAATAGACCCGAACAAGACATAACTTAGCAAACTGAACTACAAGGGCCGTATGCTGTTGTTTTATTGTTGTTATTATTATTAGTCTAAGCTCCAAGGCAGGACAAAAAAAAAAAAAAATTAAAAAGGTTTCATGAAAGAACAAAAGTATGCTAGCCTCAGACACGTCCACAAAAATAAAGGTCAGACAAAAGGGAACAACATTTCCAAAATTTCAAGAGAAAGTATCTCTACCCTGCACTCTATACTAAATTGATTCTAGTTTACCTATGAAGGCGACATATTTTTATCTAGGGGTTTTAGTACACTAAAGAAAGAAAAACCACAACAGCCATGTAAAGATGCATTAGGTCTAGATATCTGCAGTTTACCTTCGTAATAACCTTTATGTTTTCATCATTACTAACCACTTTGCCAGATCATTCTATACTAGCTGCTCAATTTTCACAATACTGGCTAGCTTATATAAATTATGCATACCAGAAGATTTATTTTCAGTTTTATCAATGCTAATAAAACATACGTGAAAACTATTTTTAAAAAATGTATTCTGGGTTGGGGCACCTGGGTGGCTCAGTCGGTTAAGTGGCTGACTTTGATTCAGGTCATGATCTTGCGGTTCGCGAGTTCGAGTTTGGGCCCCGTGCTGACAGCACAGAGCCTAGAGCCTGCTTCGGATCCTGTGTCTCTCTCTGTGCCCCTCCCCCGCTCACGCTCACTCGCATGCTCTCTCTCTCAAAAACAAATAAAACATTAAAAAAATTTTTTTCTTACTGTATCCTGGGTCAACACCAAAATAGGACAGTGAGGAATTGGACTCAAGCGAAAAAGCAGCTATTTGCCAAGAAGTGCAGCAGATGATATCTGAGGGTCATAATCCACCAGACAGAGTTAAAATCTCCCACTTTTCCACAAATAATAATTATTCAACATATAAAGCTTCGAAAATTCCTTGACAAAGTATTTTAATAAAAATCCTTTTTCAGTCTGAAAAACGAATGTTCTCTTTCAACCAATTCAGTTCAATTAAATTGGCTGTCAGTCCACAAGGACTTTTTTGTTCTGTTTTCTTTAAGAGAATAAAATAAAGTTGACCTTTCTGTACAAACCATGAATGTAAAAAGGTTTCAACAGTTTGGATCATTCTCAATTTCCATACATACCAACTCCTCCCTCAACTCTGACAATCTGGTGGACCACAGAATTTTAGAAAGTACTGCAAAATCTGACAGTCCTCTTTGGAAAGCAAAGAGGTTACTGATTACCATTTCAAAAGACTCTTTGGGCAACATTCAACTTAGACATGTAAAATGCATTCTTGGGGCTCCTGGGTGGCTCAGTTGGTTAAGCTACCGATTTTGGCTCAGGTCATTATTATCTCAGGGTTCGTGGGCTCTACCCAACATCGGGCTCTGTGCTGACAGCTCAGAGCCTGGAACCTGCTTCAGATTCTGTGTCTCCTTCTCTCTCTGCCCCTCCCCCACTCATGATCTGTCTCCCTCTGTCTCAAAAATAAATAAACATTAAAAAAAAATTTAAATAAATAAATAAAAATAAAATGCATTCTTGTGGGAGGACTTCATTTTTCTCCTGTTAACAGATTAAACGGGTATAAATTTTTTAGATGGAGTACACGATCTTTCATCCACTCATATTAATGACCCACTGAATTTAGGTCATGTAAAAATACAAAATTAGGTTAGGAAATGCATTCTACTTGATCAGGATCATGTGAGATTCTGGAAGGACTCTTCATGTACTTTCTCCTGAAACTGTTATTTTAGAGAAGTAGCTTAAATACACCATGCATTAGAATTTTATCATTGCAGACCAACATTAGAAAAGACTTCCATCGACTGAAAAACAAAAAAGACATTCTTATAAGTGGAAAATCAATCACCACAGCCACTAAATGTCACAGCTCAACACCAGCAAGAGGCACTGATAATTGTTAGTTACACACCACACAAATGATGTATGTCCTCGGTTGAGGAAGTGGGTGCCAGGTTTTTAGAAAACTGTACATATATTGATTTTACATTTATTTAATGTGGCCATTGTAAGACACTTTATTCTTCTGATAAACTATGATTGCTTATCAAAAGATTCTATAATTCAAGAGAAACATTCATAACTTGTGTGGAAATGAAAACCACCAGCCCACAGAAATCATACCCACAAAATCCAATTTTGTGGATTTATGGCAGAAAGGCATTAAACTACTGTCTTGCAGGAACTGCAGACTAGTCACTGAAGTGTAAGTGGCACAGGGATAATGATTAAGGTGACACGTTGCCCTGCCACAGCTGTTAATCAGCTTAATACTAGTTACATTATTGACATTCTTGTAATTACTTTTCCTCAGGCACATTTGTGCAAAATATATTTTACTTTAATTATGAGCAATCCGAAGCAGGTCCAATACCCAAAAAGAGGAGTCAAGGCTCTCCTAAGGCAGGGGTACAGTGAGCAGAAGGCTTTTCCAAGCGCCTGCAGTTGGGGGACATCCCAGCCCTCAGATGGCTTCTGACACCAGGTCATGGCCATACCTTGCCGTCCTCGGAACACACACCCATGTGCTCTCCACTTTCATCCAGGCTAATCTGATTTATCTTCACAGGACTCTATTAAAAACAAACAAACAAACAAACATGTAAAACTTCAGGAAAATAATCCGTCAACAACCAAATACCTTAGCTCCTTGTAAACACTGAAGTGATACAAATCATCTCTTAGCTTAGATGCAGGAGTGCAACACATATTTTGTTTTTGCAGGTGAAAATGGTGACATATAGCTTTGTTCTCACACATGGAAAAAGATCACCTCAAAATTTTTTATTTCGTGTGCTTGAAGTCCCAGCTAAAATGTTATTTTTGTTACAGGTTACATGCCTTTTTATTTGTTCTGTTCTATTTATTCCATACTCCTAGAATTCCTTCCCAACCAGATCCATTAAAAGAACACAACAAAAGCCAAAATAAAAAAATCAAGATGTAAAGAAAAATGTTCACCGTTTTAGTTCAGTTCATCAGTCACTCTATTTGTCCTTCTCTCACAAATCACTGAATCAATTTGGTATTCATACTTCATGCTTAGTACTTTCAGGAGGGAAATCCACAGGGTCTAGTTGATATTTCCTAATTTGTTCTCCTTATTCTTTCCAGTAATCTCAAATTTAAAAATTCTGTGAAGACCGAATGCAGGCATTCTATTTTGGATATATTTTCCCAAGCGTAAATACCCAACTGAACTTTTATTTTTCACAGCTTTCTGGTTCTCTATGTAGACAGCTGTTTACTTACTAAAATATTCAGATAGGTGGATTTTCTAATAGAAGTCAAAATGTTGGGGATGCCTGGGTGGCTCAGTCAGTTAAGCATTCGACTTCGGCTCAGGTCACGATCTCGCGGTTCGTGAGTTCGAGCCCCGCATCGGGCTCTGTGCTGACAGCTCAGAGCCTGAAGCCTCCTTCAGATTCTGTGTCTCCCTCTCTCTCTCTGCCCCTCCCCGGCTCATGCTCTGTTTCTCTTTCTCTCTCAAAAATAAACATTAAACATTTATTTAAAAAATTGGTAAATGTTGACAACACTAAACAATGGCCAGCTTTTGTTTTCCTTCTTAAATAACTGCAGTTTCCAGCTACTTTACCCAAAACATGATAGAACAAACTAACCAAGGAAAGAAAAGTTGGCCTTTATCAGTTATGACAGAAATCTGCAGATTAGTTTTTTCAAGTCTCTAACCTTAAGATAAGTTGGCTTTTGGATAGGAGTAAATGGAAATATACAAAATGGGATGTTCTTTTCTCAGCGGAACGCATCTTGGAGCTAGTAAGCAAAGGTCAGGGCAGACCAACACTCCCAGACTTCGGAAGGCCACCCACTCACTGACTGGTGACGGTGAGAGAAACTCCCCCCATCCCAGGTGGAGACGGCAGACTCCACAATCTTTCCCCATCTCGATCACCACACAAGCAACACCCCTGTAAAATGTAATCTTTGAAAAACAACCTATCTCCTTAAAAGTTCCTAGAGTGTTAAAGAGGAAAAGACCTTGAAGACAGATTTGATCCCTCTGACAGGAACATAGACCGAAGCCCACGGATGAGAATCACAACAGAGAACGAGCCAGCGATCCGACTCTGAGAGCAGTGGACCGGCGTCCTGTAAAGGGAATGCTATCATGGGCAGCATGGAATATAGAAAACCAATCTTCTTCAGATAAATGCTTTCCTTCTAGAGTATCTTCTGTTACCAGTTCCCTAATTCTCATCTTTTGATCATCAAACAACATTTTATTTTATTTTCCAAAGTTTGTTTATTTTGGGGAACAGGCAGAGAGAAAGAGGGAGAGAGTCCCAAGCAGGCTCCGTGCTCAGCATGGAGTCCAACGCAAGGCTCAATCTAACGAACTGTGAGATCATGACCTGAGCCGAAATCAAGAGTTGGATGCTTTATCGATTGAGCCACCAGGTAGGTGCCCCTCACCAAACAACATTTTATATATTTTTGAATTTATCTTAGAGAGAGAGAGACAGAGGCAGTGAGAGGGAGACAGAGGATCCCAAGTAGGCTCTGTGCTCAAACTCACATACCGTCAGATCATGACCTGAGCCAGAATCGAGTCAGACGCTTAACCGACTGAACCACCCAGGCGCCCCACAAACATTTTAATACCCATTTTGCTCTTGGCATATATAAACCCCACGTTCCTCTGACTGTAATTTAATTGGCAATTGGTTGTAATCTATCTCAAATTATAATTTAATAGGTGCATGAAGCCTTATCGACGCCAAGGTTTCCTGTCCTGTCCAAAACAGTAGTTCTCAGTGGCTGGGCAGAAACAAGCCAAACTTTTCATTACAACCTGTTTCTTCCTGAGTAGAATCCACAGTAGCAATATTACAGAGGAATCAGATCTACAAGGTATAAGGATCCTCTTTCCCTCACATCACCATTAGCAACAGATATTTGTTCTTTTACTTTTCTGCCAATGATCAATATTCATTGATTTGTTTCCCCGACTACTAATAAACTTAAGCATTTTTCTTAAGTCTGTCGGCCAATTAAATGTGCTCAAGCAGCTTAGTTTGTTCACAGCTCTTACTCATTGTTCTATGAATATGTTTGTTGTTTTCTGGCTAATTTCCTTTTTATTTTTAGGGCATGAGGTCTGGGTACAATACCTCACCCAGACAGTGTATGTGGTCTCTCTCTTTTTTTTTTTTCCTTTTCTTGCAAGATGGCTATTGTTTTATCCCTTATTTTAAAGTCCAAGTGTTTAATCCTTTCAGGACTCATTTTCTTCCAAAAGGATATCCAGTTGGGCTGGCCCCATTAAATAATCCACCCTTCATCTGAAGAGAACTATGTCTTCCATACAATAAATATTTACAAACACTGAGATGACCTTGTGGGTTTTCAATTGTGGTCTCTTTTGTCCATTGCAAGATCAATCCATCACTGACCTATTTATAATATACATAGCATACCTAGCATGTTCTCCTATCTGGTAAGAGGCAAGACCTAGTCACAATTCTTCACACTTTCCTTGGCTTTTCCCAACTTCCATGTGAAGTTTAAGATGAAATGACCCTCATGTTACTAAACAGAGTGGTCACTGTTCGTGCCTAGCTTACTTTACCTCATGAGAGCATGTGACACTGCTGATAACTCTCTTTACTTCCAGGAAACCATACTTGTCTGGTTTTCCTTCTAAATTTCTAGCTCTGAGGCTCTCAGCACAGAGATCACTTCAAATCCTGTCCCCCCTGCCCCCAATCAGACCCTCCCCACACTGGTTCGCTCGCTGTCTCTCAAAAATTAACAAACGTTAAAAAAAATTTTTTTTTTTTTTGCTCCCCTCTTTGTCTCCCAATCTCCTGATTTCTGTATTTCACGGTTCAGTCTGTGCAGCTCTTCTCTCTGACATATCTTTGTTCCTTTGGTTATTTCCTTCCCAGCCATGAACTGACTCCTGAATTTTATCTCTAGACTGGGCCTCTCCCTACCTCAGACCAATATATACAATTGCCTATTTTATAGATGGACTTGGATGCCTAACAGGCATGTCAACTAAAGCGTATCCAAACCCAAGATCCTGATACTCTCTTAGAAAGGGGCCTTCTTAATGCTTTTCTCACCTCAGTCAAGGACTACTACATTTTTCTGGCTGTCAGGACAAAAAACCTTGGAGCCATTCTTGACTTCTGTCTTCCTTTCACACACTACTGTGTATCTGTCGGCACAATTCTTACCATCTCTTATACCAAATTTACCCAGACTTTGACCACACTCACCAGCCCTACAGCTGCCATCCTGGTCCAAGCCACCATCATTCTTGTCTGGATTATCCTAACAGTCTCCTAACTGGTCGACATGCTTCTGCCCTAACTCTCCCAGAAGTCTGTTCTCAAAGAGTCAGCAGAGAGCTATTGTTCACGGGTGATCAGATAATGTCATTCCTTTGTTTAAACTACCCCCATGGCCTCCCATCTCAGGATGAAACCTGAAGTTTTTACTATGACCCGAGAGTCCTAAACAGTCTGGCCCAGCCCTGCCTCCAACTTCCCACCCCCCCATCTACTCTCTGCCTTGTTCTCTCTCCTCTAGCCACGATGACCTTCTTGCTGTTTTCTAGATTTCGAGCCTTTGTGCTTGTTTGACCACTTCCAGAATGTGTTTCCGCCAAATCTTCACTCGTAGTCACCTCCTCAGGGACACCTGGCCAGTGATATAAAATTCCAATGTTCACCTGAACATTGCAACTGCTTCACTGCTTGGTGCCCCCTGTAGCTCTCACCACTATCTACCTTACTATGTAGTTTTACTCACTCACTACAATATTAAATACATGAGGGACAGTTTGAAGAATAAAAAACTCCAATCACAAATTCTTCCAGAGAACAGAATGTATGTTTCCCGAATCATTTCACCAAGCCAGCATAACCTTATAATAACAAAGCTCAACAAGGATATTAAGAGAAAGGAAAAGTACAAGGGAATCTCAGTCATGAGCATGAATGAAACAACCTAAAGAAAATATTAGTAAGATCAGCATATATAGAAAAAGCATGTTTATTCCAGAAATACTAAGGCTGGTATAACATAGGGAAATTAATGTTACAATTTTCTGCATTAATAAAGTAAATGAGGGGGTGCCTGGGTGGCTCAGTCAGTTGGGCGTCCAACTTTGACTCAGGTCATGGTCTCGCGGTTTGGGAGTTTGAGCCCCGCGATGGGCTCTGTGCCGACAGCTCCGAGCCTGGAGCCTGCTTCAGATTCTGTGTCTCCCTCTCTCTCTGCCTCTCCCCCACTCACGCTCTTTAGCTCTAAAAATAAACATTAAATTTTTTTTAAAAAACAGCAGGGAAATGAGGAAATGGTCAAAAGATCACCTCAATAGATGCAAAAGTGATCAAATTCAACACTCGTTCATGGTAAAAACTCTTGGCATAATAAGAGAAAAATTCCTCATTGTTATTTAATGGTGAAATATTGAAAGCTTTCCCTTTGATATCTTTACAGTATTGACCCTTCTAATCCATAAACCTGGAGCATTTCTCCATTTATTAGACCTTCTTTAACATCTCTAAGTAAATTCTGATACTTTTGTTGTATTCTGAGAGTAGCAACGTCAGTGAGCGCCCTTTTCTCATTCCTGATATGTATAATAGGACTCCATTTACACAACATACAAAAATAGGCAAGGGGCACCTGGGTGGCTCAGTCAGTTAAGTGTCCAACTCTTGGAGCCCACTTGGGATTCTCTGTCTCCCTGTCTCTCCCCAGCTCATACTCTCTCAAAAAAATAAATAAACCAACAAAATTCCAAGATAGCGCACAGGTAGTACACATAGAGGACAGAAAATGGCAAAGTAAAGCAAAGCATTTTTAACTATAAAGGTCAGTGCAGTGGGGTCCCTCTAAGGGAACTGAAAGGGGAGCCGTGGAGAGGAGGTAGGTCATATGGTCTATTCTCCAGAATGTTAGTTACGTGATTGTTTGCTTTATAACTATTTGTTTCACTGCACATTTTATGTGCTTTGTAAAGCTGTACTTCACAATAAAAATAAGCGTTACAAAATTTAAAATAAAATTACAAAGAACTTGCCCATGAAAACGTCTGGGGTCAATACCATCAAAGATTTATTTCTTAGATTATGTTCTGCTTCCCGTGACTGTCAAGCAACTCAAAAGTTCTTCTATTCCGGTCATCTAGATTTTTCCCAGAAAATACTGCATTTCATATTGCTAGTGATGAAATTTTTTTATTTTTACCTTTTCTTCTTTTCATATTGCAATAACACTAGTGACATTACTATGACCACTAGTGCTAACATTTACTATATGCTTATCATGCATCAGGCTCTAAGAGTTTTATACATATACCACTTAGTCCTCACGTAATACGAAGAGGTAGCTACTATTTTTCCTATTTGCAAATATGAAAAAATAATTTTAATGTTTCCTACTTTATTAATTTCTATGTATTCTATATTTACTTTCCCTTTTGGTCTTAGAACAACTGTCTTGACCTTATTCTAATTCCCTGACATTAGTAAATAGTGCATTAGTTGTTACTGCTTGTCTGTTAATCATAAAATAACCACACATTCAGCATTTGCCTTTGAGTATACCAACTGGCCAGAGCCCAGAAAATAATACAAGAATTGCAGTAATTATTTCCTCTTTGGGAAAAGTAACACTTTATTTTGTTTTATTTCGTTTCTAAGGATGGTGACAGTATTATCTGCTTATTTGTCTAGTTATTAATAAAGCTCTAGTATAACTACAATTGTGGTCAGAAATACGGTTTATGTAACTTTTTTTTAGTTGATTACTCTTTGAAACTTAAGATATCGTATCAGGGGTGCCTGGGTATAGCTCAGTCAGTTAAGGGTCTGACTATTGGTTTTGGCTCAGGTCATGATCTTATAGTTCGTGAGGTCTGCTGTCAGTGCAGAGCCTACTTGAGACTCTCTCTCTCTCTCTCTCGCTCTCGCTCTCTGTGCCTCCCCAGTTCACACACATGCATTTTTTTTCTCTCTCTCTCAAAATAAATAAACATTAAAAAGTGGTATTTCAAAGTAACTCCTATTTGTGGTTCAAAATACACATATTTTTAAATCATATTATTTTCTATATACTCTTATTTACTTTTTTCTTCTTGATCAAAGACTGACAGAGAAAAGTTTAAACAACGTCCCACGACGACTGCAGTTCTGTCCATTTCTCTCTGCATTTCAAGTAAAGTTTGCTCTAGATATTAGATGCCCTGTAATTTGGCACAAAGGTATGATTGTTAGAGTTTCCTTTTACCTTTACATGTAATCAATAGGATATAGGGTCTCCTAGCGAATATGCTCTTTTGCCTTCAACTCTTTTCCCTCACATTTGTATTGTCAACATGCTTAATATTTATTTCAAACATCAAAGCTGAGGCTATTTTTAAGTTAACAGTGAAGTATTTTGTACTTTTTAGAAGTGTGTTTCCCCATTCCATTGTTACTCTTGTTACACTCCTCAAATTCTTTTCTCTTGCCTGTCTAGGATGAACTTAAATGCTGTTCATTCTGTCTGTATCCTGTTAGTGATTATCTTTAAATTTTTAGAAATTATACTTTACCTCTCACTTCAAATCAATGCAACTGTATACACTGGCTCATTTAGAAGATGAGGTATTTACCACATGTTTATTTCCTACCTCCTTCCTTTCCCTATTTCAAAGTGAAAGTAGAAATATTTTCTATTTCCTAAGTCACTTCAAACAGAATTGGAGACAAAGTCTAGTTAATACATTGGTAAAATTTATAATCTTAAACTGTAAGTTCTAAGTCTGAATCTAGAGGAAGAAACTGTTGAGCTAGTGGGATGGCCATAATTTTAAAACTGATTCAAGAGATGTCAGGTAAGGATTAGGAATATTTACCTCTTGTGTACACTTAAATATTTTCTTTAGGTTTTGAAAATATTTGGATTTTTTTACTCATGTAAATCAAGTAAAGTCAACTCACCAAAAAAAAATCGTACAAATTATAGGTACACAACAAGAGTCAACCTCAGTAATAACAAATACATAAGAATATGAGATATTTTGTCTATGGAACCAGCAAAGATTGTTTATCCAGTTTTGGCAAAGCAACCCCAAAACAGACACTCTTCATACCCTATCGGTGTAGAGCCAAATCTGGAGAAACTTTCCTAAGGATCATTTGGCATTGTGTGTCAAAATTCTCTAAAATGTGTATTGCCTGTTTTACATAAGAAGTAGCAAGGTTATTTTGCTAAGATGTTTTCTACAGCAGGTTTCTTTCTTAAGGCACCAAGAAATAGAAATGATCCAAACTTCTAAAAGCAAGGAATGTAAATGATGAAAATTAAAAGAACAACAACAAAAAACAACGAAACTTAAAAAACGTATTATGTAGTAAAGAATTTGACTTTCTCCAAAGAGAAGTCAGTCCTTTGCCCTTGGCTTCTGGGAGATAATCTGTCACACCTGCACACCTGATAGGGATGCCTTTGTTAAAGGCTAAAAACCCGACAGTCTTTCAGTGGACCATGCCAGAAAAGACTAACCCTGTGATTTCGGGTGGGGGCTTTGGGTCACAGGGTATCAACCAACCCGGAAGCTGAATTCAAGCATGTGGACAACCCAGTAACCAATCATGCCTACATAGCAGATTCCCAGTAAAATCCCTGAACACCAGTGTGAGCTTCCCTGGTTGTCAAATACCTATGCCAGGGCGGTAACATGTCCTGAGGACAATGGGATCTTGTATCCCAGGGTCTGCCCTAAGTGTCTCTTACCTGAGCTGATTTTTTTTTGACTGTATCCTTTCCTTGTAATAAAGTGTGAGTATAGTAACTTTGAGTGAGTTCTGTGAGGCCTCTAACTAATCATCAATCAGGAGAATGGAATGGAGAACCTCCCAGATCTTGTACCTGGTGTTGGAAGTGTGCAGCAGATTCACTCATCTGGAAGACTATGCCCTCAACTCAAACAATTTGGCTAGCTCTGATGAGACACGAGCCAATGTTTATAAATATGACTATACCGACAAGTATTTGTACATAATATATGTGACTGGAAGTAGATACTCCAAAATATTAGCACTTGTCATATCTGGGTGCTGAGATCTTATTATTGTTTAGATTGTCCTTTCCTATGTTTTGCTAGTTTTCTACAAACATATATTTATTTTGTTTGTAAGTCAAAGGTAAATATTTTTAAATGATCATGTAATCAGTTCATTCACTTAAAACCAAAAAGATGCCAAAATGGTAAAGCCATCACACCTGCAGCATCTATTTTTATCTAAAGAGACAACTATCATCACTGTGCCCGTCAGTTTCTATTCATAGTTCCATAATATTTGATAAAGAATAGCAGGATTTCAACATTACAGCTGTCACCCAATTAGTACAAGTAACGGATCTGGCATCTATGAACATGTCTCACAGAAACAGGGACAAATGCCTCACACATATGTACCATTTCTGTATACTTGAAATAAAGGGAAAAACAGAAAGGGTACAGGAGGGGGAAACAGAGTACAAGATTCTTTTTCAATATGGAATTTTCTAATTGCCTGTTTTACACACAGATTTTGGGGGTGGGCAGATGAGGGGGTATCTGCCAAGATGGGATACTGGAGTAGATGTAGACAAGAAAAAGGGACCGAGGGGGGAGGGGGAGTGTGGGGAAGACCAGAGAAGAATGGCCTCAGCTGTATTTTCCATTAGCTACAATTTTATTCCTAATGGAGACATGTTTGGAATTCTGGACAATATAAGTGAGTTTGTTCAAAAATCAATAATGTCAAGCTGACACTATAGAACATACAAAAATGTTTCCTTAATGGAACAAAAAAAAAAAAAAGAAGAAGAAGAAGCCTGAGTAAGCAGGAGGGGGCAAGGACCAGCATACCCCTTCTAAGCCCAAGTCCACTACAGGTGGCCTCAAGTTCTTAAATTTAAAGAAAAGGCAAAATCACCAACACATACACCTCATGTGATAATCAATCACCTAATGTAAAATGCTGGAAATAAATACACTTAGTATGGATTATGTCAGCTCTTCAATTAGGAATAAATTCACGGTCATTTCGAAAGCTGCCTTTAATGGTGTTCTTTGTGGCAACTTCTTTTCCCCCGACACTCCTCATCACCCCACCTGAAGCTATCGGTCCCCCAACAGTGAACCTAAGAAATCAATCTGCTAATGTATAATTTGTAAGGCTCCTCTGACTAACAAATGGATAATTGATTCCTTCACAAATGCTGCGTCCCCATGGACACGGAGTGGAATGAATAAGAACCAGAAGATGGATTTCATTTTCGTTCTCTGAGATCCGCTAGTTAGCAATCCCAACATCCACATGGTTGCCCATGCAGGTTCATGCTCTTTAGTCACAGTTAGCAAGCAAGCTGCCCTTATATTACATGTGTGAAAAGCAGACGCCTGTTCTTTCATACTCGGGAAAAGCTCTTTTTACTGCTTATTTTACTCTCCCCCGATGATACACCCTGAGGTGAGCAAGACCTCCAGCTGGATTTAAGAAGTCTCTGAAAAATACACCTCCTTGTGGGTTTTCTACAAATCTGCAAAACAAACATTTATTTTTTCACTCACTTATTCTATGGCCAGAACAACCTAACCTTTAACTATAAACCCTCAAATTTTCTCCGTGGCTCTAAGATTTCATCTCGGGTTTTCAGTACTCAGTATCGGGCTTGAATGGCTAAAGAGCTGACGGTCCACATCTGGCAGTCATTTCCCTGTGATACTGACTACATTTTACTGTTCAAATGAGTATGCAAGAAAACTGTATTCTTGTGAGGTTTTTATTTTTATTTTTTTTTAATTTTTATTCATTTTTGACAGAGAGAGAGAGAGAGAGAGAGAGAGAGAGCGAGCGCGCGCATGAGCGGGGGAGGGGCAGAGAGAGAGAGGGAGACACAGAATCCGAAGCAGGCTCCAGGCTCTGAGCTGTCAGCACAGAGCCCAACACGAGGCTCGAACCCACGAACCGTGAGATCATGACCTGAGCCGAAGTCAGACGTTTAACCGACTGAGCCACCCAGGCGCCCCTCTTGTGAGGTTTTAAAGATGATCCTACCTCTCTAAGATTTAATAACTACATTAATTTGAGGCTCTTGATGTGATAATCCAGCTTTTAACAGAAGCTGCTGTTTCTGCAGATGGAAAAAGCTCCATCACAACAATTCATTCCAACTTGAGAAATAATTAGAACACATAAAAACCTACAAAGTCATTATTCTCCACTCTGAATAAATGGGGGGGGAGGGGTAAGTGGTGAAAGGAGGCACAGCTGCGTAAAAGTGACGTTTTAAATTTTGTTATGATGATGTGGCTGAAATATTCCTTATTCTACAAAGGACAAGACAACTGATCATCAGTTAAAAATTTATATACTTTCAAAAATACATTCTTTTTCATGTGAATAGAAAAAAACATTCCTAAACTTTATATGGAACCACAAAAGCCTCTAAATAACCAATGCAATCTTGAGGAAGAAAAAGCTGGAGGCATCATACTTCCTGATTTCAAACTATATTTACAAAGCTATAATGGTCAAAACAGGATTACGGTACTGACATAAACAGACACACAATGCAATGCGACAGAATCAAGAGGCCAGAAATAAACCCATGCGTATATGGTCACCTAGTATTGAGTATTTCAAGAATACTCAAAGAGGAAAGGATAGTCTCCTTAACAAATGGTAGGGAAATTCATATTCATATGTAAATAATGAAATCAGACCCCTATCTCACATCACTCACAACAATTAACTCGAAATGAATTAAGAACTTAAAGGTAAGCTAGGAAACCCTAAAACCCCTAGAAGAAAACATAGGGGGGAAACATAGATCCCTGACAGTCTTAGCAATGATTTTTTTTATATAGGACGACAAAAGTACAAGTAACAGAACCACAAATCAATAAGCGGAACTACATCAGATTAAAAAGCTTCTGTACAGCAAAGCAATGATCACCAAAATGATCAGCCTGAAGAATGGAAGGCAATATTTACAAACCACATACCTGATAAGGGGGTTAATACTCAAAATATATAAGGAATTCATACAACTCAACAGCCAGAAAATAATCTGACTTTAAAATGGGCAGAGGACTTGAACTGACATTTCTCCAAAGACCTACAAAGGGCCATCAGGTACGTGAAGGGTGCTCACCATCGCTAATCACCACAGAAATGCAACTCAAAACCACAGTGAGTTAGGACAGCTATTATATTATATTATATTATATTATATTATATTATATTATATTGTATTATAAGAGATACCAAATACCCAGCAAGCATACGGAGAAAAGGGAACCTTAGGGCACTGTTGGTGGGAATGTAAACTGGTACAGTTTCTACGGAAAACAGTGTGGGAATTCCACAAAAACTTAACACCAGAACTGCCACATGGTCCAGCAATCTCACTTCTGGGTATATATCCAAAGGAAATGAATCAGGACCTCCAAGGGATCTATACCCCCACGTTCACTGCAGTATTATTCATAACAGCCAGGATATGGGAACAACCTTAGTGTTCACTGACACATACATGAATGGATAAGGAAAATGTGGTGTGTGTATATATAGATCATTATGCATCCATTAAAAAAAAAAAAAAATCCTGCTGGGGCACTTGGGTGGCTCAATTGGTTAAGCGTCCAACTGTTGATTTCAGTTCAGGTCACGATCTCCCGGTTCATGGGATTGAGCCTCACGTTGGGCTCTGTGCTGAGAGCATGGAGCCTGCTTGGGATTCTCTCTCCCTCTTTCTCTCTGCCCTTCCCTTGCTCGTGCTTTCTCTCTCTGAAAATAAACACACATTAAAAAAAAAAAATCCTGCTGTTTACAATGGCACAGATGGACCTTGAGGGTATAACGCTAAGTGAAAAAGACAAATACTTTCTGATCTCACTTATACGTGGAATCTAATAACATCCAATTCATGGAAACTGAGTAAAATGGTGGCTGCAGAAGTTAGGAGGTGAGGAAATAGGGAGATGCTGGTCAAAGGTACGAAGTTATAAGATGAAAAAGTTCAGGAGATCTGAGGTACCATCTGAGGTATAATTAACAATACTGTATCATATACTTGAGAGTTGCTATGAGACTTAACGCCCTCACCATAACATCACCATCAAACGACAATTCTGTGAGGCCAAGGTTAACCTTACTGTGGTAAATAGTTTGAAATATATATGTGTATCAGATCATAAGACCCCACACCGTAAACTTAATGTAACACCATACTTCAATTACACTGCAATAAAGCTCGAAGAAAAGAAGTCACATGTTCTCAAAATAAAGTACTAACCTATTACATAAGCAAAGCTGATCTCTAAGTGAAAAGTAGTTTAAATGACATGTTGGTTAAAATGCTGGGCATACTGACAGCTATTTTAATGTGACACAATGACTGGTCTGCTATTTGAGGTAATGTCCACTGTATTCCTAATGCAGGGACTCTGAATTACTCCCCCAATATCATCATCTATTAAAGGCACTCCTCAGTGACTCCAATCTGGCCACAGTGCTTGGAGTAGCTTTCTGGTTCATCACAGCTTTCCTCTGATGCTGCAAAACTGAGTGTATATGAAATGATCAACTTAAAACACACAGTACACTGTCTACATTTCCCAACAGCCTTAATAAATATTCCACAACTTCCACAAGAACGCAGTTCACTAGGAAAACAGAAATTAATTATCTCTAATCTGTCACTTAGATTTAACTTGCATTTTGACGATCAAAAGCTGAAATTCCCTATTAGAAAAACGACGTCCCTAGAAAGTGATCCAAACTCTGATACCTTGGAAATAATCTACAAGAAGTAAAAAGTCATGTGGGAACGAGAAGAGTGGAAAGACGTTCTCAGGAAATGTCACCTTGTTGGAAAAGAAAAGGATTTTGTCCGTTCAATGGTGTCATGACTGTTTTAACACTCGAGCTCAAATTTTCTGCATTTGGAACAATACTTACAAATCAGTCTTTGAGAGCCGCTGACACATTCCCAAATACTTTAACCTCTTTTTTTTTTTTTTAATTTATTTAAGAGAGAGACAGAGACAGAGACAGAGGGAGTGAGAGAGAGAATCCCAAGCAGGCTCTGCAATGTGAACGCAGAGCCCGATGCGGGGCTCAGACCCACCAGCTGCGAGACCATGACCTGAGCCAAAATCAAGAGTCGGATGCTTTACTGAGCCACTAAATACTTTAACCTTTCAAGAGTATCCTCTAATCAGGAGGTTTAACCACCTCCCCCAGAAGAGCACGCGGGGTTATGACTTCAATGCTGTAAACTGAGAGCGGCATTTGCAACCTCCTCTGACCCCTCAAAGCCCAGCACCCACATCTCCCAGGCACGGCTCACCGGTGAAAGGCACCCCACCGGGATGGTACAACCTCCCAGAGGCAGGAGCACAGAACGGCAGAAAATTTATTACACAGACGTTCGCCTTCTAAATCCTAACAACCTTTCAAAGCACGGGGAGGATTTGGAAGGGATTGCCGCCTAAGAAGCCGGCACACTGCTGATTCCTAGAGCCGTTTTCCTTTTGTTAAACGTCCTCGTCTGCCGGTGCGTGCCACATCCCCACACACAACGGTGGGAGGCAGGCTTGCACACGACAGGTCCTCGACACAGTCCTTCACAGCTGGGCACCGATCACAACACCGCTTCAGTAAAAAGGCAAGAATCAGGCTTTTGGTCAACTTCTCCTATGTATTTATTCAATCGTCTTTCATTCACCTGCCAGCGGCCGTTGCCAGATGCCCAGAGAAGACAGTAAATGCGGTCCTTGCCCTTTTGAGGCTTGCAAACCACTGACGCGCTGTTCACGTTTAAGACCGTGACCTCCCGGGGCTGCTACAAATGTGCTGCTGTCCTCTGTCCTTGGAGTCCGAACGCATTTTCCCTAGAGTTTGCAATGGCCATTTGCTGAGCAATTCAGAGTAGGCACTGTGGAGAAGTCTCCCTGTGATGCCTTGGGTAGTTGTCTACAATGCTAAATTTGGCAGCTGAGGGAGGAAAACTTGAATAGGAAAGCAGTCCAGGCAACAGCGTAAGGAGCCAGCAAAGTTTCTCTTTCCAGTACCCGTACCAGAAGAACTGCTGAGCACCTGCCGCCTACCAGACACTGTGTGGCGTTTGTGATGCCACCATAAAACAATTTGTGTGGCCGGAAAACCACAGTTAGAAGAATAAACATTTCTTACATATATAAATGACCTGGAAAGAAACACAACGGACAGGTTTCAAAATGGTGAAATACAATGTGTGAAGTAGGATGAAAAAAAAACCTGTTCTTAACCAAGTTAATATTTTCCTTACGTATACACGTATCCAACAAAGATACAAAGGAAGGAGTGACAGAAAAAGGAAAGCGGGGTCACCACAGAAACGCGAAGTCGTTTGGGCACTGCAAGGGAATAATGCAAAAGAAAAATAAGAATAAATGCATTTAGCAAAAGAGCAACTAATATTACCAAAAAGCCTACATGATACAAGGAGGATTAAACAAAAAACGTAGCAACGTTGCCTGCCTTCAAGGGGTTTCCGTACAGAGGCTGTGATTCCAGCACTTTGTAACACTTCTATTTTAGCATTTAGTACCTTATGTTACAGATTATTTATATAACCAGCTCCATAATGACCAGACCAGTAAACAAAAGGTTTACTGAAGGAGGAAGAAGCAATCAGTGAATGAATACGAAAAGGGCACTCTTCTGTGTGGGCCATCGAGAAAGCGGTCATGAAGTCGGTGAGATACTGGGTACTTCCACAGGCAAAGACAGGAAAGCACATTCCAGCAAAAGCCAAAAGACAAAGCCCAGATACGGCACAGACCACAGTGAGGGGGGCGGGGGACACTGTAGCCGAGACAGTGGAAGCCTGAGGGCTGAAGAGAGGAGCTCTGTTTTATCCCACAGCCATCGCAGAAGCAGCCAGCAGTGTTTCGGGGAGGGGAGCAGCAAAACCCCGGCACTCCTTTGGGAAGATTACTTGGGCAGCTGTGTGAAGGATGGATTAAGGGGGACATGAGGCAGGGAGCTCAGCTGGGTTTCACTGCAATAACCCAGGGGAGATTCAATAAAGGCTTTGACCAAGAGTGGCGGCAATATAAAGAGCGAGTAAAAGAACGAACAAGCTCAGGAAAGAATCTCGGGGATATACAAGGTAATGGAGGCACACGAGGCAGGATCAACATCACAGAGACGGAAGTAAACCCCAACGAGGAGAAGAGATCGGGGCTTCCTGAAGACGGAACATCCATCAGATGCCTGGAAAAGGCTGATCTTTGCAGTTAGGCAAAGATTGGCTTTTTCTTGGCTACAGTATTTAGATTCAAGAAGAGACTATACCTCGTCTGGCCCACTCAACCGGCCTGATGAAGAAACAAGCACTTCCGAAAGACACAGGGTCTGATTCAAAGGCAGGACCTTGCTGGGGGCACTTTGGTGCCATCAGGCCAGGGAGCCAGGGCTCAGCAGGGAAGGGGCAGAGCGGTTCCTTGTGTCACGACACAGAGGCTTCCATGCATCACACAAGCCAACTTGTCTAAGTTAGTTCACGTAATAATTTAGCATAGAAATAATTACTGATGTTATACTACCCAAGTAAATTCAGCTGAATGGGGGGGGGCACAATGGATCAGGTATCCTCTGCAAGTGGCCATCGCCCCGAGGTTCCTAGCCTACAGGGTTCTAATGCTACAATTCCAGAAAAAAAAAAATTCACTTTTCCCCCAGAGAACGTTACCCTGAGCATATAAGTTTTTTCTATAAAAGTTAATATAACAGAAATGGGATTATCATCCCTGTAACTATATAAATAGAGAAAGAACAAGCATATTACTATTCTTTAAAATCAAGTATTAGGGGCACCTGGGTGGCTCAGTTGGTTAAGCGCCAGCTTCGGCTCAGGTCATATCGCAGTTTGTGAGTTCGAGCCCCGCGTCAGGCTCTGTGCTGACAGCTTGGAGCCTGGAGCCTGCTTCGGATTCTGTGTCTCCCTCTCTCTCTCTGCCCTTCCCCTACTTGCACTCTGTCTGTCTCTCACTCTCAAAAATAAAATAAACATTAAAAAATTTTTTTTTAAATTAAATCTTAGAGAGCCCCCCTAGACTGGCCAAGTCCTAAGCATCTGCTATGCCAGACCTTGAAGGACAAACTTCATTAACAAAAGCTGGTGCAGAAAGCCAGAGAGAGTGTAAATCCATGCCAACCGCAGAGCTATGTGAACATCTCACCAGGGCCCACAGGTAACCCTGCATCATTTCTCGACCTGCACATTCATGATACCACCAATGATAAAGGAAAAATCTGTTAGGAGCAAAGATGTTCTTACTTACTTCTTTCATTTATAACTGAATAATAACAGCAACAATGCTAATGCATTCTATATGCCTAAAAACAGCATTTGAGAAAGCAAAGGCTTGGTGCTTCCATGGGTTTGGGGTGGGGGAATCACTTACCTAAAAAGGTTAGCAGCACATATGGTTTAAATAATGGAGACCGAATTATTAATCAGATAGAAAACGCCTAATTTATTTTTCAGGCAGAAGACAGAGAAGGACCATTTAAACTTCCACCATTGCCTCTGTACTTTCACTACGGAAACCGTTAGAATGCTCTCCAGTGTAAAAACATTGCTTTATCAATTCTCCATTAGGACACTTTCCCAAGTAGATTGTCAGCTCTCAACAGTTCTCAGAAAGAGCACCCAGTGAACTAAGTTGCAATGTCTCTACACTAAAAAGGAATTCCTGAAGTCAGCTCACCGGACCTGCACTGGGAACAGTTTCACAGAGCATCATTACCTAAGTGAGCGTGCTCTTGTAACATGACAGAAACACACCTATTTGTGACATACTATAAAAGGGACCCAACGCCGCAAATAAACAAAGGATCGGATGGAGCAGGCAGCAAAATCAGTCTAAAAATGGGAGTGTTGAGAAAGTTTCTCTTTCTTCTCTTTTTCTGTTTTTTCCTTTCCTCTGTCCCTCCCTCTTCTATTTTTGCATGTCCTAGACACCATGAACACCGTTAGAGCCCAATATATAAATGAATTAAAAAACAACAGCTCTCTTTCTGAAGTGTCGTAAATGTCGGCAATCAGACACTTGGCCTGATCCCATTCCTCGTGGTAGTTAATACTGAGCGTTGCACCAAATATTTTACATGCAGATCTCAAATAACCCTCAAATGAATCATACTGGTCAGGGGTGAGACTATGCCCTACATTTCAGAGAAAGAAAGCACAAGGGAGGTTCAGTAGCCTGCCTGAACTACTGAACGTGGTTCAAGAGCTGGAAGCCAAGAGATGGACCCCACGTCCGGCTGGTGGCCGCAGCACCACGCCGCCCAACTCCCGCCTCAGGACCGCAACCTGCCAACCCCAGAGCCTGGCCAGCCTCCCTTCTGCTGGGCATTACTGCCCTGTCAGCTTGCATCTCCAACCACCCCCTCAAAGCTTCTCTTTCCACATCTGTTCTGGGGTAGCTGCATTTCCAATAATGCAACTGAGTCAAAATTACAGGGGAAAGAAGATGAGAAACTGGTAGGCTCAGGGGGTAGCAAATTTTTGTATGTATATATTTTTTTCCTGGTAAGACAAGAACTTCAGACTCCATCTCAATACCAAGTAATAAATCCTTCCCCTTTATACAGTCAGGGTTTTTTTTTTCTTGCGGAAGAACGGAAAGTTAAATGTGAGAAGGAAAACTCTGTACCCAGAAGGATAGCTTTATGACTCAGTAGGGGCAAAAAAATTCTCTCTCCAAAGACATGAAAGATACAAACTCTAAATGAGAAGATTAACGTATATTTCCTGCGTTCAAATAAAAAAGCTTCTGAACTGAAATACCACAAATGTGGAATTAAAAGATAAAGATAGGGGCACCTGGCTGACGCAGTCGGTTAAGTGTCTGACTCGGTTTCAGCTCAAGTCACGATCTCACGGTTTCATGAGTTCGAGCCCTGCGCTGGGCTCCACGCTGATGGTGTGCAGAGACTGCTTTGGGAGGCTCTCTCGCTCTCTCTCCCTCTCTCCTATTCACGCTGTCTCTGTCTCTCTCAAAATAAATAAGTAAAACTTAAAAAACAAACAAAAAAAGATAGAGATAAAGTTAGACTGGAAGGCATCTGTCCCTGTTTCCAGCAAGGAGATGTCCAGACTCTTCTGTTTGCCACTGGAAGGGCCCGATTCCTTGCCCACCACCAGTGTCTGTGCCTGGTACTCAGCAGACTTTTAGATGTTTGGCTGAACTGAGGAGTGTAAAATGGTATCTAATGGGTGAGATAATTTCACATTTTCCTGATTATCCCAGGAGTACTAGAGAATTGGGTGTCTTTTCATGTGGTTATTGGAGACATTTGGGCTTCTCTATCTGAGAACTTCCTGTTCATCTGTTGTCCTGTTTCTTTCACGGTGTGTGTGTTTTCCTTATTGATCTATAAGAGCTTGTTGTGGAGTAATATTTTAACAAACATATGTAGTTAAAATGTGCTATAAATACCTTATGATTACAGGTTTATAGAACTTGAAAAATCTAACAAGTGAATGAACAAAAATCATGAAGTTCAGATTTAAAGTATTAATTTAGGGTGAAAATGGACGTCATCCTAATGGCAAATCATCAGTGTTTCGTTTGACAGAAAGATTTATGGCAAGTGTTAAATTTGACTTGCTGGTGACTTCTGATTTTGAGCCATCACATGATCCTCCCTGATCAATGTTGTTATTTTTCCTTGTCAACGGTGAACTTTTTAATTACAAATCAATTTAGAACTTTACACAGATACTAACAAAGTAGATGAACTAACAATTCTCAAAAGAGTAAAACAGCCTCATTAGTAACCAGAAAAATACAAAGTCAGTCAATAAATTCCCATTCTCTGGAAATCTAAGTGGAAACGAATTTTTGAATGACAACGCCTAATGCTGGTGACAAGATACAGTAGCATATTCTCATACAGGGTTGCTGGGAGTACAGTTCAGTATCGTCTCAGTATACTGAAATGCAACAATCTATAGCAAAACCTTAAAAGTATTCATAGTGTCTGAACAAGTGACTTCACCTCAAAGGATGCATTCAAAGGAAAGAATCAGTCACTAGACTCCTTAGCCCAGCCCAATATCACTCCAAGATTGAGCAGAGTTCATCAAGTGTATAAGGCACTGGGAAGCTGGTTCCTGGACAGCTCCTGACAGTTAACAGAGCAGCGTTTTACTTTAAGAAACTGATTCTATTAGAGTGAGGATCACCCTGCCCCCATCTAGTTCTACTTCTAACCTGAGCCTGGCCAGAGCATCCTATTAAAACAGAAGTATATACCCAACCAGGCCCATCAGAGCCCTTCTTGGCAGGTTTTTGCCAAAGTTACTGAAGGAGCTGCACTTACGAGGATTAGTGACATTAGTCTTGCATTGTGGGCTGACCATGACGCCCACCGGATGAAAAGAGCCTATCCCAGGGATGGTGCCGCAAGACAACATTGGAGCCTCGCATCCCCACTTCAACTTGACTTACAACAGGAGCTGGTAAATCCCACTGTTGTTTGAGCCTGGCTGAGTTGGGTTTCCATCACTGGGCAACCAAAGTGCCCTGATATATTAATTTTTTTCCATATAAGTAAAATGGAATTAGATTTTTAGACTACCTCACTACCTCACAGGGCATTTAATACTCTGAGATACTAATCTAAAATCTAAAAAAAAAAAAAAAAAAGTTAACAAAATTAGGGGAGACTTTCTGCTACATTGGAAGATGTACCCCAAGATACTTAGCACATTTCTACTATTTCAAACAAGCCCCCTTTTAATCATATGTCAAATCCTTACCTATCCAGTGATTTCACTCCCAGTTACTATATCGTTTCTATAAAAGGTGGTACTCTCCCCAAAAAGGGACATATATTACTTATGCAAACAGAACTAAAACAGGAAAAAAGATAATATTGGTAGAATTCTCCTACCACTCATGTAGAAGCTAAACTTTGGGTATTTTCCCCCAGCTATATTTCATTGGTCAGAAATAAGAAGTTACATAAAAATTTATAAAAGTTGGGGCCCCTGGGTGGCTCAGTCGGTTAAGCATCCGACTTTGGCTCAAGTCATGATCTCCCAGTTCGTGAGTTCAAGCCCCACTGCTGGGCCCTGTGCTGACAGCTTAGAGCCTGGAGCCTGCTTCAGATCCTGTGTCTCCCTCTCTCTCTGCCCCTCCTCTGCTTCTGCTCCATTATTCATTCTCTCTCTCTCTTCCTCTCTCTCTCAAAAATAAACATTAAAGAAATAAAAATAAAAATTTATAAAAGTAGTTTTTTTTAACTCAATTTAAAGAAAAGCCAAAGCAGCCAGCAATTTGATAACATAGACCCCATTCTGTATGGTGCCATTTATAATGTCAAGCACCTTAATGCATACCAAACAATTTGGCGTTGCATAAATGGAACTAATATGTAAACATTACCTTTTGGAACACATTATTCCATCTTTTCTGCAGCTTGTCTTTTTATTGTTATTATTTTTTAACAGCTTTACTCAGATACCACTGACACACAATAAACTGCACATATTTAAAGTATAAATTTGGTTAAGTCCTGACATGTGTACATACTCGTAAAACCTTCATCAAAACCAATATAATGAATGTATCTATCAGCCCTGAAAGTTTCCTCATGCCACTCTAGAAGCCCTCTGCCTATCTCAAAGCAATCACTGATCTGCTTTTTTTCCACTATAGACTTGTTTGCATTTTCCAGCATTTTATATAAAATGTAACCATATAATAGGTAGGCCTAAAAGGCCTAATACTAAAAGTATTGACCTCTTTCACTTAATAGGACAGATCTGAAATTCATCCATGTTATATAGCATGCATCAGTAGTTCCTTTTTACTGATTAAGTAGAATTCCATTGTATGGATATACCACATTTTGTTTATCCATTCCCCTGCAGACGGACGTGTAGATGGCTTCCACTGTAGGGCTAAGAAAAAATAAACTGACATGAACACTCATGTACAAGTGATTATACAAGCATACGCTTTCATTTCCTTGGGGTAAAAGGGCGAGATCGTGTAGTAGGTACATGTTAATGTTTTCGAAAACTGCTGAACTGTTTTCCAAAACGGTTATACCATTTTCCATTTCCACCAGTACTGTACGCGAGTTCCAGTTTTTCTAATGGCTTACCCACACCTAGTATGGTCAGTCTTTGTCATGTAAGCCATTCTAAGAGGTTGTTAGTAGTAGTATTCCATTGTATTTCGTTTTAATAAGGATTTTTTTCCTTGCTACCAATTAAGCTAACAAAATCTAAAGTGTTAAGAGCTAATAGCTGCCCCTGGAAGTAATAAGTTTCTTCTTACTAGAGGTATAAAATTATTTTATAAAGGACTGAATATAAAATTATTTTATAAGGACTGAAAAGGAAAGGACAAGAATGCTTTTGAAGAATCTCATGTCTTGGGTGGAGAGATGAACAAAATATCCTGGAGGTTCCCAACTATCACAATATATCATGATCGTGTCAAGTGAAAACTACCTGGGAATTTTAGCCAAATAAATAGTTTTTAGATAAAGCTAATAAAACAAAGCTATTCAAACAGAAAGTGAAAGCTTGTTTAAGGAAAAAGTAATATACCATCAACTCAAGGTAAAAATTATTTGTTATTAAACTATACACAGACACTCTTACCTTACCCATATATAAAAGCCCCTGCCTCCTGGTCCAGGACATCTGATTTACCATCACTATAATGGTTTCATTTAGTTTGCTAAACACGCTCAACTCCAAAGCCAGTCACCATGAAGATACTCTCGTGAAAACATTCCCTTTCTTTCCCCTTTGGTCCTTCTCTTACTAAACCTGCTGAAAAAGTCTCTCTCGTTGCATCTCACCATTTTTCCCTTTCCATTCTCCGATTCTCAAGCTACTAGTGGAAAAAAAATAAACCTGTATGTAGATAAAAAGGCTGTGTTAAGTGTCCTTTCAGATTCCATTTTGTATGAAGCTTGCATCACTCTGCTCAGACAATCGAAAAATGCTCATCCACCCTTCAAGATTCGCCTCAAATTGTCACTTTCTCCCACCTGCAAAGCTAATCACACCTTCTGAGTCTCCACATTGTTTATCATCCTTTCAATGTGCTCACTTTGCAACCTGTGTGTGACCCGGAAAGAAAGCACTAGAACAGAGGATCCCCTATACTGTATATAGAATGGAATCCACAGGTTTTCTGTGAGGCCCCAATCTACTACCCAGTTCAGACTCATTCCGGAAAGTTAAAATCACTATAACCCTGACTTTGAAATGTGTGAAGTATCAGGGTGATTTCATTCAGTGAAGAAATACTTTAAACTTCAGCTACTTAAGAGGTATTTGCCCAAATGTAGTTACCGCTAAAAAGTCATATATTACAATTTTCTGTAAGCATAATGCTTTAATTGCTTCAACTTAAAGTTGATTATGTTTTCTTAGCCACCTCGAGGCACAGATGCTACCAAAGTTACCAAGATACCCATAAATAATCCACAAACTGGAGATGATTGAATACGAAAATGCAGAAAACTGGAAATATGATTTTCCTTGGCGTCCGTTAGAATGATTTCCACTTAAGTAATTCTCAACTCTTTTGACACATTTCTTATCACTCAAAATACTGAGTCCAAATATAGAAGGCAGATTCTTTAAACACCTAGGAATCTGAGACCTGTCAATCACTCTTAGGCATCAAAGACACTGACACATTTGAGCCAACAATGTACAACTCTGATAGTATCAAAAGATACATGCCATGCTTCCCAAGTAATGGTGCCGTATCTGGAAGAACATACTATAGATGGGATTTACATCAGGTGGGTAAGCAAGTGCCACGAGACCAAGAGGAGAGCACAATTTCTTTGTTCAATGATAGTTTATGTTTTTCAATCTGCTCAAAGGTTCTTTTCATCAATAATCAGCCCAATATCATCCTGGCCACATTATGAATGAGCCTAAAGTATCGGTATTAACTCTGACAGAAATGGTCATGTCCATACAATTTCCCATAATGTATACACACCCAGCTGGATGTGGCAAAGGAAGGTGTAAAAACCTCCTGATTATCTGGAAGGTAGTCCAAATATAAGGTATCTGTTACAGATATAGAACTATCAGAGTTCAGCCAACTTGTATCAATCTCTTATTTACCAGTTTTTAGGCTGAGCACCAAGGATGCACAGGTAAACTGCACATAGAAACTGCCCTCAGGAAGCTCACATTCTATTCTAATAGAATATTATTATTCTATTCTATTCTAATAATCTCAACACAAGTACTGGATGTTCAAGAAGTGGTAAAAACACGGAGGTGGAAATCAAATCATGTGAAGGATAAAAGGTGTTAGTGAATATTTAAACAGCAGTCCAAGAAGCTGAAAGGAACTCTAAGTTTCCAGGATTAGACTAACAAAGGGAGGAGATGGGAAGGAAGCATTTCTTTTCCTGAAACGGGAAATAAAGATGCATGATCCTGCAAACACTTAGGTCTCAACACACATGAAAGAGGAAAAAGGAGCTGATTTATATCAGATGAATTCCTCTGAGCCACAGAAAGCAGAAGGCCAGGGGTGCAATCTCAAAGATGGCCAAGTCCCAAAGCCCAGAGAGAGAAATGAAACCATGGTCAATCACAGGCCAGGAACATCTCAAAGTTTGGTAGAGGAAATGACCTGATCAGAATGTCTACATATGTGAGGGAAGCCTACGATAACCCAGACAAGCAAGAACAGAGGCAGGGAAGACAGAACCAAAGTGGCTCAAGCCCAATTTCCTTCAGGCTTCCTTACCAGGCACCTTTTATATCTAGAACGAGCTAAGTGTCCTCAGCTTCTAAACTTGGATGACTTCCTGAATTACCCATAGCAACTAGGAAAAATCTGAGTATATGTTAACCACTTGGTAACTACTATGAAATAAAAGGGTTACTTTTTGAAAGTAGGAATTAAGTTTCACATCTCAATATAAAAAGTCCTAATCATAAATCCAAATGGGGAAGTGGAGGGTTGAAAAATACATAGGAGAGCAGAGATCTGACTCCCAGAGGTTAAGTAAGGACAGATAAATAACCAGTTGTGTGGGTATGTTTCAAGAGGATATTATCAGCCAATATATGCTTATCGGGTACTAAACAGTCCCAAAGAAAAGAGCAAGAGAGAGAGAAAGAGGAGAGAGGCCCAGCAGAGGGAATGGCCCTTGCTCTCCTAAACCTTAAATATATATATGAATGTGAAGCTGGACTGACCCTCCGAGGGGTTAACAGTGCAAATAAAACAGTAATAACACAGGAGTTCAGAGTGAGGAGAGGACCCTCAGGACAACAATGCAGGGCAAGCACATTACAAAAAGAATGGAACTAATGGAAGGAGGGCATTCCAGAAAGATGTGATAAAAAAAGCTTGGAAGCAAGCATGCATGTCCAAGGCAATACTCAGAAAATGGTCAGTGGATCAGAATGTCTGGAGGAAAAAGAAACTAAAACGAAGGTCACAAAGGTAGGTTTGGCTATATGACCAAACCAGGGTCTTGAGTGTTGAGCTAGAGTAACTCTACCCGGGGAGGCATGAGGGGCCATCCACTGTTCTCAGAGGCAGTGATCAGACTGATGGAGGCGGGGGTGGGGGGACAGAAACAAGACCCTCCCCCCCAGTAGAAGGGATGTTAAGATACCATACCATCCTGTGAAGGTACTTAAGGTGTGATAGAGATCTGGGATTTTATTAGCATATGAACACGAGGAAGTAGAAAAGATTAGCTGTAGGAAGCACAGTGTGTTAGTTTAATCCTAAATAAAACACAAGAATAGAAACATCAATGGACTCTGCTATCTGGAGTTCAAGAAGAATCTTGAACACACCTCTTAAGAGATTTAGTTCAAAAAATTGGTATTTATCTGAATACAAAATGCCCATTAAGCCCCTGTTCTGTTTTATTTTGTTTTCTTATCCCTTTCCTTTTGTGACCATCCGTATTTATCTGATGCCTCCTGCCACGGCACCATGACAGCAAAGCTGGATCGTTTTCTATTTCAAGCAAAGGAAGAAAAACACCTAGAGGTAAACAGCAGAAATTTATGTCCGGTCAGTGGAATTCTCTGCTCTCCCTCTAGCACACTTAAAAGAACAAAGACTTAAAACACATGGAATAATGCTCCCAAATAATTTGCTCATTGCTTCCAAGAAAGTACTCCTAACTAGTAAGCCTTAACATTAATATACTTCAAGGAAAGTGGAAGCTATTACAGAGAAAGTAATTACAATGATTTTTAACGGCATTATATGGGTAGGAATACCATGTGGATATTTCAAAGGTCTTTGAGATCCTCTAAGAATTTTGAAGTCAGATGTCATATACTGTGGAAGCATGGAGACAACCATTACTCAGGGGAATATGGCCTGATCTATGTTATGTTAAAGGCAGTTTTCTTAGCAACCTGAGCACTTTCATAGGAGAAGTGAGGCCTATTTTCATTTTACTCTGGGAGTTACGAAGTGAACTTTATCATTTAAGTCTGAATTAACAAAAAGTTATATGTAGAAATAACCTCTAAAAACCACATATGTGGTTAAAACATTAACACCTGAATATTCTTTTAAGTGTTCTGAAATCGCAAAATCCACATCTAAAAGAAAGTACAAAAGAAGAGTCATAGATGGGGTAACACAGAATCCTCTCTACCTACATTTTTATGTAATTGTATAAGGATATACAATTGTAGGCATCATCCATTCATATAAAAAATCCCTGAACAGGAAATAACTTAAATTTACTGGTATTTAGAACTGAGAAGAAAGGGTTGTTTCAACAGACAAAGGATAATGTGAGTTTTGCTCAAGGTCAAAGATACAGACAAGTGTATAGGTATTTCTGTTTGTGTGTGTGTCTGTGTGTGTGTGTGTGTGTGCGTGTGCGTGTGATGGGAGGTATAACTCACATAGACTAATGAGCACAAACCTCAAATACATAGTTCAGTAATTTTTACCTGTATGTAAATACCTGTGTGTGTGTGTGTGTGTGTGTGTATGTGTATGTGTATATGGAAAACCATCATGACAGAGATTATCATCGGTATTCCAGAAGATTCTCCTGTGCTCTTTCCCAGGTCAAATAATATTCAACTTCTAGCACCACAGTTTAATTTCACCTTTTCTTGACCATCACGTAAAAGGAATCCTACAACACGTACACATTTGTGTCTGGTTTCTTTGGCCAAACATTAAATCTGTGCAATTCACGTATGTTGTTACATGTATAGACAGTTTATTCTTTCCGAGTGCTCCGAATCTACCACAATTTATTTATCCATTCTACCACCGATGAATATCTGGGTTGTTTCTAGTTTGGAGTTATTATGAATTGAGCTACTCTAACACTCTTCTATATACATTTTGTGTGTGCATGTGTGTGTGTGTGCGTGTGTGTGTGTACATAAACACAGCATTCAGTTGTCATGAATATATATCTGCAAGTGGAAATGCAGAGAAATCCCTTTCTTCAACATGCAGAATGATTTATTTCATTATTTTCTTTTACATCATATGTATTTAAAGTAAAGTTAGACATCTAGAGCAATTATTCCATCCCAGCTCAAACAGCACAATCACTCGGGAAACTTTGTTAAGAGATCCTTCCGTGCCCCCACCCCCCTGCCAAACAAAACTACTGCAATCAAAACCAAAAATGCATTGAATGGGGTAAAGAGATCTTTCTGGAGAAAATAAATGTTACACAAATGTGAGGTATTATTTTCTCTAATTTTAATTTGTTTAAATTATTCTCACTTAGAACTGAAAACTAAAGTCAGGAGTGTTTATTCATTAATTTTTAAAAATATTTGTTCACTCTCACTGCATTTCTAATGAAGAATGAAGTTTTGGACTAAAACAGCAATCATTACAGTCGAAGAAAACCGGCAAATTCAAGGCATCATAGTATTTACTGAAAGAATCCTTTTTTAAAAGGAGTGACACAGGGGCGCCTGGGTGGCTCAGTCAATTGAGTGTCCAACTCTTGCTTTCGGCTCAGGTCATGATCTCATGGTTCATGGGTTCTGCACTGACAGCACAGAGCCTGTTTGGGATTATCTCTCTCAATCTGTCTTCTCCTTCTCTCTCTCTCTCTCTCTCAATTCCTCCCCTGCTCAGGTACACACACATATTCTCTCTCTCAAAATAAATAAACTTAAAAAAAAAAAAAAAAGTGATACAGAGACCCAAAAAGCAATCACATCATCAGAAACAGAAAAATAAAACACTAGAAGAAAAAACTCAGATGAAAAGCTGTACATTAAGGCTCCTTTCAAACGAGGACAATAAGAAACTTGTCACCTGAAAGTCATATGCCTAATACGGTAATGATCATGAAGAAGCCAGGGTCTCATGAAAAACCTTAATACGGAAGATTATCAAATTCTTTGGGAAGGTAAACAAAATACCACCAAACCATCTTTCCCTCCTTGCCAAAAAAAAAAAAAAGGGGGGGGGAGGGGGGCAGGCAAGGTTCTAGAAAACATTTTTTGAAGATGTCATATGGAAAGATATTAAAAAAAAAGAAAAAAGCTGTGGGCAAATTTAGAGATGACACCATAAATTACCTGAAAGAGGATACGTGATATACTGGATACAACTGACAGGAGAGAAGAGGTAGTGAAGGCTTATACTGAGTAGACACAGGACTGAATGAATGAATGAATGAATGAGTGAACAAACACATGAATAAACTCCTACAGTATTTTTCTTGGTTTCTCTTTTGGCAACTGAACCAGCAGGTATGCCCATAATCCTGAGCAATCAAGCACTGCAATTTTTTAAGTGTATTTATTTGAGACAGAGAGAAAGAGAATGGGGGAGGGGCAGAGAGAGAGAGAGAGAGAGAGAGAGAGAGAAAATCCCAAGCTCCTCCACTGACAGACAGAGCCCAATGAGGGGCCCGAATCCACGAACTGGGAGATCATGACCTACCTGAGCCCAAATGGAGTCGGACACACTTAACAGACCTCGCCAGCCAGGCACCCCAAGCACTGCAATTTCTATACGATACTTAAAAGAGACTGATTTAGAAGCACAGTGTCAGATAATCAAACTGGAGCAGGAGGTTCAAGAGACCAGAAAGGTGGAATTTTTTTTTTTGTTGTTTGTTTTGTTTGTTTTCATTTTTGTTTTATAGATGAGGAGATACAGGTACCATGACGAAAAAGAGCTCTCCCCAGCACCAACTACACATTTTAATGGAGGGCAACTGAAAGAACAGACGCTTATGTCACCAAGATGGGTGTCCAAGAGGTATAGGGAGGATCAAAAGTATATTCCTCTGGTCTGAAAGATGCTGAAGAAAAACCAGAACCCACAATTTGCCTGATATGTTAGTATGATTAGTGCACACAAGTCCCTTTCGTGGACTGTTCCAAAAGAATCCATCAACATTCAGTGGTTCAGTCTCTTTTAAGTAAAACAAAGGAACCTATTCCTTTCAGACACAATGTGCCCAAATCAGAAACTGTGGGCTCCTTTGTAAACTACACAAATCCCTTACAATCGATCTTTCAACAGGTGCTGATGCACTCTTTGAAAAAGTAATATCTGCCCTTTAAAACGAGCACCCCGTTCACCCCAAGTGTTCACATTCAGAGTAGCATGGACGCTCTTGAAGCTTTCAAGGTATATCTTAAACACCAAAATCCAGCTTCAGATTCAACATTTCCTTCATCCTCAATGATTCCGAATCAAAATTAATAAATTAAAAAGCTTCGCTCTTCACTTTCAATCTGTATAATCCCCTAAGGGACCAAGCATGAAAACATTCACATAAAATACTAGCTTTATGTATCTAGGAGAGATAACCTGAACCAACAAGGTGACCGATCAATTTTCAGTTACATCTGGCATCTAGAGAAGATGGTGGGGCATATGCTTACCACTGACCAAATGAGAGGGCTTTATACTTTAAGGATTCTACAACCTCCCCCGATATGTAAATTAAGATCAGTATTCACTAATAAAAGAAGTTTTTTGTTTTTTTTTTAAATAACAACTCGCCTAGATATTCCACACTGTTCTAATAATTTAAAACGCACAGAGAAATATTTTGAATACCATTCAAAGCCAAAGGGATGAGTATCATCAACTCAAGAATTACAATTCAATGGATTTATAAAAATTAACTTTTAAATGGAGTTTATATACAAAAGATACTCAGCCAAAACATAAAATGTATGTATATATATAGACCTCTTTCCTTTTACGTTCACCGTTATAATTTTTAGCATACTGCAAAATTCAGTTACATTTAAGCACTCTGATTTAATTGATAGAGAACCTTTCTTTATACTTTTACACTGCTAAAATTAATAATGTAAAGCATAAAATTTCAGCATGAAGTTTATTTAGCTCATACATTATTTTACACCGTATACTTACTACATCAAACTTCTGAGTGATGTTCCCCTGGACATCAAGTAAATAAACCTTGCCATAATGTGTGCCCAGTGCCAAAAACTGCAAGAAGAACAGAGGGGGGAGTTTATTAGTGAGCCCACCAACACACATTTAGCAATCAAACCAATTTCAAAGTCGACACTCTGAATGTGTAAGTGATCTCTGCAGTGCCTCGGAAGATGCGCACGCGTTGGAGGAGGCTTGTTTCCAGCTTCAGGGAAAGAAGAGAGCAGGGCTGACTGCCGTAGGAGTGCACGCTGGCTGTCAGAATGACTCATGATGACCCTCATCTACTGACGACTAATGGTGTGTCTGCGGTCTGTACACAATGCCTGACGGACTGGGGCAGCAAATTCACATGCAGCTGGGAAAGCACGAACAACCTACAGTTGAGCTCAAAGTCAAAAGGAAATGATGAAACCCCCCTTAATTTATGGCAAATGTGTAAATCTGTGCTATCATGTGGGTTTAACAAACATATGTACATGCGCACAAACAACAGAGTACTGTTTTTTAGGAAGCAAAATCTGAGTCCTGTTGGGGGATGAAAAGCTCAGAAGCATTTACATCATCAGTTAGCATTAGATGCTCTACAAAAGTTAGTGGGTAACACTGACTACAGATGTTTATATCCTAATGCAAAAAAGAATCCTTTCCCGTCACAAAAAAACTGCTGAACTACGTATTCAGTTTATGGTAGGAGAAAGTTCTGGACCCCCACCGTTCCTTTAATTCTTTGAACCAACCCTAAACAAACCTGAAGAAAGTTGAGAACTACCTGAAATAGAACAGGAGATTTTTTTCTTCCATTTTACTCCTTTCCCCATTACTCAAATGTTCCGAATTCTAGGTCTTTCATTGCATGTGAGCATGCTTCGTTGCAACCTATAATGAAATGCTGAAATTTACAGTCACTACTAAGCGTTTTAGCCAAGCAGCACAATGTTTATAAAAATAATCTTACAGGAAGTCAAGGTTTAAAAGGATTTTATCAAAATGGAATTGCTGAAAATGAAATTTCATTTAAAATATGAAGCTACATTAAAGAGAAGTCACAAAAAGGGAGAGAAGGGGCTCATTAGAAATTCATCCCCTGCAATGCCTTTCACTCCTGCAAGGTTGCCTTTTTTCAGGAAGAAAAAAGTCCCCCGGGTAAAAAAATCAATACTGGTTAATAAAACATCAGGTGTGCAGACATAACTAGGTATGACGATTTGGCCGCACAGGCCTGCCTGAATGCACCAGGTGCCGTGCCGATTATTCATCCAGGGCAGACAGCCAGCCTGGTGTAAGCGGATGCCCGGGCCCTGCAAACGAAGGGGCAAGAGGTAATTCTAGGGGGAAATTAGTCTGAATATTTAAACCAAACCGGGACGTTGCCTCCAAAGCAAAAGAACATTCTAATCAGAAACAGAGGACTCAGATGGCTCAGATGCTTGTAATTTTTTCTCCACAGTGACACTCGGACAGTATTTGAATGGAAAAAAACCCACATACTACTAGCTAAAAACAAATACTCCGCTTCATTCCGCAGCGGTCTATGGTGAAACAATGAGTCTTAAAAGCTCACTGGGCCCCAAGTACTGGACGGTATTGATTCTCCTCATAAATACTGTATTTAGTTTGTTAGAAAACTAAGGGGGCTTGGATCCTTAAACTGCTTTAACACTGGATGATTCTGCAATACCTCTGTGGAGGCCATTCTTGAACTTCCAATTATACTTGATTTTATCAAAAGTTTTAAAGGTTCTATACAGAGCACCCAAATATTAATTCCTTCCCTTTTTCTTTCTTTCAAAATTGCTAGTTTCATTCACTTAATATTTCAGATAGAAAGAAAACGTAATTATTTTGATTTTCCTGTTTCAACCTGAAACCATAATTACTTTAGAACACTTCTGAACACAAATGCAGCAGTTTCTAGGACAAGCTACCTTTTGTTTACTAAAACATTTCATCATTTGGATTAGATCAATTGTTGCTGCTGCCTTTTAGAAATAAATACTTTACGTGCCCTTAAAAAAAAAAAGTCTCGATAAGACAAGTGTATAGGTCTTAGACAATCTAACTACTGAGACTATCGAGGAGTCACACTTTCCCTTACACATGCTTCAGACTATTCAAAATACAACAAAAATGCAAACGTGGCTACAAATCACAAAGGTAAATATAAACCCTTTAAATGTGATTCTTCCCAGGAGCATCTGGGTGGCTCAGGTCACAATCTCGCGGTTCACAAGTTCAAGCCCCACGTCAGGCTCTGTGCTGACAGCTCAGAGCCTGGAGCCTGCTTCGGATTCTGTGTCTGCCTCTCTCTCTGCCCATGCCTGCTCACTGTCTCTCTCTTTCTCTCTCTCTCTCTCTGAAAAGTAAATAAAAATATTTAAAAAAATGTTTTTCATGTGATTCTTTCCAGCCATTAAAAGCCTTGAGCTGTTGTAACCATTGCATTTTTAACCTGGGAACACTTAAAATCCAGGATGGGCAAAGGATAAGCATAATTTAATTAGTCCCTTCCATATTTAATTATAGAAACTTGACTCCTTTTATGAACTAGCAGACTGGGCATCCAATCCTTCTGACCCATCCCATCCCCTGGAATAACTGCTTAACTGCTTTTACTCTGAATGAGCGGACTTTGTGGAAGCAGAAGAAAAGCATAAGCAGTCCTTCAGACCCCACGAAGGAAACAAGAAGGAGCCTGTTTCATACGTGATCACCTGTATAAAATCATCTATGTTTCGCATACCATTTTATAGTATTCAAAATATTAGAGCAGGGAGTGCCTTTAACTCGACATGAGAAAAGAAGCCCCAGGAGTTGATAGGCCAATCAACTGGCCAGTCACTCACTGGCACACCTAAGGCTAGAATTAAGAGCCAAGATACTCTCAAACTGGATCAGAGGCTTCATAAACAGAAACATGGGCATCATGTTAAGAGTGCATGTTCTAAAAGTCAGTACTGAATACAGTTCCCACTGTCAGAAGGCTCCTTGACCAACCTGGTTAATTATGGTGTTAAAGTGTGGTCTCTGGGCGGGCAAACCGTGCTCCCCACTTCATCCAGAGGTTCATTCAACAGACAAAAAACACCTATATACGCTTCGATAATAAGCAGGTGTAACTTCAAAGGTGATGGTATAATGAGGGAGGTAGATTGAAAGGGCTGATTAATTAAATTTAAAGAGTATGCCTAAAATGGGAGCATCTCTAAGACCCTCTGGAACACAGCAGGTGTCAGCTTGCTGAGCTTTGAAGGAGGAGTTAGACTGTACACCATGAGGCTGATGGGATAGGACGCGGTAAAGATCATTTTAGGCAGAGTGACTACAACTTGCTCAAAGGCATGGAGTCCTACAAAAAGCAGGACAAAGTCGGGGCACTGGGCGGCTCAGTCGTTTAAGTGTTCATCTCTTGATCTTGGTTCAGGTCATGATCTCACGGTTCGTGTATTCGAGTCCCATGTTGGGCTCTGCACTGATGGTGTGGAGCCTGCTTGGGATTCCGTTTCCTTTTCTCTGCTCCTCTCCTCTCTCTCTCTCTCTTTCTAAATAAATAAACTTTGGGGAAAAAAAAAAAAAAAGGGCAGGACAAAGTCAAGAAATGACAAATGGTTTTACATGGTGGGAGCATCCAGTTTGCGTCCAAGGAAGAGACAGGTAATAAGGCTGGAAAGGTTGGCTAACAGAAAGCATCTGAATATTTATGGAGATGAAAGACAGGTGAGGAAAAGGGTGTGGGAGAAGGTTTCCACATCATGAAGACATCAGGAAACCACTAAAGAATTCTACAGAGGATTACATGATCAGACTTGAATTTCTGGAAGATTTTTTTTTTTTAAGTGTTTATTTTTGAGAGAGGGAGAGACACAGCATGAGCAGGGGAGGGGCAAAGGGAGACAGAATCTGGAGCAGGCTCCAGGCTCTGCTGTCAGCACAGAGCCCGGCGCAGGGCTCGAACTCATGAGCCGTGAGATCATGATGCGAGCCGAAGTCGGATGCTTAACTGACTGGGTCACCCAGGCACCCCTGGAAGATTGTTTTTAGTAGAAAGAAGTGCTGTGGATTTGCGAAGCAACATGTGCATAAGTTCCAAAGAGAAAAGACAAATGCCTACACCAACAGACTCGAGCAGGCGGGATGGGGGTAGGATCCGGGCAGAAGAGAGGGTGTGAGTAAAAACAGCCACACGCTGCTACCAGAATACCACCCATACAGCAGAAAGGGGTAAGACATAAAGCCGGTTACACGAGAGGGCAGAATCTTAGGGGGCCTCACGTGCCACACATGAAGGAGCTGAGACTTTACATAGCAGATGGTGAAAATCACCCAAGGGTTTTAAACCTGTATTTTCAACAGATGATTCTGGCAACCAGGCAGCAGAGGGGTTTAAACTAGAAACCCCTAGTTTATTAACCCCCCTGGTTAATAAAACATCAGGTGTGCAGACATAACTAGGTATGATGATTTGGCTGCACAGGCCTGCGGCTCAGGTCATGATTTCACAGTTTATGGGTTCAAGCCCTGCATCGGGCTCTGTGCTGACAGCTCAGAGCCTGGAGCCTGCTTCGGATTCTGTGTCTCCTCCTCTCTCTGCCCCCCCCCTGCGCTCTGTCTCCCTCTGTCTCAAAAATAAATAAACATCAAAAAAAAAAAAAATTAAACTAGAAAAGGGAGTGGTCTGGGAGCACAGGCAGGGGAAGGGAGAAAATCACCAGGACTTAGGAATGACTGGGTGGATGCAGAGGAAGAGCCAGCTTTGGCTTAGGTGACAAAAGGGACTGTGGTGCTGCCAAATGGGACAGAGAACAAAAACCAGATGTGAGATTACAGAGGGAGCAGAAGGGGCGCTCATGATGGGGGAGCGGAGCTTATGGCAAAAATGGAACAAAAGGTGGAACTGTTAACGAGGCACCTGGATAAACGGGCACGCTATTCTGGGGAGGCGTCCTTGGGGGGCAGTCATGGAAACTGAAATTTAAGATCAAGAAAAAGGCCCGCAAGAAGGATGGCAAGGCCAGTCTTCAGCGAGCGAAGCAAGGTGACGAGCAGGCTGGGATGTGGTCGCCATGCCAGACTGGAAGATGGCGACAATGAGAAGGGGCAGATGGTGGGACAGCCACAACAAGAGGTGCCCCGAGGGAGGCGGTTTCTGGTTAAAGCAAGAGAGAACAAGCGTTCTATTAACAGCGGGATGAAACCTGAAGTAAAAAGGAAGGTAGGGGGAGCCTGGGTGGCTCAGTCGGCTGAGTGTCTGACTTCTGCTCAGGTCATGATCTCACAGTTCGGGAGTTTGAGCCCCACACTGGGCTCTTGGCTATGGGTGCAGAGCCCGCTTCAGATCCTCTGTCCCCGCCCCCCCCCCGCCCCTCCCCTGCTGCTGAGCTTTCTCTCTCAAAAAGAAAAAAACATTAAAAACAAAAGGAAGGGTAGAGGGAAGGAGGAGGATGAAGAAACACTACAGGTGATTCAGGATGAAGCCAGGGGATGGATCAGAGTTGGGGAGACTGCCTCACTTGTGGAGGCCCACAGGGGAGAAGAGGACAGTGGCTCAAACCGCCAGGCCTCCAATACTCCCCCCTCAGAACACATTTTGTTTTGGTCCAAGAAGAGGCCAAGGGTGTTAGTGGGGGACTCACAAAGCTGGTGGGGGTTTTGTTATGGCAGAGCCCCAGATGTGGAACGTATTAACCCATAAAATATGTAAGTAATCATTTGGGGCCGCTCTAATGATTCCTAACACCTCCGATGCAACATCTACTCCCATCATGAAAGCACCGAGTGTTACATGATTTCCAGTCTGAACACTTCCCAACTCTAACAGTTTGAAGAATTTAAAGTGATAGAGCTGCCGAGAACTACTTGCTAGAAATCTTTCACATCTATCTAAATTCTACTTGATACACCCTTGCAATGTGTTCTGTGTGTGTGTGTGTGTGTGTGTGTGTGTGCATGTGTGTACATACCTATCAGGTTTTTGGTTGTCGTTTTCATTCTTCTGTTGGAGAGGAAGAAGAAAGGAAGAGTGGGAGGGATATACAATTACTGGAAAAAGCCACCACCAAAATCATCAGGAGTCGAGAGGAGACACAAACTTAACAACAGAAAGGACTTTGAGAAGAATCCTCTGCAAGGGCTACCTTACCTTGTCATGGACAGTCATGCAGCCAGCTGCGTCCTTCTGAAGGATTTCAGTTACCCCATTGGAAAGCCTTTCATACTTCAGTTTGGGTTCCTCCTCACTTTCTTCTTCCTACACAAAAAACAGAGAAAATGACAGCCATCACAGATTTGAAATAGACTTGAAACACATTATTCTTAAGGGGGAACAGAGATGGCTTCCTCCATGATCGTCAATAACTACAACTATAGGTAAAGGTTAAGATCTTAATGTTTTGGGGTGCCCCAGTGGCTCAGTCAGTTGAGTGTCCGACTCTTGCTCTCGGCTCAGGTCATGATCTCACAGTTTGCAAGTTCAAGCCCCGCGCTGGGCTCTGCACTGAAGCACAGAGCATGCTTGGGATTCTGTCTCACCTTCTCTACCCCTCACCTGCTTGTGCTCTCTAGCTCTCAAAAAAATTAATTAAAATTAAAAAAAAAAAATAGAGCTTCAGGTTTCCATTTTTCCAATTGGGTACATCAACTGTTACAACTTCACAAGTAGAATACATTCAAAAGTTGAGGACAGGAGTATACATACTTACCGTCGACAGTAATCAACCTTGGCATATTAAATATAAAACTATCTACCCAGGGACACCTAGGAGGCTCAGACAGTTAAGTGTCCAACTCTTGGTTTCAGCTCAGGTCATGATCTTGTGATTTTGTGACTTTGAGCCTTGCATAGGGCTCTGAGCTGACAGTGCTGAACCTGCTTGGGATTCTCTCCCCCCTCACTCCCTGCCCTTTCCCCACTCGCACGGTCTCTCTCTCTCTCTCAAAATAAATACCTAAACTTAAAAAAAAAAAAAAAAAAAACAGGGGCGCCTGGATGGCTCAGTCGGTTAAGCGTCCGACTTTGGCTCAGGTCATGATCTCGCGGTTTGTGAGTTCGAGCCCCACATCAGGCTCTGTGCTGACAGCTCAGAGCCTGGAGCCTGTTTTGGATTCTGTGTCTCCCTCTCTCTGACCCTCCCCCATTCATGCTCTGTCTCTCTCTGTCTCAAAAATAAATAAAGACAAATAAATAAATAAATACAAAAACTGTACATCCATATATGCCAATAAAAGATGTGTGGGCAAAATACTGGTCACTTTGACGTCATGGACAAAAAACAGCAGTGAGACAGGAATACAATAAACTTCTAAAGCTGTGGATTTTGTATTTCAAGACCATAAATACTTTTGCTGGATTTGAGAATATCTCATTTTAGTTAGAAAAATATAATTACAAAAAAAAAAAAAATCAAAGAAAGGAAATTGGAAATTTTATGTACAAACTGTATTCATACATCAAAAAATATTTTCATTATAAAAACTGGTAACCCATGATCATTTATGTTAGAAAATGTACCATTTACTTTCATCTGAATAAACCTAATGCATTAAAAAAAATTTTTAAATGTGTTAAAAATTTCTTAGTTGTTTTGTATGTATTATTACTCACTTTCTATGTTCAACCTAACTATTGATACAACAACAAAAGATATCCTTAATCCTCACAGTTATGGAACAAAGTTAGGAATCTATGTGGCCTATAATGGTTCTGAATTAAATCAAGGAGAATTACGAAAAATTATTATGAGGACTCAGGAAAAGATGTTATTTTACTGTATCAACATGTAATGACAAACTATAAAATGTGCATGTACCAATAAGTGTGACAGGATAAAGCTGGCCAAAACAGAAGTTCATGAAAACAACCTACTCACTGACATTCCCTTCAAAAGTACTGTAATTGTATAGTCCTCACTTTCCCGCTAACATTCAGATAGCTTCAGGCACACCAATGCTCCCACCTCTAAGCCTCTAGAAAGGCTGAATGAAATACACAACACGAGTCTAAGGCATCAATTAAAGGGCTGCTGAAGCAACCTGAAATAGAAGGGCCAAGATTCCAAGATGGTGGAGAAACCACAGAAAGGTGAGCTGGCAATCTCCAGCCATTTACTGATTCTGGGTATAGGCCAAGAGGCTGAGAACCCAAGCTCTGCCTCGGAAGATGGCCACCGCTGAGGGTAGGAAAAGCCGCAAACCTTCTGGCACTTGTAGGACTCAAGTAACAAAACAGGAAACTTGAGGGGCTAAGATCCCAATGGAGGAGAGGGGCAGAGAAGTAAGCCTGTTACACAGCCAGTTTTCCCCATGAGACAATTGCCAATTTCCAAAGCTACATGGGGCATGAGGCTAAAAAGCTAAACACAAAGCCTCAAAAATACAAAATAGCTGCCTTGATGTGCTTAGAAGATAAGAATTAGAGTCCAGGAATTACCAACAAATGAGGTCCTGATGAACACCACACGTTACTTGAAACCCCAGGTCCCCAGGGGACATGAAAAAGTAGCTTACCCAAACTTCAGTGTGTCTCTGACTCAGTTCAACCCCTGACTGGATTAAGGTATGTAACTCCCAACCTATCTGTCCAGTAAAGGACAAGGGGACTCCTGGGAAAAAGAAAACTTCTCTTTGGAGTATAAAAGTACTGGGGCCTCTACCATTTTCACTCACAATAATGAGAATATCAAAATCAATTTAAAAAAAAAAAAATGACAAGGTATGCCACAAGATAGGACCCAGTGACTAAAACTCAAAGAGGAGAAAAGACCATAAAAGTAGACCCACAGGTGACCTGGAATCATCAAAAAGGGCTTTACTGTAACTATGATTAGTATGGTCAATAAAAGAAGATGGAGAAGACAGATGAAAGAGATAAAAATTTTCAACAGGGAATTATAACCTGTAAAAAAGAATCAAGTAGAAATTTTAAAACTGAAACTAAGATGCAACAGATGGCTTACCAGAAGGTTAGCAAAGCTAAGGAAAGGTTAGCAAAGCTAAGGAAAGGCTTACTGAAGTGTAAAACAGGTCAAATAGATCTCCAAAGGGAAGCCAGAGTAGAAAAATGGATGAAAAATACAGAAAAAAGATAGGAGATATGTGGAGCACAGTGAAAAGGGCTAACACTTTTAATTACAGTCCCAGAAGAATAAGGAAAATGAGCCAGGGGTTAGGGGAGAATAGGAGAGAACTGAGAATTTCCTGAAACTGACAGACATCAACCCACAAATTCAAGAAGTTCTGTAATCCCAAGCAAGATAAATATGAAGAAAATCACACCTAGGCACGTCCTAGTAAAAAGAAAAAGTAAGTAAAAGGAAAATGATTGTGCTGGGCCTGTTGAAGATTATGACGCACCAGGCAGAGGTGCAAACTCAAATGGCAAGAGCGGTCTTTACCTCTAGGTCACAGAACCACATCATCACCGGGGGAAAGGGTGACATTCATATAACAGAACGTCATATAACAGACTTAACATCAGATATCTCACTTCATCTTGACTTAAAAAAACACCCAAGAGTTAAGAATAATTATTCCATTTTACAGATTTTCAGCATAAAATTATGGTCATAAATTTATTTCATCAAGGCACGTACACAGAGCCAAAATTCAGAGTTATGAATGCCCTAAAGTCAATGACTTGTATAGTACACTACTTAATCTCCTATCAAATGCTACAAATCATAACAGAAGCCTCCACAACCCCTATGCCTACAAATAACTATGCACTACGTGATCAACAGGAAACGTTTAAAAGTGTTCAGTAGCTGCATTAGTCCTCTATTGCTGCATAACACATTATGCCAAAATGTACTGATTTAAGACAATACACATTATTTTAACTATTTAAATATTAATTTAGGGGCTCCTGGGTGGCTCAGTTGGTTGAGCATCCAACTCTTGATTTCAGCTCAAGTCATGGTCCTGGGGTCATGGGATCGAGCCCAGCATTGGGCTCTGTGCTGAGCACGGAGCCTACTTGGGATTCTCTCCCTCCCTCCCTTCCTTCCTTCCTTCCTTCCTTCCTTCCTTCCTTCCTTCCTTCCTTCCTCTCCGTGTCTGTCTGTCTCTCTCTCTCCCCTACCCCTTCACATGCTCGCTCTCAAAATTAAAAAATTTTTTAAATATTTAATATTTCTGTGGGTAAGCAATACAGGACTGGCTTAGCAGGGTGGTTCAGACTTAAGGTCTCTCGTGGGGTCGCAGGCAAGATGTCAGCTGAGGCTGCAATCATCTGAAGGCAGGACTGGGGTTAGAGCATCTGCTTCCACAATGGCTCACTCAGTTGTCAAGTCAATGCTGGTTGCTGGCAGGACGCTTTGGTTCCTCACTTCATGGACCTCTCCTTAGTGCTGCCTGAGTGTCCTCAGGACATGGAAAGGGACTTCTCCCACAGTGAGTGATCCAAGAGAAAGCAGTTATATATGACCTAGCCTAAGAGGCACACTCCTGCAATATTCCATTTATCATACAGGTCAGCCACAATTCAGTTTTGGGGGGGGAAGGTCACAAGGGCAGGAATAACAGGTGAGGATCATCAGGGAGCTATTGTGCAGGCTAGCTACAGAAGTAATGACATTTTAAAAGCAAAAAATCTGATTTAAGAAAAAAAAAATCAGTATTCCATGTCTCTGATGAGCTATCAAATATTCTTCCCCAAGTGTATACAAGCTATTAGTTATTTAGTAACTGTGAAAAATCAAAGATGATGTACCACTACTAACTTTGCGAGAATAACTTTAAGAATAGTGACAAAAGGAAGTATAATACATATGGTTATCTAAAAGATCCATACTTCTTTAAAAAGGTAACTGACAGGGAATGCCTGGATGGTTAATTCAATTGAGCATCTGTCTCCTGATTGCAGCTTGGGTCATGATCTCAGGGTTGTGGGACTGCACCTTGCATCAGGCTCTGCACTAAATATGGAGCCTACTTAAGATTCTCTGTCTCCCCCCACCACTCTCCCCCTCCCTCCCTCCACCCTTCTCCCCCACTTGCATGCTCTAAAAAGTAAAAATAAAAAGATAACTGATGAAAGTCAACCCAAGGAGCTGTCGTATGTTAGAAGTGACCTGTTGTTAAAATAACAAATTAACCAAGTCTAAGAAAACCCATAAAAAGGAGAATTACAAAAAGCAACAAAAGAAAGATTTCTACTTATGTACCTACAGGCAAGAAACAGAAATCCTTATGAAGTTAACATTAAATGTGGCAAAGATGTGTGCCTTCTGGAGTAAATGTGTTAAATACAAATTGAACCCTGAATGCTAGTCTTTATAATAAGATGCCACATGTTGCTGAAGTCTGGACATCAAATGTGCATCCAATGTGAAAAGTTAATACTAGCCTCTTGACTATTTTGCATAAAAGCAGTCATCCACGGGCCATTAGATAAAGTTACTGTAAATAAGGTTTGCCTGTCTTATTTATAAGTGAAAACTAAATAATTTCTCTCACATAAATATACAAAAATAAATACTTTCACAACACAGCTCACTGAAGCATTCGTGCTAGGCTTCAAAAACCATAAATAAAATGAAAACTCCAATATTAGGCACTTGATGTAGCACTGCACACTTTTCTGACAGGTATCTTTTATGTTAAAAATTCACCTCTAGCCTGCTTTTTAACTTAAGTTGTTTTGTTTTGTTTTGTTTTCTGCATGCTGTAAACAAAGAAAATGGAAAGTGATTCAAAAATACAATTCATGGAGGTTATTCTGCTGCAGACTATAGATCACATTTTAAATATATGTATTTTTTTTTAAATCAAGCAGATTTAATATAGTGTCACCTTTAAAAATTTTTAAGAGGAAAAAAAAAAGACTTTGGTGCAGTTTTAATTTCCATGGAAAACAACCCAGTGCTAATAAAAGGCAAATCAATAATTTTTGTTAAATTTTAATAATCTTGCAAACCTACAAATAAAACCATCAACAGTCAAGTGGAGATGACAGTTAAGTGTGTTTCTATGACAACCTAGTGGAACACTATAAGTCCTGGCTTGCAGCAAAGCGAAGATATGAAAAGAGTGACATTTACCCATACAAGAAAAATTTGCAGCTTTCCTTTCACAAGAATCAATTCCTCAGCTAACACGGATTTTCACTAAGTGTATAGCACTTTTAATTAAAAGTCCTTTAAACCACCCTATAGGATTCTAAAACAGTATCTGAAAAACAAATTTCATATCATAATCCTATCATATCCCAATCCGATATCCCAATCATACCACTCCTACGGAGTTGAAACTTAAAAGCAAAAGAATGGCTTTTGCGGATAACCAATTAAGGCAATTAAAGATTTCCACCTGAGAAACTATTTGGGCATTTGTTCCTAACACTGTAGGGTAAATTTTCACAGCAGAAATCCTGTCACCTAACTTAGATGTGTATAGGCACAAGAAATACTGCACTTTTCACCTGATAACTTAAAATTCATGTACAAGAAAAGCTTTTTTGGTATTTAAAACCAATTTTTCATCCTGTTTTAACTTTATCCAGGTCCTTCGCACATGGGTATATTTTATATACCACTGCCAAGAGGACCAAGAATTTTACTTTGAAAAAATGTGCGTCACATGTATTCAGGCAGCAAACAAAGATCGCTGTATTTTTTATTGTTACTATTAATACAGAGCTTAAAATGTTATTTCTGAATACTATCTCTTTATGAAAATGCAGTGGGATTATTTTTTGTTCTGTCCCCCCCGCCCCCGAAATAAAATACTAGACATGCTGAAAGGGACAGGGGAGATATAAGACCCAAGTTAAGCTAGTGGAAAATGCCAGCAGGTGAGCACTCCCTGACAAATCACAACCTCACTCTACAAGAGATGGGCTTTGTCCCAGCTAGCTTCATCTAGGAGAAAGACCTCAGCTGAACATTCAGGAAGGGAGTCTGACAGGGCGCCTGGGTGGCTCAGTCGGTTGAGCGTCTGACTTCAGCTCAGGCCATGATCTCGCAGTTTGTGGGTTCAAGCCCCGCGTCAGCTCACAGCCTGGATCCCGCTTTGAATTCCAGGTCTCCCTTTCTCTCTATTCCTCCCTCACTCACACTGTGTCTCACTCTCTCTCAAAAATAAAGAATTAAAAAAAAATTAAAAAAAAAAAGAAAGTGTGATAAGATGAACTGTTTACTTGGCCTCATGTCACCACTGCATCTGACAAGGGGCAAATCTTTTTAGGAAATAATCAATCAATGCTTTAAAGCTAGATACAATAAGGACACTGCCATCATCAAAAAAAATGCAGTTTGAACTTCTGCAGTAAAAAATCAAGTGTTAATAAAAAGCAAATGAATAATCAGGGGTATGAAGGTATAAAAGAAAACCTAGAACATTCTCTCTAGAATTCTAATTAGTTTAAGGGGAACTGAAATATTCAAAACTGGTACTCACCCTTATATGTTTGAAATCTATATAATTGATATTGTAAAATATGTTTTAAAAAGCTATTGAAATCTAGTACCAGGACATTTGAATTTTAGAAAATCTATATTTTAAAAAATGTTCTTTCTTTACAAGTAATTCACTTTGAAAGAAGTCCCATGGTATATTAAAATCTCTGTAATCACTACTTAATAGAGAAGGGAGAGGGAAAAGAGAAAAATAAAACAGTTGTGCCAAATACAAATGAAAATTTTTAAGCATAATTCAAACTATACTTTAAGTCAATCAAAACAAATAATTTAAGTTTCAAAAACATGAATTTTTTAAAAAGATAATTTATTTTGAAAGCGTGAGCAAGCAGGGGAGGGGCAGAGAGAGAGGGAGAGACAGAATCCCAAGCAGGCTCTGCCCAACGTGGGGCTGGAACCCACAAACTGTGAGATCATGACCTGGGCTGAAATCAAGAGTCAGATGTTTCACTGATTGAGCCACCCCGGCACCCCATAACTAACAAATTTTTAAGAAACAGACCTATTCACTACAATACCATATGGTCAACAAAGTCAAGAACTATACATTATTGTGTAAATACATCTATTTGAAACTATAACGTTATCAGTAAACATACATGCATATACATGCACATTACAGGACATCTCCAAATACCTCATGCTAATCTTGAACTTTTCCTGAAAGAACAGATCTATGATGAGAAAAAACTGCGTAAAATCCCTGAACGAAAGATTCACAATTAACCAAGGACTAACGATTCCAATTAGCTTTGTTTTGCCTACCACCCCCTGCCCACCAAATGAATGCTACTACCTTAAAAGGTCAAGTGCAACTATTAATTATTGGAGGCTATACAGTTCTATTACAAAATACAATTTTCTTTAGATAAAAAGATGACTGGTAGAAAAGATGGCTTTATATATCCTTAAATGTCAAAACGTATCAAGAAAACTACCTAAACAAGCTGAAAAAGTAACTTCTGGTTTCCATTAATAACCCTAGGTATTATAGCTGCCTCAATGACCAAACTTTTTAGGAAAGTGACATGGAGATAATGGAATTCATCTACAATAAAACAACTGTGGTCAATGCTCCCAGGATGCTTTTCCATCAGACCGGTGACAGATAAGCAATTACATTCTTATATGAATGCAAATAATGTTGTTAAGTTTTGACTTCCAAGCAATATTGCTATTACTGAAAATATATGAACCAAAGAAAGTAGCTGAAATTAGAGCTGACAGATGTAATCTAGATGACATGGGTCTACTTTTTCATACAGATAGTTAATTCACAATGAGTCTATACATATCCATATATTTTTAAAAGCATAAAATACATATGGTTAAATAAGAGGTTCTTAAACCAAGGGTAATTTTATTCCCCCAAGACATTTATTTGACAATGTCTGGGGACATTTTTGTTGTCACGACTGAGTGGGAGGAGAAACACTGCTAGCATCTAGTGGGGAGAGGCCAGAGAGGATGCTAACCGTCCTACAATGCACAGGACAATCTCCCGAACAAAACGTTATCCGGCCCCAAATGCCAATAGCGTCAAGACTGAGAAACTCTGGGTTAAATACATTTCGTAAGATTAAATGCTATAAAGGCCCTAAAATCATTTTTCAAAGACTATTTAATAACAAGGGAAGTGTTCTCAAAATGTCCTATTAATTGAAAAAGTAGATCATAAAATGTGCGTTGCATGACCCCAATTTTTTTAACGTTATTTATTTTGAAGGTGGGGGGGCAGAGAAAGAAGAGCAAGAATCCCAAGAAGGTTCTGTGCTGATAGTGCAGAGCCTGACGTGGGGCTGAATCTCATGAATGATGAGATCACAACCTGAGCCAAAATCAAGAGTTAGATGCTTAACCGACTGAGCCACCCAGGCGTCCCTGCGTGATCCAAATTTTATTGGAGAAGCTTAAGGGGGGGGGAGTCAGAAGAATAAGCACCAAAATAGTAACCTTTCTAAGCTTCAGTTTTTTTCATCTGTAGAATGGGGGAATGATAGCAGGACCCCCATCACAGGGTTGATGTGACCACTAAAGACCATAGCAAATAATCACTATTGCGAGCTATTGCCCATATTTTCTATATTTTCTGTTATTATAGAAATAAATGCTATTTTTAAAGCCATTGTTCAACATCCTCTTCAAAACTTGATGTCTACTGAACTCAGATCCTTATCTCTCAAAGCTGCTTTCCTTACCGCAACACGGAGTACGAAGGTGAGAAAAAGTTGAGCCTCTAATAATTGAAGAGCTCTACTTAAGATTCACAAGATATGCAGTCTTCATAAACCCTGGTCTCTCCTTTGCCCTGTAGCATCAGAATTGCATGTTCAATTCAAGGAGGAAAAAAAATAAGGTGAAGGTTCCCGTGCCCTAAGCCATATACCATAAACAGGATCAACTCCCATCATTTATTTTATATTGGGAAAGCGATAAGAATATATAGAGGAGGGGGGGGAATGAAAAAAGCAAGTAAGCTTTTCATTTCCTTCCACCAATATGGAATAACCTCACCAATCTTCAAGGTATGCCATTCAGGTGGACAATTTCCGCCCCGAAAGCCAACATAACCCTCTTTTCCTTTCTTCCCAATATCCCTTGGTGATCACAAGATCCTGAGAAGCAGGGTTTATGCCTTTTCACTGTTCTGAACGTCACCTAACAAAATTGTGGGTACCTAATAAAGACCAGCGAAAACAAAAGTACGCAGTACCAGCAGACCGAGTTCAGTAGAAGCTTTTCTACGACCTTCTCATTTAGATTTCCGCACAGGAAAATCCAAATCATAAGCTATCAGTCAAAAGGAACTACACAGATCATCTAAACTATGTGTTCTGCAGACACGGGGGGAGGGATGGAATGGAGGGAGGCTGGGAAGTGGAAGCTTCCCAGAGGGAAGCTAGTGGCTATTCGGTTAGTGGTAGAAATTAGAATTACAGAGAAATTCACAGAAATGAAGCTCTATCATCTTCTAACTGCAACAGCAGACAGAAACCTTGCCAGCTAAAACAATGTTCATGAAAAATCTACATTTATAAGGCATGTGTTTCTTGTTATATGGGAAAGGAAAATGCTACAATTCCCAAGACTATTTTATGTTTTAGAGAAGATTAAATACCTCCCAAACATCTTTCAATTGCACACTCCATATTCGATGCAGAGAAGCACCCTGCCGGCCCCCCCGACCAGAGTCTGACAGCTTCTCAAAAATTTCAATGAAGAAACAGATTTAAAAACCTACACTAGCAATAACAATTAAGACGAAGTATTACCAGAATCAAGGAGAAACTGATACAAATGCTGAAAATGAACGGTGAGTTTATGACACACCTTGATGTGTTCCATGAAAACATAATCTGAACAAAAGTAGAAAGATGTTTAGCTTTCCCACCATCCCCCATGCCCATGACCTCGAGCCTGACCCACTCCACCAGAAAGAGGACCGCCCACCCCTTAGGGGCTGTTTTCTCCAGGAGGCGGCATCTATGTGCAACCTCTGCCCGCTGTTTCTCCATGCCTGCACTTCCAGCCCTGGCCACCATCAGTCTACCTCTTTCTCCTACCAGCAGAGACCAAAAGCCCCTAACATATGGCAGGGCATTATGGACAGTCTGGGAGCCCCAGCCATAAGCACTGCAGGACCAGGAGAACGCTGGAAGCAGGGAGGGGGGCACTGCAGGGAACCAGAGAACACTCAAGAAAGGTAAAGTTAAGAATGCATTAGTCAACTAGAAAACTGAATCTTAAGTCCAAGGGCTGGCGCTTTTTAAACACAAACAGAATAAACAGAAAATAAAAGTCGTCTCAGTACTACCTGCAGAAGGGTATCTGGCCTAGACTGTTAAGCATGTTCTATTGAAAACTCTCACTCAAGCAGAAAATGCCTAAGTTATGGGGCGCCTGGGTGGCTCAGTCGGTTGAGCGTCTGACTCTTGATTTCAGCGCTTGATCTCCCAATATGTGAGTTCGAGTCCCGCCTGGGGCTCTGTGCTGACAGCACACAGAGCCTGCTTGGGACCCTATCTCTGCCCCTCCCTTACGCTCTCTTCCCACCCCCACCCTCAAAAATAAAGGTAAAAAAGGTAAGTGCCTAAGTTATTTAAACTGTCCCATAACAGGGAAATAAAAACTTCCCAATTCATTCTGAAAAGGCGGCATAACCTGATACCAAAACTCCCAAAGAGTACATCACAGGGAAAAAAGCAGAGTTCAGTCATCTCATTGGAGAATTTAAGTGTAAAAATTCCAAACAGGAGTTCACAAATTAAACCCAGCAAATACATTAATAGAATACTTTTAAGATCAAATATCACAGAAACACAAAGACTGAATATTAAGAAATCTGATTTCATTATTTAATAGACCGAAGGAAAAAAAAACTGTAGCACCACACTGACAGACACTGAAATAGCATTTACAAAGTTCCACACTCATTTCTGCTTCTTTGAGAGAAAAAAAAGAAAAGCTTTCAGTAAATAAAAAGGTTTCTTTTAAGAGCTGAGAACAACCATTTGAAATCAAAGCCAACATGACACTTCACTTAACAATGAAAAGAAGCAACAGGACTCACTGATGTCTATTAATCACTATTTTTCAAAGCTGATCTAGAACTTTCAGTCAAGGTCAAAGACAAGAAAATGAAAAACAAATACATCATTGTTGGATGATCTCACAGAGGATACAACTGTATGGAAAGAACAAAACTCTCAAGGCTTGTGATAATTTTGTATCAACCTGATTGGGCCATGAAATGCCCAGATATTTGGTCCATCATTATTCTGGGTGTTTCTGTGAGGAAGATTTTTGGGATGAGATTAACATTTAAAAAAATTTTTAATGTTTATTTTTTATTTAATATTTTATTTATTTTTGACAGAGACAGAGAGAGACAGAGAGAGCGTGAGTGGGGAAGGGGCAGAGAGCGGGAGACACAGAATCCGAAGCAGGCTCCAGGCTCTGAATTGTCAGCACAGAGCCCGACGCGGGGCTCAAACTCACAGACCGCGAGATCATGACCTGAGCCGAAGTCAGACGCTTAACTGACTGAGCCACCCAGGTGACCCAGATGAGATTAACATTTAAACTGGTAGACTAATTTAAAGCAGATTGTGCTTTCCAGTGTGGGTGGGCCTCATCCAATCAGTTGAAGGCCTGAACAGAACAAAAAGGCTGATATAAGTACGGCTACTCCGGCTTTCTTTGACTTCCACTGGCATGACCGATGGTTCTCCATCTCCTCACTTTCAATCTGCAGGTGTCCTCAGATCTAAAATGAGTCTCTTGTAGGCAGCAGATAGATGGATCTTATCTATCAATACATTCTGACAACCTATGTATTTCCATTGGAGCATTTAGTCTTTACCTTCAGAATGATTACTGAAATATATGAGTTTAGTGCCGTTGTATTATCTGCAGATTTGTTGTTTGTGGTGATGTTCTCTGGTCCTTTGTACTCTTTGCCACTTTGGTCTTCCCCCACCCTCCACTCAGAGAATCCTCCTCACAATTTCCTGCAGGCCACAGTAACTTCTTACTAGACACGTCTCCAGAGGCAAGGGAAATGAAAGCAGAAATGGACTATTGGGACCTCATCAAGGTAGAAAGCTTCTGCACAGCGAAGGAAACAACAAAACTGAAAGGCAACCGACAGAATGGGAAAAGATATTTCCAAACGACAGATCAGATAAAGGGTTAGTATCCAAAACCTATAAAGAACTTATCAAACTCAACACCCAAAAAACAAATACACCAGTGAAGAAATGGGAAAAAGACATGAGTAGACACTTCTCCAAAGACATCCAGATGGCCAACCAACACATGAAAAAATGCTCCACATCACTCATCATCAGGAAAATACAAATCAAAACCACAATGAGATACCACCTCACACCTGTCAGAATGGCTAAAGTGAACAACTCAGGCAACAACAGATGTTGGCGAGGATACGGAGAAAGAGGAACACTTTTGCACCGCCGGTGGGAATGCAAACTGGTGCAGCCCCTCTGGAAAACAGTATGGAGGTTCCTCATAAGTTCCTCATAAGTTAAAAATAGAACTACCCTAAGACCCAGCAATTGCACTACTAGGTATTTATTCAAAGGATACAAAAATGCTGATTCGAAGGGGCACACGCACCCCAATGTTTACAGCAGTGCTATCGACAATAGCCAAAGTACGGAAAGAGCTCAAATGCCCACTGACTGACGAACAGAATGAAGATGTGGTGTATGTATACACAATGGAGTATTAGTTGATGTTCAAAAAGAATGAAATCTTGCCATCTGCCACAACGTGGATGGAACTAGAGTGTATTATGCTAAGCGAAATTAGTCAAAGAAAGACAAGTATGATTTCACTCCTATGCGGAATTTAAGAAGCACAACAGATGAACATATGGGAAGGGAAGGAAAAATAAGATATAAACAGAGACGGAGGCAAATCATAAGAGAATCTTGAATACCGTGAACAAACTGAGGGTTGCTGGAGGGGAGGTGGGTGGGAGGATGGGCTAAACGGGTGATGGGCATGAAGGAGGGCACCTGTGGGGATGCGCACTGGCTGTTATATGTAAGAGAGGAATCACTGCGTTCTACTCCTGAAACCAAAATTGCACTGTATGTTAACTAACCTGAATTTAAGTAAATAAATTTTTAAAAATTAAAAAAATTAAAAAAGGCCAACCCTCTCAAGTAGCTCTCAAAGTTCTTTCTACCTAACCGCCTTCAAACTGGGCAGCTTTTTTTTTTTTTTTTTTTTTCTCCTGTATTCGAATTTGAACTGAAACACCGGCTCTTTGGCTCTTTGGCTCTTTCTTGGCGTTGAGCCTGTGAAACCACTGGCTCTCCTGGATCTCTGGCTCGCTGCTCACCCTGCAGACTTGGGGATTTGCCAGCTCCATAATCCCATGAGCAAGCTCCTTACAACACATCTCTTTCTCTCTTTCAGATCCCTCTGATCTCTCTCAGATGTTCTCTCGCTCTCTGATCCTATTCGTTCTGTTTCTCTACAAAACCCTAAGACACAGCTCCTGCCAAGACAGACAGCTTACCGGGACTGCTGACCTCTTCCCTCCAAACCAGCCCTGAAGACCCTACAAAAGGAAAGAGGGACTCCAGAACCTAACATCCCAAGTGAGAAACTCTGGAGGCAATCGAAATCATCCAGAAGGGGGAGTTGTTGAGACCCAGCGCTCACCTCTCCCCAAGGTGGCCTCTGAGGTTTTGTTAACCACCCCCATTCACTAGAGAAATGGGCAGCAACAGCTCCACCCTGGCCTGGGTGCTTTCACTCCTGGTCTTCTATCCCTCCCCCTACCGAGTGGAGATTAACTCCCCCAGCGCTGCTGCCTCCAGCAGATCTGCCTAAAGGGCACTTTACCAGGACTCAGAAGACTCCGGGCACAAATTCTCACACTGAAACATACTTTCCAAGGAAGTATTCAAATACCAAAAAAATCTAGGGGATGCTGGAAGATATATGAAAGATAATAACAAGAAATAAGAAAAAAAATCCTGGTAAAGTTTGCTAATGCCATTAAAAAACTTAAAAAAAGGATGGGCACCTGGGTGGCTCAGTCCGTTATGCATCCGACTCTTGATTTTGGCCCAGGTCATGATCTTAGGGTTCTTGAGTGTGAGCCCTGAGCCGGGCTCTGTGCTGACAGCACAAAGCTTGCTTGGGATTCTGTCTCCCTCTCTCTCTTGCCCCTCCCTTGCTCTCCCTCTCTCTCACTCTCAAAAATAAAACATTTAAAAAATAAAAAACAATTTTAAAAAGGATGGGAGAAGGGAGAGAAAAATTATCTAAACCTAATTACCTCTTTTTACTTGTTTTATAGTATTTCAAAAAATGAACATACATTACTTCTGATTTTGCCACATCGTTGAAACAATGTCTTCAAACCCATTATTAGAAAAGGAAGGGGAAAGCTACGGTCTTTACTGGAAGCCTGTACACACCAGAAGCAGCTAATCCATTCGAGGGTGGAGGAAGGGAAGTATCCTCCAGACTCAGAAGGTACTTTAATGCCAAAAAAGTGAAGAAAACCACTCCACACCATTTACACAGGATTCTATTCAGGGTAACTTACTAATAGGGACAATCAGGCGGGCGGGCAGACAGACGATCCAGAGCACCAAGTAGCTGTTCTCCTTCCCCCTTCCCCTCCCCCCACCCCACACCCTCCACCCTCCACCACACATTCTCCACAAACCCTGGACCTCAACCCACAGTTTTTATAGAGCTAGGGGCAGGGTAGTGAGATCACTGGGTAGTTATCTACAGTGGCGCCACCTGTCCACCTGAGGGTCCCTAGCAATCGAAAGTGATGCCACCTGTGTCTGAGGGGGGCTGGAGTAGTTCTCTAAAGTGGCACCACCTGTGCACCTGAGGGTCTGTATGCTACAGTGGTGCCACCTGTGTGCCTAGGGGTCTGTCGTAGTTACCTAAAGTGGCAACAGAGGAGCCAACAAGATGGAGTCAGTGTTATCAGCACTCCTACACCATCACAGGCCAAATATGTCAAAAGCGCCCAGTGACCGATGGAAATGATGACAAAAGACTGAAACCTCAAGCTGTATCAAAGGTTTCCCCACTCTCATCCCTTCGGATACTATTTTGAGAGACTTATTTCATTCACTGAGATCTCTGGAGAAGACAATCATATCCTCAAAGAAAGAATTATGTTAACATGGGCGCCTGTGAATCTGTATATTTAAAAATGGCTGCACTATGTGGATGGAACTGGAGGGTATTATGCTAAGTGAAATTAGTCAGAGAAAGACAAAAATCATATGACTTCACTCATATGAGGACTTTAAGAGACAAAACAGATGAACATAAGGGAAGGGAAACAAAAATAATATAAAAACAGGGAGGGGGACAAAACAAAAGAGACTCACAAATATGGAGAACAAACTGAGGGTTGCTAGAGGGGTTTGGGAGGGGGGATGGGCTGAATGGGTGAGGGGTATTAAGGAATCTACTCCTGAAATCACTGCTTCACTATATACGAACTAATTTGGATGTAAATTTTAAAAAATAAAAAACAAAGTTAAATTATAAAAAAAAAAACTTCATTAAAACTGAAGGAGCTCATGGGTAAAAAGAAACCTACGGTTTTTAGAAATTAGATTTGTTATGGCACTTCCATAAAAGTCTTCTGAGAAAGGAATGCTTTCAGGTCCTGACAGGGTAGAATCAGGCCCTAATTGTCAAATGTGATTATTATTTAAACAACATTCTTGGGTATCAGAAAAGAGACACGTACGTTTTTATAAATACAGCTCCTGACAGTATCAGCAATTTCATTGCAAATATTTTCTGTGCTAAAGGCAAAGTGCTAAGTGAGTAAGATCATCCAATCACATTATTCACTGTGTTCGTTTCCTATGGATGCTGTAACAAATTATCACACTCAGTGGCTTGGAACAACACATTTGTCGACTCACACTCCAATACAGCTACCACTGGGCGAAAATCAAGATGCCGGAAGGGCTGCATTCCTCTGGAGGCTCTAGGAAAGAATCTGTTTCCTTATCCTTTCTAGCTTCTAGAGGCCACATGCATTCCTTGGCTGTGGGGCCCCCTCCTTCCCGCACCTGCAAAGCCAGGAAAGTCCTTCCCACATCATATCACTCCAGCCTCCTCTACCTCTCACCTGCTTGTAGAGACTCTTGTGACTATACTGGTCCCACTTGGATCATCCAGAACAATCTCCCTATTTTACAGTCAGCTCAGGTTCCATTTGCAACCTTAATTTCTCTTGCCATGTAACATATTCACAGATTCCAGCAATCAGGACATAGGCATCTCTGGGGAACCATTATTCTGCCTACCATTATTCTGTCTATTACTGAGAGGATAAAAATGATAGTGGGCCCTGGAGCTGGATGCCCCAAGCCAAACCAGAAGCTAAAAGTTCTCACTTGCTTATCCCTAAATTAAATCATGATCCTTCTGAGGACACAGCATGGGCTAAAACCATTCTCAGCTTGAGTCAGGAGGTCCTTGGTATATCTGTTTTTGACAAAGGATCTCTCAAAGCTCTGGTTTCACGATCTCCAAAAAAAGAACATAATGCCAGTTTCCTATAATTGTTGGAGTCATGTAATCAATTCATCTATTCATTCGCAAGCAGCTCTGTTAATGAGACCTTAGTGGCAGGGGCCCTGCCCTCATGAAAGCACCAGGCCCAGAGGTGGATGAAAGTAACAAAGCAGCAGCAGCAGCATGCTTAATGCACACCTTCCCATGACAGGCAAAGCACGAAATACATATCAGCTCCATTAACAGTCACACAACAAATACGTCCCTTATGAGCATTCTGGATGTCACCATTTTGTGACACACAGTACAAGAACTTAGAAGAGCATCAAAGACATTGCCCAAGCCAATCTCTCTTGCGCCCATTCCACTGCCATGAGTCACCATGACTGCTTCTATACAGATGGCCAATGGCCTCACCTTGGCAGATTCAAGGGTGAATCCCTAGAGCCCCTCTTACTAATCCTCTCCATGGCCACCTGGCACAGTTGGCCATGCTTTTTCCTGCAATGCGTTCCTCCCTCAACTCCTCGAACACCACTCTCATTTGGCTTTCTTCCTACCTCACTGGCTACTCTTTCTCAGTGTCCTTTGCGGACTTCCCTTCATCTAACAGGTCTCAAAAATGTGGTAGTACCCCTCAGGTCCAAGCATCAGGCTTCTCATTCACCCAACCTCAGGCCCTAAATGATCTCATCCAGTTTCATGGCATTAAACACCATCTAAATGCTGACTCAGAACTTGTCATCTCCAGCCCAGACCTGCACTAGTCTTCTTTATCTCACTACGTACTTGACATTTCCACTTGGAAATGACATCTCCAGCTTAAAACAGCCAAAATGGAACTTCTGATCTACCCCACCACCAACACCTGACCCTATCTCAGTTGACAGCTCCACCTTTCTGGTTGTTCACCCTTGATTCCACTCTTTCACTTACACCCCCATGTCCTAGTCAAGAAATCTATTGGCTCTACTTCAAAAAAGACCCCAAGTCCTTCACCACCTCTAGCTAGAGCTCTGCCAAAGCCTCCTATGTGGTCTTGTAGCATGCCGCCTACTTGTTGTCCCAAGACTTTTTTCAAACAGCATCCAGGGTGCTCTCGTGAAAACAATACCCTCCGATGGCTTCCCATCTTACAGTAAAAACCAAAGTCCATCAGTTGGTTTATAGCCTCTCTGTTCTGGCCACTCACTCCTTCACTTCCTAACACTCAGTTCCAGCCCCAATAGCAACCTCAAAGACGTCTAGTGCAACCCTGCTTGAAAGTACTGTCTGCTCTTCCTTTTCCGTACAACAACTTTCTCCCATATATTTACTCAAATGTCATCTTATTAGAGAGGCCCTCCCTGACCACCCAGGGCAAAACAGCACCACAGTCCCTTAATTCAGTGTTATTTTCATCCACAACTTTTGCTACCACCTAATACGTAAGTTTTGGTTTACTGTCTGCCTCCTTCATCAAATATTGGGGTATCCTAGAACCCAGAAAACAAAAGTACTCCATAAATATCTGCCAAATACATAAAATGATCAATCAGTCCATCTTGGACTAATTTTTCTCCTGTTCAAGGATATATCATACCAGAGTCGTGTTCATCTTTTCCCTAACAAATGGTAGAAATACAGGTTCACAAATCTGTATTTGCATCCAGAAAGTTTCTACTAAGTTTCCAAAAATATAATTTTTATAATATATGCTTCAAAGGGAATGTTTATCCATGCCTGAGTGATGCAATAATCAGTAGAACCTGTTAATATTAATAGCTCATTAAATGAAAGAGCAAATTTTTGATCCAAAGGCTATTTGGAAGGATATATTATAACCCCATGCTCCATTTTTCTCAGCAATCAATCTCATAACAAGGTACATTACCATTTTAGTTACTAGTTGCTCTAAATTTGTTTATTAAAATTAATACATGTAAAGAATCAATTTGAGTTTCAATAAATGATTCACCATGTTCTACCCACCAGGTAAGATAAATAAATTATTTTTGTGTGATGCATCTTCTGATTAAAAAAAGCTATCTCCTGATTTCTCACAATGACTGGTTTTCATTTTAACAAAATGAAAAGAACAATCCTTGTCGCGGATGCATCTGGAAGTTGCCTTTTATTTTAATATTAATTTCCCATTCAACATAGATTGCATTCTAGGTTTATTTTAAATAGGTTCGGTTATTTGTCAGTCCACCTGGTTTATTAAAATTAATACATCTAACATATTCAAAGCAATCTGATTGGGACATTTGCGAGGAACCAAGCCAGATGTGAATGGGTCTCTATTCAGGAGGCATGTTTATTAATAATGGTAGCAAAAATCAAGACAGCGGTGACACTAATTAGCTCTCTGTTATTACATGCCGGGCCCAGGCCAGGGGTAATGTAATTTACATGCAATCTTCACTTCAAAGGAACTTACTACAGGCACTGAGTCGTGTTCCCAAATAACAAAAGGTCACCGGAACCCTCACCTGGTACAAAGCAGACTGACTACTGCTCCCACAGGTGTTCTCTTCCCTTGCCACTCCTCTTTAGCCTGATGCTGTTTCCCTTGTCATTCCTCTCTTCGCTGTGCAAGTTTCATCTTGAAATGTTAGGCTAACAGTTTGATGCTCTTGCTGCGAAGTCCTTTGTATGGCACACTAAACTCTTTGCAGATAAGGTGGAATACACTTCTAACTAAACAATACCCTAGGAACCTATACTCAGAGGAAGCCAGGTCTAAGAAAATACATCTCTGCCCACAGCAGAGCTGCCTCAGGTTTCAGCTCTGTGACCAAAGTACTCCATGGGACATCATTTCTGGTCCATTAACAGGCAAGACCCTACAGAAGATGAGGACATTTCTGAGTTGTTGATGCCACAACTTCCTCTCCCTGCACCACTGGTTCTACTCAGAAGCAAATCCATGTTGTGTTAAGCTGTTAAAATTTTGGAACTGATTGTTACTGTAGCATAGCCAACCTCTCCTGCCTACTATAGTACCTGACAGAATTATGGATCATATTGGAGGGAATACTCCATGCAGAGCACTCAGCACGATACATGGTACATAAGGAAAGGGACTTGAAGAAGTTGAAATAATTGATGACTCTTCAGGATTTACAGAGTTTTATTAAAATGCATATTGTAAGAATGAAATGAATCAGATGTTAGAATTCTCTGGCAAGGATTTGAAATTTTTTTTAATGTTTGTTTATTTTTGAGAGAGGGAGAGAAAGAGAGAGAAAGTGCAACCAAGGGAGGGGCAGACAAAGGGAGACACAGAATCCAAAGCAGGCTCCAGGTTCTGAGCTGTTAGCCTGGAGCCTGACACAGGGCTTGAACCCACGAAGTGAGAGATCATGACCTGAGCCGAAGTTGGAGGCTCAACCGACTGTGCTACCCATGTGCCCCTCTGGCAAGGATTTCAAAGCAACCATCATCATCGCTTCTCAGCCTTTTGGCTAAGATCAAGTGTAAAGCATCCATCACTGGGGCACCTGGGTAGCTCAGTCGGTTACGCATCCAACTCTTGATTTCAGCTCAGGTCATGATCTTGTGGTTTATGGGATCAAACTCGGCATCAGGCTCCATACTGACAGAACAGAGCCTGCTTGGGATTCTCTCTCTCCCTATCTCTCTGCCTCTCCCCTGCTCATGCTCTCTCTCTCTTAAAAATAAACATTAAAAAAAAGATATTTAAAGCAACCATCATAAAAGTGCTTCAATAAGCAAGCAATTATAAATTCTCTTGAAACCAATGAAGTAATATTTCAGCAAAGAAATGGAAGTTAAAAAAAAAAAAAAGGCATGGAAACTTTAGGACTGAAAAAGAAAATAACCAAAGGAAATAACTCAGTGGATGGGCTCAACAGTAGAGTGGAGACGACAGAGAACATAACCAATGAACCTGAGAACAGATCAACAGCATTTACCAATCTAAACAAGAGAAAGAAAACTGAGTGAAAAAACATGACCAGAGTCTCAGGGACCTGTGGGACAATAACAAAAGAGCTAACATTCAAATTACTCAAGTCCCAGAAGAAGAGAGAGTGAATTTGAAAAAGTAGTCAAAGAAATAATGGCTGAAGACTTTCCAAATTTGGTCTAGGACATAACCTTACAGATTCAAGAAGCTGAGCAAACTCCAGTTAAGACAAATCAAAGAAAGCCACACCAAGAGACATCATAATTAAGCTTCTGGAAACTAAGGCAAAAAAAAAAAAAAAAATCTTGAAGGCAGCCTGGGAAACAGGACACATTACTTACAGAGAAGCATCAATGACAGCACATCTGTCATTTGAAATGACAGATGCCAGAAGGGAGTACAGAGCAGTTTTCAAGAAAAGAATCGTCGACCACAAATGTTTTGGTGAATATCTGGTGATACCTGGTGAAAATATCCCTCAAAAATGAAAGCCTAAAGAATGGCTAAAGAAGTTTTCTAAATAGGAAGAAACAGAAGATAGAAGATAACACAAGGCTTAGGACTTTCTTTTTTTAATGTTTATTTATTTTTGAGGGAGTGAGCACAACCGGGGCTGGGGCAGAGAGAGGGAGACACAGATTCCAAAGCTCTGAGTTGTCAGCACTAAGCCTGACACGGGGCTCGAACCCACAAACCGTGAGAGCATTCCCTGAACTGAAGTCCAACACTTAAGTCACTGAGCGACTCGGCACCCTGGAGGCTTAGAACTTTAAAATGAACACAGGAATGGGTAAAAATTGGGGTAAATTATCCTTCTTGTTATGAGTTTTTAAGATATAGTTGAAGAAAAAGTTTAATGCCAACTCTCTGACATGGGTGCTCAATGAATGTAAATATTTAAGACAACTGTGTTTAAAAAGTGGGAACAGGAGACAGACATAAATGGAAGTAAGGTTTTCATACTTGACCAGTAGTGGTAAAATATCAAGGACACCAGCAGACAGATACGTTATATATGCATATCTTAATACCTAGAGCAACATTAAGAAAACCATACAAAGTAATACACTCAAAAAAAAAAAAGAACTATGGATATGTTTTAAGAAATATTTAAGAATATTTAAAAAAGAGTTTCAATTAACTCACAGGGAAGAAACGAGAAACAAGAGAAATGAAAAGCAGAGGAACCAGAAAATAAAAGATGGCAGACTTAAGCCCCAAAATATCAATAATTACCTTAAATGTGAATGATCAAACCATGCCAATTCACAGACAAATTGGCAGAGTGGAAAAAAGTCAATCTGGAAACATTACACATCGTGCGGTTCAATTCATATAATGTGCTTGAAATGACAAAACTACGGAGAGAGAGAAGGGCTGCCGCTGGGGAGGGAGCGGCCGTGATCATTCATATAAGCGAACCTTGTGGTGAACTGCTCTTGCATCTTTACTGCAGAGGTGATCACCCGACTTTTCACATGTGACAGAAGTGCACACGACTGGGCGCCGGGGTGGCTCAGTCGGTTAAGCATGCGACTCTTGATTTCAGCTCAGGTCATGATCTCCCGGTTCGTGGGATTGAGCCCCGTGTCAGGCTCTGCACAGACAGCATGGAGCCTGCTTGGGATTCTCTCTCTCTCCCTCTCCCTCTCTCTGCCCCACCCCTGCTTGCACTCCTTCTCAAATATGTAAAAAAATATTTAAAAAAAGAAGCGCATAGAACTAACACATGTACACACACATGCACAAACGATTGCATGTAAAACTCGTGAAATCAGAATCAAGTCCCTGGATTGTTATCAATATTGATTTCCTGCTTGTGATGTTGCACCAAAGTTATGCGAGATGTTATGCTTTGGGAACTGGGTGAAGGGTATACAGAATCTCTCTATTATTTCTTCTAACCGCATGTGACTCCACATTTATCTCAAAATTAAAACTTAAAAAAAATCTTCAGATATGAGTGAAAACATAGGATATGTGTCTTTCTCTGACTTATTTCACTTAGCATAATACACTCCATTTCCATCCACGTTTTGCAAATAGCAAGGTTTCATTCTTTTTCATTGTCAAGTAGTATTCCGTTGTATATATACAACCACATCTTTGTCCGTTCTTCACTTGATGGACAAGAGCCCACTATATACACTGTTACGTTAGCTAACTTGACAATAAATTACATTAAAAAATCTTCAGGAAAAAATGTACACCAGAGTTAAGAACAATTTTTGCCTTATGTAATCTTGGATGAAATAAAGACAGCAAGAAACAAACCAAATCTTTTCTCCTAACTCCCTACTTTGAGTTTGAGGTAAGAAAGGGAGGACAATGCAGTTTCATTCTGAGTCCCATTGCTATGCAACCCAAAAGTTCTGTAACATCTACACATAACACAGTAAGATTATGTGCAGAGATTAATATGTTTTGTTAAAAAAATAATTATATTGTTTTGCTAAGTATGTAAGTAATGCCTATTTGCAAAACTTTAGAAAATTAAGGCAAATAATGATAGTAAATAAAATAAGAATCACATGATCCAATGACAACATGGTCTTGTGATCTTTTTTTCTATGCTTACATGTGGATTTTGGAGGGTGGAGAAAAACTGGATTATACTCTAAATCAGGAATCATTAAACTACAACCAGCCCATCTAGCCAGATGCCTGTTTTGGTACAGATTTCGAGCAAGTTTTTACATATTTATATGGTTACATACCTACATAATATCCTCAGTACTGCCTCTTTGTCTGCAAAGCTTTAAGTATTTACTATCTAGACCTTTACAGAAAAAGCTTGCCGGCCTCTGCTCTAAATGACATTTTTGCAAAAAGCTCTTACCAATTATAAAGATAATACAATTCCTTTCTGGATATTTAGCCTGTTTCTAAATTTTTATATTATAAACAAAGTTGCAATGAACACTCTTGTAGCTAAATGTCTGCACACAAAGATGGATGTACTTTTCACAGGAGACAAACTTATACCTAACATTTACTTTATAAATATTTTATAAATGTTTATGTTATTATTTTCTAAATAGGTAACATTATTTATTTTATGGCAAAACAGGAATTTATTATAATTATTAACGTTATATATAAATTAACAAGACAATTCTCTATTCCCCAGAAAAGAAGCAAAGTTCCAAGATTCTGAAACTAGTATTTTTTCCTACTAGGTGAACAAGCCAAAATCTGTAACATCACCCAAAATATCATTTTATACACAGGCAGGAGTTCCAAGGGAGTTTTTTCTTAATCTTGCCCAATTCTACAAAGGCACACAGAGAAGAGTATGGAATAAAATTAGAGAGGTCACAGTGAAGTTGGAGGCATTGTAACTACACAGTAGAAGACCAGGCTTTGGAGTCAGACTGCAGGATTCAAATCCATTTACCAGCAGATGAGCCTGGCCAGTTACCTAAACACTGTAAGTCTGTTTCTTCATCTGAAGCAATAATCAGGGCCAAATCTTGGACTTGTTACTGTACCTAAAGAGCTCACCAAAGTGCCAAGAGCTGTTTCCTACACTAAATGAGTCTGGTTTTGTAATAATCTTCATTATCAAAGTAGAGCGTGAACACTGCTCATTCCACTACACCATCTCTGCTCCAAAGAGAGCTCAGAACTTTCTTCTATAAGCAGTAACTTGTGAGATTTTAACAACAAAATCCCAGATACTAGTTTGCTCATTTGTTTTTCTTTAAAAGCATATTTAATATGAAAGCATATTATTTGTTTCAGCTTGAACAAAACCATTATAAGAAGAATCAAGAATGGATTAGAAGGTACCACTTTAGAAGAAAAAAACCTGAATATAGAGATATCAATTTCAGGGGTTTTTTGTTGTTGATTTGTTTTTTGTTTGTTTTTGAGAGAGAGAGAGAAAGAGAGAGAGAGTATGAGAGAGAGAGTGTGTATGTAGGGGAGAGGGGCAGAGGGAGGGGGAGAGAATCTTAAGCAGGATCCATGCTCAACACAGAGCTCAACATGGGGCTTGATCCCACAACCCAGGGATCATGACCCGAGCCAAATAAAGAGTCGAAGTGTTAACTGACTGAGCCACCCAGGCGCCCAAACTCCAGGTTTAAAATGTCTTTTTCAAAACTTTAACTACTAGTGGAGTTTATGCAGTTTCCTACAACACAGCTGAACTGGATGCTTTGGAATCTTCTTGACTCTCCACCCAGCCCGTCTGCCATATACTATCCCACACTTCCCTTTGAGTGAACTGGAGAAACATTTCCTCTTTGTCTTCTGCTACTGCCCAGCTCAGATCGCTACACCCCTACTTCTCTCTTTTGGGGCCTGCACTAGATCTTCTGATCATGGGTCGCTCCTTCCAGTTTATCTATCACCGGCCCCTATCTCCACCCTTAACAATCAAGGCTTTAGCTGGCTCCCCAGTGTCCACAGGATCAAGTCCAAACTGTCTGGTCTGACATGTTAGTAGCTTCACAACTTCACCCTAGTTTCCTCATCCAGCCTCATTTCCAACTTCCTCCAAATTCTAGCCACAGGGAGTGCCTCACGGTTGGCTGAACGCACATGCACTTTCATGACTCGGTTTCTTCCTGAAGACTTGCCCAGCCTTTCTGCCTAGATTCGTCTTCCATATTTAATTCTTGGAGACCCCAAATGAAGCCGTTCCCGACCAATCATCCACTCCTCTGTGCTCCCGTAGCACTCTGCCACAACCTATGCCACAGCAATCATCCCTAAGTACTCACAAGATCTTGGAGCTTCAAAATGGGAATGAAGTTCTTTTGAACACAGACTTCTTTGTTATGTTTTTCAAGAGTAAAGCACCATTTAAGAAATAGTCTGGCTTATGATATGAAGGTGGGATAAACAGCAGACTATATATTAGAAACAAATAATACTACACATGAGGACCACTTCAGTTATCCCACAAAATTTGCCACAAGTCATTTAGTATTAAGATGAATGAAAGACCCTTAACTGTGTTACCTATTAAGTAACATACTAGGGGCGCCTGGGTGGCTCAGTCAGCTAAGCATCTGACTCTTGATTTCAGCTCAGGTCATAATCCCAGGGTCGTGGGATCGAATCCCGGGTCTGACAGTGCAGACCCTGCTTGGGATTCTCTCTCTCCCTCTTTCTGCCCCTCCCCCTGCTCACATACTTTCTCTCTCAAAATAAATAAATAAACATTAAAAAAATAACATACTCCCTTGGTTGAAATATGGTTTTGAATTTCCACTTTAACTGCAAAGTACAACTCAAAATTCTTAAAAGTTTTATATGGTGACATATACACCTCTGTCAATTATATTAATTATACTACACCCAGCAATTTCATTTTATGTGGTTGCAGGTTCCAAGAACAATGAAAAAAGCACAGACAGTTCTGGGTTGTTTGGTTTGTTGTTGTTTTAGAGAGAGAGAGAGCAAGAGCGATCAGGGGAGAGGGGCAGAGGGAGAGAGAGAATCTCAAGCGGGCTCCACACTGCAGGACATGGGGCTCAATCTCACAATCCTGCGATCATGACTTAAGCTGAAATCAAGAGTTGGCCGCTCAACCGACTGAGCCACTCAGGTGCCCCAACAGAGAGTTTTGAGCAGTTTGTTTTCCTTTTCTGAACACACAAAATGAGAATTTGGAAGAAAACATAAGGGAAATGCTTTGTAACACCAGATTTGTCGATGATGTCTCGGATACGACACCAAGAGGCAGGGAAAAAAGCAAAAACAGATAAAGTGGACTACATCAAACATCTGACAAGGATTAACATCCAGCATATATAAAGAACTCCTCAACAACAAAAACCCAAAGAACTTGATTAAAAAATGGGCAAAGGACTGGAATAGACATTTCTTCAAAGAAAATATACAAATGGCCAACAAGCTTGTAAAGAGGTGCTCAGCACCACTGAATCATCAAGGAAATGCAAATGAAAACCACAATATCACTTCACACCTGTCAGGATGGCTGCTATAAAAACAAACAAAAGAAAAAGAGAAAAAACAAGGGTTGGCAGGGACGTGAAGAAACCAGAACCCTTGTGCCCTACCGCTGGAAACATTAAATGGTGCAGCCTCTATGGAAAATAGTAGAGTGGTTCCTCAAAAAAAATTAAAAATAGAATTACCACATGATCCAGCAATTCCACTTTTGGGTACATACCCCAAAGAACTAAAAGCAGTTGTCTCAAAGAGATAGTTTTACACTCATGTTCGTTGCCACACTGTTCACAAAAACAAAAGGGTAAAGGCAACCCAAGTGCCCATCAGAGATGACTAGGTAAAATGTGGTTTGTATATGCCATGGAATATTATTCAGCCTTAGAAAAGAAGGAGGGGCGCAATCCGTTAAGCGTCTGACTTCAGCTCAGGTCATGATCTCGCCGTTCGTGGGTTGGAGCCCTGCAACAGGCTCTGTGATGACACAGAGCCTGGAACGTGCTTTGGATTCTGTCTCCCTCGCTCTCTGTCCCTCCCCCGCTCGCACTTTGTCTCTCTCAAAAATAAATAAAAATTAAGAGAAAAAAAAGGGGGGAATTGACACAGGTAACACAACAGATGCACCTTCAGGACGTGATGCTAAATGAAATAAGCCAGTCACAAAAGACAAATACGTACGGCATGAGTCCACTTACACGAAGCACCTAGAGTGGTCAGACTCCTAAACACACAAAGTAGAGTGGTGGCTGCCAGGGGCTGCAGGGTGGAAGAACGGGGAGCTGTAATCCAAGGGGCACAGAGTTTCAGTTGTGCAAGATGAACAGGTTCCAGAGGTAGGTTTGCTCAACAGCATGACTACACTAAACAATACTAAACTGTACGCTTAAAAACGTTTAAGACGGCAAATTCTACATTATGTGTAGTTTACCACAATTAAAAATAAATTTAAAAATGTTTTAAGTAACAACTTTAGAATACCCTAACACTAGGGTCTTCCCAATATAAAAGCTGTCTATAAGAAATGCAGCATTTCATAAGGAAACAGATAAATTGTTACAATTCCATGGCTGAAAACGCTAAATACTGTTGCTTGCAGAAATGGAAAAATACTGGGGCACCTGGGTGGCTCAGTCGGTTAAGTGTCCGTATTCGGACATGTCGTATTCAGGTCATGATCTCATGGTTCGTGAGTTCGAGTCCCACGTCGGGCTCTGTACTGACAGCTCGGAGCCTGGAGCCTGCTTTGGATGCTGTGTCTCCCTCTCCCCTCCTTCTCCCCTCCCCTGCTCACACTCTGTCTCTGTCTCTCTCTCTCTGTCTCTCTCTCTCCAAAATAAAAAAACATTAAAAATTAAAGAAAAAAAGAAAAGAAAAGAAATGGGAAAAACACCTGAGCACTTGAATAAAGAAAAGGCAGAAGTATAAGGAGGAAAGGCCTGCCCTGTGCAAGTTGAATTAACCATTATAAAACCTAGTGGGAAGAAGAGAAAAGGAAAAATAAAGATTCTTCGGCAACTGAGCAGTGTCTCACAATCTCAATCCTATAACCGGAAAGTGATTCAAATGGACAAACCCAAGACAAAATGCTCCAAAGGCTGGATTGTAAACCAACTCGCTACACCGAAAAGCCCCAGACTTGTCTACCACCAGCCTGACTACCTCGCTGGCCCATGGACCCATTAGACGCCACAGTATTGGGGAGAACACCTGCTTTCCCAGGGTCTCGGGGAGCCTCTCCAAGCCCTCAAGTGGAAGCCCCAGGCTGTAGAATGGGCACCAGCGCTACCTTTAAAACACAAGCTGAGAATCACTAGCCTACGTGGACTGCTTGCTTCCCAGGTGCTAGCACCATACAAGATGCTGTGCAAAGAGCAATCTTACCTAATCGTCACGGCAGCCACACAGTCAGCAACGACCCCATTTTCTGTAAGAGGAAACTGAGGAACAGAGGAGCTGGGTGCTACCTCCAAGGTCACACAGCAGGTACAAAGTACAGCTGAGATATGAACCTGAGGCCGGACTCCAGTTCCCTCAGTCCCCACCTATCAGAGCTAGACAGCAAAATGCTGGGGGCTGGAGTTTGAACCCACTTCTCCCATGAACCTGCTATATGACATTACGACAGGTTACCTGCAGGGTCTCGGTTTGTTCAACTTTGAAAGAACAACCTTGGGGCGCCTGGGTGGTTCAGTCGGTTAAGCGGCCGACTTCGGCTCCGGTCATGATCTCAGGGTCCGTGAGTTCGAGCCCCATGTTGGGTTCTGTGCTGACAGCTCAGAGCCTGGAGCCTGCTTCACATTCTGTGTCTCCCTCTCTCTCTCTCTCTCTGCCCCTCCCAGACTCACAATCTTGTCTCTGTCTCTCTCTCTCTCAAAAACAAATGAACACACACAAAAAATTAACAAGTGTTATGCCATATCTATAAGCAAACTCTGCAGTGCCTTATCAGGAGCCCCAAAGAGATTATCACAGGTCTTTAGTAGTAAAGGTATTAGGAACCATGCCTGCAGCACCAAACTACAAACACATAATAGCATAACATATAAGATGTTCTCCAGATGAATATGTTTAAGCCCACCTTTTCCTTGAAAAAGGAAACAAATTCCATGTAATAACTATACGCAATATCAACCCAAATTTATACATTATACTGGCTATAGTCACATTGGTGTGAATTTCCAGCAGGTTATCACACATATTTTTTTCACTCCTCTGAGCTAAATGAAATAGTATAAGGAAACAATATAAGTATTATTATAAGTCCACCCATAAAATTGGTAGGTTCATTAGTTTCTGTTATACTTAAACCTATTTCCTATGCTTAGTCTTGAAAAGAAATTTGTTTTAAAAAGCCCACCCTATAAATTACTTTATTCTCCTTAAAATACAAACTTTAACAAAACTTAGCTTCTTAACAGTTTTTAAGGAAGTGACTTTCCTCCTTTTTATTTTATGAACTAAACTCTAATTTTGGTGATTGATAAATTACACCAGTGAGCATGCCATACTCGTTAAAAGAATGAAGAAAAAAATAAGTATGGTAGAACCTACAGCGATTGTTTTAAAATTCAGATTTTTAAAGAGGCCAAGATTAGTTTTGTAGAACTTTGTATCAAATTTCCCACTGCCAAGGCACTTTGGGTTAAAGTACTATTCAAGATCAGGAGAAAGTGTTTTGTTCCTTCTCCTGCTTATTTAAGCCGATCCATTTAATATTTCTGAAGACTGGGGGGCGCCTGGGTGGCTCAGTCAGTTAAGCGTCTGACTTTGGCTCAGGTCATGATCTCACAGTCTGTGAGTTCAAGCCCTGCATTGGGCTCTGTGCTGACAGCTCAGAGCCTGGAGCCTGCTTGGGATTCTGTGTCTCCCTCTCTCTCTGCCCCTCCCCACTCACGCTGTCTCTCTCTCTCTCTCTCTCTCTCTCTCTCTCTCTCAAAAATCAATAAGCCTTAATTTTTTTTAATATATTTCTGAAGACAACTGGCATGTTGTTCCCCAAGGTTCAATCACGTACTGCCCTTCGCACCCCAGTCCCCACGAGGCAAAACAAGCACGGGATCATGTGGCGACAAGAAATCCTCAGGCTCCTGAACCACCCACCTTACCTCAGACTCATCTGTAGATTCTTCGAGAGACTCAGTTTCCTGCAAAGCACAGAGGGGGAGAATGGTCAGAAGAGGTGACAAAAGAATAAAATATAACATATTTTTGAGGGAAAAGGGTCACCACATCCCCGCCACCAACACCCACCTGCCCTGCTGGGAGGTAATTTGCAACCACAGTTGAAAGGACTCCACATGGTGTGACCCTCCTAGGCCTCCCTCCACTTCCCATGCGTGGCAGGACTGAGACGGTCACTCTGGGGCCACTCAGACCCACTGCTCCTGCTGACCTCCCTCGGGTGGTCAGCAGGCTGACGAATGACCGCGGGAACTGTCATGGGAAGACACAGAAGGCTCTTTCCTTCGCTAAAAATGGAAACGGGTCCAGCAAAGCAGCCTTACTGATCACGGAAGGGAAGAGGAAGCTGCCGTCTCAAATTATCCGTGAGCCAATTTTTATACTGAAAAGCCCTTGTGCTATTAATTACTATGCTATTAATCTGGTTGAGTCAAAATGATGGTCTTGCTTAAACAGCTTTTTACAAAAGAATTCCCCTAGAGTGGTACCTATCAGCCGTTGTGCAAACAAGCTGTATAATTTACATCCACTCTTAAAACCATTAGCCAGAAGACGAATTCTTCCATTTAACACAGTTTCCCTCTTGCTAGAGCATGAATCTTGCTGTTCTGGAGAAAACAAAGCAAAAAGGGAAAAATTGACTCAATCCTGCTAATCTCTCACCTGTCCACTGAAAGAGAGAATCTGCTGATGCCACGCATCCTCAAAGAGGTCAGCAAAATGAAGATTTACTTAACGTACTTATAGATATCAATAGCAATAAAAGGTTACAACTAATATGCTGACACTGAATGTAAGCATTTTGCAACAATCCATGAGCTATACAAGAACGAAAAAAATGGGGCAAGGACATCTTGGAAAGTACTAATATTTTTCAAGAAAAAAAATAAACATTTTAACAAAAGTTAGATGCTTCTATTACTCAGTTCTGGTTGCGAAGCAGGCTAAACACAAATCTGGTGTTTGCACACATTTTAATTTCATTCATAGGAAATTCCTAAGAACCTTGCAGGTGACAGGCTGCCTCTGCAACAGCCTTGTGGACAATACGGTACTTGCTCTGAGAGGCCATCTGTGAAACGGGGACGAATGTGACTTGTGATTAAGAATTTTATTGTAGTTGTGCCATTAACCACGATGAACATGAGAATCTCCTCCACACCCCGACGCGGTAAGGTTCTTCTAAGTACTAGAAAATGCTTATTAATATGGAGCTACGATCTCACCTTAGGAACTTTTTGTTCTTGGCACCAATAAGACACATAAAAAAATCCAATTCTTCTACTACTTGACAGTTCTCCAGAGAGTTAATGACACGTATCATGCCTGCCCTTCTAAATTGTTTTTCCTCTGTGCTAACCATCCCCAGATCCTGGTTCTCATCCACTTACCACCGTGATCCTTCTCTTCTGGACACACTCCATTTATTATTAACAGTCACTATTCTGACATCTTTACTGAACATCTATTATATATATCCCACAATGCTAAATGCTTTGTACCCAGCATCTTAGAATTTCCTAATGACCCCTGAGGTAAGAACACTGAGGCTTAGAGGCTGAACTTAACGACTTCTGACACCCTTTCCGCCCCTGACTGTCCCTGAATAGTAAGTTACTAACATTCGAGAAACAAGGCTTTGACGACCATGCCAATGACCTGCCCCTAGATTTCTATCCCCAGCTCAAGAACTTTAAAGGAACACTGGATTACTCTTTTCAGAAAAGTGCCATTAAACCTAAGGAAGGTTTTTTGTTTTTGTTTTTGTTTTTTGAGATACATTCATAAAGACACATACGGTAAAAGGACAAATGTTCCATTTACGTTCTTCGTTAAAACCAAAGCGTAAGTCTCCACCCACCAATTTCAACCAAAAGCTCAAAATCAAATTATATTCTTTTCTTTTAAATTTTTTTTAACCTTTATTTATTTTTGAGAGACAGAGTGTGAGCAGGGGCAGGGCAGAGAGGGAGAGAGAGAAAGAAAGACAGAATCTGAAGCAGGCTCCAGGCTCAGAGCTGTCAACACAGAGCCCGACGTGGGGCTCAAACCCACGATGAGATCATGACCTGAGTCGAAGTCGGAGGCACAACCGACTGAGCCACCCAGGCGCCCCAAAATCAAATTATATGCTTGACTCTGCACCAAAAACCATGCGGTGCCAGGCTGTGATACCAGGAGGCATGAGACTCTCAAAAACCCGAGCCTGCAGAAGAAAACCAGGCTCTCACAGAAGCTTCCTGTGGCTGTTGGTATCAGTGAGAACATTTACTCCAGGATATTCTCAAACTTACCCCCGCTCCAGCATGAACCTCCCAAACTGAGCTGCGGCCTCAAGAAAAATTACACTTTTGCCCGCAATCCTACCAAAGCCATGCAAGAGTGACTTCAGGAATGAGCCTGGTCTGCTACCTCCTTGCTTCATCCACTGAAAAAGCCCCGCTGCTTAATGCCCTGGGGACTGAGGGGCAAATCGGAAGACATGAAGTGAAAGTCCCAGAGAGGGCTCCAAAAGCCAGGCTGAACGGTGGGAAAGGTTACGGTTTAGAAAGGGGCAGTGGTTTTCAACCGTTTTTTAGCTTCATACTCTAGATCTTTCCAAGAACTTCAAACAAATCATGAAAATACAAGTTACAAAACTGTGTTGTTTTCTAAGTGAAATAAACCAGATACATACTGCAAGTACATGAGGCAGAAAGTAGAACAGAGCTTGGCAGAGGCTGGGGGGAGGACAGGGTGGGGGGTTTAGGATAGGGTTTAACAGGTCTAGATGAGAAGTTCTGGAGATGGACGGTGGGGACAGCTGCACTGACAATGCCAATGCACTTAAAAACGGTTAAAGTGGTGGGGCGCCTGGGTGGCTCAGTCGGTTGGGTGTCCAACTCTTGATTTCAGCTCAGGTCATGATCTCACGATTCATGAGTTCAAGCCCCTCGTCGGGCTCCGGCTGGTGGTGCGGAGCCTGCTTGGGATTCTCTCTCTCCTTCTCTCTGCCCCTCCCTCTCTCGCACAGTCTCTGTCTCTCTCAAAATAAATACAATAAAACTTAAAAAACAAAATGGTTAAAGTGGTAAATACTACGCATATTTTACCACAATAATAAAATGGTGCTGTTCTGGTTGAAGCAAAAATGATGAGCTAGAAGGCACAGAGAGACAAGTATATAGCCAGATAAAATCTGGGCAACAGTGGAATGCTACCTTACCTTTCTGTTGCAAACCAATCCCCTAAACTCAAGCATATATCCAAACCTAATGATCTTGGTGCTTGACATGTGACCTCTTGAATCTATACACACTATTTGTTGGGGGAGGGTGCAGAATTTGGGGAGAAATGGAGGCTGGAGCCTGAGGAAGGCCAGCTCCCTTGTCTGCAGGATGAAGAAACAGCAGAGACCAGTCTCTGGGCAATCAGCCTGGCCTGGGGATAGAGCTGAAACACTCAACGCTACACGGTCACCTTCTCCCCTTGCCAACAAACTGGGACACAGCTGAGCTTAATGGAAGACAGGGTGTGAGAGATCCCAACATGTGACACAGGCAGAGGCAAGAGGATATATTTTGTGTGATATGTACCTGCTATCCGGTATCATCGAGCCCTCAATTTCTATGTAATTAATTTTTGTTTATTGTTATTTTTGAGGCAGAGACAGAGCATGAGTGGGGGAGGGGCAAAGAGGGAGACACAGAATCCGAAGCAGGCTCCAGGCTCTGAGCTGTTGACACAGAGTCCGATGCAGGGCTCAAACCCATAAACTGTGAGATCATGACCTGAGCCGAAGTTGGACACTTAATGGACTGAGCCACCTAGGCGCGCTGAGGCCTCAATTTCTAAAAGCTCAAAGGAGCTGTGGCCAGTTCGGGGCACTCAGGCAGCAGGCTGGTTGAGTAGGAAAGATGAAAGAGTACATGGGGGGCTGACAAGAGTGGGCAGACTCAGGGTACCCCGCTTAACCCCCCACGGCTCAGCTCCAGCACTCATCATATTCTGCAAATGAAGGAAAATCTGGACATCTGCCCAGTGTGGAAAAAGGGACCAGCCAAGCCACCCAGTGACCCAGTCCCAAATCTGACTTCGCATCACAATCGCATAAGGTCAGTCTGGGGAATTGGGTAGGACCCACGCAAACATGCCATCTTCACAGATTCGGATTTGTTGAGTTGAAATAAGAGCCTAGAATCACAAGCATCTGGGAACAAGAACAGCGAGGAGGACCAGGTCCCCGGCAGAAACAAAGGCAACCGTGACTGAACAGCTAAGAATGGGGAATGCATGAAACGCAGAACCCCAGATTGGATGAGTGCTCCCTCCCAAGGTGGTAACGTGGGTACTGGGGCGACCGCTAGTAATCAGCTAGTGATGCCGGACTCCAGCCAATCAGCCCAGACAAAGATGAGCAGAAAAACTTATAAGGCAATAACCACGTCTAGCTAATTTGTGACTACACTTTAGTTACACAGTAAAGAGTGGATCCTCTAAAAATTTCCCGGATTCTGTGCTTTTAGCAACTGCTTGTTTGGGGCTTTATTTTTCCTTTAGTTATCAGTCAAATTGCTTTCAAAAGATCTTTATCAAACTGTAAAAAAAGAGAATAGTATATAACTGAGCAAAGCCCAAGTCTAGATAATAAACTCTAGTCCCACATATAAGGCACTTTGACCTGGCCACTTTAACATAATCTCATTTCAGACTCACAAGATTTCTAGAGCGTAAATGCCTCTGTCCACAGGCAAGTATTGGTTGATGTGATTTTTATTTTACACATGGGGCACACTCGCATGGGTGTGTACGTGCTCATGAACTGTCATCTGATAATCAGTAAATGCTCTACAATAAGGATAAAATTTCCCCAAATTTTGGGCTCCTGTGGCTCAGTCGGTTGAGCATCCAACTCTTGGTTTTGGCTCGGGTCATGGTCTCAAACCCCCCATTTGGGCCCTGCACTGAGCTTGGAGCTTACTGAAGGATTCTCTCTCTCTTCCTCTGACCCTCTCCTGCCCTCACACTCTCTCTTAAAAAAAAAAAAAAAAAAAAAAAAAAATCCTCAATTCTAAAACGCACAGGGAAAATTCAAAAAAGAAACTCTCCTCTCCTGTCAAGGAATAGATGGTCAAATATTTTAATAGACCAGGTTCCCTGATGGTTGGTAGGAAAGATCAAAGGGTACCCGGGGAGCTGGCAGAGTAAGGAATTTAGGAAATGTCATCTACAATACATTTGAATGAATAACTCTTGAAAGTTTCAAGTGAAGCTAACATAACACAAATTCTACTGCATCTCACTTACAATTAGGCATCTTCAATTCAGAAGGCCATTCATTCTCCTCCCGAATAAATTCATTTAAACATTTTACTAAGCACCTAGTACCTGTAAAGCACTAGCCCTGTGAGAGATGCACGCATGAGTGAGCTCTGTCCTCGTTCTTGAGGACTCAGCAGTCTGTAGTAGACATAAGACAAATATACAAACAACCAGACTCCAAGCAGAATGTTATTCATAAGAGAGGTCTCAACAAATACTGTTGGGCATCCATGATCATGAAGGTCAACTGTAAATCATTTTGGAACTAAGTAAAACTACTGGTGAGAAAATTCCCAGGCAGAATACAGGGTATGAGCCCTTTCTCCAAACTATACACATGTGGTTATTTCTGTGAACTCCCTTCCCTGTACTCAGCATAAACAAAGACCTCCCAGTGCCTTAAAAAAATGTTCAATCATGTCCAAAAAAGTGATTTCATAGCTTGAGAGCCCATGAACGATTTTACATTATGTTAATTTAATACAGATCTTATTACTTTGGTTCTTTCTAAAATTAAAGGGTAAAAAAAAAAAAAAGCAATCATCAAAGAATACAAGGCTCAGAAAAGTTAAGAGGAGAGGGGCGCCTGGGTGGCTCGGTCAGTTGAGTGTCTGATTCTTGATTTCGGCACAGGTCACCACGATCATGAGATCGAGGCCTACACTGGGCTCTGTGCTGAGCATGGAACCTACTGGAGATTCTCTCTCTCTCTCTCTCTCTCTCTCCCCCCCCCCCGACCCTTCCCCTGCTCACTCTTTTTCTAAAATTAAAAAATAATAAATAAAAATTAAAAACAAAGAAAAGTTAAGAGGAGAGATTTATTTTTGGCTTGCTCATCATGGAGGCGGTCTGCATTCCCAGTGCATGATGCCAAGAAAAAACCTTCCTCTGCCCTAACCTGTCATCACAGCTCATTTTAATACCCATCTCAGGTCTCAAAGCTTTTTAGGGGGAAAAATTAGGTCAAGACTTTCTAAGAGGTTCGGGGCACTTAGGTGGCTCAGTCGGTTGAGCGACCTACTCTTGATCTCGTCTCAGGTCGTGATCTCACAGTTTGTGGGTTTGAGTCCTGCATCGGGCTCTGCCCTGACAGTGGGGAGCCTGCTTGGAGTTCTCTCTCTCTTTCTCTCTGCCCCTACCCGACTCATGCTCTCTCTTTCTCTCTCTTAATAAATAAATTAATTAAAAAAAAGATTTTCTAAAAGGTTCAAGGGGGCCGAACAGAACAATTAACAAATTTATTTAACTCCACTTTTGTTCACTTTTAGCTTTCAAAACTCTGTAGACACAAGGCCAGATTTCAACAGCTCCCTACCGCACAAATCAACCAGGGTGAGAAAAATCTAACCATTTTTAATCTAAAAGAACTGATAACATAGGTACGATTATTTACCAGCTTTAAAAAAACAGAACGACAATTTGTGAATGTCTGCTTCTTTCTGCCATTGACAATGGACCACTGGTCTTTTTGAGAATGACCCTGTTGGGGAGATGAATGCCTGCTTTAACTATATTCAGGCTGTTGAAGTGTCAAAGGTGAAATTATGACTCGAAGGAAATTTATTAAGGTGATAAGGTTCATTCTACTTCATAAAGTAAAAAAAAAAAAAAAATTAGAATTAGGTTCTCAAGTCTTTTTTAAAAGGTGGGGTGTTCTAGTGGGAAAAAACATGAGCTCTGGAAAACACATTTCTATTTGGAAATAGAAGATTGGAAATTTATTACACACACTAGCCTGAGTAAATTACTTATGTTGTCTGAATTTCCAGTTGCGTATGTGTAAAATTCAATCATTTAACACATATTGTGGCAATAATCTAGGTGTCAGGCAAACAGCAGTGAACAAATTCTTTCCGTCATGAAGCTTATGTTCAAATGGGGAGAATATACAGAAATGAACACAGAAACACACAGGACAAATAAGTAGAAACTTTAAAACATACTATGTCAGATGGTAATGAGCACTAAGGAGAAAAATAATGCAAGGAAGAGGTCTCAAAGAACAATCAAAGGTCTCACTCAAAAAGATAACACGTGGACAAAGACGTGAAGGAACCCCAGAAGAAAGCCCTGGATATATGAGGTCAATAAAGGGTGTAGCATGAGCAAAGGCCCTGAGGTAGAAACAGGCCAGCCTGTTGAAGGAACAGTAAGAAAGCCAAGTATAGCTGATGCAGAGTGACAAAAGGGGAGAAGAGGAGAAGAGCAGAAAACGAAGTCAGAGAAAAGGAATAAGGAACAATTGGGCAAGGTCCTGTAGGGCAACTAGGGTATTATAAAGGAGTCCGACTTTCCCTCAGAGTGTGATGGGAAGCCACTGGCAGGCCTGGAACATAGGAGGTGCTGGTCCTGACTTATATATCAGAACAAACATTCACCACACAGAATTACTTTGTGAGGACCAAATGTGATGTGAAGGCTTTACACTGAAAAGTACCATCAAAATTCAAAGCATACTTACTATATCACTAACTTTCTATGTGTGTTTTTATACCAGACAGCTTTGCCAAACTTCTGCACAAAACAGCAGTAAATACTGAGAGCAACTCTCTCCATCTCTACTACCCTGTATCTAAGGTCTTGGCTTTTGGTTTTATTTATTTTTGAGAGAGAAAGAGCGTACGCAGGGAAAAGGCAGAAAGAGAAGGGGACAGAGGGTCTGAAGCGGGCTCTGCACTGACAGCAACAAGCCCAATGTGGGGCTCGAACTCACAAACCGTGAGGTCATGACCTGATCTGAGTTCGGACACTCAACGGAACAAGCCACGCAGGCACCCCGTTTTGGTTTGAAATCAAACAACAAATAAGCTGTTATTTCCACCAGAAAGACCAACAGTGTGAAAACCAATCTCACCACTATCATCAAACCCAGCAATGACTCATGAAGCTGCATGTGCTTAACAAGCATTTTTCCTTTGAAGTGACTGAATCAAAAAAAGGAGGCTTCGGTGGCTGGTAGCAACACTCCTATTACCACAACGACCACCCAAACCAAATTTCTACTTTATTTCTTAATTACTGATGTATATCAAATGTACTTAGGGCAACTCTGCATTACATAAATGAAGTATGTTACAAGTGGTATTCTTAATACCACTGATAATAAATTATCAAGTAGCTAAACTTCTTTCATTATGGTACAGCTCATCATACACCACTTTTTAGAGACAATTATGGAAACTGATGGCCTTGTTAATTTGTAAGGAAAAACTGTGCCAACCTGAAATGACCCTGTAGATGGACAATTAGTTCTGGGCTTTGCACTTTTCTGTCTTCTTGATAGTACTTTGTCATTTCAACTAAGCTTTGATTACCACTATCACGTGTAGGAAAATAACTCTTTTGCCTTCACTATCTACTACTCTAAACTCCAACCCCACATAGCCATGTGTGGGCTGGCATTGCCATCTGATGTTCTGTCAGCAACAAAGAATCTCATGTAACTTTTACTGAGCCCTACTTTTACTAAGCACTTTAACTGGTGTGCTTATTCTACCCTCTAACTTATTTACTCTCCAAGAATGTTACTCTTATATCTCCATCTTATATTTAAAGTTAAGTAACTAGCCCAAAGTCACATATTAAGAAAGAGAACCAAAGGCACCCGGGGGGCTCAGTCGGTTGGGTGTCCGACTTTGGCTCAGGTCATGATCTCATGGTCTGTTCAAGCCCCACGATGGGGCTCTGTGCTGAGAGTTCGGAGCCTGGAGCCTGCTTGGGATTCTGTGTCTCCCTTTCTCTCTGCCCTCCCCCGCTCGTGCTCTGTCTCTCCGTCTCTCTCTCTCAAAAAATTAAATAATTAAAAAAAAAAAAAAAAGAAAAGAAAAAAGAGAACCAGCACTGGAGCCTAGACATTTTTGCTCCAGGACAAATGCACTTAACTACTGCTGCACGTCACAGTTGACTTAGCTTTGCACCTAAAAACAATAGGTACGAAACAAAATTCATCATCTACTCTCTCCTGGCCCTCCTGCAAACCAACTCTCACTGTCTTCACTTCGACGCTTCCCAAGGGCAGTCAGTTCCTGGGACAACCAGGCTGCCTTCCAGCCAAAATATCACTGAAGACAGGTCACAGGGGCAGCGACAAAGCAAGGCCGCCCCTCCAAAGCCGGGGGTGTGTCGGAGAGCTTTCCCCGGGTGCCCTCCAAGAGCAGCCATCCCACCCTCTCCTCTGCTCCCCGAAATGGCCTTTCGCCCCTCGCGCGTCCCGCGGTGGGCCTGCCTCGCCCTCTGGCAGCTCCGAACTTCCACACTCTCGGCTCCAAGCCCGGATCACCTCACCTCGCCTCTCCCTCCCCGGCCTAACAGTTGCAGCATTTACCTGCCCCTCTGCTTCCGCCATCATGCAGCCAGAGAGTCACATGACAGACCCGGAAATGAGAGAAACCTAGACACTGGAGACAGGGGCTGCTGGGAAATGTAGTTTTAGCGCCTCTGAACCGGGGCGTCATTTCGTGCATCTCTGCTTCTGACTTTCCCAGCTCAATGGAGATGGCCCCTGGAGAATCTGAACAAAACCGTTGTTGAGTTCATGATTTATTTTTTTGTTGTTCTTACTGGTTCCATGATTATGACATTATTTACTAATATTCGCTATGTATGAAGCCCTGTGGTTATAGTTTTGCAAACATTTTCTCATTTAATACCCCCAGCAATCCCTAGTGTTACCCCTATTTATAGAGGAGAACACCATGGCTCAGAGGTCACACACCTGTAAGAGGCAGAACTAGGATTAGAATGTGGCCACCTCTGGGGCACCTGGGTGCTTCAGTCCGTTAAGCATCAGACTTTGGATCAGGTCATGATCTCACAGTTCCTGAGCTCCAGCCCCACATAGGGCTCTCTGCTGACAGCCTAGATCTGATCTGGACCCTGCTTCTGATTACCTCTCGCTCTCTCTCTGCCCCTCCCCCACTCTGCTCTGTCTGTCTGTCTCTCTCTCGCTCTCAAAAAATGAATACAACGTTTAAAAAGTTTTTTAAAAAATAGAATTTGGCCATGTTTAATGCCAAAGACTCTATGATTAGCAAATGCTTCCTAGTCTAAAAGGTGTCTTGTCCTTTTTAACAAATATATTCAGCGAATATAAAGCATAAATCAGTCCTTGCAGTGGAGAACCAGATAAGAACTTATATTTTAAAAATATTTGGCTTCCTTGTACTGCTTGCTGCTTTCATTTGACATCTTCTTTTGGCATCTGTACATTGAAATTTAAAACAAAAAAATCTCCACTGTTTAATTAAATTAGTTGTTAAACTTTTATTAGATATGTTCTATAAATATTTAAGATAGAATATAAATTTATCCTTGGTAAAATCTGTAAAACCATTGTCTTTTGTCCATCCTTTAAAACGAATGATCCCCCCACCATGTTTCTGAACATTATAAAACTCTCCTTCCTAATCCTCAGGAATTTGCAATATCTTATCCAAAAACAGACATTTTCTTCTTTCCAATCATCTCCAGTAATTCATAACTAGAAAAAGGTGCCACAAATGGCAGCACGTGGTGGGTGCCCAGTGCCCTTTTTGCCCCCGTGCCTCATTGACTCCAACTTACAAGGAAGGCATGGAAGGAGGTCTCTAGCTATAACCTGGTCAACCCATGATTCCCATGGCCTAAGTGACCTCATGCGAGACACTTGTCTTCTCTCCAGGGCCTGAATGACCTCTTCCTCTAACACTTGCTCCTGTCCCTCTCCCAGTCTGCTGATCACTCAGTCACAAAGGATTGATGAAAGGCCAACCTAAGGCATTTAGATATCCATAACCAAGCACCGAGTACTCCGAGTTTTGACCTTTCCAGTCTGAGTTCCTAAGATCTCTTGCAAAGCAACCGGGACCCAAACATTGCTCAAGTTCCACTACTTCATGTCTGACAGGAAGCTTTACACAGACTAAAAAGGTGCAGGAACCCTCAGTTCAGCCTCCACGGAAGAAAGAAAGAAATAAGTCTAGCCCTTCTACCAAATTCTAATTTTGCCTTTTCCCATTATGATCTAGACACACCCATAAAATTCTAGTGGGTCTAACTAAAGATGTAGCCAAAGCTTCTGCAGATTATCCTCTGCTCATGCAAACCTCAGAGACTCTGGAGTCCCCAAGCCTGCACCCGTTCAGTATACTCTCTTGACTATAACAAAATATGATGAGTGTTGGATCTTCTGTGTCCTTTTGGACAGACCAGAAAGTGAAGAGACAGAGATACAGAATGATGAATGAGAGGAAGAACCCCACTACAGGATAGCAGGTTCACACTGTGCCTGTGGGCAAGATGAAATTCATCTGTGATCTCAGAGCCCCAAGTTTCCTCCTATGAAATGAGAGTTTTTGGCTCCCTTGTCTAAGAGATCTTCTCACCTCCTGCTACTGAAAGCGTGGTCCACAGACCAGCAGCATCAATATCACCTGGGAGCCTTGTAGAAATGAAGTTTAGGGCTCCTCCAAAGATCTAGAGCCAGAAGCTGGCTTTTAATATCTCCCCAGGGTATATATATGAACATTAGAGTCTGAGAAGTAATTAGCCCAACAGTCTTTCATTCTTTGGCAAATCACTTGGTTTTTTTTTTTTTTGCCCATCAGTCCACCCTCCCACCTTTAAACTGTGGAGGCTGGGGCACCTGGATGGCTCAGTCGGTTGAGCATTAACGTTGGCTCAGGTCATGATCTCACAGTCTGTGAGTTGGAGCCCAATGTCAGGCTCTGTGCTGACAGCTCAGAGCCTGGAGCCTGCTTCGGATTCTGTCTCCCTCTGTCTCTCTGCCCCTCCCCCACTTGTGTGCACGCACACACTCTCTCTCTCGCTCTCTCTCTCAAAAGTAATAAATGAATAAGCTTAAAAAAACAAACTGTGGAGGTAAAAGTAAGAATAAATATTTTTCTCAAACTAACATGGAAAATTCACCAGGATAGACCACAGTCTTGGCCATTAGACACACGTCAACAAATTCAAAAGAACAGAAGTCATAACACTCCTCCTCACAGACCACAATCGGATTAAACTAGAAACCAATAACAGAAAAATAACTGGAAAATCACAAATACATGGAATGTAAACAACACTTCTAAATATCAAATGGGTCAAAAGATAAATCTTGAGAAATAATCTTAAGCATTTTTGATTACATGAAAATGCAAACACAACTTATCAAAAATCGTGGCATGCAGTAAAAGCAGTGTTTAGAGGGGAATTTATAGCATTGAATGCATAATTTAGAAAAAAAAGAGAGACATCTAAAATCAGTAACATAAATTTCCCCATTAGGAAAAGATGAGCAAATTAAATCCAAAGCAACCAGAAGAAAAGTAATAAGAATTACAGCAGAGCAATGAAAACAAAAACAAAAACAAACAAACAAACAAAAAATCAACTGAGAAAATCAACTAAACAAAAAGATGCGTCTATGAAAAGATCAATAAAATCAATAAGGCAGGCTAACTAAGAAAAAGAGAGGACATAAATTACTAATATCAGATATGAAGGCGGAGACGTCAATACAGATTCTGTATTAAAAAGATAATAAAGTAATACTGTGAATAACTTTACGCCCACAAATTTGATAATCTAGATGAAATGGGCCAATTCCTTGAAAGATACAATCTTCCAAAAGCACCCAGGAGGAAATAGACAATGTTATATCTATATCTATTTTTAAAAAATCAAATCAATAGTTAATAACCTTTCGAAAGGCCTACATATGTTACCGGTGAATTATACTGAAAATTTACAGGAGAAATCATGCCAATTCTCCATAGCCTCTTTCAGAGAATGGAAGCAGAGAGAATACTTCCTAACTCATTCTATGAGGCCAGCATTGCCCTAATACCAAATCAGACAAAGGCATTACAGGAAAAGAAAATGACAGACCAATATCTCTCATGAACACAGATTCAAAAATACTCAACAAAATATTAAAAAAATTTTTTTTAACATTCATTCATTTTAGAGAACAGAGCACAATCGGGGGATGGGCAGAGAGAGACGGACACACAGAATCCAAAGCAGGCTCCAGGCTCTGAACTTTTGGCACAGAGCCCAACGCAGGGCTTGAACTCAGGAAACGTGAGATCATGACCTGAGCCGAAGTCAAACGCTTAACAAACTGAGCCACCCAGGCATCCGCCTCAACAAAATATTAACAAATCAAGTTTAAAAATGTATGAAAATATTAGAGACCATGACCAAGTTGGATTTATTTCAAGTATGCAAGACTGGTTCACATTCAAAAATCAATTAATGTAATCCATAAAATCAACAGACTAAAAAAGAAAAATCGCATGATCATATCAATAGATGCAGAAACACCTATTCATGATAAAAACTCGTGGTAAGCCGAAAATAGAGAGGAACTTTCTCAAGTTGATAACGACTATCTACAAAAGACCTGCAGCTAACATAATACTCAAAGCATTCCCACTAAGAGCAAGTACAAGGCAAGGATGTCCCCTCTCAACACATTGTTTCAACACCATTTAGGAATCAGCAAGGCAAAATAAATAAATAAATAAATGAAAGTTTATAGTTTGGAAAGGATTGGGAAGGAAGACATAAAACTGTCTTTGTTAGCCATTGGCATTAGCTGTAGAAAATCTGAAAGATTTGATCAAAACCTCCTGGAACTAATAAGTAATTATGGCAAGTTTGCAGGACACGAGTTTAGTATACAAAAGCCGATTGCTTCCCTATGTGTCAGCAATGAACAAGTAGAATTTGACATTAAAGACATAATACTATGGAGGGTATTATGCTATGTGAAATAAGCCAGGCAGAAAAAGACAGATACCATATGTTCTCACTCATATGTGGATCCTGAGAAACTTAACAGAAGACCATGGGGGAGGGGAAGGGGGAAAAAAAGTGACAGAGAGGGAAGGAGGCAAACCATAAGAGACTCTTAAATACTGAGAACAAATTGAGGGTTGATGGGGGGTGGGGGACAGGGGAAAATGGGTGATGGGCGTTGAGAAGGGCCCCTGCTGGGGTGAGCACTGGGTGTTGTATGGAAACCAGTTTGACAATAAATTATATTTAATATTGGGGCACCTGGGTGGCTCGGTCGGTTAAGCATCTGACTTTAAAAAAAAATTTTTTTTAATGTTTATTTTTGAAAGAGAGAGAGACACACACACAGAGTGTGAGCAAGGGAGGGGTAGAGAGAAAGGGAGACACAGGATCCGAAGCAGGCTCCAGGCTTTGAGCTGTCAGCACAGAGCCCAACTCGGGGCTCGAACTCATGGGGTTTGAACTCAAGAACCATGAGATCATGACCTGAGCTGAAGTCAGACACTTAACCAACTGAACCACCCAGGCACCCCAAGTGTCTGACTTTTGATTTTGGCTCAGGTCATGTTCTCACAGTTGGTGGGAATGAGCCCCATGTCAGGCTCTGTGCTGACAACCTTGCTTGGGATTCTCTCTCTCCCACTCTCTCTGCTCCTCCCCCCACACATGTGCTTGCACTCCCTCTCTCAAAATAAATAAAAAACATTTTTTAAAAATCTTTAAAAAAATAAAACACAATTCTTTTTATATTAGCACTCCCCAAATTAAAATATTTTTATATAAATCTAACAAAATATGTACAATATCTATATAAGGAAACTATAAAACTCTGATGAATAAATTAAAAAAGAACCAGATAAATGAAGAGACAGTCCATGTTCATGGATTGGGAGACTCAATATTGTCAAGATGTCACTTCTTCCCAACTTGGTCTATAGTGTTCGTGCATTCCCAATCAAAATTCCAGCAAGTTACTTTATAGATACAAACTGATCCTAAAGTTCATAGGGGAAGCAAAAGACCCAGAAAAGCTAACACAATATTGAATGAGAAGAACAAAGTTGGAAAGCAGATGGTACCCAACTTCAAGACTTACTGTAAAACTATACTAATCAAAACAAGGTAGTATTGGTGAAAGAACAGACAAATATATCATTGGAAGAAATGGAGAGCCCAGAAATAGACCCACATCAATATAGTCAACCAATCTTTGACAAAGGAGCAATACAATGGAGCAAAGATAGTCCCTTCAACAAATGGTACTGGAACAATTAGACAGACATTCACATGCAAAAAAAAAAAAAAAAAAGAATCTAGACACAGACTTTACACACTTCATAAAAATTAGCTTAAAATGAATCATAGATCTAAATGTAAAATGCAAAAATATAAAACCCCCAGGAGATAATATAGGAGAAAACCTGGATGATTTGGGTTATGTGATGCATTTTTGCTACAACACCAAAGACATGATCCATGGAAGAAACTGGTGATAAGTTAGATTTTATTAAAATGTAAAACTGCTTTTGAAAAGACAATGTCAAAAGAATGAGAAGACAAAACAGATGGGGAGGAAATATTTGCAGAAGACTTATCTGATAAAGGACCATTACCCAAAATATGCAAAGAACTCTTAAAACAAAGAAAACAAAGCAAAAAAAATAATTAAAATATGGGCCAAAGACCTTAACAGGTACCTCACCAAAAAAGATACACAGATAGCAAATAAGCATATGAAAAGATACTCCATATCACAAGTCAGCAGAGAAATACAAATCAAAACAGCAATGACATACACAACTACACATCTATTAGAATGTCCAAAATCTGGAACACGGACAGTACCAAAGGTCGGCAAGGTTGTCCCATGTATTGCTATTGGGAATCGTAATTGGTACAGCTACTTTGGAAGACAGTTTGTCGGTTTTTCACAAAACTAAACACACTCTTATTATACAACATGGGAATCATACTCCTTGGTACTTACCCCCCAAAACTGAAAGCATGTCCACACAAAAACCTGCGTAAAGACCCGTTTATGGCAGCTTTAATCACAATTGCCAACACTTGGAAGCAGGCGAGATGTTGTCCGGTGGGTGAATACATAACCATACATCCAGTTCAGTTACTGTATATAAATAAATTGTTTTAAGTCCAGACAACAGGATTTCACTCAGCACTAAAAAGAAATGAGCTATCAATAAATGAATAGACATGGAAGAAACCGAAGTGCATATTACTAAGTGAAAGAAGCCAATCTGAACAGTTCACATACTTCATGCTTCCACCTAAGTGACATTCTGGAAGAGGCAAAACTATGGAGGCAGTAAATTGATCAGTGGTTGCCAGGGCTGAGGAGCTGGGGGTGGCCTAGAGGGGGTTGGGATAGATGGGAAGAATACTGAGGATTTCTAGGGCAGTGAAAATACACTGATGATATTATAATGATGAATATATGTCATTATACATTTGTCCAATCTCATAGAATAAGCATCAAGAGTGAACCCTGGTGTAAACTATGGACTTTGGGGGATAATGATGTGTCAGTGTATGTTCATCAGCTGTAACAAATGGACCACTCCGGTGGGGCATGGTGATAGTTGGGGAGGTGATGCGTGTGTAGGGCCAGAGGCATACATGAGAAATCTCTGTACCTTTTTCTCAATTTTATTGTGAACCTGAAAGTGCTCTAAAAAAAAATTCTCTCTCTCTTTTTTTAAGAAAATGTGATTTTCTGTACAATTACAGTGTGCATAGAGTAGTATCTTACCCATAGTGAGGATAGAAAATCCCAGTGGTTACTCTTTCCATGGTAATTTCTCATAAATGATCATCATTCTATGTATGTTAATACCTCACATCTATGGACTTCTAAGGGGAATGGTGAAGATTAATTTCTTTGTAAAATGAAAAAGGTAATATGTAAGTGATCTGTCAATGATAACGCAGTAATGAATAAGAGAGAAGAGACTCCAGAAGGATTTTTTCTTACGTTTACTGCAATACTTTCGGAGGATATTTTTCCAGATTTTCTATATAGGAGGAATACCTAAAGGTGAATTTTAAACATAATCTGGATTGTACTTTACAGTTCTGTGGCACATTTTTAAATTTATTAATATATCAAAAATGTAATTCTGCGTAAATAAATATAGCGCTGTATAGTTGTCAATGCTTGGATAGTCTTCTATTGAGTTGATTATCATAATTTATGTAGCCAACCCCTTACTTTTGAATATTTGGATTGCTTTCAAATTTCACTATTATAAACTATATTGTGATAAGTGTTGTTTCTTTTAACACTTGTTTACTTAAATATTTCCTAAGAAAACTGTAGAAATGGTATGGCTTGGTCAGAGGTCCCTTGAAGTTGTCTTAAAAGTTCTTTGGAAATATCAAGAAATGCCTAAAAAACCATTTTTTGGAAATAATCTAATGTGGTGATTTTGAATAATTTATGAAATCCTTTATTCATCCTTTGGGTTTCCTATTTTATGTCTTACTAAGAAATAGTTCAGAGGCCATCTGTTTGGATTTTCCCCAGACATAGACTGCTCATGTGCAATCCACTTACTCAACTTCTTTCACATGTTTGACAGAAAAGCACAAAACTAATTTTTTAACTTAAAGCATGAATTCAATCTGTTCAGAATCCAGGTGTTTAGCTGTGCCAAGCAAATGTATTATTTCATAGAGACTCTTTCATTTTCAGTCAAAAATTGGAGACAAAATACTTAAACACATCCTGCCATTGGATCCAAATATCATTTGTGAAACCAGGTCCATTTTTCAGCAAGAATCCAATTTCAAGGTATGTTTGTGGAGCAAGACCCCTTCTCTTCCATACATCTGGCATCCTTCAAACACAAAGACTCTAAAAATTGAAAAAAGAAGAGGAAGAGAAGAGAAAAAGGAGGAGGAAGTTTCTACTGATCTAGGTAAAAGCAATGGCGGTCCCCAACTGTGTTCCAAAGTTAACGTAACAAGCCTGTTAATTCGTTGAAACTTAATCGCTTGTTTAGTATAAATAGTAATGTTTCTTAGCTAGAAAACAAATCCACAATCCTGTTGAATCTGTACATTATGAACAATAGGAATCACTACTGTTGCAGTACTGGTAATTAAATTAAAAAACAAAACAAAACACGCTATATGTTGGTTTAATAGTTTTGTATTTCCTTTGAATATTGGTTCATGAAGAAAACCTTTGTTTCTGCTTTTGTTTTTGTTCTTGCCTCATTGTGTTTCTGCAGGACTGCGGTCATTTTTTTGGGATCTGATAACCACCACTTCAGGCATTCTTATCACAGAACAACACAAACTTAGTTACAGGCCCCTGACCCAGACATGAAGTTTAGGACCTTGTGATTGTCATTTAAGGAGAGGAATGTCTTTAACCGCCCCTAGAGAAATCCCCTCAAAAAGAGACCAAGGAGAACGTGTGTGCGGTTAATACTGTACATTAAAGTGAAGCCAGATCTGCATCTCAGGTAATCCCTGTTAGACTTTCATGTTGTATTTCCAGCTGGTTTGACAGCTGCTGGAGAAAAATAGTTTCCCTGGTCCTCATGATGTGTGGCAGCACCAGGGCCCATGGCCTGACATCCCTAGTTGATATATCATGAATTTCTTCTTTGACATACAAGTGCCTGGAAGGTAATAGAGGAACCCCATCACCAACAACCCCGACTCCCCCCAGCCACCTCCCATGGCCATCTGAAGCGCTCTTCCTCCATGTCTGTCCCTCACTCTGGTTCCTGCAGGTTCTACTTCAAACTGGAATGCTCTGGCCTTGCTAATACTGTAGACCAACCTCTACCCTCTTACCCTTATTTCATGCTACAGATCCTGCCCCCTCTTCTTTTCATTGTGCTTCAATGCCTGTCAATGGTTCAGGGGAGTGGAAAAGAAGAGAGGGAAAACTCTTTATGATAGGCTTGGCCATGGAGGAGAAAAGGATCCCCTACCATCGGTTGATACAGATCATAGAACTCCCTACACCAAGTCTGACCTTGGTTTTCTCTAGGTCTGTTTGTTGCAGTTGAGAAGTCCTAATGGCAGAGAAAGCTTGTTGTAAGTATTTATGATGTGTGCAGTAGATACTCACTGGATTGTCTGTTCAGCACCCTTTCTTGGGATTGGCATCCCTACCACCCTATGCCCGTGGCCCACTGCTCACAGGTGCCTGCAAAGTCCTTCCCCTCACTGGATTCAGTTTATTGATCTTAATCTCTTCCGTGGGATTTTTGGAATTAAGACTGAAAGAGGTCAAACTATTTCCTGTTTTTTGTTGTCATTGAACTAAGTTCAAACTAGTGCTCTGATGTTGACAGTCTAAAAAGCACTGATATGCTCACATGTGGGCTTTCTTCTCTAAACAATCTTTGTATCATATCTTCCCTGCTTTTTGCTCTAGTAAGAGGGCTGTGGTAACCAGGGAACCAGTCTTGATTCTCAGACCTAAGTGATTAAGGGAGATTATCAGGATAGAGACAGAACTAAATTCTCTTCTCTTGGATGATGCACATAATCGCCACTCCAACCTGTTCTTGATACATTCCCTCACTTGCATGAAGGACTATGCTACTGCTCTAAAGCTAGCTGAATTTCAGCCAGTAACTTATTTTACTATGCCTTCTTAGCTAGGTTTCAGATGAGCAATCGCATATGAACATGGATATCAGGCCAAGAGCCATTTTGAAGGGCAATTTCAAGTTCAGAGGAAATGGGAATATGGAGCCCTTCAAAGATATTGGCTCAATTATCTGGTTCAGGAACTAGATCAGTAGGGTATTCGTCTTGTGTGCCCATTCTTGGTTGATCTGAAGGTGGGATGACTATGAAGGAGAGAGTGTTCAGGAAAATCGTGAGGCCAGCCAGGCAGCCAGTCCAAAACCTGCCTATAATTGGCACAAGAGTATTCTTATTGTAATGAGAATACCTTGAATTAAAAATAACACACCTCCTCTTGCTTAGATGGCGTGTGCTTGGCAGAAAGCCTCCTGCTTGGTGACAGAAAAGAATAAAGTGCTGAACATCCAAGACTTACACATGCCTTTTTTTGCAATAAAACTCTTCCTAAATAATAATAGCACAGTCTACTCTCAGAGCATTGAATTTCCACCTTCTTTGCCTTCCTATCTTGTACCACTTGGGAATCTTCCCTCTTTCACAAACAAACTGAAACTAATTAACAGCTTTTTCTCTTTCTAATGATCTAAAGTATTGATAAGTTTGCACTCTGGTCCACATTTTGTAAATATGATCTAAGCTACTGCTTTTGTGCTAAACTGCAGAATGGAAGGAAATATTCAGACTCTAATAGTGATAGTGTTGGCAAACATGGTGTAATTTCAGTGTGACTTCACCCCTGGGAAAGGAGTCACTGGTGATAGTGCCACAGGGCTGCAAATGTCCAGAAGATCAATGCCTTTAGTGCATGTACAAACCCGAAGAGTCATTACGTCATCCCACAATGGTGGCTCTTTTCCATGTTTGTACGTCCTACATTTTACAAATTGGACTAGCCTAGTTGAACCTCTTACAAATCATGCCAGAGTAACTCCCAGATCTGTGCTATGTGGCAGGTAATATGTATTTCAACCAGAAAGCCTTCTCTCTCCTTTAACAGGATGTGGATTCTTGCAAGGCAAAGGGCAATTGGCCTCTCCCTTGGTACCACACTCACTTTGGGTGTCAGGAAGCTATTCCTCACTCCGTGCACCAGATATTGGCATTTATAATATTCTGAATCTGGTGACATGGAGTTAATATTGTCAGAGTAAAGTGTGCTTAAATGCTTCTTATATTGTTTATTGCAGGAAGGTTTCTGGGGGGATTTTCATTCAGCCTATTCCTAGGATTATATAGGGAAGCAGCTTGTTCTGGGGCTTCTAGGAATTTGTTCCTGAGTCGTTTACCAGATTCTTTCAGCCATGAAATGTGTCTGAGATCCCCATTTTCCTTTCAGAAATATTAATAGCATAATATTGCTATGTAATCTGTTTTGAAGGTTGATCAAAAGGCATGGTTTTCATCACTCGTTTTACACAGATGGTTTCCATTCATTTAACAATTAGCATGTATTAAGGGTGGACACATGAATCCAAAGATTAAGGGACAGTTCTGGCTGAGAGTCACTAACTGTAGAGTTAAACTTACAGAGATGAAGATCAATTGCTGCTACCTGATATAATTATTTACTGTTTTTCTTTTTTCCTCTCCCCTGTTTGAGGATGCATCCTAAACTTAATCCATCACTTGCTCTCCAGGGTCTCTTTCCTCTATGATTGGTACCACCCTACATGCAGGTGCCCCGTCCCACAGAGCAAGGTTTCTTCCCCGATGCAACTCCTTCATTCATAGTGCCAAACCCCAACAGGTACCAAGCTCTGTTTATTTGTCCTGTTAGCATCTCTCTGTGCCCTTCTCCCCATCCCCATTATTTGACATCACCATCAACCTTCCCCTAGTTTACTATATCCCTCTCCTGGTTTCTCTGCCTCTATTCCTGTCTACTTATTCTCATTCCTGCTACAGAGATACTTTAGAAAGGAGACATGATTGTAAACTCCTCTGCTTCAAACCCTTCATTGGCTCTCCATTGCACGTGGGATAAAATCCAGTGGCTTTGTATTCGCCACCTCTCCAGCCATTCTCTTTTCTCTGTCTATGTGGAATCACTTGGAGTGCCTTATGTGTCCCACTGTCTCCAATTTCTGGGCCTTCCAATGGGCCACTCTCTTTATCTGGAAGAACCTCCCTGCCCCTGTCCCCCTGCCCCACTTCAATCCTTGATTACTAAAGCCTCTGGCTTCAGAACTGTCACTCATTGTTATTGCCCTAAAAACAGCAGTAGAAACTGTCTATTAATAATCTTTTCTCCAGGAAATATGCCTTCTATTTCTAGTTTGTACTTGCAGCAAATTTCCTAGAATTTTAGGCAGCTCAAGCTGCCAGTCTATCTATGCCTGGTTATCATGAAACTCTAACATCTTTTGCAGACATAGGGTGGTGCTTCTATCCTAAGCAAGTGAATTAGGGACCTTAGGAAACTAGAGCTCTTTCAAGCCACTGGGCTAATATTCCATAAACACATGACGTTGACTCTGAGTTGAGTGAGTTTCTTTCAATGTCTAGTATTGCCTATAATAACTTCTACCACCCACCTTGATGCTGAAAACAACTTGATATTTTACTTGATATCTTTCACCCAGTAAGTTACAAAATAATTTAGCTCTCAAAGCAACCTCAGGCTCTTGCAACCTTGGTGTAGTTCCCTTGAATCTTTGCAGACAGCTGTCCTGGCTCTATTTTCTGAGTTTACGGTACTAAGTCTGGAACATTCAAACCGTGAGCACTTATTGCTAGGCTGATAGGAAATTTTTTGTTTTCTTGTTTTCATGGCCCAAGCCTTTAGGGATAGATTGGCCTATCATCATTAAATACAGAAGGCAAATCCTGTTTCTTAATGAGAGAATATAATCTTTCCAAGCACTGAGCACAATTAATTTTCATCTTCCAAAGAGTTAAGAGTGTGCTTGAAAGTCTCGCTACTAGGTGGATTAATTCAGTGTATCTTAAAGATTTTTGTTTATTTTGGGTGTTGTTGTTTTGTTTTTTTATCTACTGTATCTCACAGTGAGAAACTCATTCTACATCATTATACATACATACATACATACATATAGACACATATGTATCTCAAGAGAAGAGAATATATGTACATACACTCAATTGGAACAAAATTTCTAAGAAATAATATTTATGCTTGGTATAGGTGGTTCAAACTGACATCATTGACATTTTTTTAAGTTTACTTATTTATTTTGAGAGAGAATGTGTGTGTGTGTGAGCAGGGGAGGGGCAGAGAGAGAGGGAGAGAGAAAATTCCAAGCAGGCTCCATTCTGTCAGCACAGAGTCCAATACGGGGATCAAACTCACAAACCGTGAGGTCATGACCTGAGCTGAAAAAAAGCCAGACGCTCATCCAACTGAGTCACCCAGGCACCCCTCATTGACATTTTTTTATTCTATCCTACCTACCCTATGCTATCCTATAATATTCTGTTCACTACCCATTAAGTTGATTTCATTATATGCGATTGAAAGCACTGCCTTCTAATTTTTGACAATAAGAAAATAACAAGGCAAGTAAAGTGGACTGGAGTAATGCTAGTTTTTTACTTTCTGGAACATTTCCCCATCCTTTTGTCCTTTGACCTCTAGGTGATCCTGGTGGGGCTCATTCACAGTGGCTTCTTCACATTTTTGGCCTTTGAGGTGAGCATGTGACTAAAGTTGGGTCAGTTATAACACATTTCCCCCTGGACACGTAATCCTTCCATGTAAGGATATTTAACCCCAGGTGCGCTGATCAACCCTTCCCTGCTAGAATGAATGTGGAAGATGGCCTCTATCTGCTGGGGCTGCCAAGCTGAGACGGAGGTGGGTGTAGACTTCGGCAGCCATCTTTATCTACTTTGTATGGAGAAAGACTGATTGAAGTTGAGCTAAGCTCTGCTGAGGGATGGAGAGAGAGAGAGAGAGAAAGCACCCTGGAAGCAATGTGAGGGCCTGGCTCAAGCTGTGAGAGTTCTAAACTGATCTTGTATTTTCCAGGTATGGGAGATGATATTGTTTCTGTTTCTTTAAGCTGTTTTGAATTGACTTTTCTCACTTGCCAGGTGGAAGTGTCTTGATAGTATGGTTAAGAAGATGGATACACCACATTTGTGGTGTGAATGCAAAGATCACATGGCTGCGTCCATATTGGAAATAGTCATAAAAGCTATCCTCTGCCCCCCTTTTACATCCATCGAGAAATGGGCTGTTTGGTGGCTTACGTGGCAGGATAATATATTTCAAGAATATTTTCAGTATTAACTCTTATGTCCTTCCCTCTACTGGTTTTTCCAGCCCTTGTCTTTCTCCCCAGTCAGTCAGCTTGGCATTCTTTATTTATTTCCTCAGAAAAGGGATGGTACCAGAGAAGTACCAAGTCTGGGCTTTTCACGTTCAATTGCTTAGGCTTCAGGAGAACATGAAAGAGGGGTGATGAACAGGACAAAAAGCTTTCTAGCTATAAGACCAGAAAGGAATTCCCAGGCTGCGGCGAGTAACAGACGAAGGGGCCATAATATGGGAGAAAGTTGGGAGAGGCCCTAGGGAAAGCCACCCAGTTCTGTCCAGTGTCTGGTCCCACAAGCAGGGTCCAACACCAATACTTGGGGGACTTGCTGGCTCCATTCGGGTGAGGACTGCATATTCCCTGTGCTGAGGAGTTTTGTTAGTCGTTCTTGAATGGAGGCTTCATGAGAGTGTCTCCTCCACAGCAGTTACTACATGGCCTGCTGAGTGTCAGGTAGGAAAATTGCCTTTCTGCGTCCCTATATACTGATCCCACTAATGCTGGGTAGATAACCCCCACCTGGAAACGCAAAAGCCCCCTGAAATGGACTGTGGGCCTGGATATATTTGAGGAGAAAGGAAAACCCACTGCATGTGAACTTGGATGAAGCAATTTATTACCAGCCTGAAATCTCTCCAGAGCTACGTAGTAATAATAATAAAAAAAAAATCAACCTGACCCCGAAGCCTCCCACCCCCAACACACACCATTCCCACCACCACCTGCCATCACACTTGAATATTTTATGTTGTGCTGAACAGGGATTCAGTCCATCGGTATTAAACCGTTTTACACATTTTTGTTGCAGGACTTCTCAGTGAATGCTAACGAATGTTAATTAAGCCCAGTGCCGGGTGCTGATCATATAAAGATGAATAATGCAGAATTCCCTATCTTCATGTTACTCTCAGCGTGGGATAGAAGGTAAGGGTAGAAATGTGTAACTGATCCCACTGAAAGGGTTGACGGAAGGGGTTCTCCTGGGTGGCCTCCCAAGGCCACTTGCATTCTATCTGTCCATAACTTTTTTTTGGGGGGGGTTGGTCAAAAACTACCCTGAATTGTCACAATTTTCATTGCGGTGTAGCTGTAAACATTCCACCTGTAAAGTTCAATAAAGGAGTTTTCCTGTATTTCCCGAGGGGAGAAATTTGACATTAATTACAGTTTAAAAGGCCCAGGGTAAACGATGCATGCAAGGGTCTCTTACAGAGCCCTTTCCCCGCCTTTGCCGGTAATTCGGAGGGAAACGCGTGGGGCCAGACCCACATGCCGCAAGCACTTTCCATGGCGGGGGGGGGGGGGGGTGGGGGGGGGTGGGGGGGGTGGGTGGAATCTGGCTCCTAAATACAGCCTTGGCGGGATCGCCTCCTCCTGGACAGGTTGCACTCTCGCGCTCCTCATGAAATAGCCTGCCCTCCTATTCCTCCCCAGACTCCTTCAATAATTGACGCCAACCCAGGGCCCGGAGGCCCAGACGCTCACCCTGGGGCAGCTCTCGATCAAGAAGCCACTGAGCTCCCAGGTCTGAATCCTGATCTCTGCGCTCTGCCCCACACCTTTAACTGGTGCTTGAAAGACACTGCTGGAGTCCGTGGCTTTGTGGTGGGGGGTATTTCCTCCCTCGGATTCCTATCAGTGAGCCTAACTAAAGAGATACATTCCGAGCTCAGAGCCTCTTCCAGAGTGGAGGGTGTATCTGCAGGTTTCAAGGAATTACCAACCAGGCCACACCCCCTGCCAGGATGGTCAAAATGGAGCCCAAAAGCTCTCCTGGAGGAGGAGGCTGAACCACCTCCCTCATCCACCAGAGGAGAGAATGTTCCAGAAATGGAAGACCTGCGATTTTGAAAAGATTATGGGGCATACCAAAGACCTACGCTTTAAGTAGAGCATTCTAATTGAGTGACTGCCGGACAGAATAAATTAATAACTGAACCGACCGCTGCTGAGGAACAGGCTAAGCATTTCCCTGAACAATAGTTTTTCTACATTCTTTTCATTCTGGAGGCTCAGAGAAGGTATTTCGATGGATCATAAACCTTTCATGAACCCATGCCCTGGATTTAGAGAAGCTGGAATCACTGCATGCCAACTTTTCATAATAAGTGCAGTTTACTGCCTCCTGGCTCCCAGCCCCAAAATGAACTTTTAAAGGAAAAGATTCTGAAATCAAGAACTACATGCACTAGGAACTACAGTCAAAGTTTAACATTTGCACAATATATTAGTTAGATGTCACATTAGATGTGACATTTTCTTATTGATTGTCAAGGATTAGATAGTGAACTTAAGTGCCATTGTTGATTTATGTGTGCTTTAAAGCAAAGCTATAATGGGTGCCTCTCTTTAAGATGCTAAAATTAACCCCATTCATGTTCTCCACATATATGACAGCAACTTCATCATATTGATATGTTCCAAGGTTGGCACTGGAGAGACAACATTTAGATGGGAAGGACCAACTGATCAGGCCTGGCTGCCTCCCTTGGTGGGGGCATTAATGTACACATTGTTCTCAAGTTTTTCTTAGAATCCAGGCCAAAGGAAAAATGACTGGAGATGGAAAGGTTTTGCCTCTGGCCACTCATTAGGTCTCAGTTCTCCAATTTCTAATTTCCTGTCCTGGAATATACTTCCCAGTATGACTTACACCTAGGAAGTTTCCTCTTCTGGGGGAAAATATCGCTCAACCATAGGGGAGTGGGCTTACTCTATCCCCCTAAGATATCATATTAGCACACATAGTCCAACAGCAGCGTAAGAGATAGTGTGGGTGTGTCTTTTCTCTACATGATCACCCATAAGAAATAGAATCGTAATAAGGTAAATGAATGTATTCCATTCATATATAGATGCTTTTTAAATTTTCTCCACATCCTGGTGAATAAATCATGATCATGATTTACCCCCTAATCAAAATATTCCACAAACTCCCCTTTAATGACAAGATGAAGTCTAAACTCTTTAGCCCGGCATTCAGGACCCTTCAAGCAATAGAATGAAAAATAAAGGAACAAAGTTTAATAGTCCTGTAACATTTTAGTTGTGACCAATCCCCTTCTAGATTGAGGTCCTCCAGTGCGTGATTGAGTTACAGTCCCGTCTCTGCCATTTTCCATCCACGTGATTTGGGAGAAACCAGTCAACGTTTCCATATAAGGACTCTGCGTTTCAGACACCAGACACATTAACGAGTTTCTCCTAGGTTACCTGGATGGAAAATGGCAGAGATGGGCTTGGGACCAAGTCTGTTTAGTTCCGGACTTGAGCTTCTATGAGTTCCTATAAGTCAACTCAATGACATTTGCAGTGACTGGGACATAGCAGATACTTAACATAGGCTAATTATTATAAGTTCCTCTCCCACATGGCATCCAGAGCTAAGCAACTGACAGTATCTCTGGTGTCTCATGTGTCTTGAATTAATGATTAGGTTAATGACTTCCATTTTTCAAATAAGGAAATTGAAGCTCAGGGGGGTTAAATGGCCTGCACAGTTCTGGGGATAGAAGGTGGCAAAGCCAGGATTGTAACACAAGTCCTTTGATTCTTTTTTTTTTTTTTTTTTTTGGTCTTTTTTCGAGAAAGGGAGGAGGTAGGGAGGGACAGAGAGAGAGAGGGAGAGAGAAAATCCCAAGCAGGCTCCACTCTGACAGGACAGAGCCCAACACGAGGCTCGATCTCATGAATCTTGAGATCATGACCTGAGCCGAAATCAAGACTTGGCCACTGAACTGACTGAGCCACCAGGCACCCGAAGTCCTTTGATTCTCAGTCTAATGTTCTGTGCAAGCCACTCACTAATCATATATTTAAAATTATTAGGGAGAGATATAATTGACAATAAAAGAATGAATATTTAAATTTCCTAAGAGAAGAGGGTTTTTCTTGGAGAAAAATTCATCCTACCCATCTCTTGGCAAGATTGTCAAAATAGCTATTGTTTAAAAGTAACCATAAGTGTTCTTTTAAAACAGATTTTTAAAAAGTAAAATCTATGCTTCTCTGTAGATGAATAAAAGCAGATTTCAGCAGGTCGGTTTGAAGGAGCTGGTAGCATATTTATGATAAATAGAAAGGAAATCTATTTTTATTGACTCAATCCTTAGGATATCAGAATGAAAGTATAAGTATATGCTTACATATTAATCTCCTAATCATTTTTCCTCTCTTCAATGCCTGAGTCATCCTGCTTGAAAACATGAGGAGAAATCAAGGATTTATGGTAGATTTCTTAGCCCTTGATATACATAAAATAGGGGAAAGGCACAAGCTAAAAAGTCCGATGTGGCCTTGAATAAAACCAAATATATTTGTTAGGTTTTCTGTCCACTATTCTTTTCAGAAAAGTACTCCTCTAACATTGAAAGTGAATGTAGCTAAGCTTAAAAAAAAAAAAAAAGGAAAAAAGGAAAAAGAAAAGAAAGAGGACTTTTCCCTCCCTTGTGTTGAAACACCCTATTAAAAGCTTGAGAATAGAATTTCCTTGCCTATCAATGGTTTCCTTTTCTATTAAGCGAATATTGATTTCCCCTCCCCCGCTTTTGATACCGGAGTCCAAATGACTGTGGCCCTTTGGGTTTGCTTTCTTCTTTGTGCATTGATGACTAGTGAGCCCTGTTTGTAACTTGCCTGCTCCTTGGCAGCCGACAGGGGGTGCTCAGTGCATATTTGGATGAGGATCTGATTCAAAACAATCTTCAGTTTTATTTTTCTCTACTTTCAGAGCCAGAGTAAAGACTGTACTTCTCACACACAAAGGTTTTGCAAACATGTTCAGAAGCAAAGGGAGGAAATGCATAGGTTAGCGAAGGGGGCCTTGGGGAGAGGCACTGTTTATACATGAGGCAGGACGGAGGTTTGGGGGACTTGGGTCCCTGAAGGATTTGGGTCATTGATCTATCAATTATACCTGAATTTTCTCAGCTCTAATGACTACGTTTATTGGATAATTTATCAACTTCTTATTTTGTGTACATAGAGAGTGAGGAGTGGAGAAAATACATTCTAATTTTGCTTTTTCCTTGTTACTCTGAGGCATATCACTAAGCATTGAGTCTTGGCTTCTCCGGGAATAGAATGCAGAATGGGATCCTGCGTTTCCACCGACAGTTTCTCCCATGAATAAACTTCTTGGTGTTCAAACGGCAAATGAAAATAATAAAGACATTTTGGTATATAAAATTTGGCGGACAGCCATACATGATAAGATTAAGGAAAAACTGGAGAGGTGTTAGGATTTGAAGTAACTCTTACCTACTTAGATTCAGATTCAGCTTGAATTTATAAAATCCCTAAAAATAAAAGTGCATGTGACATATTCAAAGATTGTCTGATCGTAATGTTTAAAAGATCAAGCTTAAACTTGGAAGGGGATTAAAAAGAAGTTGCCTGAACACAAGACAAATGCTGACAGAAACAAGTTATTTTGAATCATTTGCCTCCAAAGACAGATGAAAAAGATCAGAAGTAAAAAGCTCTCATTAGAAGAAAATATAGCATGTGGCAAGCCGTATAAAATTTATCAGGTTATATCACCGAGAAATACCAAAAGTCACAGGTATATATTGAAATATCTTAAAAATAATTAATATCGCTTCCCTTTTATCCAACTGGTAAATAAGGTTTCTTGTAGAATTATTAAAGCCTTTATTTTGATTTACACGGCAAAGACTTCAGAAAGACTAATGGTGTTGCTCCTTATTCAACAAAAACCACAAGGAAAAATGTGCATCTTAGAAACAGACTTTGTTTTCTTTTTCAGGACCCCAAACAACTTCTAGCTAAAAGACATATTTTGATTAAGATAATATTTTTCCCTAATCAATATTTTTTACCTCTGGGTTATTACTTCCTTGAAGGCTTCTCTGCCTTTTTTTTTTTTTTTCCTTTCTAAATTAGTCCATGTGGTTTATGAGAAATCATCAGCACTGCCATATGCTGCCGGTTACATTAAATCTTTCCCCCAGTATTTACTACTCGGTGGCAAGGCTTGTCTCTAGCCTTTATGGTTTGGCATCAAATCTTGAAATGTGTATTTTATACTTAATTGGAATGGGGATAGGAGCACAGGAGCAGAATTAACCACTAATGAAATAACACTCCTCTCGACTGACATTGACCAGTTTCCAACTTGGTTGGTAAAATGCCTGAACGTTGGTGTGAAACCACATCCATTGTGGCCCACGTGCTTTGTACGTGTCCCTAGAATTATGTACTGTTAGAAGTGTGTCAAATTGCCATCAAAGTATCTGAATGCTTACTCTGGATTAAAAAAAAATGTTTATGTACTTATTTTGAGAAGAGAGATTGCAGGTGGGAGAGGGGCGGAGGGAGAGAGAGAGAGAATCCCAAGCAGGTTCTGTGCTGTCAGCGTGGAGCCTTGTGCAGGGCTCGATCCCACAACCGTGAGATCATGACCTGAGGTGAAATCAAGAATCAGATGCTTAACCCACTGAGCCACCCAGGCGCCTCCCCTCTGGATTTTTGTACCTATCTCAACTGCAAGTGGGTGACAAACGGTTTGCAGACCAGCACTGGACAGAGTATGAGGAGGAAAGGGAGACTCGTGCCCCCTTTGATTTTGTCCGCCCCATCTACTCTCCAGCGTCCTGTTTCCCCAAACATCTCCACCCTCACCCTCACCCCCAACACCTATGTAACACACACGCAGACACACACATAGTGGCTGAAGGTCCAGTGTAATGAGAATCCTGGCAACTGGTAAAATCTGGGGGGCCTTAAACGGTCTGATCACAAATTCCCCTCCTCACTTTGCTCCTGTGGAGAAGGACCTTGCCTAAATAAATTTCCTTATCAAAGGACCAGGCCCAGTTCCTGCTAGTCTAGTTTCATTTCCCTGCCAGCACATGGAATGCTTCAAATCAGCCAGCCACACGTTCCCATGGGCGCCTTATCCTCTTCATACCACACAGACCGTGTCTCACAGTTCACTCTGTTCCTGAGCACAATCCCCATGGGGCCCAGCATGGCACCTCTCTGGATTGTGTTCTCTCTGGATTGTGAGTACATGTAATTAATAAACCGCTGTCCGTCTCCTTTGTCCAGTGTTAGGGTCATGCGTTCACCCATACCCCAATGCCAAGGTTGGGGATCCCTCCCTCACCAACGGGCAAATAAGAGGCAGTTAAAACACTGACACACACACACATGTATGCACACACACACACAGAGCTCCTGAGAATACAAAGGCTTACACTAAGCCTGGTCCTCTTTGAGGGCAATGCTTGAGATTATATTCCTGTCCCTGTACTATTGCTCTAAATCACAGTTTGCTTTTTATTTTATTTTTTGAAAGTTTATTTGTTTATTTTGAGAGAGAGAAAGAGAGAGAGAGAGAATGGGGGAGGGGCAGAGAGTGAGGAGAAAGAGAGAATCCCAGGCAGGCTCCATGATGTCAGCGTAGAGCCCAAAGCAGGGCTCGAGCTCATGACCTGTGAACCAAAATCAAGAGTCAGATGCTTTGGGGTACCTGGCTGGCTCAGTCAGTTAGCATCCAACGTCAGCTCAGGACATGATCTCACAGTTCGTGGGCTTAAGCCCCGCATTGGGCTCTGTGCTGACAGCTCAGAACCTGGAGCCTGCTTCAGATTCTGTGTCTCCCTCTCTCTCTGCCCCTCTCCCGCTCACACTCTTTTCTCTCTCACAAAAATAAATAAACATGAAAAAAAAAAAGAGTCAGACGCTTAACCAACGGAGTCACCCAGGCACCCCATAGTTTGCTTTTTAAAATGAGCAGGGTGGAATTAGGAAGGGAAGGATGTCAATCTCCAGGCTTGGAATCAGAAGATCAAAGGTGAAAAGGCATACCGTAAGCTTTCAAAGCAATATGCATTCTTCCCTACTCCTTCCTCAGCTCCACTGAGGAAGTATGATACTGGATATGAATATTTATGTAAAATGTCCTATGTATATTTTTAAAAAGAGAGATCTTCAAATGGCGGCCAGCTAACAGCTACTGACTCACTTTGTCCCATTTTCCTCCGGAAGTATCCAGAAAAAGTAATACTGCAGCTGCACTGGGCTTTGGGAATGGCTGGCACCCTGTAAGGACCAGAGGCTCTTGGTGGTTGAAATCAGTCAGGTTTCCCCTGCCCCTTCCATTCGCTCCACCTCCATTTGTCCTCCATATAGCCAACTAATTTTTTTTTTCAATTGTGGCAAAATACAGAGCACCTGGGTGGCTCAGTTGGTTAAGTGCCAACTTCGTCTCAGGTTATGATCTCACTGTTCATGAGTTCGAGCCCCTAGTCGGGCTCTGTGCTGACAGCTCAGAGTCTGGAGCCTGTTTCAGATTCTGTGTGTGTCTCTCTCTCTGCCCCTCCCCTGATCACACCCTGTTTCTCTCTCTGTCTCTCAAAAATAAACAGTAAAAAAAAATTTTTTAAAAATTGTGGTAAAATACATGTAACAGAATGTACAATTTCACCATTCCTAAGGGTAGAGGTCAGTAGTATTAGGTATGTTCCCATTGTTGTTCAGTCATCTGAAGAATTCTTTGCATCTTGCAAAACTGAGACTCAGTAGCCATTAAACAACAACTCCCCACTTCTCCCTTTCTTAGCTCCTGGCAACTGTCATTCTAATTTCCACTTCCATGACGTTGACTACTCTGGGTACCTCATACACATATACAAACACTCAGTATTTGCCTTTTTTGTGACTGGCTTATTTCACTTAGCATGATGTCCTCAAGGTTCACCTATTTTGTTGCATGTGTCAGAATTTCCTTCCTTTTTAAGGCTGAACAATACTCCGTGTATAGATGTACCACATTTTGTTTATCCATTTGTTCATCGGTAGACACTTGGGTCACTTCCAGCTTGTGGCTGTTGTGAATAATGCTGCTACAAACAGGTGTACACATATCTCTTTGAGATCCTGCTTTCAGTTCTATTGGATATATGCCCAGGAGTAGAATTTCTGGGTCATATGATAATTCTATTTTTAAGTTTTTGAGGGAAGTGCATACTGTTTTCCGTTGCGGCTGCACGATTTCACATTCTCACCAACAGTGTGTTTTCTTTTCTTCAAATACTCATCAACACTTGTTATTTTCTGGGTTTTTTGGATAGAAGCCAGCCTGACGGGTCTGCGGTGGTATCTCTTTGTGATTTTGATTGACATTTACCTAATGCTTCATGTGTTTATCAGCCATGTGTATATCTTCTTCGGAGAAATGTCTGTTTGAGCCCTCTGCCCATTTTTTTAATCAAGTTTTTTTTTTTTTTTTAAACAACAGCAGTTGTTGAGTTATAGCAGTTCTTTGTATATTCTGGATATTAACCCCTTACCAGAAATATAATTTCCAAACATTTCCTTCCTCTGCTGATTTGGTCTCTTGATGCACAGAAGAGTTTAACATTGATGTAGTCCAATTTATCTCTTTCTTTTGTTTTGTTGCCTGTGTTTTTGGTGCCATATCCAAGAAATCATTGCCAAATCCAAAGTCATGAAGTTTTTTCCCACATTTTTTCTAAGAGTTTTATAGTTTTAGTTACTTTTTTAAAAAAAGTTTTAATCTATCTATCTATCTATCTATTTATTTAAGTAATGTCTACATCCAGTATGGGGCTGGAACTCACAACCCCAAGATCAAGAGTCACACACTCCTCCAACTGAGCCAGCCAGGCCCCCCCCTATAGTTTTAGTTCTTATATTTCACTATTTAATCCATTTTGAGTTAATTTTTTTTATAGTGTCAGGTAAGAATCTAACTTATTCCCTTGCACATGGATATCCAGTTTTCTAGACACTATTTGTTGAAACATAAGTTTGTTATTTAAAATATTTATATATGTATGTATGTATGTATATCTCAGAGGAGATATGCTTCCTTATGTGTATGCTGTAGAGGTACTAGCCTGGCAGAAAGATTGAAAGCAATGGACGGGCGCCTGGGTGGCTCAGTCAGTTGAGCATGAGACTTCGGGTCAGGTCATGATCTTGCCATTTGTGAGTTCAAGCCACTATTCATTTTGCCTCATAGAATCATCCACTGTCCCTTTTGAGGCAAGCTGATAGAGATCTACAGGAACCCAGTAAGAGCAGGTAGCTCTATTTGAGCCACTTTCCAATTCTTGGTTGGCTGCAAAATTCAGCATGGCCAGCAGAAACATGGCTGTAGTTCAAGGCTGACCTGGCTCACCCCCTTCTTCTTTTTTATTTATTTTTTGAGAGAGACAGAGACAGCACAAGTGAGGGAGGGGCAGAGAGACAGAGGGAAAGAGAGAGAATCCCAAGCAGACTCCACACTGCCAGTGCAGAGCTCGATGTGGGGCTCAAACCCATGCAGCCGCGAGATCATGACCTGAGCTGAAACCAAGAGTTGGACGCTTGCTCTACTGAGCCACCCAGGTGCCCCTTGCTCACCCCCATCTTACTCTACTCTCCTTGCAGGTATCTGTGAGCGTGATACCTTCCACACCTCCTCACCACATGGAGAGTCTTGTGCCTGTAAGTAGAAGTGACGTGAGTGTGTTTAATTGCCAGTGTGAGCCCACCACGGAGGCCACCATGGAGAACGCCTTGTGTTGAGAGGAAACTGCAGAAAGACTAAGACAGCTTGGATCTGCTTCATGGAGAGGACAGTTGTCCTCTGCAGTAGACAGGAGACGTGGATGAGTGAGAAATGGACTCGTGTTGTATCAAGGCTCTGGGATTTGGTATTGTTTGTTTCTGCAGCACACCTTGGCCTTCATTGGCTAAATCTCTAGCTTTCCTCCTTTACTGTTGACCTTGGTGGTAGCAATGTGGGGTTATGGAGGGCTGGAGGGGTCGGGGTGGGGGGAGTCCTAGCTTCCTCACTCTAAGTAACTGTCGAGGCAGGTCAGACCAACTAGCGTGAACACACTGGTCGGGGTAGGACTTCTGTGGGGTTGCCATTGGAACGAACAAATGCGGTCTGGTCTTCAGACATGCCTCTGGGTTCCCGCTCTGTCCATAGGTAGAGAGAAGGACCATGAATAATTCAGTCAGACTCCGGTTGGCCTCCATTTTTTATTCTTCTAATGCTGAATTTGAGAAAAAAGTGGATTAATGTCTGCAGGGTCTGAGGGAAAAAAGATGTGACTCTAGAATTACACAACCACCCATGTTTCCTTTGTACTAGCAACAGGAATACATAAGTAAATAAATAACAAAATATAATTCTCTGGTCAGAACAACACAAAGGAATAAAACCATAAATTCAGCATGGATTAAAATAAGCCTTAGCAAATGTTACATATTAAAAATTGGAAAATGTTATGTAACAGAAAATTTCTACAAAATGGTGATTTTTCTTGGGGAAAAACAAATCTGGAAATTATAACAAATGGAAACTATGAGGAAGTAAATGCTTGAATAGAGAAAAAAATAAACTATTGAAAATAATATCAAGGAGTCATATTTTTAACATAAAAAAATTTTTTTAAGTAGGTTCCACACCCAATGTGGGGCTTGAACTCACAACCCTGAGATCAAGAGTCACATGCTCCACCTACTGAGCCAGGCAGGTGCCCCTCAAAGAGTAATATTTTTTAACAGTTTCAGAACCACTCAGCTGTGCTGGAAAATTCATTGCATTATAAGCATTCCCACACGTTAAAGTAAAATGTAAAAAACCATGTAGTCAACTGTTATAAAGTTATCTTGATTCAGACACTGAAGCCCAATCAAAGTAGCATGAATATACAACAGACTGATTTTAATTATTCATAAATTGCCTAACTCATAAATAAAATTCTGTTTTCTCATCTAAACACGGGGATAATAATACTGCCTACATTACAGTCATAAGCGTCACATGAGGTAACATGTTTGGCGTTCAGCAGTTAATGCACTTAGCAAGTGCTTGATAGCTGTATTTATTGTTTGGTAGCTATATTTATTGTTTGGTAGCTGTATTTATTGTTGCGGCATTTTCCAAATGGAAAAGGCTTTAGTGAATCATTTCCCATTCTCGTAGTTTTAAAGATATTGATTTTACCCAAATTAATTGATAGGTTTGTGACAATCAAAATACAAAGGAGAGTCTCCAAAGAACCTGAAAAACATTTCTAGTTATTCTTGAGGAATAACACGGCATTAAGAGCGAATAGAATTTTGAATAGAGAAGCATAACTGGAGTGTTTGTCCTAACAAACATTATAACATACAACAAAGCTACAATAACTAAAACTGTTTAGATACAGATTAGCGGAATAGAAGGAAGCGTCTAAAATAAATTCTACATATTATTCGATGAGAAAAATCACCACAGGTACATGATAAAAGATGAAATATCCAATAAATGGTGTCCAGGGTGTTAGCTATTTAAAAAAACAATAATAGGGGCGCCTGGGTGGCGCAGTCGGTTAAGCGTCCGACTTCAGCCAGGTCACGATCTCGCGGTCCGTGAGTTCGAGCCCCGCGTCGGGCTCTGGGCTGATGGCTCAGAGTCTGGAGCCTGTTTCCGATTCTGTGTCTCCCTCTCTCTCTGCCCCTCCCCCGTTCATGCTCTGTCTCTCTCTGTCCCAAAAATAAATAAACGTTGAAAAAAAAATAAAATAAAAATAAAAAAACAATAATAACGTAGGCTTTACCTCACATCTAATACACCTAAATTGCAAATGAAGGCAAGTAAAACACTTAAAATTTTAAAAATGAAAGAAAAGACCATAGACGTGAATACACATAGTAAATCTTAGAATGGAGAAAGACTTCCTGACTACAAATGCAATGAAACAAATTAAAAAAGAAATGATAGATATGATAAAAAATTGCGTGCCACCAAAACATTTTAAAAGGAAACAAACAAACCTTTCAGAAAACATTAGATGTTAACGATCACATATAAATTAGTAAGAAACTGTTCTGGAAAAAAAAGGGGGAAAGACAATCCACAAGAGAGAAGTTGAAAACACCAATGAGCACACAAGGAAATGAACATATTTTGTGTTTTAAAATGGAAGATTAAAATAAAAACGAAACACTCGTATTTTGCATGATGGATAGAAAGCAGATTTTTAAGAAAATGTTAACACTCAACACTGGAGAGACTCCAAGGAAACTCTTCGGAATGGCTGAGCATTAAACATTTCCCAGATTCTGCCCATGCTCGAAGGAGAGAAGCCCAGAGGCTGAACCACATTTCAAGTGTGGGAGCAGGGGGCAGCTGGGTTTTTGCAGCAAGGTAGAAGGAAGCAGCCCAGAACAGTGTCAGCCCAGATGCCCCCCACGGCCTGTCAGGGGCCTCCAAACAGATGCCTAGCTCCTTGTTATAAAACTGATTTATTTCTCTCAAACAGGAGTGAGTCGGTCAGTAAATTCCTTTCTTAAACTATAATTACATGAATCCCGGCCCGTATGAAAAATGTGCGGTAGGACTTAAAAAAGGGATCATTCAAAAAAACGGGGGGGGGGATCATTCTTCTATCATGGAATGAGACCACAGGTAACTTTTGTTGTTGCTATCATACCCAAATACAGGCAATTCTCTTTGCGAAGTGTCTTGACAGCCCCGGATTTGATTAGATGCTAAAATAGTCTCTTTAATCACGGAAAGAAAATTAACGATTCTCCTTACAAAAATACACTAGACTAGAACATATACTCAGAGTTTTTAGAAAATGCTTGTGTATGACAATATCTGCATTTTATACCACCTGGTTGAGGAATAAAATGTAGTATCTTATGGTTTTTTTAAGTCAATTTTAATAAAAAGAGACGCCTGGGTGGCTCAGTTGGTTAAGCGTCTGACTTCGGCTCAGGTCACAATCTCACAGTTTGTGAGTTCGAGTCCGTTTCTGGCTCTGCACTGACAGCTCAGAGCCTGGAGCCTGCTTCGGATTCTGGGTCTCCCTCTCTCTCTCTGCCCCTCTCCCCTGCTCGTGCTCTGTCTCTGTCTCTCAAAAATAAACGTTAAAAAAATTTTTTAAACCAATTTTAAGATCAGTGGAACAATTTTGAATAGATAAAAATCACAAGCTTTCTGGGCGCCTGGGTGGCTCAGTTGGTTAAGTGTCCGACTTCGGCTCAGGTCATGATCTCACGGTTGGTGAGTTCAAGCCCGGCATCTGACTCTGCACTGACAGCTCAGAGCCTGGAGCCTCCTTCGGATTCTGTGTCTCCCTCGCTCTCTGCCCCTCCCCCACTCTGTCTCACAAATAAATAAACATTTTTAAAAAAATCACAAACTTTTCTGTTCAGAGACTAAAAAAGGCGTTAAAACAACACTGGGATGACAGACCTGCCAAGCCTCTAACTACCAAATCTCCTTTTTCCATGACGTTAGTGAGATTCTGGCCCACTTGCTTTGTATTTAAGATTTGACTTTGGCATCTTCCCGCCTCCCTGCCCGGGCCTGCGTGAGTATAACAACATGGACTATTTCGGATTTGCACAGCTCGAATTTGTCAGTGCTTTGTACATCTATCAGAGCTCATTTGCACTGTCTTCACAGAAGTCTGTCAGCACGGTTCAGTTTCAGTGCAGGTATTTTCAGATCAATTTCTTACACACCGGGCCAAGAGACTGGGTCCCTTCTACAGCCAGGACTGAGTCCTGAACAGAACTGGGAATTTCCATGAGGGATTTTCTGAGCACAGAGAGCCTTTTGGGAAACACGTATGGAATGTTACCTTTTTGTTTTTCTTCCATAATAATTTTCCAAAAGAATTCTCTTAACGCAGGGCTTGCACACTCAAATGTTCAAAGGGGCCAGCAGCTGACCAAGAGTTGTTATGATTTTGTTAAATTACCATCTGTTTAGTGGAACACAGCTGCTGAGTCACAGTTCAGCAACAGAGCACAAAAGAAATTGAAACAGAGAAGTTTATGACTCCCACGTCCTGGAGGAAGTAAACAGTACAACATGAGGGGCCACACAAGGAGGTCAAGGCAGAGGAGTTGAGGCACAAGACTTTATTAGAGTCTGTGAGTGCAGTGTTTGTGGTTCCCTGACTAAGACCAGATTGGTCGATTCAAACCCAAAGAGTGGGTTTTTGGTAAGCTCCACGGGGGCCATACCTAAGGGGCACCCAAGAGGAAGGAACTAGGAGGAGGGGACACTGGATCGCAAGAGCTATGGGGAAGTTATATTGGGGACTTAGGATTGCTTGTGACCCTGCATGCTGCTGTCGAGGGCATGCACTTATGCAAGGGGCTAGTATTTAAGATCCCTGCAGACTGGGGCACCTGGGTAGTTCAGTTGGTTAAGCGTCCAACTTTGGCTCAGGTCATGATCTCACAGCTCACGAGTTCAAGCCCCACGTTGCGCTCTGTGCTGACAGCTCCGAGCCTGGAGCCTGCTTCAGATTCTGTGTCTCCCTCTCTCTCTGCCCCTCTCCCACTTATGCTCTCTCTCTCTCAAAAATAAACATTAAAAAAATATATTTCTGATTTTAAATCAACAAACTGGTAGTTCTGGTGCTTCCCTTAGTTTTTCAAACAATTTAGTTTTGCAAAAGTCTCGGGTGTGATCATTCCTGCGTACTGACACATATCCAATTCAGGCATTCTATGAGAGACCCTGTCCTGTTCTAATCAACCTGTTTGATTTCACCTCTATCACATGCATAGTCAAATTTCTAACGTGATATGACAAAAAAGACAAAGTGAGCCAATATAATCCCTTCTTCTCCTCATTCTTGTGCCCTGAGTACCCTAGTGAGATTTATGGTGTACCCCTGCTATTCATTCCTTCAACCCTTATTAAGAAGGCATCACATGTCCAACTCTGTGCAATGGGCTGTGGGAGCAGATATTCACCCTGCCACAGAGCACCTGTGGCTACCGGAGGGTTTTGAACCCATTTGAGTCAGTTCGATCATGTGCAACTATTAGGTTCTTTTCGGTAAATAGTAATAGCTGCTATTATCAATACTCTGGTAGTTAACTAATCCTCCACAATCTGGTTTTAAAGGAAAGCAAGGTCTAAGGGCACCTTAGTCAGTTAAGCGTCTGACTTTGGCTCAGGTCATGATCTCGCAGTTCATGAGTTTGAGGCCCACCTTGGGCTCTGTGCTGACAGCTCGGAGCCTGGAGCCTGCTTTGGATTCTGTGTCCCGCTCCTCTCTCTGCCCCTCCCCTGCTCATGCTCTGTCTCTCAAAATAAATGAATAAACATTTAAAATGAAAGGAAGGAAGGAAGGAAGGAAGGAAGGAAGGAAGGAAGGAAGGTCCTAGGTTAAATTCTGCCACATATACAAACATTTATTAAATAAACAGTTTTAGTAAGCAGGCACATAAACCATCAAACGACTCATTCTGTGAGTTCCATGGAGACCTACCTCTCTGTACTTTAGGCGATCTCCAAACACCTTGGAAGGCTCACTTGAGCAATTGTGGCCACAATCCAAAGATAGAATCTCCCTGATAATTGGCAACAGACGACCATGAGCCTTTGAAATTGAGCCAGGAATCATATCCCAGGTGCCATCTTGAGGACCTGTTGGTTTGTGTACGATAAGGGCTTACCTAAAGTAATTTACTCAATGCACAGATCTCAAATGCCACTTGTTTAACTAATCTAACCAATCCTAACATTTTTTGCACTGAGGATCAAGCCAGAAATTTCACCAACACAAACCCGTTTCAATATGCAACATGTAAATTAGCGAAGTGTCTAGCTTTGATGAAAGATAAAGATAGCTGTGTTCTCTGCATAGCTGTGGCCTTTCTGATTAAATGCTAGCTGAACCCCCCCGCCCCCACCCCTTGAGTGTAAATTCCTGATTAGGATAAGTGACAGCCCCTAGTGTGTAGGTTAAAATTAATACACTCATCCCTTTACATCACGCTGTCTGCACTGAAGTATTTTTAAGCAAATTATACACAATATAAAACAGGGTTTTAAGTTATATACAGTTTTAATACCGTTTTAGTTTCTTCCGAATGGTATTAAAGCTCAGGAAGAATGGAGCTTGGGCCCCCTCCCTGGCAATGATTTGTATTAAATATACTCATTACTGGTAACTACTAGGAAAAGGAAAATGTTATTTTAAATTTATCTATCTATCTGTCTATCTACCTATCTATCTTTCACTTTAAGTTGGCCAACCTAGGAAAAAGGCAGAATTCCTCTTAGGGTAAAAACTTCTCTTTTGTAGAGTAAAATCACCTATTTGACACAAAACTGTAGGGCATAGCCCAGTAAGTTAAGATGGAGACCAATAAAGAACTGAATTTAGAAGTGATAAATGGATTCAGTAAAGTTGCAGCATACAAAAATCAACATATAGAATCTGTCGCATTTCTAGACACTAATAGTGAAGCACCGAAATTAAGAAAACATTTCCATTTATAATTGCATCAAAAACAAAATCTCTAGGAATGAATTTAGCCAAAGATGTGAAAGTCTTGTACTTTGAAAACTATAAAACACTGATGAAAGAAATTCAACATGAGGCAAAGAAATGGAAAGAGATTCCATGCTCGTAGGTTGGAAAAACAAATACTGTTAAAATGTCTATTCTACCCAGGTGCGTAAGTGGCTCAGTTGGTTAAGTATCCAAATTCGTCTCAGGTCATGATCTCATGGATCGTGGGTTCAAGTCCCATGTCAGGCTCTGCACTGACAGCTCAGAGCCTGGGGCCTGCTTTGGATTCCTTGTCTCCCTTTCTCTCTGCCTCTCCCCTGCTTGTGCTCTGTCTCTGTCTCTGTCTCTCTCTCAAAAATAAATAAACATTAAAAAAATGTCCATACTACGCAAAGCAATCTGCAGATTAAATGCAATCCCTATCAAAATACCAACAATAGGGCTCCTGGGTGGCTCAGTCGGTTGAGTGTCTGACTTCACCTCAGGTCATGATCTCACAGTTTGTGGGTTCGAGCCCACATCAGGCTCTCTGCTCTCAGCACAGAGCCTGTTTCAGATCCTCTGTCCTCCTCTCTGTCTTTCTCTCTCTCTCTCTGTCATTTACCCACTCTCTCATTCTCTCCTTCTCTCAAAAGTAAGTAAACATTAAAAAAAAAAAAAGAAAAAATACCGACAGCATTTTTCACAGAACTAGAACAAACAATTCTAAATTCGTATGGTATCACAAAGAACCTTGAATAGCCAAAACAATCTTGAAAAAGAAAAACAAAGCTAGAGGTATCACAATTCAGACTTGAAGTTATATTACAAAGTGGTAATAATTGAAACAGTATGGTACTGGCATAAAAATAGACACATAGATCAATAAAATAGAATAGAAAACCCAGAAATAAACCCAAAACTATATGGTCAAATAATCTTTGACAAAAGAGGAATGAATATACAATGGGAAAAAGACAGGCTTCAACAAATGGTGTTGGGAAAACTGGACAGCTTCCTGCAAAAGAATGAAACTGGAACACTTTCTTACACCATCCACAAAAATAAACCCAAAATGGATTAAAGATCTAAATGTGAGACCCAAAACCATAAAAATCCTGGAAGAGAGCACAGGAAGTAATTTTTCTGACATTGGCTGTAGCGACATTTTTCTAGATATGTCTCTTGAGACAAAGGAAATAAAATAAAAAAATAAACTGCTGGGACTGAATCAAAATAAAAAGCTTTTGCACAGTGAAGGAAACAATCAACAAAACAAAAAGGCAACCTACTGAATGAGAGAAGATGTTTGCAAATGACATATCCAATAAAGGATTAGTATCCAAAATATATAAAGAACTGATATGGGGCATCTGGGTGGCTTAGTCCGTTGAATATCCGACTCTTGATTTTGACTCAGGTCATGATCCCAGGATCCTGGGATTGAGCCTCTCATTGGGCTCCACATTGAGCGTGGAGCCTGCTAAGATTTTCTCTCTCTCCTCCTCTGCTCCTCTCTCCCACTTGCGTGAACGTTCTCTCTCAAATAAAAAAACAAAAAGAACTGAGACAACTCAACATCTAAAAAACAAATAACTCAATTAAAAAAATGGGCAGAGACATGAACAGACATTTCTCTAAAGAAGACATCCCGATGGCAGACACATGAAAAGATGCTCATCATCACTGATCATCAGGGAAATACAAATCAAAACTACAGTGATGTATCACCTCAATAAATGATGTCAGCCGTCAATAAAATGTCTGCTACACAGAAGAGCTGTGGTTAGTGGTCTTTTGAGAGAATGATGGAGACGAGGTGGGGTAGAGCAGGGACTAAGGGGGTTCAGAGAGAGGACAGCAGCCCAGGCATTGACCAATGAGTACTGATCTCTCTCTGAACTCAGCTGACCAATTGAGAATTCAGCAAGATTATACATTGGAGCTAGAGGTGACCAGGAACTTGGAAGGTCCTCTGGGAGTCCTCTAAAATCTTGGGGAAGGTTTGAACTTCCCACAATCCATGTAGCATAGGTTGGTGCCATGCTACATCGGATACAAACTAAAGAATAGCCCCAGGGGGTTACAGACATCTAGATCTAGAAGATGGAATAAAATAAAAGCAGATCTAAATCTAGAATGCATCCCTTATTGACTGTCCCCAAATGCAGGGAATTTTCAAGACATTTTTATTTATTTAACTGAGAAAATGAGTTGTTTTCTCACATTGGAATTTTTTAAGGCAATATTCTTTCTATGATCAAAAATATGTTCTTGTTCAAAATTTTTTGATGCCAGAATTCTTTGGCATTTAAAGTACAATCATATCATAAATCATAGCTGCTGTTCCTATATACTCTGCTCAGCACCACGGGTCTGGCATGCTAAGTGTTGAAGATGTACAGAGAAAAAGACAGTTGTTGCCATATTCAAATTTCTGCTGGCAGAAAAATAAATTTTAGGGGCATCTGGGTGGCTCAGTTGGTTGGGCATCCAACTCTTGATTTTGGCTCAGCTCATGATCCCACGGTTCGTGGATTCGAGCCTCTCATCAGGCTCTGATGTTGACAGCATGGAGCCTGCTTGGGATTCTCTCTCTCCTTCCCTCTCTCTCTCTGCCCCTCTCTCACTTAAGCGTTCTCTTTCTCCGTCTCTCAAAAATAAATGAACTTTAAAAAAAATTTTTAAAAAGAAAAATAAATTCTATTGAATTTAATGAAATCAGCTTTTTTTTTTTAAGTTTATTTATTTTTGAGAGAGAGAGAGAGAGCACAAGCATGGGAGGGACAGAGAGAGAGAGGGAGAGAAAGACTGTGAAGCAGGTTCCATGATGACAGTGCAGGGCTCCACCCAGGGCTCGATCCCCTGACCCTGAGATCACAACCTAAGCCGATATCAAGAGTTGGACACCTAGCTGATTGAGGCACCCAGGTGCCCCTGAAATCAGCTTACCCTTTATTCAATCTGAGCAGCCTTCCAAAACTTAACGTGATAACTTAACATGAGCATAAAGTAGACATTCCTCTAAAGTGTCCCCCAGTGAGCTTCTCTGAGCTGTGGATATTCTGGGAAGGCTCAACTTTAGATTCTGATTCTGAGGAGGCCACATTTGCCTTTTAGACTAAAATTTACTCATAAATAAACAGTCTGTCTGCAACTTCCACACTTCCCATCCAAGCTGTTGTGATGCTTTTCGAGGCCACTGATCTTTTCGGACTTTTCATTGATTGAATTTGTGTTTTAACATATGTAAAAAACATTAGGCTGTGTTTGTCTGTTTGGAAAATCTGATGGTTTTAATTTTATAGGTAGACTCGCAGTTAGTTCCTACATATTCAGCATCCAGACAACATTAAAATGGAGGCTTATTTCGCTGAGATGTGAGTGATATAATTCAAAGAATGCCAGGGGAATTACTTTTTGTGGTGTTGGGGAGCACTGAGTTGGATGTTAGTTGTGAGGCAGAGGAAGATTTAATATACTAAATCTGAGTATTTTAGAGTTGGGACCTTTAGAACGGAAATGGCCGCCTGGGTGGCTGAGTAGGTTGAATTTTCAACTCTTGATTTCATGGCAGTTCATGATACCAGGGTCATAGGATCAAGCTCTGTGTCGGGCTCACGCTGAGGGTGGAGCCTGCTTAAGATTCTCTCTGTGTCTCTCCCTCTCTCTCTCTCCTTCTGTCCCTCTCTCCCACTTGCGCTGTCTCTATAAAATAAATTTTAAAAAATTAAAAAAAAAGAAATGGGTAGACTTGGAATAATTGGAGAAAGGAAAAGGGTTTTCAGTTGGATATACGGATGGGGGTGTGGGCGCAGGGGACACAGGTGAAGAGGTCACAAAAATGTGAAGGAGATGATTCGTGTTCTGACCCATCACCTCCACTTCTGTGTCTAGACCAACTTTGATGCCCTCTTTCCCTTCCACACCACCTGGCCATCCTGGAGGGGCACCACTGCTATAAATAATGGTCCAAGAATCAAGTTTCAAACATAGGAGTCACTACTACTTACCTGCAAGTCTTTGTGAAAATATTACCTCTTTCAGCCTCAGTTTCTTCATCAGTAAAATTAGTATAATATTGCCAAATGGAAGATTTTAGTCAGGATTAGTATATTTCATAGAATCTAAGATAAGATTGATTATAAGACATATTTTACGCACAACTAAAGAAAAGGAAAAAAAATAACACCAGTTGAATTATAGCAGCATAAATCTAAGGATGCACTCTGATATTGGAAATGCTAAAATGTGAACATTTTATGTGGAAATGTGGAAATGTGGTAATGCTAAAATACAACAAATACAATATTTAATATTGAGGCATCTTGAAAAATGTGAAGTACTATACAAATATTATTTATTATTGGTTTTATTTTGTGATATATAATGACACGAACCTGATGGATACACAAAAATGATGAACTCTCATCAAGTTCTGGCACAAAGAAATGAGAACCTAGCCCTTGAAATCTGAGAAGGCAGAGACTTTATGAAATATGACATTGACAAAAATGAACTATTGGGACCTCATCAAAATAAAAAGCTTCTGCACAGCGAAGGAAACAATCAACAAAACAAAAAGGCAACCAACAGAATGGGAGAAGATATTTGCAAATGACATATCAGATAAAGGGTTAGCATCCAAAATCTATAAAGAACTTATCAAACTCAACACCCAAAAAACAAATAAGCCAGTGAAGAAATGGGCAAAAGACATGAATAGACACTTCTCCAAAGAAGACATCCAGATGGCCAACCGACACATGAAAAGATGCTCCACATCACTCATCATCAGGGAAATACAAATCAAAACCACAGTGAGATACCACCTCACCCCTGTCAGAATGGCTAACATGAACAACTCAGGCAACAACAGATGTTGACGAGGATGTGAAGAAAGAGGAACACTTTTGCACTGCTGGTGGGAATGCAAACTGATGCAGCCACTCTGCAAAACAGTATGTAGGTTCCTCAAAAAATTAAAAATAGAACTACCCTACGACCCAGCAATTGCACTACTAGGTATTTATCCTAGGGATACAGGTGTGCTGTTTCGAAGGGGCACACACACCCCAATGCTTATAGCAGCACTATCACAACAATAGCCAAAGTATGGAAAGAGCCCAAATGTCCATCGATGGATGTACGGATAAAGAAGATGTGGTATATATATACAATGGAGTATTACTTGGCAATCCAAAAGAATGAAATCTTGCCATCTGCAACTAGGTGCATGGAACTAGAGGGTATTATGCTAAGCGAAATTAGTCACTCAGAAAGACAAATATCATGTGACTTCACTTATATGAGGCCATTAAGATACAAAACAGATGAACATAAAGGAAGGGAAGCAAAAATAATATAAAAACAGGGAGGGGGACAAAACATAAGAGACTCTTAAATATAGAGAACAAACGGACAGTTGCTGGAGGGGTTGTGGAGGTGGGATGGGTTAAATGGGTAAGGGCTTGAGGAATCTACTCTTGATATCATTGTCACACCATGTGCTAACTACCTTGGATGTAAACTGTAAAAAATAAATAAATTATAGAAAAAAAGATAGGAAAAAAAAAAGAAATACTACATTGAGGTTTGCATCATAAAAGTGGAAACAGACTCAAAAGATAATCATATTCTTATGGAGCCATTGTGTGCCACAAGGTAAAATTATACATGTGTTAGAACATAAAAATCTGAAGTCTATTACGTATGAAATCGTGTCATTCTTTTGTAGCTGTCCCAGAGAGGAAATCTAAGAGGTCAGATTTTGAGCACCAGCTGCTGTTACCTTCACCTTCAAAGTTCATCTTGTGGGGTGGCTCAGTTGGTTAAGCATCTGACTTCAGCTCAGGTCATGATCTCACAGTTTGTGAGTTTGAGCCCCGTGTCAGGTTCTGTACTGACAGCTCAGAGCCTGGAGCCCCCTTAGGATTCTGTGTCTCCCTCTCTCTCTGCCCTTCCCCCACTTGTGTGTGGGTGCACGCTCTCTCTCTCTCTCTCTCTCTCTCTCTCAAAAGTAAATAAATAAGCATTAAATTCTTTTTTTTTTTTAAAGTTCATCTTGCAATGGATGGTGAAATTAGTAAAGGAGTAATCTTTTGAGGGTGTTAGTAAAATTCTAACTGCTGTCCCAGACTGTTGACAGCTTTACCTAGGAAATATTCCACATCCTTTGTCTTGCTAAGGAAAGGGAAAACAAACTTAGACAATGAAACTAGAAAATGTAAGTGGTAGGTAGCTTTAGGGCACGTGAGAACTCTATTCTTAGCGGCCATTAGCTATCATTTAAGGACTTTTCTTAGTCAAAGCAATGAGGAAAGTAGTATAAATATATTTTTAAAAGAGATATTTAGAGAACAGAATACTCACTGAACATTCCCCTAATTATCTGCATTTATGAGTACAGATTTATTTCTTGAGCATTGGAGAGAAACTGATTCCATTTCTAGAATATCCAAATCTAAACGATGTGTACTCTAATAGGGTACAAAAGAAGCATGGGACGAAGTGCTTTTTATTCATTTCTTTAAAAAAATTTTTTTTAAATGTTTTATTTATTTTTGACAGAGAGAAAGAGACAGAGCATGAGCGGGGGAGGGTCAGAGACAGAGGGAGACACAGAATCCGAAGCAGGCTCCAGGCTCTGAGCCGTCAGCACAGAGCCCGATGCGGGGCTCGAACTCACAGACCACGAGATCATGACCTGAGCCGAAGTTGGATGCTCAACCGACTGAGCCACCCAGGCGCCCCTATTCATTTCTTAAAAATTTTTAAAACTGAAGTGTAGTTGACATATAATGTTACATTAATTTCAGGTGTACAACACAGGATCCCACAACTCTGTGTTTTTTGCTGGGTTCACTACAAGTGAACTACCTTCTGTCACTATACAATGCTAATACAGTACCATTGAGCATGTATTCCCCATGCCAGAACTTTCTTCCTCGTGGCTTACTCATTCCATAACTGTAAGACTGTACTTTCCACTCCCCTGCACCCATTTTACCTATACCCCCACTCCCCTCCTCTCTGATGACCCTCAGTTTGTTCTCTGTATTTATGGGTTTGTTTCTTGGTTTTCGTTTGGTTGTTTTGATTTTTGGATTCCACAAATAAGTGAAATCATATAGTATTTATCTTTCTCTAACTTATATTACTAAGCATAATACCTTCTAGGTCCAACTGTGTTATTGAAATGGCAAAATCTCATTTTTTATGGGTGATTAATATTCCATTATATATGTGTATATATATACATATATGTGCATATGTATATATAGTATGCATATATATACAGTATGCATATATATATATATATAGTATGTTTTTTATCCATTCACCTGTCAATGGCCACTTAGGTTGCTTCCATATCTTGGCTATTGTAAATAATACTGCAACAAACATAAGGACGCATATGTCTTTTCAAATCAGAATTTTTCATTTTCCTTGGGAAAATAACCAGTAGTAGAATTTTGGGGTTGTATGATATTTATTTTTTTAATTTTTTGAGGGACCTCCATACTGTTTCCCACAGTGGTTACACCAATTTATATTCTCACCAACAGTGCACGAAGGTATCCTTTTCTCTGCATACTCACCAACACTTGTTATTTCTTGTCCTTTTGATACTAGCCATTCTGACTGGTATGAGGTGATATCTCATTGTGGCTTTGATTTGCATTTCCCTGATGATGAGTGATGTTGGACATCTTCTCATCTATCTGTCAGCCATCTATATGTCTTCTTTGGGAAAACGTCTATTTAGGTCCTCTGCCCATTTTTTATTTGGATTATTTGTTTTTTGGTGTTGAGTTGTGTAAGTTCCTTATAGAGTTTGAATACTAACTCCTTACTAGATATGTCATTTGTAAATATCTTCTCCTATTCTGTAGGTTGCGTCTTTGTTTTACTGATGGTTTCCTTCACTGTGTAAAAGCTTTTTATTTTGGTGTAGTTCTAATTAGTTTATTTTTGCTTTTGTTTCCCTTGCCTCAGGAGACATATCTAGAAAAACATTGCTAAGGCCAATGTCCAAAAAATTACTGCTATATTTTTTTTAAGGATTTTTATGCTCACATTTAGGTCTTTAATCCACTTTGAATTTATTTCTGTATATGGCATAAGAAAGTGGCCCAGTTTCATTCTTTTGCATGTAGTTTTCCAGTTTTCCCAGCACTGTCGTTGAAAAGACTGTCATTTCCCCCATTGTATCTTCTTGCCTCCTTAAGTTGTAGATTAATTGACCATATAAATGTGGGTTTATTCTTGGGCTCTCTATCCTATTCCATTGATCCATGTGTCTATTTTTGTGCCAGTACCACACTGGTTTTTTTCTTAAATGTTTATTTATTTATTTTGAAAGAGAGAGAGAGAGAGAGAGAGAGAGAGAGAGAGAGTATGCATGAGTATGTGTAGGAGAGGGACAGAGAGAGAGGTACAGAGACTCCTAAACAGGCTCTGTGCTGTCAGCACGGAGCCTGACATGGGGCTTGATCCCACAAACTAAGATCATGACCTGAGCTGAAATAAAAAATCAGATACTTAACTGAGCCAGCCAGGTTTTTATTACACTGTTTTTACTACACTGTTTTACTACACTGTTTTTATTACTATAGTTTTGTAGTATAGCTTGCCATCCAAAATTGTGATTAAAAAATGGTTTTTAATTAGAAACTTTTATATATGTACCTTTCATATGTATCAGTCAGAACATTTCACTGGGATCTCACATCACCAAATAGCTGAAGCATGTTCTGAAAACTAGTCTCCACAAGACTGAGGAATTCTCTAGGTTATTCATTCTGATCCCGACTAACAACGTAAAATTTTTCTTTATAGTCTGGTCCATAATGAGGGACATAAAAAATGATCACTTTTCATGTCAGATCAAGACGCACAGCTTGGTCTCAAACTTCTCCTCGGTTAAGAGTATAGTTTGAAGGAAATTTAGAGAGCTCTTTTAAGATTAGATGTTTTGTCCAATTGTTGACAGGGTTCTAAGCAGGGTAAGAAGACGAGGGTAAAGAAAATGAAGGTGGGAAGCTTTACCTTTTGCTCTGTATTTTCTTCATTTGATTTTTTCTTTACATTGAGAAACCACTGCTTATATAATTCATGTTTTCAAAAATTAATCTTTGTCTGATGAATTGGCATGGAAAACAATGAGGGAGAAGAGGTCTGCAAAAATATGTGTTGACATAACAATCTTAGTTGTGTATGCACTTAATGACAGACCTTCAAAATACATAAAATAAAAACTGACAGAGCTCACAAATCCACAATTACAAATAGTGATTTTAACAATCCTCTCTTAATAGTGTAAGCAAACAAAAAAATCTGGAAAGATATAAGAGATTTGAACAACACTATAACCAACGTAACCTAATTGTCAAAGAATGCTACAGTAACAATGGTAGGATGCTTATTATTTTCCACCACACGCAGAATGCTTACCAAGACATACTATACACTGGGCCATAAAACATATCTGAGCACATTAAAGAGTTGAAGTCATACAAGGTATATTCTTTAACCACAACCGGATTAAATTAGAACTGGAAAAAAAAGATATCTGGAAAAGTTTTCAAACAGTTGGAAATTAAACAACCCACTCCAAATAGCCCATGGGTCAAGGAATAAATAAAAGAGGTATTAGAAAATTTTCTATATGAATATGAAAACATAACATATCAAATTTTGTGAGATGTAGAAGCAGTTCTTAGAGAGAAAGTTTATATCTATAAATGCTATATTAGGGAGAAAAGAAAGGTTAAAATCAATGATCTCAGCTGCTATTTTAAGGAGTTGAAGATCAAATTAACCCCAAAAATAAACAGAAAAAGGGAATTAAAGATAACGACAGAAATTTCAATTAAGTGGAAAATGAATAAACAAAAGAATCAGTAGAAACCAAAAATCTGTTCTTTGAAAGGATCCAAACCAGCTCAATTTCTAAATAGACTGATAAAGAATAAAGAAAAAGAGACAAGTGATCAGTATCAGGAATGAAAGAGGTACATGACTACAGATCGTATAGACATTAAAAGTATAATCAGGAAGGGTGCCTGGCTGGCTCGGTTAAGCGTCTGACTTTGGCTCAGGTCACTATCTCCCGGTTCATGGGTTCAAGCCCTGTGTCAGGCTCTGTGCTGACAGCTCAGAGCCTGGAGCCTGCTTCAGATTCTGTATCTCCCTCTCTCCTCCCCCTGCTCATACTCTGTCTCTTTCTCTCTCTCTCAAAAATAAATAATAATAAAGAAGAAGAAGAAGAAGAAGGAGGAGGAGGAGGAGGAGGAGGAGGAGGAGGAGGAGAAAGATTTAGAAGAAGAGGAGATTAGGACCCAAACACACACAGGGGAAGGCCAGGTGCAGACAGACACAGGAGAAGGCAGCCAACTGCAAACTATGGAGAGGTGTCTTAGCAGAAATCAGTGCTGCTAACACCTTGACCTTGGACTGCTAGTCTCTGGAACTTGGAGAACATACACTTCTGTTGTTTAAATCATCCAGGGTGTGGGACTTCGTTATGGAAGCTGTAACAAACTCATGCAGGGACTGATATGTTGTGACTTACTTAAACATTTTTAAATTTTGATTACTTTCAGGGATTATGCCAATATTCAAGTATGTGTCAAACAAACCTTCAGGGTTTCTCATGGAGAGAAACTGCTGGCAGGTAGTCCAAAGTTGACTTTTTAATTCTTGAATTCTATATACCAAATGAAAATCTTTCTCTCTGCTGTTAAGAATGGCTGAGATTGATAAGAAAAATATGCATCTATGGCATTTAATTTCACATGCCCTGGGCTATCTGTTGAAAGTGTATGTTATGAAGCATTCAGTAGTTAGAAAAGTTACAGGATCAGGTGTTCTATTGGGTAGCTAAGTTCAGTTGATATCTGTGGGCTGGTTTCAGTCTGCTGTATTGGCTTGCTGTGATATTTAAAAAGATATTCTAGATTACATTCATCTTTTGGAAGAGTTGGGCTGGGTGGTCTTTCAAATTTTGTTTCTTTCCAGTTTAGTATGAGATGATTCTGCTGTTTCTTTTTTTTTTTTTTTTTACATTTTTTTTTTTTTTATTTTTGAAATAAATAAGAGAGAGAGAGGGAGGAGCAGAAAGGGAGGGGAACAGAGGATCTCAAGCAGGTTCCATGCCCCACAGCAATGAGCCCAATGTGGGACTCGAACTCTGGAACTGGGAGATCATGACCTCAGCCAAAGTTGGACGCTCACGTCGACTGAGCCACCCAGGTGCCCCAATTCTGCTTCTTGTTAACCTGCTCTATATACCATGCTCGACATTAAGGCTACAGGATAGTTGAAGTTGCAAATTATTTTCTCATGTAGGAAATACTAACGTTCAGATATTCATACACGGTTATAGGTAAGTGCTATTGTCTATGTTTAGTGGTTGCAAAATTAAGTTTTCCTGACCTCCAATTCACTGCATTCGATGGTTAAAGTAGTTGCTCCCTCTGATGTGCTCTCAGCCTGCTGTTCAGGAAGACATAATTGTGCCTGTAGAGGAAGATGTGTTGGAAACACTCATAGCAGGATATACTTAAAGCAACTCAAGTTGAATAGAGCTACATTATTCAAACTGAAAACCTGATGAAAAATTTGTTGCAGTGTTCCCTAACCAGTTAGAGGTCTCGTTTGGAGGGACATGATAATGATTTGCTATTTATCATGAAGTGTGCCTTTTATATCTGTAATTGAATAAAATACATAGCAAGGGACGGTCTTGGATCAGAATTTTGCAGAATAGGATCGGCAGCTGCAAACACAATGTTAATCATCAGCTCTGACGGGAACACAAGAAATAACAAAACATCAATGGTTGCATTTTGATACATGGTTTCCAGCTAGTTACTGAGCAAGCCCGTAGATACTGGGAGTTGAGTACAGGATCAAAGCCAATGTTAAGAGAAGGTATTTTAAAGCTCTTCATTGTTTTAATGAAAAAGCAGCACACTCCATCAAGAAGTTTCTGAACCCTAGCCAGAACTCTTCATCTAGAAGGGAATTTAAGTGTTGGGATACTGAAAAGCCAGTCATTAGCTGCCCATCACTCAGCCGACTGGTATTAGCCATAATGCCAACACTGATTACAGATTATAGAGAAAGGAAAGATTTGGGTTTTAAGAAACTCACTGAACGATTAACTTTTGTGAATGAATATGTAATTCCATACTCCTTTGCAACATCTAAATATGCGATAAAGGGCAAAATATATATTTTTTTCTTAAGTTCTAAATAATGTTTGTTTACTATTTCCTTCAAATAGCAACAATGAATCTACCGTCCACACTGAACATGCTAGCTAGATTTCACAGAGGCTGCAAATAGACTTCCTTTGATAGGATCAGAGTTTTAACTTAGTAAACATATGTTTCCTTAATAATTCAGTATAGAAACAGACATGGCCCAGAAAGCATGTATTACCCAACAATGTATTTAAGTAATGTCATCACTAGAAAAAAAAAACAAAACAAAACAACAACAACAAAAAAAAGGACTGAATAAATTGTTGCAATAAATAAAAGTGACAAAAAAACTGATTAAAAAAAGAGAGGGATTTTAATTTCTCAAATTTTTCTACTGAACATTTGAGTTTGAAAATGCAGGTGAAATTAATTTTAAGAAGATGCTTTTATTCTGATCATTAATTTGCTAATGAAATGATTAATTTTCAAGTTCATTTTTAATTTTAATCACAGGAATATAGGTTCATAGTTAAAACGTCAAATAGTAACAAAAGTCTTATAATGGAAAACAGCCATCCCTTTCCAGCCTCTTCCCTGGAAGCAATAGGTTTCAAACTTAGTTTTCTCTTTTGCTATATATAAAGTGGAGAATCCCTCCCTTTCTCTTCTCTTCCTTAAAGTAATTGCAAACCATCATTCCTGGTTTAGTCTATCATCAGGGTTTTATTATCATGACTGTATCAATTAGGGTGCATCAGAAAATTACCCAGTGGAGAGGCCCCCGGGTGGCTCAGTTGGTTAAGCGTCTGACTCTTGTTTTTGGCTACGGTTATGATTTCATGGTTCGTGAGTTTGAGCTCCATGTCGAGCTCTGCATTGACAGCGAGGAGTCTGCTTGGGATTCTCTCTCCTTTTCTCTCTGCCCTTCCCCTGCACGTGTGTGCTCTCTCTCTCTCACACTCTCACTCTCTCAAATAAATAAACATTGAAAAAGAAAAAGAAAAAGAAAAAGAAAAAGAAAAAGAAAAAGAAAAGAAAATACTGAGTGGGAATAGCGATGCACAATGCTGTAAGCAGCAGCCATAGAATTTTCTCTTAAGTGCTCTATTTCAAGTGAGTGATTTTTCAGATCACCAGGTTAATGGGTCAAAGTAGCACCTTACAATAGAGATCTAATATCTAAAGATGCCCATCAATCAAGTACCTTGACCCTTCTTATGGGTAGGAGATGAAAGTTGCATAATTTGTTGTTTACATTGGAAGAACTATCCTGTTGTGTGCCCCACAACACTGAACCTTCAGAACCATCGGAATCAGAGTCTTGAAACTGACTCTTGAGATTTACTCACATCTGTCAGTATGCCGGTGATCATCAAGGTATCTAAGCTTCCTGATCCTTCCAGCTCTCTAAGCCCTTTCTGCAGGATGTCATAAAGATAGCGGACCAGTCTGATGTCTTGTCTTGCGGGGAACAAACTTGGGTTTCTATAATAATACAAAGCATGAAATAGCACCGACTGACTGTGTAGGATGCATTTAGTGTGTTTTGTTTCCTCCTTTTATCTAAGTCCTCAGTTTTTGGGAGGAATTATCAAACCTCTTAAATCCACATTATGCTTATTTCTCATGTAATATATCTTTCAAGTAATTCTTTTTTGTCATCTGTCTTTCCTTTCACAATCAAGTTGCAAAACCAGTACCAATAGGGCTAACATTGTTCTTTAAGATCATATTAAAATCTCCTCCAACCCCTGTCTGTGGAAACTCCATGGTTTTGCCAAGATTTATAAAAATTCAGAAGTTTGCCTTCATCCACATTACCTATGGCTCTGGGTCCTCTGTCTTCTGCTGAATTTTCAAAATTCATTTTACCTTACTGTCCCACTGTCTCCCAAACATACAACAGACCCTTTTCTCCTTAATTCTCCCATTCTTCAAAAATGCTCAGCCAGGAAGGAGTTTCAAGGAGTGGAACTGTAAAGACCATGGTGAGAAGGTTGGGGGTGGGGTTGGGTTCATTTCAGCTTTACATGGTGGATAACTGAAAATATAGGACTAACTGCATGATCCTTGGAAGCCTCAGTTCTTTTCTTTTTCTTTTTCTGTTTTTAAAATTTTATTTATTTTTGAGAGATAGAGAGACAGAGCACACGTGGGGGAGAGGCAGAGAGAGAGAGGGAGACACAGAATCCAAAGCAGGCTCCAGACTCTGAGCTGTCAGCACAGAGCTTGATGCAGGGCTCAAACTCACGAACTGTGAGATCATGACCTGAGCCAAAGTCGGACGCTTAACCGACTGAGCCACCCAGGTGCCCCTGACGCCTCAACTCTATCAACTCAGCTGCAGCTTCTCACCAACATGGGCAGTCCTTTTCCTCCCCTCTCTTCTCCTGGCCCCCATACCCGAATTCCCACTCAATGATAAATAATACTACTAGACGTCATCAAGCACTAACCATGTACCTGCTGCCTTATCTAGATTTTGCTCACACAACCCTGTGAAGTGGGCATAATCATCCCCATTTTGCAACTGAGAAAACTGAGGTAGAGAAAGACTCAGCAAATTGCCCCCAACTATGTATTTTATAATTTAAACTATACAATTTATAATCATTTGCTACCGCACTACACTTGTGAAGACATTGTCATAAACAAAAGTTTCTACTTTAGGAGGAAGTCTAGTGCAAGTTGTTAACATATGAGTATTTTACCCATCCTCCATGTGTACTTAGCCATGAGCCCATGTTTGACAGGTTTCATTGCTCTGTTTCTTCCTTTGGACCTTTTCGTGCCAATACTTGAATTCTCTACCTTGGTTACTTTCACTGAGCTATAAAATATTTATTTGGGTCACTGTGTGTGTATGTGTGTGTGTGTGTATGTGTGTGTGTGTAAAACTTAATTTTTTTAAAGCAGTCCCAGGTTCACAGCAAAATTGAGAGGAACACACAGAGATTTCTTATATTTCTTTTGCCCTCACCATATATAGCCCCCCCCATGATCAATACCCTCCACCCAGAGTGGTACATTTGTTACAACTAATGAACCTACCTTAACACATCATAATCACCCAAAGTCCATAGTCTACCTTTGGGCTCACTCTTGGTGTTGTGCATTCTATGGGATTAGACAAATGTATAATGACATGCATCCATCATCGTGTTATCATACAGAATATTTTCACTGCCCTAAGCATGCTCTGTGCTCTACCTATTCATCCCAATTTCCCATTCCCTGGCCTCTAGCAACCACTAATCATTTTGCAGTCTCCATAGTTTTGACTTTTCCAGGATGTCATATATTTGGAATCATACAGTATGTAGCTTTTTTCACATTAGCTTCTTTCACTTAGTAATATGCGTTTAAGTCCCCTCCATGGATTGTTAGCTCTGATAGGTTTTTTTTTTTTTTTTTGCAGGGAGATGGATAATGAACAATATTTTACTGTCTGGATAGACAAGTTTATCCATTCAAGTTTACCCATTACTGCAGGACATCTTGGTTGCTTCTAAGTTTTGGCCATTATGAGTCAACAGCTATGGAACTGTGCAGGACTTCGTGTGAACACAAGTTTTCATGTGCTTTGGGTAAATAGCAAGGAGAAAGATCACCAGATCATATGGGAAGAGTATACTTGGTTTTGGAAGAACGCACCAAGCTGTCTTTCAAAGGAGCTGGTCCATTCGGCATTCCCACCAGCAATACACGAGACTTCCTGTCCCCCCCCACCCCCCTTCCACACCAGCATTTGCTGATGGCAGTGTTCTGGAGTTTGGCCATTCTACTAGGAGCATAGTGGTATGTCACTGTTGTTTTAATTTGCGTTTCCCTAATTATAAACGATGTGGAACATCTTTTCATGTGCTTATTTGCCACCTGTATATCTTCTTTGGTGAAATGTCTGTTAAGATCTTCAACCCATTTTTTAATCTGATTGTTTTTTTTTCTTGGTGCTTTGGGTAATCTTTTGATCCAGAGGATAGTAATAAAACACATCCTAAAATTTTCATACCCCTGAGACGATCTCTCTGTTGTCCCCACAGAAAAACAATACATTGGCTGAATGTGGAAATGCTGTGGACATTACCTTAACATGATCCCTTTGTTTTGGATGAAAGGTCTGATGACAATCTGAATTCAAAGCACTTTCAAATATCACAAAACTAGTTAACAAAGAGATGGAAAGCTGAGGGACAAATTAGATGTGAAGAATTAATCCAGGAGTTGCAACTATCCGCCAGAAGAAAATAAGGCACAAATAGGAAAGAAAATATATTAGACTTATAGAAGAAAATTTTTATGTTTGAAAAAGACCCAAGATGGAGGATTAAGCACACTAACCACATGCCAAGAAACACTAACTATGGGAAGAGTAAAACCAACCAGCTTGGAGACTATTTTCTAGCCAACAGTGGGAAGATATTGAGAGACCACAAACTATTTTTATTTTGAATTACTTGATGTAGCTCCTTAGAGCGTGGTGGCAGACAGAAGAGTTGGAAAGAAAGGAAGCCCACAGCCAATTTTATAGCTACTGAGAATTATCTACTGAGCAAAGAAAATAATTCATTAAAGAAAAAGCTAAAATGCAGTGTATCAGATATTCCACATAGGAGATTCAGAATGAAAAGGGAGCACCATTTCTGGGCTACGGATGTTCATTGTCCTAACTCCCACCCCACAGAGCCATGAGTACCCAAGTGGTTAAACAAAGAATCCAAACCATTAACACCCCAGCTCCCATGCTACTCATTTTTAAAGGGAAATATTTGGTCAGCATACAAGTATACACAAGTAAGAGTCCAGAGGAAGTCAGCCATTACTATTCTTGGAAAAATCATGGCTATGGATGGCACCGGCCATATTCCAACATGAAGAAACCAAAACCAATGAACCAGTCAGCATGGAACCCTTGTAATCATCTTGCAAAGATATGTAAGAAATAAATAAGAAGAATGTACTCTGCCAACCACAGATTAAGGTTGTACTTTTTTGAAGAACAAGAAAAGATCATTTTTACACAATAATAGTAACAAGAAAATTTCAGAGAACATGAATGTGGTGAAAGCATCAAAGAATATGTGACAGAATAAGAAATGGAAATGGAACCATTAGAGCTATAAAAAATTGAAGACAGAAATAAAATTCGTTGCATTTTTTGTGTCAAATATCTTTTGCAGTGAAAGAAATGTAACAGGATAAATAAAGATAGCTCTGTTTCCTTTCTAATCCTTCCATCCCCAAACAATTACACTCTAATTGGGTGTGTTTCCTTTATACGTTTACTACAAATATATGTGACCATAAATAAGGAATAATATTATTTTATGCTTTTGGAATTCACACAACGATATCATATTATATAGATTACTACTATAACTTGTTTCTCTTTTTTAGGCAAGTACTACCTTTAAAAAGCTTTTTCATGTTGATCTATTCCAGTCAAATCATTGTCTAGCATTTCATTGTATGAATAAACTTCAGCTTATCCATTCACCTACTGGTAGGATTATTAATCAGTGTTACTAACTACCTTTCACTAGTACAAATAGCTTTGGAATAAATATCCTTAAGCTCATACAGGTGCAGAATCTTCAAGCTCCTATAGATGAAGAACCTTCTCTGGCGTAGACTCCTAAAAGGGGCTCAGAACTATGTACAACTTGGATCCAACAAAGTATTGTCAGTTCTTCTCCAAATCATATTCTCATAAGAATGCATACAGTTCTAGTTTCCTCCCATCTTTGCCAAATACTTGACAATTTACAGCATGAAATGGCAACTCAGAGTGACTTTAATTTGCAGTCCCTGATTGCTATGTGGTTGAGTATCTTTTTATAAGTTTCATAGCCCATCATGAGTCCACTTATGTGAATTGAATTGCCTATTCATATAGTCCAAGATTGGGTTAATTGGCTTATTCTTTATGTATTATGGCTATCAATCCCTTAGGGGCTAAAGGCCTTGCAAATATTTTTTTTTGAAAGAATAACTTTTCCTTTAATGTATAAAATGGTTAATTTTGTTAGGAATTTAAAATTTTAAAATGCATCCATTCTGCCATTTAGGATTTGTGGTTTTGTGTCTAAAGACACTGTTTTTTTTCCCTGATATAATGAAATGATCTCATGCATTTTTCTTCTAAGAGTTTAAACTTTTCTCTGTTCATATTTAGGTCTAAGAACTTCTTTGAAAACAAAATCATAGTGTTGAATTTTATCAAATACCATTTCTATACCTGATGAGATGTTCAAATGGGTTTTCTGCTAATCTGTTTATATAATTCAACACATTAATAGATTTTCCAATTTATTGGGAATGCAAACCTGCTTTGCATTTCACCAAAAATAACCCACTATGATATTTTATGATCACTAGTATTTTAATAGCATAAAAGAAGAGATAAGCCCCAAGTAATTTTTATTCCCAAATACCACCCAAAGTAAATGAGACATCTAGAGGGAGACTTTGAAGTAAAGAAGCTGTCTTTGCAAAAGTTATCTTATAAACAAAATAAATAAGTGACTTCCAAATCAACTGTACAATACAATGCAAAATCACCTCATATTTCTCTAATGCATTGATGCATTTGGTTCCTAACATATTGTTAGAACTGTTACTTTGGCTAAGTGAGACTGACTTTACCTTTTTCCATTTGTTTGTTTATTTATTATATTTATTTGAATTCGAGTTACTTAACATACGCTGTAGTCTTGGCTTCAGGAGTATAACCCAGTAATTCATCACTTCCATATAACACCCAGTGCTCATCCCAACATGTGCCGTCCTTAATGCCCATCACCCATCTAGCCCATCCCCCACCCACCTCCCCTCTATCAACCCTGTTTGTTCTCTGTTTGAGTCTCATGATTTGTTCCCCTCTCTGTTTTCATCTTATTTTTCCTTCCCCTCCCTTTTGTTCATCTGTTTTGATTCTTAAATTCCACATATGAGTGAAATCAGACAATATTTGTCTTTCTCTGACTGACTTATTTCGCTTAGCATAGTACACTCTAGTCCCAACCACATAGTTACAAATGGCAAGATTTCATTCTTTTTTATTTTGATTCTTTTGGTTTCATGCTTTTTGATCTTTGAGTAGTATTCCATTGTGTATCACATCTTCTTTATCCATTCATTAATCGATGGACATTTGAGCTTTTTCCATAATTTGGCTATTACTGATAACACTGCTATAAACATTGGGGTGCATGTGTTTGTTCAAATCAGCATTTTTGTATCCTGTGAATAAATACCTAGTAGTGCAATTGCTGGGTCGTAGGTAGGGTAGTTCTATTTTTAATTTTTTGAGGAACCTCCATACTGTTTTCCAGAGGGGCTGCACCACTTTGCATTCCCACCAGCAGTGCAAAAGAGATCCTCTTTCTCTGCATCCTCACCAACATCTGTTGTTACCTGAGTTGTTAACATTAGCCATTCTGACAGGTGTGAGGTGGTATCTCATTGTGGTTTTGATTTGCATTTCCCTGATGATGAGTGATGTTGAGCATCGTTTCATGTGTCTGTTAGTCATCTTGATGTCTCCTTTGGGAAAGTGTCTATTCACGTCTCCTGCCCATTTCTTCACTGTATTGTTTCTTGGATATTGCGTTTGATAAGTTCTTTATACCCTTTATCCGATGTGTCCTTTGCAAATATCTTCTACCATTCCTTTGGTCGCCTTTTGGTTTTGATTGTTTCCTGTACTGTGCAGAAGAAGCTTTTTATCTTGATGAGATCCCATTAGTTCACTTTTGCTTTTGTTTCCCTCGCCTCCGGAGGCATTTCTAGTAAGAAGTTGTTGCAGCCTATTTTTTACTGTAGGATTTTGATGGATTCCTGGTTTTCCTTACATCTAGCACTTTCATCCATTTTGAGTTTATTTTTGCATATGGTGTAAAAAAGTGGTCCAGGTTCATTATTTTGAATGTCGCCATCCAGTTTCCCCAGCACCATTTTCTGAAGAAACTGTCTTTTTTCTATTGGATATTCTTTCCAGCTTTGTCGAAGATTAGTTGATCATATAGTTTTGGGTCCATTTCTGGGTTCTCTATTCTATTCCATGGAGAGGTACCTGTCTGTTTTTGTGTCAGTACCATACTGTCTTGATGATTATAGCTTTGCAATACAGCTTGAAGTCCAGAATTGTGATGCCTCGAGTTTTGGTTTTCTTTTTCAGGATTGCTTTGACTATTCAGGGTCTTTTCTGGTTCCATACATATTTTCGGATTATTTGTTCTAGCTCTGTGAAGAATGCTGGTGTTATATTGATAGAGACTGCATTGAATGTGTAGATTGCTTTGTGTAGTATAGACATTTTAACAATATTTGTTCTTCCAATCGATGTGCATGGAATGTTTTTTCCATTTTTTTGTGTCTTCAACTTTTTTTCATAAGCCTTCTACAGTTTTCAGCATACAGATATTTTACCTCTTTGGTTAGGTTTATTCGTAGGTATCTTATGGTTTTTGATGCAACTGTAAATGATTGATTCCCTAATAATCTCTTTCTGCTGCTTCATTATTGGTGTATAGAAATGCAACCGATTTCTGAACAATGATTTGATATCCTTCGACTTTGCTGAATTCATGTATCAGTTCTCACAGTTTTTTGGTGGAGTCTGTTGAGTTTTCCATGTAGAGTATCATGTCATCTGTGAAGAGTGAGAGTTTGGCTTCTTCCTTGCCAATTTGTATGCCTTTAGTTTTGTTTTGTTGTCTGACTGCTGAGGCTAGGACTTCCGGTACTATGTCGAACAACAGTGACGAGAGTGGACATCCATGTTGTTGTGTTCCTGACCTTAGGCAAAGCGGGGTAAAGGGTATATGGAAACCCTGTGATATTTTTGCAACTTTTTTGTGAGTCTGAAATTACTTTAGATACAAAGTGAGAAACAAAAGGCAAAACCCCAGCTATTGGATTTTTGTTGTTTCTCCCTAATGTCCATGCTTACCTTTATTATTTCCTTCCTTTTGCTTCTATTTGGTTTACTCTCTTTTTCCTTTTTGTTTTGTTTTTTGCTTTTTTGTTTTTAACTTCTTCAGTTGGATTCTTAGCTTATGATTTTTAATTCCGTGTCACGTCCTGCAAATGTCTTTGTATTGGTTGTGTTTCTGCATAAAACATGATCCCCAAAGTTGGTAGTTTAAGACAACAAAAAACCAGAAGGGACTCTTAAATACAGAGAACAAACAGGGTTGCTGGAGGGAAGGTGGGTGGAGGGATGGGCTAAATGGGTGATGGGCATGAAGGAGGGTACTTGCTGGGATGAGCACCGGGTGTTATATGTAAGAGATGAATCACTGGGTTCTACTCCTAAAGCCAAGACTACACCGTATGTTAAGTAACTTGAATTTAAATTAAAAAAAAGAAAAAAAAAGACGACAAACACTTAGTAACTTCACAACTTCTGTGAGTCAGGAATCTGGGCTTAGTGTAGCTGGTTCCTAAGCTTTGTGGTTCTCCAGAAGCTGTCATGAAGGTGCCAGCTGGGGCTGCAGCCAACTCAAGGCTTGAGTGGGGAAGGATCTACTTACAAGCTCCCCCACACGATCATTAGCAGAGTTTAGTTCTTCATTTGCTGCACTGAAGGCCTCAATCCTTGCTGGCTCTTAGTTGGAGGTTGCCCAAACTCCTTGCCACATGGACCTCTCCATGTGGCAGCTTCAACAGTGAGCAAGGGAGAAGAGCCAGCAGCACAAGCAAGATAGAAGTAACCATCTCCTACACCCTGTTCTCAGTGACATCCTCTCATATTTTCTTCATTGAAAACAAGTCATTAGGTCCAGCTCACACTCAGCTGGAGGGGATTACACAAGGACCAAAACACCAGGCCATGGGAATTAAGAGGAACCATTTTAGAAGCTGCTTACCACAGTATTCAAGGCTATCCATTTTGCACTCAAATTACATTTCATACATTGGTATCATTGTGAATGGTCTCACTGTTAAGTCTAAATATTTTATGGTTTCCAATATAATTTTATCTTTCACCCATAAATTGTTTTGTAAAAAACTATGTGTGTGTGTGTGTATATATATATATATATATACCATCAAATGTTTTGCTTTATACTTACAATGATATTCCTTTCATATTTTTTTCCTTTCTTGCCATTTCTGTTAAATGGATTATACTTTATTTATTTACTTGTATTTCTCTATTGGCTAAGAAGTCATAGTACTATTTATTAAAGGGATTGCCCATAAAAGTTTAACATGCATACCTGATATCTAGAGATGATCAATATTTATACCTTTCTTCTGAATAATAAAAGCTCTTTCAATATTTTAACTCCAATCTCCATTCCTCCCATTTTATAAATGACTGTTATTTAGTAATCCATTTCCACCTTATTTTAATCTCTCATCCACCATTAATGATATTTTCCTCTTCCTCCACCTCGAGTCTTTCCTTATTTAGATCCATCCACACGTTTACCAGTTTTGTTTTAGTTTACATTGTTTTTTAAATTGTGGTTGTTGTTTGTTTTAGGGGCTTCCTGGGGGGTTTACCATTGTTTCTTAAATCCTTCCATCTGGGTTCAGTTTTCTTCTTCCTGAAGTTTACTTTTAGTAGGTTCTTTCGGGAATACTTCTCATATGTTGGAATTCTTTTGCTCCTTTTCTTTCTTTCTTCTTTCCTTCTCTCTCTTTCTCTCTTTCTTCCTTCTTTCTTTCTTTCTTTCCTTTCTTTCTTTCTTTCCTTTCTTTCTTTCTCTTTCAGTAGGCTTTACACCCAGCGTGGAGCCCGATGCTGGGCTCAAACCCATGACCCTGAGATCAAGACCTGAACTGAGATCAAAAGCCAGATGCTTAACTGACTGAGCCACCCAGGTGCTCCAATGCTCCTGTTTTTTAAGCACTCTTGTATAATTATCATCTCTTGTATTGAGCTCACCTTCTTCATTGTCTGCACTTACATTCTGCTATTTAGCCTATCTATTGAGCTTTGAGGACAGTGAAATTTTTCGTAATTAGAAGATCTTTCTGATTCTGTGACCTTCTTCTTTTCTACTGGTTTTCTTCTTTCTTTAAGATGCAGTACCTTCTTTCATTTGTTTAATTATTACAATCTTACTCATTTCATCATTTTTTAATCTAAAGAGTGTGAGGTGTTTATTCTTCTGCTTGCTGTTTTTGATTCCATCCCCACCCCCCATGGATTGTTTTCTCATATATTTTTATTTTTTAAGTAGAAGTTCATGTTTAATGGGTTTTTTTCTCCCCTGTGGGAATTCTATGTGGAAAAAACTGATGGTAGTATCCTCTAGAATAGTTTTGCCTTTGCTTCTTTTGGGTACCCTGAGTAAGTCACAAAGCTCTGGATAAATTTTCATTACAATATAATGTAAAGGAAGATTATGGGGCAATAAAATCCTGGCCCCTCTTCATTACCAGATATAAAAGCTCAGTCCTTTTTTATCATTTGTTTGTTTATTTATTTACTTTTTGAGAGAGAGCGTGAGCGAGGGAGGGGCAGAGAGAGGGAGACACAGCATCTGAAGCAGGCTCCAGGCTCCAAGCTGTTAGCACAGAGACCAATTAGGGGTTCGAACTCATAAACCGTGAGATCATGACCTGAGCCAAAGTCAGACACTGAACTGACTGAGCCACCCAGGTACTCCCAAAGCTCAGTCTTTTAGAACAAATGAGCAAAGGGGGGAAGAAAAGAGAGAGGAAAACCAAGAAACAGACTCTTAATTATAGAGAACAAATTGATGGTTATCAGAGGGGAGGGGGTTGGGGGGCTGGGTGAAATAGGGGATAGGGATTAAGGAGGCACATGTTGTGGGAGCACCCGGGTGCTGTATGGAAGTGTTGAATCACTACATTCTGAAACTAATATCACACTGTAGGTTAACTAACTGGAATTTAAATAAAAACTTGAGAAACAAAAAGTTCATCCCTGGTGTTCTCGTGTAAACTTGAGTGCTCATTGTGTTAGTTTTCCACTTTCTTTTTATTTCAGTTTCTCTAATATTTCCCTTCCTTCTGATCAGACCAGCTCTGCCTCTAAAAATGTATTGCTATATGATATTGTAACATGTCATTGTGCTTTCTTTATACTGTGAAGTGGGCCCAACAGTCAGATCTGTCCGATGAAAGATCCACAAGTTTGCTGGGACTAGTATGCCCCCCCCCCCAGTGGGAGACATTGCATCCAAACGCAAACTGTCGCCTGGATGGGCACCCCCAAGTTTTCCAGGGACTCACACCTAAACGCAGAGTATTTGGCACCAAAACAGTTTGTTTATCCTCAAATCCTACAAGACCACTCATACTTAAGTGAATAGTAACCATGACAACAGGAAGGGGGCTCTCTCGTGGAACATGGCCCCATATCGTTTACCTGGGCCTCACCCAATCATAGAAAGGAAAAGGACCACTAGATTTAAGTGATTATATAATACACGCTAAATATGTATTTCAGAGAAAGAAGGTTTAAATGATGCATAATTGGTAATAAATGGAAAAAAAATACTCAAAGATGGAATAAATGTAAACTTCCCACAAATGAAAGTCTGAAATGTTCATCAAAATGGCTTATCATGTTTCTGAAAAATAAATAAATAGATAAATAGAAAGTGACCAAGAATAAGTTTCATTTTATGAACTATTTTACTTATACTCTAGGATAAAATAAGCTCATAATTATGTTAATATTCTTTTGAACCAAAATATTTATCATAAGAGCAAACAAGAGATAGAAGTATAAAATAAGTCACAACAAATCTCTAATCTTAATTTTGAATTCGAAATATCAGGATGAACTGATGATTTTTCTCCCTTAAAATTTTCTTTTCTAGTCTTGACCTCTGAAACGATGTATAATCAGTGGTTCTAACTACCATTCTTCTCTAAACAGAACCTAGAGTGGGTGTAGGAAATGTACAGGAATATTCTGGAACATGTTGGCACACACACACAAAAAAGAAGCTACCAAAGGCTAATGGATTATGTCAAAAGTACACACAGCCAGCTTGATGGGCTCCCGTGGCAAAAGATGTGACAATCTGAGCATCAATGAGAATGATGATTGCAATTGTTTAAAACACACTAAAAATATAAAATTCTATGAGTTATTAGTGATATTTAAAAAAGGATAAAAAAAGAAATAAAGGATAACTCATTGCGCAATATCGGAGGTTACTAGGGCACAAAATCATTTTGAAAATTTGTAACAAAAGGAGAAGAGTATTTATCTTGCCTTTGCAAGATGAACTGTGTTTCAGAGGAAACCAGTATCTCCAGTGGATGAGGGCATGTTTTTGTCTGTACAAAAAATGCTAATAAGTGCAGAAGGAGTTACAGAATTAGACAAGTGACTATTTTACAACTTCTACAGAATAAGACTTCAGATAATGGTCATCAATAGGCTGTAAAAGTGCTAGATGAAGTGTTGATGGAAACTTTTATAATGAAGGAAACAGTGGCAGACCTGAACGCTGAACCTAAGTATCTCTTAAAAGTGAGACAACCAGGGGCGTCTGGGGGTTCAGTCAGTTAAGCGTCTGACTTTGGCTCAGGTCATGATCTCACGGTTCATGAGTTCAAGCCCCGTGTTGGGCTCCACGTTGACAGTGTGGACCCCGCTTGGGATTCTCCCTCTCTCTACCCCTCCCCAACTTGTGCTTTCTCTCTCAAAATAAATATGAAAACAAGTGAGACAACCAGAGTTGAAGTGCCTTCTAATAAGATGCAATGTGAAACTATAGCACCATCCATGATGAAATTTAAACCTGAATATAAGTAACCTCCAGATCCAACTCCCAGGCTATAGGAGATAAAGGAGAAACAAGTCAATTACAACAGAGAGAATGTTTTATGACAACAATTTTATGAGAAACTTAGAGATGAGAAAATACAAACAATGAAACTTATTTGAATCTTAATTTAACCAAACAGTAAAAAGACATTTTTGGACAACGTACCAATTTTGAAAGTTAGAATATGGGCTAAATATTATAACATTGAATATTAGATGATGTTAAAATTACTAAATAATTAATAGTATTAACTAGGAATATACTTAATTTTTATGATGTAAGAAAATGTCTTATTTTTTAATTCACATAGAAATGTTTATGGGTAAAAGAACATGACATCAGGGATTTCCTTCAGAATAGTCTCCCCAAGAAATCAGAGAGGGTGTAACAAAACCAGTTTGGTTATATGGATGGTTGTTGAGGCTGGATAGTAATTATAGAGGATTCTCATAGTCTCTTGTGTATTCTGGAATGTTCCTAATAAAAGTAACAAAAGAGAATGATTTGTCTCTTAACAAAGCACCAAATTTGAAGAATAAAAACTAAGAGTTTTCGAGTGGTTTTGCATATAAAGCTGGTCACCTACAATTTTTTTTTCCTCTGATACATTAAACAGCAGGAAATCATGGAGAAAGTCTGTAAGGCTGCAGAAAACTTAATGTAACCCGAGAAGACTTTACCCAACCAGGAATTTATTTACAATTAGGGCAACAGAGAAAAAGCTTTTAAATGTGCACCAATTCAGGATTGTTAATAGCCTCGAAATCCTATTTGGAAAAATAATCCAGTCTACTTAAAGATTAATCAAAGTCAGGAATCTATGAGTGGGGAGTCTGTATTATGGAAGAACCGACAAGCATAAGTCCAGTTTTAAATCATGAGATTATTCTAAAAATTATGCCAATTATTTTTATAAAACATGATGCAGTTTTGAAAATTACTGATAGAATAGCCCAATATTCTTTAATATCCCCTTTTCTATTTTCCTTTATAGTGTTTACAATAATTACTAATTTAGACATTTATTTATAAGTTTATTTCATTCAGGTCTGATTCCAATCATGAGTCTATAAACTGCTGGGGCAGGGACCACTTTTAAAAATGTGTATAATTTTCATCATAGTGGGCGCCCAGCATCTAACGTAGCCTCCCACATAACAGGAATTTAGGAATTTTTTGAACAGATAATTACATAATCATTTGCAATTATTCATTAAGCCAAAATCCCCAAAGAGGACTATAATATGTTAGAATTGGGGAAGTATTTATTTATTTATTTAAAAATTTTTATTTGATGTGACTTGATTATAGAGAGAGAGAGCACATGAGTTGGGGAGATGGACAGAGGGAGAGAACGAGAATCCCAAGCAGGCTCCACACTGTGACAGCAGAGCCCAGCATGGGGCTCGATCTCATGAACCAGGAGATTGTGATTGAGTGAAACTCAAGAGTCAGCAGCTCAACTGACCAAGCCACCCAGGCACCCCTATTTTTAACCTTTTAAGACATCCAAACAGTTTTATAAAGCGGTTGTTCCATTTTCTATTCATGCCAGCAGTGCAGGGCTTTCCAATGCCTCTGATCATTGCCCTTATTTGGTATGACCAGCCTATTTAGTTTGAGCCATTCTAATTAGGAGTTCAGTGTTATCTCATTGTGGCTTCAGTTTGTGTTTCCCTAGTGAATGATGGACTTCTTTTCATGCATTTATTTGCTATCTGTAGATATTCTTTGGTGGAGTGTCTGTTCAAATCTTTTGCCCTCTTTAATTTTGAGTTTTATTAAGGTTTGAGAATTACTCGTATATTCTGGATACATGTGCTTTATCAGATATGTGACTTGCCGATATTTTCTCCCATTCTGTTGTTTGTCTTTTCATTCCTTTTACAGTGTCTTTTGAAAAGTAGAGTTTTTCATTTTGATGGAGTCTCATTTATCATTTTGACCTTTTTTTGAATTGTGGTTTTGGTATCCGATTAAGAAATCTTTGCCTAACCTGAGATCACAGAGGTTTTTCTCCTAGTTGTCCTAGGTGTTTTACGGCTTCAGGTTTAACCTTAGGTCTCTGATCTGCTTTGAGTTACATTTTGTATATTGTGTAAGGTATGGCTCAACATTCATTTATTTTTTATACAGGGCTATCCAGTTGTTCCAACACCGTTTGTTGAGATTATCCTAGGAATTACTTTTGCATATTTATAAAAAATCAGTTGTCCATATATGTGTGAGTCTGTTTCTGAACTCTGTTCTGTTCCATTCATCTATTTGCCTGTATCGATGCCAGTATCACAGGGCACTCTTTGCTATAAGTCTTTGAATATATGTCTTAATGTCAGCTAGTGTTAGTCCTTCAACTTCTTTTTCAAAGTTGTTTTGGCTACTCCAGATACTTCGCCACTCACATGAGTTTTAGAAGCAGTTTGTCAATTGCCAAAAGGAAGTCCACTATGCTTTTGGTTGTTATTACATTGGATCTTTAGATCAAGTTTGAAAGAACTGATACCCTAACAATACTGAGCCTTCCAATTCACGAATGTAAGAAATCTCATGTATGTAGGTCTTCTTTCACTTCTCTCAGCAGTGTTTTATAGTTTTCAGTGTACAGGTCGTTTACATCTTTTGCCAGATTTATCCCTAAAGAACTTCCTATTCTTATGCTATAGTTTCTTAATTTCAATTTCTGATTGCTTCTTGCTACTAGTTACACCTTTAATTGATTCTTGTATATTGCTCTTGAACCTGGCATCCTTTCTAACCTCACTTATCAGTTCTAGTAGCTTTTTTGGGTAGAGTTCATTAGCTTTTCTACCAGCAAGTTTTAAAAAGATAGTTTTAGGGGCGCCTGGGTGGTGCAGTCGGTTAAGCGTCCGACTTCAGCCAGGTCACGATCTCGCGGTCCGTGAGTTCGAGCCCCGCGTCAGGCTCTGGGCTGATAGCTCGGAGCCTGGAGCCTGTTTCCGATTCTGTGTCTCCCTCTCTCTCTGCCCCTCCCCCGTTCATGCTCTGTTTCTCTCTGTCCCAAAAATAAATAAACGTTGAAAAAAAAATTAAAAAAAAATAAAATAAAAAAAATAAAAAGATAGTTTTAGTACAAAAGTAGGATAAGTGTGCTAATTTTCCTTCTGTTTCATGGAAATGGGAGGAGATACGTCTAGAAACAACCATTCTGAGTGCTTTTTCTGTAAACAAAGCAGGGAAATGGGGGTGATATGAGAAAAAGATCCTGGGGGCAGGTGCTTTAAGAGATAATCTAGTATGCTCTTTATGCTAATGGGTGTAATCTGCTAGAGATAGGAATCTGACTAACAGGAGAGAGAAGAGACTGTAAAGACAAAATACTTGAGGAATTGAGAGGAAATGAGGTCTTGTGCACAAGTGACAGGGTTCTTATTCAGAAGCAAGGAATCAGCTGTAGATTCTTTCCTTCCAATAAGGACATGATTGTACTTATGAGCCATGAAATTTAGGCTTTTGAAGGAGGGAATAACATCAAGGATGACAAAGGTCATTGGTTTGGGTCCCAGTGGGGTTGAAGAAATGATGGAACTGAAGTAAATTCTATATACATGGAATTTGGCATGAGACTGGGATCAGTAGAATCGAGACCACGGAGGTGCGTAGATATTGGTGGGCTTTGGGTATGTCATGGAGCCGGTGGCTGAGATGGAGTGGGACGAGAACTCTGAGGATGAGCAGCTTGAGGGTGAAAGTACTGGAAGGGTCATCTACTGGTTAGTATAGAATATGGATTAAAATAGATTAAAATGTACATTTTTGACTACTCAGGTTTGGTTGCTGCTTCTAGAAACAACTCAGAAAGACTGCCAATATGATGGGTATTTAATACAATTTATCATTTTGTTTTGCTGCCTTCAGAATAGTCTGTTCCTGGGGCACCTGGGTGGCTCAGTCGGTTAAGTGTCCGACTCTTGGTTTCAGCTCAAGTCATGATTTCACAGTTCATGAGTTCAAACCCCAGCTCAGGATCTGTGCCCACAGTGCAGAGCCTCATTGGGATTCTCTCTCCCCTTCTCTCTGCCCCTCTCCCCACCTCTCTCTCTCTCTCTCTCTCAAAATAAATAAACTTAAAAAAGAAAAAAAGAATAGTCTGTTACTTTGAGTGTGACTTCTGTGTTTTAAGCCACATTCTCATCTTATTGCCAGATCACCTTTTGCCTGAGAAATGATGTTGACAGCATTCTTCTGGTAAATCCCACCATTGCTGGCTCCTTAGTGTCCCCACCAACAACATCTGTAAGTGTGAATTTGAAAGGGCGGGCCTACGCCAGCCGACTCCATCTTGTTCTGTGTCCTTCACCTTGACCACACCTCCTCCCCTTGAGTAACCCCCCCCTCACCTGCCTAACAGGACTCGACCCTTCCCCAGGACCCTTCCCCAGCCAATCGGCTGAGGCCATAGCCATTACCTCACCAACTGCCCCCAGGCCCCAATAAAACCTTTGTCCTTTTGAAACTCGCTCTCTTTCCCTGGTATCTCACCGCTGCGTCGGTGCAGGTAGGGGATTGAGCTCGAGCTAGCTCGAATAAAGGCTCTTTGCTTTTGCATCGGACTCGGCTCCCTAGTGGTCTTTGGGGATCACGAATTCTGGGCATAACAAATTCACTCACTAATGTGATGTGTGAAACAAAGCAAGCACTTTGCAGTGTTCTCACAGTGCAAATGAGATGTGCTTCTCATTTCTGGTTGTATTTATGCCCTCAAAGTTCTCTATATACCACCATAAACACAAATACCAAAGTTCTTCCTATACCAAGGTGACCACCCATCTTTTTTATGTTGTTTTATGATTTATGAATGTTCTTTCTCATTTAGGCACCGTGTTTCCAAAAATCAACACTGTCACCTGACCTGCAAGTCACAGATGCACTATGCACTGTAGGAGGTAAGGGGAAGGAAAGTGGAAGAGGGGATTATGCTTTGTGAGAATGTCCTGTTATTCCAGGCACTGTGATAGGCATTTATGAATGTTCTCTCTCTTTTTAAAGATTTTATTGCTATTATTTTTTTAGTAATCTCTACACCTAACATGGGGCTCGAACTCATAACCCTGATATCAAGAGTCGCATGCTCTTCTGGGGGTGCCTGAGTGGCTCAGTCAGTCAAGCGGCCAACTCTTGGTTTTGGCTCAGGTCATGATCTCGTGGTTTGAGGGTTTGTGTCCCTCCTCGGGGCTCTGAGGAGTGTGGAGCCTGCTTGGGATTCTCTCTCTCTTTCTCTCTCTCTCTCTGCCCCTCCCCAAACTCTCTCTCTCTCAAAGTAAATGAATAAACATTAAAAAAAAAAAGTCGCATGCTCTTCTAACTGAACCCGCCAGGCACCCTGAATGGTCTTTTCTAAAGCTCCATACAACCATCAGGTCAGCTGAGGTCAGCCTGTCCTTTGACATGTAGATAAAATTGATGCAAGCTTCCCTCATCATGCATCCTTCACGGATTCATAAAATAGCTGTGAATTCTCAGGGGTTGTTGTGGTAGACTTTTCTCTATTGCCCCTCTTTCCACCACATTAATTCTCCTTTTCCTACAACTGCTGATTGCTGTTTGTAGATTCACTCGTGTTCAGGGCTCCTGACTCAGTCTCCAGTGGAAGATCAATGCAGAGGGTCATATCACCCAGGCTAAGCCATTCAGTGAGTTCTGCCCCCTTGACCACGGAAGTTGAGGGCTGGGTGTGTAACCTAGTCTGGTCTAATCAGAGAGAATCTCTGGGCTTTTGTGTGGATATCTGAAACAAAGGATGTCTCTCCTGTTCCAGATGATATGGTTTGTGGTGTGGTGTAAGGGATGGAGCTGTTGAGTCATTTGCTATCCCGAGGGAAGCCAGTTTGAGCAAAACCAATGCTCAGATTGAACTAGCCAAGAGACTCCAGGAGAGGTGCAGCTCCGTTGACACTATAAACCAAGATCAAGCCAGGCCTGAAGCCTCCCCACTTCTGTACTTCTTAGTCTTGTGAGCCAGCAAATTCCCTTTGCTGTTCAAGAAAGTCACAGCCTAGTTTTGCTTTTCTTGCATAATAACAGAGGAGTTTGCATTCTATCACTAATTCAGGCTCTGTCTGAATTCATTCCGGCTCATTTCCCATAGCTCTTGTGCCTGCTGGTTGCTATGGACTCATATGGAATCAAGCTCTTCCTTCTGAAAAAATATCTCTCACACAAGAGTTTGTGTGCGTAGTAGATTTTGCTGCAGGTTTGGGATTCAGAGTACCTGCAACACAGGCGGAAACAAGAGTGGCGACAGCATATTCAAAAAACATTGAATGTTAACTATTCTTGTTTGTGAGAGTCTCTCTGATTTACCTCGTGGGATATGGTGGGGAATTTCTCCCCTACTCCCATGCTTTCAGGCTCCTTGACCTTCCTTTCTGTTCTTCCTGACTTATAATTTAATTTTATTTAGCTATGTCTTTGTTACCTTGTCTTCTTCTAACTTGCCCTTAGATATTGCTGGCTAAGCAGTTCATCAGATATTTTTCTGAAGAAATAAAATTCCCTCCCCCCAAAAGGATATTCCTTTTAGGATTTAGAATAGTGGGACTATATTATTATGTCATTATACACATTAGGTTCTGTTTCATAGGTGTCATTTTTTTTCTAGTCTAGTACATTGACTATAGTTTTACAATCAAATGGATGTTTAAGAACCATAGATTGTAGGGGCACCTGGGTGGCTCAGCTGGTTAAGTGTCTGACTTTGGCTCAGGTCATGATCTCATGATTTGTGGGTTTGAGCCCGGGTCGGTCTCTGTGCTGACAGCTCAGAACCTGGAGCCTGCGTCGGATTCTGTGTGTTCCTCATTCTCTGTCCCTCCCCAGCTCATGCTTTCTCTATCTCTCTCTCAAAAATAAATAAACATTAAGAAAAAAAGAATCATAGATTGTCTTTTTCAATGTTCTGCATGGATTTGTCTATTTGACTTAGGGATTTGGCAGATACAAAATGTTATAGCTGGAAAAGATATTAAAAATCCAACCCTGGGGCACTGGGTGGCTCAGTCGGTTAAGTGTCCGACTTTGGCTCAGGTCACGATCTCACGGATCATGAGTTCAAGCCCCGTGTCAGGCTCTGTGTGGACAGTGCACAGCCTGCTTAGGATTCTCTCTCTCTCCCTCTCTCATGCCCCACCTCCACTTCCCCCCTTTCAAAATAAATAAATAAACTTAAAAAAAAGTCCCACACCTTTGTTGAGGCATGGTGTCATAGAGGCAGTAGTGGTAGAGACGACAGAGGAATCAGACAGCTTGGCTCCTTTGGGCTCTACTGTGAGGCAAGTGACGCTCACTAGGGACACATTTGAATTACTGCACGTAGGTATGATACTGATCACACATTCGATTCCGTATAAAGACTCTAACTTAATGATTTGTACAGCACTCCCATCCAGGAGATATTGTATATCTCAGTTTATCCGCATATAAAATTATTGCTGGGGGTGGATTCATCTCTAAGAAACTTTGCATTTATAATAGTCAAAACACTGCAATCAGTGCCCACATGTGTAACGTCAAGATTTAAAAAAAAAACAAAACAACTGTTGGGGCCCCTGGGTGGCTCAGTTGGTTAAGTGTCCGACTTCAACTCAGGTCATGATCTCTCTGTCCATGAGTTCGAGCCCTGCGTCGGGCTCTGTGCTGACGGCTCAGAGCCTGGAGACTGTTTCAGATTCTGTGTCTCCCTCTCTCTGTGACCCTTCCCCATTCATGCTGTGTCTCTCTCTGTCTCAAAAATAAATAAACGTTAAAAAAATATTTTATAAAAAAAAATCTGTCTTCTACGGCTGATGTGAGGATGAAATGTGTTTATCTATATGTATATGCATACGTATGTGTATGTGTGTGGACACATACATATGAAGGGCTTAGGATAGTATGTGGCATGCAGTAAATACTCTAGTAGGTCTGTAATTCTCAAACTTTTTGGTCTTAGGATCTCATTACACTATTATAAAATTATTTATTTATGAATATTTATTTATTTATAAATGCATTTGTGTTGTGGCTTAAATTTATCAATATTTACTCTATTAGAAATTAAAACCAAGAAGGCTTTAAAAAATATTTATGAAGTCATTTACAGTAGTTACATAATAACATCATTTTTAAATGAAAAATACCCATATTTTCCCCCCAAACCAAATGATTAGTAAGAGAAGGTGGACATTGTCTTACACTCGTGCAAATCTTGGTAATGTCTGGCTTACTAGAAGATACTTCTGCGTTCAATCTGCTACAAAATCACACGTCAGGAAGCTTTGGGAAGGTCTGTGGTACTCTCCTCAGAAACTGAGAGTGAAGGAAGGAAAATCTCACTTTAGGATGAATTTGAACCATTTCTGGCCTCATGGGCCCCCTCAAGGGATCTCTGGACCCTCAGGAGTCCTCACATGTAACTATACCTTGAGAACCACTCCTACATTTTCTGTTATTATTCTAATGATTACTGATGAGGAGGAGGAAAGAGGATGACAGAGAAAACCAGGATAGAAATGAATTTTCCAGCATTAGAGCTGTGGGTTGTGAGGTTGTCTTAATGAACCTGGTCCCACGCAGACATTCATTTAGGAACGCTTGTCTTTGAAAGCGCGGAACACATTTAGGTCCAAGTGTTATCAACCTATTGATACGAGGGATCAAAGGACAGTGTTATTCAGCTTTTGCAGGCATGTGAAGCTACAGGCATGAAATAAAGAGGAAAAAGTCTCCCCAGCGTACTGTAAGGAGACAGGGTATGTGTGTGTGTCACCGTGGAGAATTTTCACGAGAAGTTATGTGTTAGCATTTGGGCTCAGGCACCAAAACTGTGGATAGTACAGTGAAACCCAGGAGCATTTCAAAGCCTTTTTCCAAGGATGTTCAGGCAGAAAAAATATATTCTGGCAGAGCAAAATGCATAACCGTAACCAAAGCATTTCATGAAAGGGACAAATGGAAATCAAGGGACAATTGGCTACCGGTGCCGGCTTTTTCTGTTTTCATCCAGGATACAGTCTCCTGGAAGAAAAGATGGTGAAGGCGGAGGTCTAATAACGCATTAGTAATGTCCACAGGCCATCTTTGCCCACAGTCAACAGGCTCTTGGACTCTCAGCTGGTCACTTGAAAGGTAAAATCTTGTCACTGCCTCTCAGGGGAAAAACAGCCCTTCTGATTCATGTTGTAGACAAAAATCAAACAACACATCCTCACGGCCAACAATGCCTGGCTCAGCATTGCCGAGCCACTCCCAAATCTGTAGTCTTGGGTCTCCACATGCTGGAGTGTCTCCTCTCCCTCTGTTCCCTTTTAAAAATAATCATTCTGCTTCGGGTCCTTATCCTGTACTCAATTTCTCTGGAAATATGAAAGTAACAACAACAGAAGTTCCCAGGGTACAGATTAGTTATAACTGCTCAGGAGCCTGTGGAAGTCAAATCTGTCTAATGTTGCTCAAGGAAACTGATGGCGGTTGAAAAGTCCATTCCAGAGAAATGATCTACAAAACTTGAAAGTAGAGGCAAAAATGTGGTATTGAGGGGGGCTGCAAAGAGAGAAAGCAGCAGATCATTCCAGAAACTGATGGCGCCCAGTGAAATTCTAGAAAAAAATGAACCTTGAAGAAAGAGGGCAGGAGGTATGTCAAACAGGAGCAAACTGAAGACTGTAGGAAGGGGGGCCGCCAAGAAGTCTTAACCGTATTCTACACCCCCTGTGCTGTCTCCCGTGCACCTGTTACCTGGTTCCTACATCAGCTTTGGAATCACACAGCAGCAGCATGGTGGGCATGGTCTAAAGAGCGCTCTGCCATGACTCCTGTTTTAGGAAGAAGGCTGGAGTCATGAGGACCCGTAAGAAGAATGGGGGGTGAGAGATCCAGGGGTAAATATAAACAAACCAGCTGGAGGAAGGATGACATTAATCTTTTAAAGACCAGCAAGCAGAAGAATGAAAAGCCAAGAGTAGTAGGGGTGGGAAAATAAAATTGGAATGAAAGAACAAACAATACGCACGAGAAAGAATAGATGTCTGCAGAGAGAAAGAACAGGAGTATAGACTTGAAGTGACTTCACATGTTGTGATAGCAGAAGCAGAAATGGAGTGAGTCTAATAGTCTTGGTGACTTTTGTTGGGCCTTTTATTCTCTTGATTCTTGCATTCTAGTGGCACTCAGCGGCATGATCTCTTCTCACCCTAAGCATTGCCAAGGATTTCTGGAATAACAGAGATGGTCAATTCATCACTTTTGCTTGGTCCTCTGTGTAGCACTGATCTCTCAGTGTCTTTTGTGGTTTGATGAGTAAGAAACTAAGGGCATCTGGGGCGCCTGGGTGGCTCAGTCAGTTGTGTGTCTGACTCTTGATTTTGGCTCAGGTCATGGTCTTATGGTTTGTGAGGTCAAGCCCCATGTTGGGGTCTGTGCTGGCAGCACGGACCCTGCTTGGGATTCTCTCTCTCCCTCTCTCTCCCTGCTCTCACACTCTTTGTCTCTCAAAATAAATAAATGTAAAAAAAAACATAAAAAAAATAAATTAAGGGTATCCTATCCTGAGAGGCTGGAGACTTGGTCTGATTTCTGGTTGACCTATTCCTTCTTATCTTTTTTAAAAAATTTTTCTGAGTGTTTATTCATTTTTGAGAGAGATAGAGAGAGAGGGAGAGAGAGAGAGTGCAGAGGAGAGGCAGAGAGAGAGGGAGAGAGAGAGTGTGCAGAGGAGAGGCAGAGAGAGAGGGAGACACAGAATCCAAAGCAGGCTCCAGACTCTGAGCTATCAGCACAGAGCCCCACGTGGGGCTCGAACCCACGAACCATGAGATCAAAGGTCTGAGCTGAAGTCGGCTGCCTAACTGATTGAGTCACCCAGGCGCCCCCTGTTCCTTCTTATCTTCAGGATCATCAGCTGTTGAGAAAGAGCATGTATGTCTCATCTGTGAAGCAAGGAGAGAGCCTTGAAGGGTTGGGAAAAGCACCATTTTATGGAAATTTGGTGATGGAAAGGGCAAATATTTCACTTAATGAATTTTCCTTCCTAAATTCTACCGGAAGTAGGAGTAAAAATTAGCAGAAATACTTCCTGCCTTTCTCCATTTGTTTCTCATTGCTCTGACCCTAAAAGTGGCCGCCATCCACAGTGATGGAGGAACAGGAGCTGTTGCTGATGCTATTTATTCCCCTTGCCCTAAATAGAAGGCGCCCTTTGTTTCTATCATAGAATCCTTCCACCTATCTTCAAGGCAGCCTTCCTCAGTTCTCCAGAATTCCTCTTTCCTGCCCCTCTGGAGTCCTCCCATAAGGGAAAATAATTAAAATTTCCTGGGTAACCTAAAAGTAGAACTCAATTTATGGACGGTACCGTTGAGGAGTTATAAGATGAGACACTCAAGACACAGAGAAATTGCCAGTTTCCCGAGGCCACACCCAGTCAGAGGTAAGGAACAGAGTAGATCCTAACCCAAGCCTGTATATCACGGCACCTAAAAACGAAAGCGTCTTTCACCCGAGAAAATCCAACAATCCCCTCAGGTAAACCTTTTATGCATTTGGTTTGTTTTTTAAAAGCAATGTGTGCCGAATTTAATTCATTTATATGTGTCTGTTTCCCACTAGATTATGAACCTTTGAATGACAGGAAGTAGGTCTTATTCAAGTCTCTTATTACCCAGAACACCTATCAGGAGATCATACTCAACAGTAAACACGTAAGTTGTTAGTTGGATAATTCAAAACTTCCTTTGTGTTTTTATCTTTACATCCTTCTTGCCATTGCATGTTAGACCTAGAAACCAGACCTATATGGGCAGGGGCTTAGGGTCCCAACCAAACTTTAATACCAGAGGAGATGCCATCTGAAGACTTTTCTTTTAAATTTTTAACGTTTATTTCTGAGACAGAGAGAGAGAGACAGAGCATGAGCAGGGGAGGGGCAGAGAGAGGGAGACACAGAATCTGAAACAGGATCCAGGCTCTGAGCTGTCTGCACAGAGCCCGACGTGGGGCTTGAAATTACGGACCGCAAGATCATGACCTGAGCCGAAGTCAGACGCTTAACCGACTGAGCCACCCAGGTGCCCCTGAAGACTTTTCTTTATGAGGACCGGTTCCTAGGAGAATGGTTCTGGTCATCAATTTTACCTTGGTTTCCTGGTAGGAAGATTTTAATCAACTGGAAAACCCCAGAACCACCAACTGATTTCAAAGCAGTTGAATGCAAGGGTCAGGAACCTTGATTTTTCCCTCAGATGAACCTTCCTTGCTACGCTGTGGGTCACAGGCAAGTTGTTTTATCTCTCAGACTCCTGGATTTTTCATCTCTCAAGGGGGTGGGGGGGGGGGGAGGGAGAATCATCATTCTTACCCTGAGGATTGTAGTAAAAATAAATCTCAAAGGAAAATTATGATCCCTGCTGCCCTTCCTCAACCTGATCTTCCTCCTCATCCCTTGGCTCAGTAAGAGGCATCATGAAATATTTTATTTTATGCAAATCAGGAAGATACCTCCCTCTCATTTTCAAGTTCCACCACCAACTGGCCACCAGGTTCTGTGAATTATACCTTTTCCTTGAAACCATCCAGTCCCCGACACCACCACCTATAACCAAATGCGCCCACCAAATCTCCTTTCATTACTCCCCCTAACACTCTTACCTTTTCGCTGTTTGGCCAGAGACATCTTTCAGAATTTAAGTGCGAGACCACATGCTTATTCTGCCGCGTCACTGGGCTCCTGGCTAAGGTAAAGAATCCTTCATACAACCTAAGAGACCGGTGCACTCTGGTCCTTGCCTCCCGCCCTGCTGTCTGTGCTCCACACAAGGCGCAGTGCTTTCTTTGAGCTCCTGCAATTAGCCATGCAACCTCCTCACCTTTTGCACATTTCCTTTGGGGAAGATATTTATCCCCATCGCCCCCTTTCCCCCTTTCCCCTACAGTTTCCAATTACAGTTTCTTTCGAATCAATTGCTTAGGGAAGTTTTGTCAATTTCCCCTTGCTCACACACCCAAGACTAGGTCAATTCCTTTGACATAGGTTCTCATATTACTCTTTTGCTTTCCTCCGTAGCTCTCAGAATAGTTTAAAAATGTACATTTCTGGGATTATTCCACAAAGCTCTGTCCAAACTACTACAATATGAGACCTCTGAGGAACTACGTCTGTATTGCTGTACCTCCAGTGCTTAATACAGTACCTGGCACGTGGCAGAGTCTCCGTATGTATTTGTTGAATGCATCTGTACTTTATATATGGTAGCCATTATTCTGAAGTTTTTCTGACTCTCGGGTTTCTTCTGAAAAGCTCCACCTTCAGAGTCAGAGCAAGTTCAAATCATGGCCCTGTTCATCTTGAGCAGCTGTCTTTTGTTGTGTCTCACCTGTAAGATGGGAATAATTGTACCTGCCTTACTGAGTTGTTATGAGGATTTAGTGAGCTAATGTCATGTCAGGTGTCCGACACTGGGCCCTATCCGAGTTCACCAGTAAAATGACTGTAATTAATATAGGTCAGATGGTCACGTAAACAACCCGAGGGTAGGCAAACAGCTGTCTCTATGCCAACCTGGACCACTATAATTTGCAGGTGGAGCTTGTGGGGGGGGGCGTCTTCAACCTCCTCCTGCAACGTGCACCCCCACCCCCTCTCCGGGGTGGCGCCCACGGGGCTTAGATCTCTGCGGGAGACAGCCTGAAGCCGACACCCTGGCGGCGCTACGGAGGGTGTGGGGCGGCCGTCCTGCCCCAGCCCCCGCCCGCGCCCGCGCGCCCACCCCCGCCCCAGGCTGGGCTCCAGCGCGGGCGCAGGCTGCGGGCACGAGGCTCCCGGAGGGCGGCGCCGCCAGGCCAAGAAGGGTCGTGAACGCGGCTCCGGCGGCTCAGCGCGCCCCTCCTCCCAACTTGCCCTGGTCCCGCGGGTCTCCGCGTCGCGGCCTGGGGTCCGCCCGCGCAGGGTCCAGGCAGGCCAGGCCAGCAGCGGTCGCACCACCCCCACTCCGCCCCTGCTGCCCTCTCCCCGCGAGCCCGCAGCCTTCGGGCAAGTTTGGCACAGCCCTCGCCGCTTGCTACGCCGGCCGGGCCCGGGGGGGGCTGGGGGGGGGGGTGTCCCGGCTCGGCTGTCCCTGCCTGGGCTCCCGGGCCCGCGGGGGCTGCGGAAAGCCCCGGGGAGGTCTGTGCTTCCAGCGGCCCGGATGGACGGGGTGTATGCGGGCCAGCTGTGCATTTCAATCCTGCTAGGAGGACCTTTCCAGTCCTGCGGCCTCAGGGGGGCTACCCAGTTTCTGCACGGTTTCGTTTTGTTTGGGGATGCCGGTGTGTGTGTGTGTGTGTGTGTGTGTGTGTGTGTACATTGTGGGGCAGCTCTGAATGACAAGTCTGTAAGACTTGAGTGCTTCTTTCCTCCTAAAGCTGTCTTCAGAAATGTCAAACAGAAATGGTTCCTTTTACTTGAAGTTCCTCTTAATTAATTTTCGAGTGATGACATAGCACAACGCTAGGGTCTACATGACGGTACGTTTTCTGTATCAAACATTTCTCAACACCTCTCTAACGTAACGTTAGTTGCGAACCTTGAAAAAGTGCCCCCATTTTAATACCGCACAAAGTTGCCCTGCAAAAATTTTTTTTTGACAAGCCAGAAAGAGTACGCCAAGTGGTGACCTTAAGTTTACATGCAAACGTTAATAACTTCACAAAGCCACCAAACTAACAGTTGCTATTTATGGCTTTGCATTCCACAAAGGAGCTTTGCAGTTATCTGTCAGGTTGTGTGGGAAATCCCGTTGCGACCTCAATCCTGAAAGGGTTAAAAAGCTAATGGATTATATTCATGTCACCCTCATAATAGCTAACCCATGTGACATCAACAATCTATCCTGAAGTGTGTGCTCTCAAATAGCTTAACTTAAATGAAAAAAAGTTGAAATCTTTGTCATCACCTTACATCAAGTAAATCATTTCCTAACCTTTTGGAAAATGAAAAGTTTAGTGACTACTATTTACACACTTTGAATATTTTATATTTGAGTGGTCATCAGAGTTTACACAAATGATTGTATATATCCATTTCCAGTCAACAAATATCAGGGTATCTGTGTTATGCGACGGTTAACATTTCAAGCTTTTCTGTAAAGGTGATGTTGTACAAAAACCATAAAGACTCCTGCATATTGTCCGAAGGTCATTTAGAGATTCTGAAAATAAAATCATTAGGGACAGCCTCACAGAAGCGGGGTGATGACTTATGATTGAAAAAAAAATTATGTGGCGGCTTAGAACCCAAAGCCTCAATTATCACATGAAATAGTTAATTTTGTTTTTGTTTTGGTCTTAAACACAGGTTTCTAGAGTATTAAAAAAATCCTCATAGGTTTGTTAAACCTTTAGCGCCAGATTACAGCCTATGTTTTGTCTTTGGTGAATAGCTGTTTGTCTCACTTTATTTACTTGGTATTGGGTATTTGTCAATGTCATTTCATATCTACAGAAAATTCTTACGCTCTATGGAGGTAGTGAATGTGTGTGTGCGAGTCTGCCGGAGGTCACATGACGGTTTCATCCTATTTGGTGAAGCAGCTTGACTTTTTTTCCCCTTGCTTTTGGTGATGGTTGTGAGTGCAGAAGTTGATTGACAGATGCATGCCAGAAACCCCCATTCTCCTTTTCAAAGACAACATATGATGGATTGCGATCTCTCAGCCCAGCAGGACACGGGGACCATGCAAGCTGTAATTGGTCAGGTATGGAGTCAGCCATTTCTCAACTCCCCTTTTTTCCACAAGGGTCTCACCATATGATTCACATAATTCATATTTACAGCACCATCTTTCTATCTGTATCTTCAGCTACCTGCCGGCGCAGTGCTTGAAAGTGCGGGAGGCAATAGGCACCCAGTAAATCTAGCCAGGGAACCTCAGCCTCAAACTTCCATGCGAGGCTTAACAAACAAAAATTCAGACAGCAGCAACAACAACAAAAATCCAAGGACAAATCTAATTTATAATTTGGTCTGGATGTTTAAAAGAAAATCTATTCTTAAGAATTTATTTTCTGTCGAGATCGTGATCTCTGAAAGAAAGTGTAAGGAGAGAATAAGGTGCTACGTTTCCTAGGTAGTAGTTAAAATTGTTCTGTTCCATATTTTTATTTTGGCTATATTCTACGTCTCTCTCTCCCTCTCCCTCTCTCTATGGAAAACAGAAATCTAGGAATACACGTGCCTTTACTTCTAACCCAGATAATGTGTGATTGAGCCTGGTAAATGGTCTTGGCGGCTGCAGAAGGGGCAGGCTGCAAATTAAACACTGCCACACTCTGAAAGGTCCAGGTGGTCTGGTCGGCTTCCTAATGCAATCCAGCACCCCAGCGTTAATAAACAGCTCTATTTAGTTCCTCCTCCCTGGATCCAGGGAGGTGAACTGATCTGGGGCTGCTGTGATGAAATGCCAGAAGAATCTCTCTCTGAGGCCTCACAAGCTGATTTTTAGAGCTTTGCTGTTCTGTCGTCTTTGTCTTCCAAATGGGTCAGTGAGTCTTGCTCTTTCTGTTTGGCGCTTTCTGTGCAATCGGTACTTTATGTTTGTGCTTAAATGTTTGCGTCCGTAAGCTGAATCCGAAGAGGAAGGGATCGTTGTATTTTCATTTGCCTTCAGATAACTGCTGTAAAAGGAAGGGTGATTTTTCTATGATGGGGGTGGGGCGAGGAAAATGAGAGTATATGTGTTTTCTTTCTTTCTCTTTTGGGGAATGTATTTTTGATCCATTTTTTTTTCCTAAGTTATCTAGGCTTACTTATGAACTGTTAACCCAGCAATCAGAATGTGGTTACGAATATTGATAAACTCTTTAAAAGTTTTGTTTTTTTGTTTTATGTGGCACACTTTCCAATCAAGACAATCTGGCAAAGTGATGATGTGAAATTTGTTTGCTGTGTGTTTAATAGCATGGTGGAAAATATACCATTTGACTCTGTTTTCAACCAAATTATAGCGAAGCACTTTAGGGTTCTGAAAGCACATGGTTTATTAATACCAGCATGCTTCATAATGTATTTTTAGATGGGAAATGTCAGATATATAATACCATGTTTCCACAGGCTCACACTATTTTAAAAGCAGTAGATAATCTGCTTCAATGGAACAATATTTAAAAAAAAAAAACTTCCAAGTTGGTTTTTGTTATACAGACAGAAAGTGAAGTCTCTGGGCATACATTTGGCAGGAGAAAATATATAAAGACTGATTTTACATGCTGTTAATACCCACTTTAGTGTAGGTGTTCAGTGATGAGCAAGTAAGTATATCAAAGTTAGCTAAAATAATCAGGGCATATAGAATTAATTAAATAGCCTGCTAAAAAAAGATGACCTTTTCGTAGAAAAAGAACACTTGAGCTCCTGATCACAGTTTTGTCCTGTTTAATAAAACTTTTCTTGGGTTGTAAACATGCTCTCTCTTCTGAATGTCATCGTAGGGCCATAATACTGTGCAAAATTACTGTATTCCATCCCCAAGTGAAAAATAGGAGTGCCTTTCATATACATTTCCCTTAGTTGGGAAAAGAAAGCTTGTTTAAAAAAAAAGATGGGAGACATCTTTCTAAATTTTTATGCAATACTGTTTTTTGGAAATCATTGCAAAGGTATATGTACTTTTAAAAGGTTCAAATATATACTTTCAAAAAGGAAATCGGTATACATTTTACAGACACCAGATTAAACTCCTAATTTGTCAGGGTCTAAAAGTGGTGGTTATTATTACATGGCTCGGCATTTTGTACGTTTTAAAGACTTTGTATGTCCAGGAATTATACCCATTAATGACTTGTTAACAAATACTTTCTAAGTACTTGCATCAGAGTAGCCACATGGTTTCTGGAGAGCTCATTTCTCATAAATTATTTGTTATAAAAAGGCTCAGGTACTGTTGTCAAGCTGGTAAATTATAATAGTTGTCGTTCTGCAGGTTGTAAAAATTTTCTGTATTAAAAATGTACAAACATAAAAAATGTACAAACTAAAATGCTTACTTCTTCTGAAACTGAAACAGAGGCGAAAGGAAAGATAGCATACTGTCCCATATGCATCTATAGAAGTAAAAAGGAAGAGGGCATAGATTTTTGAAATGATTTAATTGTTATAGCACAGATAAAAATATTTACCCAGATGATGACTTCTAACAATAACAAGAATGTGAAAATAATTTTTTTATTGCTTTTCAGGCAATCATAATCAAAAATACATGTTTCTTTTAAGCTGTTGATTTCAGTACCCTCCTTTGCCTACTCAGCAGGTGCGAACAGTCCCATTTGGTAATGCAAATGTTAGTTCATCCTCGAATACATATTAGAATAAAAATTATTTCTGTCCTTCCCCCGCGGCCCCCCACCCACGTTCTTAATTCTGGTCCTAAGTGGATTTGGGTTGGAGGAGCAAATAACCGATTTTCAGTGGTATTTTCCATTCAGGATACTGAAAGATTCCCATGAAATATGATCTTTAGGTTTTTCATTCATCTCTAAGATCAAATATCCAGTTGCTTCTACTGGAGAGAAGAGTAGACTTCTCTGCGTTGCTGGCCATGATCCAGCTGGAGAGAGTGCATTGACTCTATGGAGCACATATTGCCTCATAAATGTCTTTCCCCCAGGATTTTCTCTCCCCCAAGCAATTAAGCAGTCTAGTACTTAAGAACAAATTCCCTGCCTGGGATATCAAGATCAAGAAACTTGGTTCATTCATACAGTTCTTGGAAATCAGCTGGATGTTTGATAGTTATCTGTGGCACACTTCCTAACCCTTGGAACTATAGGGTGGATTGTGGTCTTCAGACGATTTTTCAAATCAACGCAAACTAACCAGTTAAGTAGGTTCTGAGCCATAGGTTTGAACAGCATTTGAAAATGAAGGCTCGCATTTTCACCCCTCATGGTCATTAAATGTTTACTGCAGTTTTCTTTTTTGCAGACCCGAGCTTGTGAGTGACAGATTAGTTCATCAGTATTACAGAGCTCCTGGTTGATGTTGTTTTTTTTCCCCCCTCATCTCAGGCAGACGGGTCACCGTGTCCAATCCTCCTTCTGGCACTGCTGTCCCCAGAGGACCCTTGGCCAGCCTGCCATCTTGATGCACAGGCCTCAGGGTCTGGGCTGGCTGCGCGTTTCCTTATACTGGCTTCTGCAGATATTACAGAACAGAGGATATTAAATTAGTTGTTAATAAAAACAACAGATGAGGCAAATGAGATAAAAATATTTATCAAGCATATCTAAGAGTTTGCTAGGAATGGGGAGAGACACCGCCGGGTAAAAGCGCCCATGGGTATGCTTCCAGGGGTCATGGCTGAGGGGTCGGCAGAAGAGCGGAGAAACCATCCTTGGTAGGACAGGAAGCACAGTCCAAAGCTTTTGCAATTTACCTTACCAGTAAAATGGGTATTTTTTTCCCCGCAGGGTAAATTTAGACAATTCAAAGTGTTTAAAGGGGGCACGTTCGGAAGTAAATGCAGTTATTTGAGACAGTGCTCGAGAGTGTGTCCTAATGGCACGGAGGGAAAGTGCCTTTGGCTGAATAGGATTTCGGTGCATGTTTTCTCATGTGAAGCTTTTAAAACCCCAAAATATTTCATTGTTCTGGTTGTAAAGCAGTTTTGCATGTGGGTTTATTTATACCCTGTTCCCGAGAATGTTCAACATGGCTCTCAGAGCAACGTGCTTAACTAGTCCATATTCAAGCTGAAAGGGAGTGGAGGTGGCCCAGGGAGAGGGGCCCCCAGGGTGTGTAAATAACACACTTGCTTAGTCTCAGTCCGTTTCCACTGATTTTCATGCCCTTTCTATAAACATTAAACCTTAGGGCTAACCTCACCCTGTTTCACACATGCCAAGCATAACTCTCGTATGCTCTAAAAACTCATTTTTGTAGGTGTGACTGCCCTTTTCATATGAAACCAACCTATCACTTCACCAAATTTATATATGTTAGTGAGGCGAAATTGTTGTTTGGATTTAATTGAGAATCCTGTTTTTGAGGGCATTTAGGCGAAGAGTATACAGTTTACTAAAAAAAAAAAACAAATTAATGAAGGATTATTCTTTCTGAATACGAAATGGTGCTAGTATTCCTTTGTAAGGAATTTGTACTGTGGATTTGTACTATGTCTTTCTAATGGACTCAATACTCCACTCAGAGGAAAGTTGGTGTTAGCTTTTTGTATTCTACTGGATGAACTCAATTTTTATTACCTTTCAAATATTTTTAAATTGAAGTTCAGTATGCTACCTGAGCAGGTGTTTAAATGGTAAAGCCAGTCCTGCTCACTAAAGTAAGGGTGTATCCGTATCGTAATGATACTGTACAATAAGGTCAGTATTCATACTAAACCAGAGCAGGAAAGCTGGTCTTGAAACCATACTTTCTTTTCTGTTTTTAAGATCAATTAATGAAACTCCCTCTATCCAAGTATACATTTCAGTGCTTAAGAATTTAAAGCTTTTGGATTCACATCGCTAGAATATAGAGAGAGGTTGCTGGAACACTGAAATATGCATGTTCAATGTAAGACAGTTTGAATATAATGTGTTTCATGTATATCAAATCTGTGGTACTTGTTCAGGAGACAGGTGAAGGAAGGATCCTTTTGTTGACAGTCTCTTTGCTTATGTAAACTGCATTTTACCAGACAGTTGAAAGCATCTTTCTGTTTTCATCTTTATTGTTTGCCAAAATTAGAATATAACTCACGTGCCTGCAAATATTGAAAAGCTCCACTCTCCCTTGCATTGTGATATCATACAAGCTGTTGCTTTTTTCTAACACTTGATTGAGTAAAGGGTAAGGTTGTGAAAATAAAATGCCAATATCAAAGGATCGGACTTGAAGAAAAATAAGCAAAAAGGTAAATATTGACCATAATCTGAACACTAGCAGAAAATTTAAATGACACAACTTTTAAACTCATCTGTATTTCGTGGCCAAACTTTTACCTGGGAGATAGGAGCTGCTCTCACTATAATTTCACACCTTCATTTATGTTCTTCCTTTTCTTTCTCCCTGCCTTCCTTCCTTTATGGGGGGGGGGGGGGCGCAGGGAGGAGGTGAAACGTATGCCCAATAGAGTAAATTACTGAGTCAAAACTTGCTCTGGGATCACATGTCAATACTGTGTTGAGTCATGTTGCCTTGAGCTGGTCCAAAATGATAATCAAGATATGTGCCAGTTTTGCCTTTTGCACAATTCTTCTGAACCCTAGACTGAAGAAAGAGCGGTGAGAACCTGTCATTACATTTCACTAAGAGTCATTTTTCTTTCTATTATTTTCTTGCTCTTCCCACTTCTACAACGTAAGCCAATTATAGGTGAAAACTGCCTAATTTTTATGGGATACATTCTTCCTGTTTTGCTCTCTGCTTGTGCTGTTTTCTTTACTCCAGCAATAAATGACCACATTATTGTTATTTCAGAGCCACCACTCCTAAATATAAAACCATTTTATGCAAGGGAGGGCAAAATACTTGAAAGCATTTCTGATTATTAATACTAAAGGCAGCTCTCGAGGTGTTAAACCAGTTATTTTTCAAGTTGGTTGGCTTCAGAAAATAGCTTTTTGTTTTATCACTGGCTTTAAACCCCCCATGATATGAAGCACTCTTTCTTTAAAAGACCGAGATTAGCTGTTGATACTTGGTACTGATTCCGGGTGAACTGTAACCCTTTTCCCTTCAGTCACATTTTTCTAACCATAACAACAAGAAAAAAAGAAAAATGAAGATCAACAGAATATTCTAAATTTCACCTCTTTTCCGTCCTCCTTACCACCCCCGCCCCCGTGCAAGGGGGTGGCTTCTTTCCGTGGGAAAAGATGCCCGTACAATTCCCAGCTCCCCCCTCTTAAGGTCAAAGATGCAAATAAATGTGTCCACACCTTCAGTGAAGGAAAAGGAAATAGTTACTCAAACGCACTGCTCTGGTATTTTGCTCTTTTCCTTCACTGTCATTTTCCCCTCAGCTTTCCCTCTCCTCCCCGCTGTAATCCAGAGTCAGTGTGATGAGTAATAAGTGAAAAGTGAATCCTCGTGGGCTGCCCAGGCAGCAAAGGGCACCGGAGAGAAAGGCAAGACCTAGAGCAAAACAAAGCAAGACGGAGGCAGAGAACTGACCGACACTCTGGATTCTGTAGTTAGTGTTTTTGTTGTTTTGTAAGCTGATGTCGTGTCGTCTGGCGATTTTAGATCACCGAAATAAGCAGAGAAATGATTACTTTAGGACAAGACAAATACAGTTTTAAAACAAAGCAAAAAGGAGAAGGAAAAAAGAAAAAAAAGAAAAAGAAAGAAAAGCTTCACAGTGTTTTTGCCACGGAGCCGCGGAACACGAATTTCAAGATTAAGGACCCCTTTATTTGGGGAGCTTTCTGCGAGTTTAACCAGTGCTTAGGTGCTGTGGAAGAACAGCCTTATTAAAAGGGATGTTTCCCGTGGCTAATATGATGCTGACTCAGCATGTTTTATAACTTTGATTGTTCATGAATAATTACAAAGTGTTTCAAGAAGAACACATCTATGTCTCACACCTAAGACCTAAACACTTGCAGAAACCGATCTACTTTAAAAAGATTAAATACTTTTTCAGTGGTGTTTTTCGCATTGATCAGTACTCAGACCAACTCCTCTTATTAAAAACAAAGTGCATCATTTACAGAGAGGTTCGTTTTCAGTGCAGAATTCAGGTACAGATTTTTTTTTAAATGTAATACTTTATTATTGAGAGTAAGAGGCAAAATACTACACCAGCAGAGAGACATGGATGTCAGAAACCCTAGTTGATATTGAAGGTATGTTAAAAAAAAAAAAAAGTAGATATTTCTTAAATTGTCAGTTGTATTCTTTGAAAATTGGACGCCAGCGTGGGCAAGAATGGGGCCAGGTACACCGTCCTAGGCTATGGCGGGTCAAAAGACAGATAGAGCCAGTTAATTTTGTGAGCCTTAAATAATACTAGAAAACAAGGCTCTCTCAACCTTTTAGACAAAAGGTTGAGAGTTGGGACAAACGTAAACCCCTGCTTAACGTGCACGAATAAAGCCAAGAACATCAAGCTCATTTCACTTAGTGTCAGCCCTGATGATTCATCATTATGGTCAGAGCAAACTCTGGTCTCTGGGCTGAAACAATTTTATCCATTTTTTTTTTAAACAGAATGTTCCAGCTTGGATCTTATATCCTTAGGGTTACAATATTGAATTCTGAATCTGGAAACTTAATCTTGCAGCCAGATTTGACAAGATGCTGGTTGAACGGGAGGCAGAAGTGATTGTAGGATGAAATGCCCCAGGTCAGAATTTGGGAAAAGAAGAGATTTTCTGGAAATTTGGCTGTGTTAGAAGAACCCCAAATTTGAAAATTTCTCACTGCTCATATCAGCAGATGGTGTTCAAGGGTCTGAAAAGTACATCACTGGCTGTATTTATTTTCTCCGGTTCAAATCTCTCTAACAGAGTTGATTTTCATACATTTGAGGTGTATTTCGGAGTGTTTCACTAATGTTGCTAATGTAAAGGCGTTCATAATAATATTCAAAAGGTTTCTGGGAGCAAAGATGAACATTATTGTCCAAATCCAAGGCAGTTATACTGTGTTTCTTGGCAAAATGCGAATACTTGATTTATTAACTAAAGTTGTTTCTTTAAAAAAATTTTTTTTATAATGTTTATTTATTTTTGAGAGAGACAGACACAGTGCAAGCAGGGGAGGGGCAGAAAGAGAGGGAGACACAGAATCCCAAGCAGGCTCTATGCTCTGAGCCTTCAGCAGAGTCTGACGCGGGGTTTGAACCCAGGAACTGTGAGATCATGACCTGAGCCGAAGTCAGACACCCAACTGGTGCCCCAAGTTGTTCCTTTTTTGAAAACTTTTTCCATGTGTAAACGAATCTATGCGTAGATTTCCAGGGACTAAAGGATTTGGAGTAAAAATGAAAGTGAGGCAATGTAATTAGTGAACACACACACCCACACGCACATGCACACATACTCCCTAGACATTGTAGAATACTTATTTAACCCCTAGTAATATAAAAATATTTTAACTGTTTTCAATTTTCATGCCTGAAAAAATTATGGTAGGTGCTTATTTAAAATACTCTTCATTTCAAGAAAGTTGTTCAAGCAAATGGAAAAACACTTTACAACTTCTAGAAATCAACTGTAGAAATTTGAGTACATAGTTGATCACTATACTGAAAAAGGATGATTATTCTGGTAATGATGTTGCCATTACATGGTATGGTAATTTCCTTCCAAAAACAAGGATGCTTTGTTTTGCATTCTACTCCCATTTCAGAGCTACTTGCTACAAGTGCTGAAACATACCAACTGGGATTGTTTTCTCTCTTTCTACCATTATCCATCAAATAGGAGTTAAACAGCTAGTTCAGGCGAAGAGTGGAGCGTCTGAGTAGAACATGAACGTGAGCACAGTTGTTATATGCATGCCATCGGGACAAGGCACCTAGTAGAATCCTAAGAGTCTTTTAAAATTTTTTATTAAACAAATTATAAAAGTAATGTGTGCTTATAACAAACAACAGCAACAACACAGAAGAATATAAAGTGAAAACTGAACTACTCCATCATTCTACCGTCATCAATAATGTATTATATCGTTCCAGAAATTTTCTATGCACATAGGAGCATAGAAAATCTTCAAACACTCCAGATTCGTGCTGTAGACAGAGTTCTACAACTTTCACATTTTAAAAAGATACCTTGAACATCTCATATTATTACGAATAGATTTCCATCCTTCTCTATAGTATTCCCTTTCATGGATATACACTGACTTATTTAAAAACCGTTCTTTTCTCTATTGAGATCTAACTGACATACAGCATTATATTTGTTTCAGGTGTATGATATCATGATTCGATATTTGTGTGTATTGCAAACTGATCGCCACAGTACCTAACCAGTTCTCTCTTGATGAACATCTAACTTTTCAGAAACAAGTCAGTCTCTGAAATAAGACTAACAAATAGAGGTGTTTCATCCCTCTTGGCACACACAAAAAATTCCGGAATCTTCTAAGCGGAGTTTGCTTTACCAAAAGAACTCGTAGGTAGTGTCTCCTAAGAGAAAGTGATGAGTGATCTTAGAAGAGAGGGATAGCTTTATGCCCCAAGAATACTTATTCATCATTTCGATATTGAACACTCAGGCCAATGAAAGTAGCAATAAAAATCACAATAGTGTATTTAGTGACAAAGAAGTAAGAACAAGAGATAATGACACAGGGAGCCGATTCTCAGTCAGATACGTTATGGCTCTCAGACTTTTGGGTTTGTTTTAAGACACCAATTCAGCTGAACAAAATGCATAACTTATTTTCTCTCATGGGCCTCACTGCTATTTATTAAGATAATTGACAGAGATATATGTTTCCAATGCATGATTCAGTTAGTATACCTAGATTAGTGAAAAAGAGACCAGAAGAAATTCATGGTCATTAATGTCAGTTAAATTCCTGTTTTCTATATTTCATATTGTCAGACTAATCCTTCAACCATGATTCATAGGTTAAATAATGCAGTCAGGAGAAGGGCCGAATCAAACCTAATCAGACATAGCCCTTGAATTCAGGTAATTTAGGGTTTTGGTAAGGTGGACAAAACATGTACTCCTTAAATACTGAAGAGAATGTGAACGTTTCTTTTGGGATATCCTGTGCTCATTCATCTTTACCACGTCACTTCCCGTATACTAAGGAGAAAATGAAGTGGGTAAATGAAATCTTATTTGTATGAGATGGAGGTATGAGCTGCCTGGGCCATCTTTCCCAGCCCAGATTCCCAGAACTGATTCTGGGGAGCTGCTGGTTGGGGGGTGGGCGGTGCATGCTTCCTCCGCTCTCCCTTCTTCCCTACAGAGGCTGGGACAAGTAACCTGGCCAGGAAACAATCATGTGTCATTTACAAGTTTAAAAGTAGCTGGTTCTGCACGTGAAGCTCAAAACTGACTCCCAAAACAAACTGCAGAGCAACGCTTTGGTCTTAGCGCTCTCATCTGAAACCCACAACTCTAAGAAGTTAGGCGCAAATCATCCCTCCCATTTAATGGCAGTGGACACTGGCTCAGAGAAGGTTATAGGTCTTCTTCACAGCCATATTGCCAGTGAATAAAATAAGTGAGTTTTGAACCTAGAAATCCTTTCTAAGGGTTCACCGTTTTCCTCTTTTCCACATCTTAACCCTGGCTGCCCCCTAGAACCACCCGGGAGAACCTTGGAAAAACCCACTGGTATGCAAGGTCCATCCCCAGAAATTCTGATTGAGTTTGTCTGGGTAGGGCCTGGGTAAGGGCATTTTGAAGAAGTTTTACAGGTGATTCTAATGCACTCTATTATAGTGCCTCTTAAATTGCATGAATGTTATTTTAAGTAATAAAATGAAACAATAAAGACTAAACAATGTCACCCCTGATGCACGCTCAGGTGCCCCCCCCCACACACAAAATCAGAAATCCACAGCAGAAGAATCAGTGTGTGTGCGTGTGTGTGTGTTGTATGTTTCAGTGGGAATCTAGAATCTTGTAAGCTTTGCTGAATATCTAAGATAATTTTTTAAAGTTTATTTATTTATTTTGAGAGAGAGAGAGAGAGAGCACAGGAGGGGCAGAGAGAGAGAAGGGGAGAGAGAGAATCCCAAGCAGGCTCCACACTGTCAGCACAGAGCCTGATGCAGGGCTCGAATTCATGAATTGCGAGATCATGACCTGAGCTAAGTCATGCTGGACACTCAACCGACTGAACCACCTAGGTGCCCCTCTGAGATAATGTTTGATAGCATTTTTTTTTTTTTATCCAGAAGAGAGCTAGGTACTTAGCCATCTTAAAAATAACACTAATAATGATCTACCAATTCGTAAGCACTTACCAGGTGCCAAGAACATTATAAACATAATGTAATCCTCATGATATCTTTGTGGGGTAGTTACTGTTACTACCTCCCATTTTAGTAACTAGGAGGCTGAGGAAGTGCACAGGGTCACTTGTCACCTGGACAGCAATTGGCAAAGCTGGATTTGAACTAAGGATGTTGGAAGCCAAGGTGTAAACCCTTTAATCATACATAAAATCACACAACTGAAACATGGCCCTAAATGTTACCTGTGGAAAGTATGGTTCTTAGTATTCTTTCATCTCATGATGAAGGCAGATTGTATTGCAGAAATGTCTTTTGTTTCTCCCCTCTTTCCTTCTCGCCCGTCTCCCCTCCCTCCAGCCTCTACCCTCCTCCTCCTCCTTCCTTTCTCTCTCTGCCTCTCTTTTTCCTCCTCCTCCTCCTCCTCCTTTTCCTAAGAATCCATGACTTATTCATTTCCTACATATGAATTTTATTATTGCTATCATTACCTGTTATGATTGGGCTGTCCGTGGTGGTCTGGGAAATGATTCTGTTACAAAACCTAGAACAATAGAACAGATGATGACTGGAAGGATGGAGGAGTGAGTTGGTGCTCTCTGGTAAAGCTTCCATGGAAGCAGTTGCTCCTATTAAAGAAGGAGTCACCCTGGCCTCCATTTTATTAGTGCTCTGGGAGATGTGCCTTCAGATGCAACAGACCTTAAAGAGAGTGCCCAATGGGTGCTGTTCTGTGTGTGTGTGAGGAACAAAATTCCCATAGACAGTTTTAGGGAAGGCCTGAAAGTTTTGAAAACAAATTTTGTATTATATTTTATATATTATATTATATTTATTATATTATATTATGCTATATTATATGTAAAATGTAGTATATAAATATATAAAATAGAAAACAAGTTTATATTTTATAATTGTCTTCACTATTTGAATTAATGGTCTCAGAAACTCTTGTTTTTACCTTTTAGCTAATTAACATTCTATCTGTACTTTTTAAAACTAACATTCTTGCTTAAATTTGAAATCAGAGTGTTAAATTTATTAGATGGCCTTGTTTTCTCTATTCATTCTTCATAAGAACTCAGCTGAAGTCTAGCCAAATGGGCATTGACACTTCTAAACTAATTTTTATAACTCAATTATATTTCTGTAATTACAGATTATGATGGAGGGAAATCAGTGATTCTATCAAGGAGCTATTTCTTAACTCAAATTTTGTAAAGCTTTTAATAATATTGTGGCATTTCTCCTATATCAATTCTATTTTTTTTTTTACATCAAGCTAAATAAAGGGTACCTTCTCCCCTGCTTAACTCTTTTCAATTAAATTTCTTCCTGTCGAGTGGCATTTTCAATATTTGTGGCTCTGGAGGGGAGAATGGGGCTGAAAAGGAGAAATCTACCCAGTAGTTTAAAACTTTCACAAAACATTAATTTTGTTTGCATTTGTGTGTTAGAGATGTAGGACCAAGTGGAGTTTATTCTTAAACATCTCTTTACCCTTCACACAAAATTCAGTTATGTAAACACCTATAGAGGGTGTAAGGTTAGGAGACACTATGGCGATTTGGTGAAATGAATCACCACCATGGTCTTCAACAGAGTACTTACTGCTTTGCAACAGCAGAAGTGAACAGAATACTTGGTAACGACAACGTTTTTGCCCAAGCTTGTCACCTACTGTAGTGGAACACATCGTCTAGGTTGACCTGCCACCTCTTCCGGACCTACACCCCTCGTTTCCAAGACCACCCTGCATTAAGGGGAGGAGACAGGGTCATTGCTCAGACAGATGAACCGAGTCTCGATAACACCTCCCGCAGGGTCCCAGCAGTGGAAGACGTTGGCTTAAGCTTGTGGAGAGGGAGTAAAAGCCAGGTGCACACCCAGCTACAGAGTCTACAAGGTGCTCTTGGCCCACTTTTCGTCCAAGCCTCATATTAATGCACCTGAGGGGGGAGTGTGCATGTTTCAAAGCTTCACTTCTTGTCCATTTCCTGAACTGTAGACCCTCCTCGGCTCTGTTAGTTAGAAACAGGGACACATAGTGCTGCCTGAAAAGCAGCAACAACAAGATGGTCCAAGGTGCTATTTTATCTTCTTCTGTGCCAAATTCAGAGCACACCAGCCTGATGGGTGGTTTGGCACTCACCATAATATGGGTGATAAACTAACTTTTCCATGTACCTGCATTAGGCCAATCAAATCTGTCTGAGTGCTGAATGTCAAGATATTAATGCCACCAGGAAGTTTGTCTTCCTTGAACAGTGTCTTATAGAAGCCTTAATGGTAACTGAATTTTCTTATTTTACCCATGAACACTGTTTATCTTCAACTCTTTCATTTTCTCTCCTATATTTACCCCAGTGGACCTAGTACATGATAAATCCATGAGTCCATAGTAGTTGCACATTCTTTTTTTTTTTTTAATATTTATTTATTTTTGAGAGAGAGAGAGAGAGAGAGAGAGAGCGTGCCAGAGTGTGAGTGGGGGAGGAGCAGAGAGGGAGGGAGACACAGGATCTGAAACAGGCTCCAGGCTCCAAGCTGTCGGCACAAAGCCTGACCCAGGGCTCGAACCCACAAACCCTGAGGTCATGACCTGAATCGAAGTTGGACGCTGAACTGACTGAGCCACCCGGGCGCCCTAATAGTTGCACGTTCTTATGGCAGGATAGGATGATGGTCATGACCACAAAGAAACAAATACAAAGCAAATCAAATCTGACAATAGGGCGCACACAAAAAAGTGAGGTTTATGCCTGAATGCAAGAAAGTACGCAAGGATAGGAGTTGAAGATTTCGAGCATCAAGATATTTGAAGGTTTCTCACCTCTTCGCACCTCTCTTCCTTCAATATGTCTTGAAGCCATGTTTTTTTTTTTTTTTTTTTCTTCAGTTGGACCAAATTTTGATTAGAAAGAGAGTTTTAAAGGAAACGTTGAAGGCAAGGGACCATGCTACCTCCTGGTTATTTGGTTAAAGTCAGCCCGTGATGTTGATGCCAATTACAGCACAGGGGCTCAAATTATATTTATGAGCAAATGAAAGGGAGAGTGTGTCTCTGATCCACTAGCCATGATTTAAGTTTAGGAAAAATTGTGATTAGATGTTAATATAAAATAAATAGGTGTCCTGTGTGCTCATTTCTTTTATTCTACTGGGGTTTTAGCGGGCCATTAATAAGATCCTTTCTTTAATTCCTGAGTTTATTTTCCCTTTATTACTTACAGAGCTCATTGAAAAATGTGACTTCACATCTGCAGCCAGATAGGCCCATTCATTGCTCTTGACCCTACATTTTGATTTCAGGACAGCCTGCCAAAGGAAAGTTTGGGTCTGATGAAGAGTCCCATTTATGCAGGATTTCTGCCTCTTAAGGGGAATGGGGTATAGAGGGAAAAACTCAAATTCTTTATGGCTGTGGAGGACCATGAATATTGGACTCTTGTCACTTACCAGGATAACACAGAATTTCTCCTCATGTGTGAGAAGTCCATTCGCGTGCAAACATGAGGCCAAAAATCGGAGTTTCCCTGCCTCACTACACCCTTTTTTTTCTGGGCAATCATGTGGCTTATTTTTGCAGGAAATGGGCAAGGTTGGTATCTTATTGGAGTCATTGTCAGTCAGATTCCAAAGGGTTTTGGACAAACTAAGGTCCTGGGATTTTAGTATTTTCAGTCCAGACTGTTGCAGGAACACTTCCTTTTCTTTCCTGTGCTGCCCTTTTATCTCTATCTCTTCTTTGCTTCCTCTCTCCATCCCTCCCTTTCTCTCTCCTTTCCTCCCTGCCTTCCATTTTCCTCTCTGAGAAACTGGCCCATAATCATGTTAGACTAATTGAAGGAGTTCCTAGAGACTCTACAGGTTTAGACTCTTAAAATTTGTTTTACATTTATTTATTTCTGAGAGACAGAGAGAGATAGAGCGTGAGTGGGGGAGGGGCAGAGAGAGAGGGAGACACAGAATCCGAAGCAGGCTCCAGGCTATCAGCACAGGGCCTGACGCGGGGCTCAAACTCACAAACCCTGAGATCATGAACTAAGCTGAAGTCTGACGCTTAACGACTGAGCCACCCAGGCACCCCAGTTTAGACTCTTTATACTCAGCATCTTACCCTCCCCTGCCTCTACTTTCCATAACTCATTTTTTTTCTTAAATGTTTATTTTTGAGGGGATGGGGAGGGGCAGAGAGAGAGGGAGACACAGAATCTGAAGCAGGCTCCAGGCTCTGAGCTGTTGACACAGAGCCCGATGCAGGGCTCGAACTCACGAACTGTGAGATCATGACCTGGGCTGAAGTTGGACACTTAACCGATGGAGCCACCCAGGTGCCCCCATAAGTCTTAAGTCTTTCTAGAGACACCCCCTGGCATGTTTGGGCTCTCAATTATTGCTTCCCAATGATTCCTCTATCACAGCTGTCCCTCTTCTCATTTATATCTCAGTAGAATGTTCTGTCTTGTCCGGTGATTTTGAAGTCTTGAGTTGCCTTTGCTCCATTTAGCTCCCTCTCAAAATTCCTTTTTTGGGAATTTTGTGTGTGTGTTCTTCTACTTGTTTCACTTTAGAATATGCAAATGGGACCTGAAAATTATTATTTTCCATGTTCATATTGATGTCTAAAAGGAGGGGCGCCTGGGTGGCTCAGTAGGTTGAGCAGCCGACTTCGGCTCAGGTCATGATCTCGCGGTCCGTGAGTTCGAGCCCCGCGTTGGGCTCTGTGCTGACAGCTCAGAGCCTGGAGCCTGTTTCGGATTCTGTGTCTCCCTCTCTCTGACCCTCCCCTGTTCATGCTCTGTCTCTCTCTGTCTCAAAAATAAATAAACGTTAAAAAAATTTTTTTTTAAAAGAAAGTGGCTTCCTCACCCGTGATTTCTTACTCGTATTTCATATTGCATTTAATTTAAGCAGCTGTCACCATGATATCCAGTGGATGCTTATTTTTGGCCCCATATGAATGTTGAATTGTAAAAAAAGGAAGGAGAGCTCCAAGGTCCTATTTAGCGGACTTAAAAGACAAAAGAGCAGTGGAAAATGAGGACACAACATTTGTGTTTCAGAAGTTTATATTGACTGGATGTTAAGTTGTATGTGGATCAAATAAATAAGACATGATCAAAAAAAAAAAAAAAAAGCCTCACAACTAAGGGACATCTCACAAGTCCGGTAGCATTTTCAGGGGTTTCATGAAAATATTCCTGTATTTGTTTAGCGGTAAAAAACAAATCTGTTCTACCACTTATCCACCTATACACATGGTCCTTAAAATACTACTCTGGGTGGAAAGCTTGTATTGCTTTACGCTTTAGCAGTATTTTATGCACCACACATCAATTGACTGTGAATAATTTTCATCTTCTTACAGTCTAGGATATGGATTATTCAAATCGTGTTTTAAAACTTTTAATACAAAAGGCCACAGAATATCCTGTTAAACCGGCAACTACACATGTGCTTACAAATTGAAAAAATTAATGAATAAGGAATATAATGAATGAAGAGATTGTTTCGGTACTTAGAAAACAAGGGCATGAGTTTTGACTCCTCTAGTTCATTCCTGAATAAAATTTTCTCAAAATAACGCACAAGTGAAGTTATGTTAATGAACTGTTTTATGATTTATATTTCTGCGGCATAAGCAAATAGCAATATCTGAACATTTGACATCTAAGTGTTTTTTGGTTTTCCTGCTGAATTTAAACATAATAATGAAGAGAATATGTGTATGTATATATGTATATGTGTGTGTGTGTATGCTCATTTTAATGAAATAAGTATTACTCTTCTGCAGACAAATTGAGGGAGAAGAAATACAGACATAATTAGGAAAAGAAAGAGTTTTGGCAGATCAGTAAAAAACGAAGTGTTGATTGTTTGGATGAGTCTCATGCAAAACAGTTATGAGTTTCAAGTTTCCAGTTAGAATCCCTTAATGTTATGAAATACGAATGGTATCCAAAAAGAAAACCATGAAAATGTCAGGGATACTGTCTCAGGACAAAATGGGAAGTTTTCATGGGTGACAGGTTTAGGTTTATGGTTCCAAAATGACCCTAAAGGAAAGTCTGTCCAGCATCCACAGTGAGACTGAATAACATGGATATTTGAATTTCAGGATTTTACAAACACACACGCATGCATGCATGTGTCTTAAGTCAGTTTTCCGTATAGAAAGTCAGGTGCTTGAGTGCATGTTGCAGAGCATCTGGCCTCTTTTTTTTTTTTTTTTAGTGTTTATTTATTTATTTTTGAGGGAGAGAGAGAGCACGAGCAGGAGAGGGGCAGAGAGAAAGGACAACACAGAATCTGAAGCAGGCTCCAGGCTCCGTGCTGTCTGCACAGGGCCTGACACGGGCTCGAACTCACGAACGCGAGATCATGACCTGAGCTGAAGTCGGTTGCCCAACTGACTGAGCCACTCAGGTGCCCCAAAGCATCTGGCCTCTTAATACACAAGAGTAACAGCATGTTCTATAGGCTTGGGCTCCCCCCACCGACCCTACCCCAGGGAGGAGATGGTTGGTGGTGGTGGAGGAATTTAACTCCATTCATTCCTCGGTGCCATTTACTGCCCTGGGTAATCTTCATCTCTTTTGTCTCTCCTAAAGTCATTTGTGGACTTGGCTGAACAAACTTTGTTCACCTGGAATTCAATCTGAGGCTAATGCAAAGGCAGACCCATCAATTATGTTAGTGCCAACTCTTCTTCGTTAGTCCCAATTTTCCTTTGCTAATTGAGAATTGAATATTTAAAAAAACATTTTATCTTATTTTATTTTATTCTATTTTATGTTTTAAACCCATCATCCCTTTAGCCCACCCCCTCACTCACCTCCCCTCCAGCAACCCTCAGTTTGTTCTCTGTATTTAAGAGTCTCTTATGGTTTGTCTCCCTCTGCTTTTATCTTATTTTTCCTTTCCTTCCCCTATGTTCACCCATTGTGTGTCTTAAATTCCACATATGAGTTTAATCATATGGTATTTTTCTTTCCATATATGAGCGAAGTCATACGATTTTGGCTTAGCATAATATACTCTAGTGTTCATCCATGTTGTTGCAAATGGCAACATTTCATTCTTTTTGATGGCTGAGTAACATTCCATTGTATATGATTCTACCACGTCTTCTTTATCCATTCATGACTTGATGGCCACTTGGGCTCTTTCCACAGTTTGGCCATTGTTGATAGTGCTACTATAGACATTAGGGTGCATGGGCCCCTTTGAATCAGCATTTTTGTATCCTTTGGATAAACACCTAGTAGTGCAATTGCTGGGTCCTAGGGTAATTTTATTTTTAAATCTGAGGGACCTCCATACTGTTTTCCAGGGTGGCTGCACCAGTGTGCATTCCCACCAGCAATGCGAGAGGGTTCCCCTTTCTCCACATCTTTGCCAACGCCTGTTGTTTCCTGAGTTGTCCATTTTAGCCATTCTGACAGGTGCGAGGTGGTATCTCATTGTGATTTTGATATTAGATTGAGAATTGGATAAATATCGCATCATCCCTTCAGTAAGGCATGGGCGCTCTGAGCTGCAGAAGGGCCCGTGGATAAGAACGGAGAAGCAACAGCCTGGAAATAGGAGAGGTAGGGGTGTGCTGTCATGGGGGCAGAGGGACCAGCAGCTGGCAGCTTCCAGGGGAGAGAAGGGGCCAATGGAAAGGAGAATGAATTATGCCTGACCCAGAGGGAGAAGGGATGGGAATTTAAGCAAGGAGACGTAGTCACCGGGACCAGGGTGCAAAGGGAGCGTTTAGACACAGAAACAAGGTGGTTGTCTGATTACAAATCACAGGGCACAGGGACAGAGCGGGACTAGAAGGCTGACATACATGAGTGCTCTTTATAGTGCCCATGACAGACGTGGTGAAGTAGGGTGATGACAATGGCCACCTCAGAGAGTTACTTGGAGGATTAACTAAGATCATTCATACAAAGAGTGAAGCGCAGTGTTTGGTGCACAGAGACCACTACTATGCATTCTCTGTTTTTATGATTGTCATCCATTGACTTATTGTGCCTTCCCTCTCTACGGGAATTTTCCTTGTGGAAGAAATGGAAATGCCCCTCCACCTCTGCCTTCTGTGTGTCTATCACTCACCACACTTCTTGAAGCTCCTTAGCCACTTGGCTTTCTTTTTTAAAAATAAATTTTTAAAAAAATGTTTGTTTATTTTTGAGAGACGGAGCATGAGCGGGGGAGGGGCAGAGAGAGAGAGAGAGAGAGAGAGACAGAATCTGAAGCAGGCTCCAGGCTCCGAGCTGTCAGCACAGAGCCCAATGCGGGGCTTGAACTCACGAACCGCGAGATCGTGACCTGAGCCGAAGTCGGCGCTTAACCGACTGAGCCACCCAGGTGCCCCACAACTTGGCTTTCTTGACCCTAACCTTATATTCTTAGTTTTCTCACCCCTCATTCTATTTAACTTGCTGCTTATTTTTTCTGCTTTCCCGAAACAGGCATTCCCCAAGATTCAATCCTTGGTTCTCCTCTATATTCTTCTATATTCTCATCACCTTCAGTAACTTCAACTAGCATTTCTCTGTGTATCTGTTGACCATATCTACCTGGATACTTGGTTTTCCCCTTACCAGCATCATGTTGGAGCCTAAACAAGTCTTTCCTACAAACCCACTCCACCTAAGAGAATAAGGATGAGCACTTATTAAACTCTCACTGTGTGCCAGATAGTGTTCTTAACTTTATGTGTGTATCTGACTCAATAGAAGTAAGCAGCTGAGCTGGGATTCAAACTCAGGCAGTCTGACTCTGTGTTTGTTCCTCTTGACCTACTTATATCTGCGGAGTAGGCCCAGCCTTCCATTCACCTTGGCTCTTCCCTCTCCCTCACCTCCCACATTTAATGAATGGACGGAGCTCATAGGATCTACCTGGGTTGGAAATCTCTTTGTCTAGTCTTGCTTCCTCCCTCTCTTTCAGACTTTTGTTCCTCTCACCTGGACTACTGAACTAACAACTACCCTCTAGTCTCTCTGTTCCACATCAGTGGCCTTCAAACATTTCTACTTTCAAATACATTTTACATGAAAGCCCTAAATGTACAGCAGACAAAGGCAGTGGAGCTCTGATGGAAGTTGGGGAGGAACCCAGATTCCCACCTGCTCTGTGCTGACATTGTCCTCCATGGTAGCTCCTGGTGCCTCAGTGGAAACTTTGGGGTGTAGAATCCACTACTAAGCCAAAATATTGGATAATTTATTTATGACACAGCTCTCAGTGGACTCTCCCCACCGCCCCCCCCATCCCCCAAAACATTCCATGGTTCAAAGACTTGGTGATGAGGTCATAGGGGCCCCACCCTCTTTTCAAGTTCGTTTGTGTTCTTTCATTGCCCCCACCAGGACTCTAAAGTCTAGTCTAGATGAACTAGACTATTACTTCCTTTTCTCAAACATCTGCAGTTTCTTTCCTCCATGCCTTTGACTTTGCACCAAATTTCTGTTTATTTAAATGCTGTTCATTCTTCTGAAACAACAGCTCCTCCAGGAAGCCTTTGCCCACTGGCCTAACCATCTGAACCCTGAGAACACGTTGTGCCTCCTTTTGGCATCCACCTTCTGTTTTGTGTTAGGATTATTGTAAACATGTGTTCTACTTCCCCTTTGATGGTAACCTCTCAGGGGTTGTCCTTGCTATATGCTGTGGTGCCAACACTAAACATACAGCCTTAAACCAAGACCCACCGAACACAAATGTATTGCATATAGTGAAAACAATTTAGTCATTTGGTAAGTATTTGGGGATACTGGTTAAGCAAAGTTTTAGGCCCTGGGAATACGAGATCCCAGCTTTTATGGCATGGACAGCGGGTATGGACACACGTGAGCAGATATGATAAGGTCCTCCTCTACAGAAGTATACATTTCACACGGTTTTAGACGTTGTAGAAGAAAGAAGTCATCAAGTCCAGCTGACCCAAGTCCCTTGTTTTGCTCAAAGAGATGGAATGATTGGACCAAGGTCAGTGGCCAAACCTGGGTGAGAAAGACCCCGTTGTCTGGGCATTATGTCATGGCTTTTAGGCCACATCTGATTGGCCCCCAAGCATAATATCTTACTGGCTTGGAAAAAGGTGTGAAACAGAGATTCTTCTTTGCAAGATTAACTTTATATCCTATTTTCTCTTCCACTTTTTACTTATTGAAAATTTTTTAAACATTTATTTACTCTTGAGAGAGAGAGACAGAGAGACAAAGCACGAGCAGGGGAAGGGCAGAGTGAGAGAGGGACACAGAATCTGAAGCAGACTCCAGGCTCTGAGTTGTCAGCACAGAGCCTGATGCAGGGCTCGAACCCACAAACCATGAGATCATGACCTGAGCTGGGTTGGACGCTTAAGTGACTGAGCCACCCAGGCGCCCCTCTGTCCATGTTTATAATGATTGAGTCTTTTCTATTTTCCTCCTTCCCTCCCCCTCTCCACCCCTGCCTGCCCCCACCCCCACCCCAAACAATCATGTGAACAATGTATGTAGTTATGTATTGCTCTACCACTCATCTCAGTTAATAAATTACCCGTGACATCACCTAGACCCTGAAACGTCCTGAGGTTAGGAGTCAGGGAAGGAATCTTCTCCCATATTCTTTATCAGGTACATTCTAGCTTGAGCTGTCTTAAGTGATTAAGGTGTGCTAGAGTGAATTTTAACAACTCAGGGAGATGGGGTTGCAGGCACTCCCAAAGAGAGAGGGAGCTTACGTGATACGTAACATGTCTCATGTTCAAAAAACATACGTATATCTAGACATAGGTACATTTTGATATTTATTGAGATTTCATGGGACACATAGAAATACATTAGAAGATCTGAACATGTATAAATAAGCATTGAGAGGCTCTGTAAAGTATTTTTAATGCAAGGGGAATGTGAGAAACATTTAGGCAGTAAGCATGCTTTGACGTTAATTGTGTTAGTTGTTGAAGGGTGAGTTGGAAGGAAGCAAGGGAAGAAAGGTGGACCGTTATGCTTAAAGACCCAATGGTGGAAAGCTCAGTAATGGGCATTAGAGGGTTATCTATAGGAGACAGGTGACAGAGTTGAAGTAGTGGGCATTTGGGGGTCGATTCTAATAACATTTCCGCTTTACAGACTTCTCCACGTGACATTTGAAGAATGTTGTGGAAGGTTTCTGCACTCTAGCCAGATGAAGGAATTCCCCATTCTTTGTCGATCTGTGCAGTCCCACTGGATATATTTGCTTATAAGCTATTTGAGGCAAGGGCCATATTTTCCCACAGCCTCTAACACAATGCTTTACACACAGTAGGCACTCAATAAGGATTTGTCAAGCGTATGAATGCATAGGGTTTCCATAAAGGCATGATCCAAGGCTGTGCAGGTTGTTGTTCCTCCATTTTTATTGCCATTCGGAACTTACAGCTCCCCTAGCAACTATAACTTGTACCCCTCGAGCATATGTGGTATTTAGTATTTCTGTATGTGGTGTCAACTTTCATGTTGTAATATACTATATATGTAACTGGTTAACTTACAGTTGTTTTGGGAACCACAGGCTTTTTCCCATCTAAAATAAGCCCTTGCTAGCCATCCTAGCCTATGAAGAGGTAACATTCATCGCATGATCTTTCCATGCCTAACTCTCTCCCCCTGACCCTGGCCCCCCAATTTGGTAGACACATCCAGTTACAAACATATGTTTTAGTTATAATGACAAATCTGTGCTAAATAACCTTTTTGCTAGTAGCACTATGACATTAATATTTCTTTTTTATATTAAAAGTTTTTTAAGCTTGTTTATTTTGGGAGAGAGCATTTGCACAAGTGGGGTAGAGAGAAGGAGAGACAGAATCCCAAGCAGGCTCTGCACCATCAGCGGGGAGCTGGATGGGGTCGAACTCAAAAACCATGAGATCGTGACCTGAGCTGAAATCGGACGCTCAACTGACTGAGCCACCCAGGCATTAATATTTCTAAAAGCCACTTTTATACTTACTATTATTTTGTCGGGGGTACTTTTATATTATACGTGTATTTTGAAAAAAGGGATCAATTCAAGAGATGGTCTGGTTATGTGAGAAGGTCCTAGAGACAATGACATAGAACAAATATGTTTTCTTCTCCTTGTGCAACCAAAGATGAAAGATAATGGCTTTGTTTGCCTAAAGTAGATACCATAACTTTTCTTTTTCTGTTCATAATTACAAAAATTTTGACAGTTTCTTGAAGCCAAGAAAAATAACTACACTTCATCTTAGTTCTTCTTGTATTTATTTATTTTATTTTGAGAGAGAGAGAGAGAGAAAGAGAGAGAGAGAGAGAGAGAGACAGGGAGAGTGGGGAAGGAGCAGAGAGAGAGAGGGAGAGACACAATCTTAAGGTGGCTCCATGCAGAGCATGGGCTCGACACAGGGCTCGACCTCATGACCCTGAGATCATGATCTGAGGTGAAATCAAAAGTCAGAGACTTAAGCTGTTGAGCCACCCAGGTGCTCATTAGTTCTTCTTGTAATTCAGCTTTATGAACAGAAAGCCAAGGAAAGGGGGCAGTGTGCTGGTGGGGGTGTGGTATTAAAGGAAGTCTTAATATCCTCTGATATAAGTCAAAAATGACATGTTCCATATTCTTTGTTTGAATAGACTGATAAATGAATTTATACCTAAGTGTTAATATGTGAACTACCACATAGCATTTATAGTTCATTTATAGTTTAAAAGGAATTTCATGGTATTATAGTATATTAACCTTCAATATTAATGTGATGATAGAGAGTTCACATTGGGTAGGTGGGAGAGATGTCTCTGGGTGAATAGTTCACTCACCCCCTCAACCCATACCACATAAAAGGCCACTTCCTCTGCCCTTATGCAATGCTTGTACTTGTTAGTGCCTGTATGGTTTGCAGACAGTTTAAAAATGACCGCTTATGGGTCTAGTAGCACTCAATTCCCGTACTGAGACAAAAGATACTAGAAAGATCATTTTGCATCACAGCCAGTTTTGGGTTTTTTTTCTCCTTTTCTTTCTGTCTTTTTTTTTTTTTTTTTTTTTGCATTAGGTTAGAGTTCATAATCAGAGCTGAAGACCGTTCAGTGATGATTGATTAATTAATTCATGTGATTTTTATCGGGTACTGGCTATGGGCCAGGCACTACATAACGTATGAGAGAGAGAATGATAACCGAGATAATTGTGGTCATCGTCCTCATCTAGATTGCTGTGTACATAAGGAAAGAAATGAAAAACCAGTGAAAAAGAAAGAAAAATACTAAACTGTAGTAACTACCAAGACGGGAATAAAAAATTTTGCTAAGATGGTGAATTATGATTGGAGGTGTAAAACCTACTTTCGATGAGGGGTTAGGGGAAGGCCGCGTTTAAGCTAAGTTCTGAAGGTTGGATGGTCATCTTGTGGAGAACAAGGATGGTGATGGGGTAAAAAGAGATGGGGATGATGCTGATGGTAGAAATGATGGTGGAGTTGGTGGTGGTGATGTGATAATGATGACGGTGATGGAGATCATAGTAGTAATAGGGATTAGGAGCCATGATGAGGATTAAAACTACTCTATGGTAAAAACAACGGAGCTACATCATGTTACTCTTTGACATTTTGCCAAAGAAGACCTAGAAATAATAACAATTAGAATAATATTATATAACTTATCTAATTTTACCTTTGCCTGGAACAACGTACCCTCAAAACTATACCTAGACCAAGCAATAATTCTGCAACTTTTGTATTTTCTTTTGTAGCTGATGAATCATAGAAAATAAAACAAAACAAAACAGAGTGACTACTCTCATCCTGTTGTTCTGTAGGCAAAATCCAGGAGTTTTGAAAACAGTTTCTTTCTTTTTATGTATTTATTTTTAATGTTTATTTATTTTTGAGACAGAGAGAGACAGAGCATGAACGGGGGAGGGTCAGAGAGAGGGAGACACAGAATCCGAAACGGGCTCCAGGCTCCGAGCTGTCAGCACAGAGCCCAACGCGGGGCTCAAACTCACGGGCTGTGAGATCATGACCTGAGCCGAAGTCGGATGCTTAACCGACTGAGCCACCCAGGCGCCCCGAAAACAGTTTCTTAATACAGTACTACCTTTGCCTTGAGGTCAATGATTGACAAGTATTAGGGAGAAAAATAACATTTTGGGGGCAGGAAAATAATTACTGACCTGCGGTTTTGTTAATTTATTGATTTGATCAATTTCTATAATGCACTAAGTTTATTTTTCTCTTCAGGGAGAATTTCTGAATATTTCCTGATGGTTATCTCCTCCTTCCCTGCCATATGCTCTTCCCTCTTTTCCTTCTCCTTCTTCTCCTACCAAATCATCCTTAGCATCGACATGTGAAGGTTTCATTGAGGAGCAGGTTATTAATGCTAAGTCACATCACAAGAGATGGTGTTTTAAAATTGGCTGAGTTGCTGTTAATTATATGCACTCTTACTCATTATCTATGGCAGAGCACTTAGGGAAAGCCAGCACATTTTATTTATCTTTTGTTTCTGAATTTGAGATTTAAGGACATGGAAAGAATCTCAGTTATTTTGTTAACTGGAAAAAGCGAGTTATAAAACTAATTTTATACTAAGTGCTTAATTTTATATTCTGAAATCTATATTATACTATGAAAACATAAGATGCATGTATACATAGTTTTATATGCCTACAAAGGCCATCAAGATAATAATAAGATGTTAATCTTTTAAGAGTGGGATATTTTGAGAAAATTTTCTGTTTTTTCTTTTCCTAAATTCTGAAATTTCAGTGAAAAGGGATACTTTAGAAATAAACTACGAACAAAACATTAACTTGTTTTGGCCCTTGGCCTCGTATTCCTAGCCATTTCGAAAATAATCAGAGATTTGGGTGAACAAACTGTGTTCTCTTTTGTTGCTTTATATTAGCATTCACACACAAAAAAGGAAAGATCTGGTGTCTTAAAAGAGGACAGTGGTTAAATATATTAAAGGTAATAGATCATGTGACATTAAAATTACATTTTCAAAGAAATTGAATAACCATTATAATTCGTCATGTTATGTGGAAAAAATTAGTTTATGTAGTAAAATAAGAATTATGTAAAAGCAAAAATGTATGTGTGTAGGAGAAAAGACCACAAATAAATAACCATAATTTGGGCCATGGCAATTTCTAGGTGTGGGGAATCATGTTTCTTCATTTTTCAATGACCAGGTATCCCCTTTAAAATGAAATATATAAACATTATTATATTAAAAAAAAAAAGAGTCAGAACAAGATGACCCAGAAAGGAATCATTCAGATGTTTTGGTGAAAATAACCCTGGAAACATGTTACTTTTCTCTGTGTTCATCCAGTGGCTCAAGTAAACAATAGCAAATAATACCATTGAATTTCTCAGACACTGTCTAAACTCTAGAGAAATTCAAAGAAATCTCAAGCTTCAGGGTTGGACTATTGGATTGTCTAACTGGTTATAGCTTGGACGTATTATTGTTAATATGATTATTAGACACGTTACCAACTCAGTGCAATTGATCAGGAGAGTTCAAACACATCAGGAAGCCACAGGAGAGTTTCCTAAAGACTTGCTTACATACTTCCATACAAATGGAATACGAGTCAGCTGTATTCACCTCAGTGCCCGGTTCAGCTGCCGGACAAACCCACTGTATGAACTGACCCAATCGCTTGGGTGTCCTTGGACCTCTGGCTTAGGGGAAGAGAACTGTGGGCTGGCAGCGTCTGGTACAGAGGAGGCCCTCAATAAATGGGTGACTGGTCAGGGGCAGCTAAACGCGTCTGATCCCGACTATATCCCATCCCATGGTTTTAACCGGAAAGTAGGCGCTTTATGTGTGATATTTACATGAATGTTACCTGCCTGGGGTAAAAAGGTAAAAACGGAAGAGTAATTGTGTTAACAGTAATAACAAGATACTGAAAATCATGGCTGCCAATTACTGTGCACCTGTGTGTGCCAGGCCCCCGCAAGCCAGGCCTTCAAGATCACCAGGGGCGCCCCCCACCCCCCAGTTGCTAGAGGACTTGTCTTTTCCTGATGGTTATAACATGGAAAGAAACACAATGGCCAGGCTCTCGGCTCACGTGATGTCTAATGCCCTTCACCGCCTCCCCCCCTGCCCCCGTCCACCTTTCCTTTTAGTCTGCACCCTGATGGTGTTCCATCTCTGTCCGAGGCAGATGAGATTCAAGGTGAGAGAAAGAACAAATCCTGTAAGGTAATTCTGTCACTCACCTCATCTTCATAATCTTCCCTGAGCTTCCTCTGCGGCTCACCCCGGTATTGATCGAGTCACAGGCTATAGCAGACCGAGGCAGGGGGCTGGAAACCTTTCCGCGCCACCCGCGCCAGTGCGCCCGTCTCAGCTCCGAGAAGAAAAGCCTGCTGTGAAAACAATCAGTGCATTCGCTTTAGATCTAAGTGATTCCAACTAGGTCGATGCTTCATGCTGATGTGTTGAAAACATTTAAAAAATTTCTCAGAGTTTGATTTCCACTGGAACATTATGGCATGTGTCTGCAGTTGTTATTTTCCACGAACGCAGCCGACGACTGCTTCCTGCCACAGCACACGAAAGCAGTGGGGACACGGAGGCTTTTTGTCTGCGTGGAGGTTTACTGCGAATGCTTTTTGGGGAAGAGGGAGGAACACGTGCCCAGGTTTGGTTGATAAGCCGCGTGTGATCTTGACCGACAGCGGTAGGGGTTTTTGTTATTGTCTGTTTGGCTCCTGAAGTGAATGTGAGCCAGGGCTGACCAAGTACAAATGCGGGCAAATGGACAACTCCCCGGTTTGGTGTTGAGTGTTGAGATTCTTCTCTCTTTTGGCACAGACTTTTATGAGGCCACTTAACAATGACGTCAAGAGTGGCTTTCTCTTCCAAAGGATCCATCGGGTCTCTGCAAGTTTAGGTTTATATTCAAGAATAATTGGAGCTCCTCATCACGTCTTGGCATCCAGTGGAAAAGAAGCATTTGCACAGATATCCTTACCCAAATTAATATTTATTTAATGTCTGGTGGGCACTTGGGACAATATTTAATGGTGGAAGGCACAATCACAGATTTTTTCCACCTGAAAAATAATCTGTAAAGGACAGGAACTCTGTACCAACATTTCTGTGGTTTCGGGGACGTGACAAGAGGTGGGAAGTCCACTTTGAAAGTGTGGGGGGTCAGGGGCATCCATAAACTTATTAAATCTGATCACGTTTCCAAATTCCTCGTCCTGGCTATTAATAACAGAGCCCAGATTTGTTAAGAACAAATCAAAACAAAACAAAAACAAAAAACAAACAAAACCCCCCACAAAAATCTGCAAACCACACCTTCCTAATTACTTTCCCTTTGTTTGGAGATGCAGTCAAAGGACTGACATTAGGGCTTTTTGTTTTGTTTTGTGTTGTTTTGTTTTGTTTTGTTTCATATAGTACCCCCGGAGATCTGTGGCTGAGTCAGAGTTAGAACTAGGTTGTTAAGTGTTCCGTCTGCCAAGTTCTATAAAAACTATGCGTGTCACTTCAGCTAAGTTTTCTTTGCAATGCCATGGTTTAAATCAAATGTTGGGGTTTTCTTCTAGGCATGAACTCTCTGGGGTTGTGTTACCCTGTTTGCTGTTTACTGTCAAGATGCTGAGAGAATGTTCTTATAATGATCCAAGATGAAGTGGCAAATGAATGCTCTTCTTCAGGTATTTTGTTGATTTTTCAAAATGCCTGCCAATAGGAAAATTTCCACAAAACTGTCATCTGAGGGTTTGCTGCATAAATCTGGGAGAAAGCCTTATGGTGTTTTCTTTAGTGAAATGAGTGAGATCCTAAGATCCCCTTTGTGCTCTGATCTGCTGTTTCTCTCAAAGGTTGGCTTTCTTATTTGTCAGAATTGTTCCTTAATTCATTACCGTTTCCCGCCTCTGGTTAGTTCTGCGTCCATGGGAGACATTGTGGTTTATTTCACCGAACACCTACTTTGAGTACCTGTTGTTTATACACTTGACTATTGGCTCATATTCTAAATACAAACTGCTTATAGATGGCCCCCTTTGGAACTTTTATTTGCTATTTTTATATCTCATTTTAAAGAATAAGATCAAGAGGGTGTGGCTTTTATGAGTAAAGGTACTATAGATCTTTGGGTATTACTTTACACTTGAATTTAGATACGCATTTGTATCTGGAAAGCCCAACATGTGTTCAGGGGTTTAGGTCAGTGATACCGATAGCTTCGTTCGGGAGGAGGCGGGAAGAAAGTTTCAACTGAATGTCCTCAGCCTCGAAGGTACAAAAGGCTTGTGTTTAAGGGAGACCCGGGTCAATGCTGATGGATCTGGGGGCAGAACTTGTCTGCAGCTTTCTAGTTCTTTTTCTTCTTTTTATATTAGATGTTTGCTTCTCTAAAATGGGACAACTGTTCAAAATGTCTTGGTCTATAGAGTTTTAGAGCCTGGAGATAATATAATCAAGAGAGCTTGTCATGATAATGCTATTTCACAGTGGTTCATAGCTTGAAGGAGGCAGCATGTATGTAAAACCTTGCTCCTTCTTTCCAATAACAGTGTTTGGCTAAAAACATTAAGAATGTGGCACCATTGCAGGTCAACGAGTGGGGGAAATAATTCTGATATGTCACCTCTCCAGCACCATTTCATTCGTTTGGAAAACAAACTCCTTGGGTGTGCTGTACAACTACTATTTGTACTTTAAATGTACTATCAAGAGCCCTATTTGTAAAGAATTTATGCACTTAATTTATGTACTCAGCTTGTCAAGTTACTTTGTTTCTGGATTTTCCGCCCCAGAGCAATGGGGAGCGTCCAACATGCACCGCAAAGAGAAAAACTGTAGGCTTATAATAAGCCTATAGTGGCTCATGCGTGAAGCTTAGGCTACTATAGATTTTCCAGAAAATCAAATATGGATGTTGCAGAAATAACTTTTCTTGCCAGAAGAAGCGACTCATTATGGGACCATTAACTGTGGATCTCTTGGGAGTTTCCTTAAGCAATTATTTAAAAGCCAGTGTTTCCCAGCCAAACTTTTGGAGAAATATAACCTGATCCTGCAGGTCAGCAGAGCTACTTTAAATGAACATTTCCCCACAGGAAGTTATTTCAGATGGGCCAGTGGAAATGGCAGGTGGCACTGAGTTCTCTTTCAGCTAATTGGGAAAGCATGTTTTCACAAGGGTAGATGCTTTAAGGTGAGCATACTGAAAAAAAATGGATAAAATTGGTTTTCCAGAAATAATAAATTTTAGACATCGTTCAGCAATTTTTACTATAAAAAAACCCTTCTGTGCCTTGGGTAATGTGAAGATGGCATTATTGAGGAGTTGTATTATGACACGTTAATGCATAAGGCAAGTCTTAATTCGTCTGATGAATCCCATTAAACTACTGTGTATGGAATCTTGTGGATTCAGAGGAAGCTGAATTGTAGAGTTGTCATGCTTTGTCAATTTATTTTTATTCTTTTGCAGCCCTCTATCTGGTCACTATTGCTTTCGTCCTCGAAAGGAAACTGCAGGGTTTTGTTTTTGTTTTCTGGACTTCCTCTGAATTTTGAGGATCATGTAGAGCACCATCTCACAAATGTTGGAGAGCTCTTTTTCACAAAAGGCAATAAAAATATATCCCTGGTTTAATAAATGGTGGGCCCTGCCTCATTCTTAGTTTCCGATTGACAAGAGGCTGAATTATTTCCATAAAGCTATTGCTTCCTTCTGTCTAGTGCTTTTTTTTTTGTTAGTGGGGTTCAAGAGCCTTTTGGCAGAAGGATGACGTATGGGGATACATTATTGTCTCCCTCTTTGTGGTTCCCATTCAGATGACTGCTGACAGTATTTAGCTTGTTTACTTATGGAATTTTAAAAAGGCATTGAATTTAGAACACTATATTAGTTCATTGTCAGGATGTTCTATTTCGTTGACAAGCAGAATTTAGAAAATATTTGGATGCCTAATAACTTCTTGTTCTTCAAATCTATTTTCTTCTATTGAAAAAAATATTATGAAGACTGTTGATCATACCTGTTGCTCTGATTATATGTATATCCCTTACGATATAAAGTAGGAAGAGATTAAATTCAAATGTGGAAGTTAGTTTTAGGAAACAGATTAATTTGCTTATTTATTTGTTTCTTGATTCGTTCATTCACTTCATTCATTCATTTATTCACTCACCAACTAATCAATGGATATTTGTTCAGCTTTTAACAAGTGGTAGGCATTTTATTGAATGCTTAGGATAAAAGTAAAAACACACATGGTTTTTGCCCTCAAGGAGTTTATGGTTTATTGTAAAAACAAAACAAAAAAACAGAACAAAAAACAACACATAATTACAATGTAATGATATTTGCCATAATTCATCCAATGAACAAATATTTTTTGAGTCCCTACCATGAGCTAAGCACAGTCCTAAGAATCAGGATATGATGAGTAAGTTCTCTGTCTTCTTAGAGCTCAGGAGACCTCATCTCCTGTCACATGTCCCCTTGTCCACTTTGGTATGGCCACATTGGGCATTATTGGTCTGACCTCTTTCAGTTGCAAATGACAAATTCAAATCAAGCTGTTAAGCAAGAGAGGGTGATTCCTGCCTCACCTAATTGATGAGTCCAAGCTCTGAGGCTCAAATAATTCTATAGGGGCTGTGTCTCTGTCTCCGTGTCTCACCAGTTTTTTCCTTTCTTTCTCCCATTACTTTCTCCCACAGTAGGAAATCTGCAAGGATTCTTACTGCTCTTTTGGAGTTTACAAGCTCACTCTTTAGTTCAATTTCTAGGTCAGTTAGCAGGAGTAACCACGCTTGAGGCAATGACCTGAACTTATTTGGTCACAAAACCTCACCTGAACTGGTTTGTTCAGATTATTTACATATTTTTTTCTGTAGAAATGTTAATTAGGGTGATGTTCCAGAATGTGCTGGAGTGTTACTTAATATATATTCTAAGCATTGTATTATCCTTGTACAATCTGTAAAATTCTGAGTTCAGATTCATATCTTGCTCTAGTGGAATCATAGAGGGGATTGTGAGCCTATATAATTAAGTTTTTTATATTTATCCATCAGTTGAATCTAAAAATGGGGAAAAACATTCCAGTATTTGAAATATTTGCTATAAAACAAACATAAAGTGTTTCATAGGTTAAGACATGCAATCGTGTATATCTTCAAAGCAGTGTCACTAAAAGTAGAAATACAATTAATGAAAGTTGGAAGTGGGGAGGGCAATGGAGCGAGATATTTTTCTTCCTGAATATTTTAATATGCTTTTGCCTTTTCCTGAAGAAGATTCACTTCCTGTGCTAAGAAATCCATTACTTAAAATTCTTTTCCTTTTGAAGCACTCCTTTCCATGGCTTCAAGATCTGTTCCAGCCTGACTTTCAGGATCTGCTGGATGGCTGTCTTCTGGAATTTCCTTGCATTTTGCTGCCTTATTTGGGCCGTGGTTTCTTATAATCTCATATTCTCCTCACTCTTGAATTTCATTTGTTGTTGCTGTTATTCTTGGAGTACATTTTCAAGTAATTCTTTCAAATCTGTACAAATCTGTAGATGGTGGATTTGGGGAGTCTTGAATGTCTGAAAACGACTTCATTTTGTCTTCACTCTTGATTGATAGCTAGAATGTAGGCTCAAAATAATTTTCACTCAGAACTTATGAAGGCATTTTCCCAATGTTTTTGGCATCCAGTGTTGCTTATGAAATGTCCCAAACCAATTTGGTCCTTCTTCCTTTGAAGGTAAATGTGATCTCTTTGGAAGCTTTTAGGATCTTCTTTAGAATCCCAGTATTCTGGGATTCTAAATTTTGAAATAAAATTCTGAAATTTTGAAATAAAATTCTGAAATTTTATAATAATGTGTTCAGATTTTTTCCCCGCATTCTTTCTGCTCACCCCCAGATAGAATCTTTCAAAATGAAGACATATTCTTTTTGTTGGTTTATTTAATCTTTGGATAATTTCATTCTTTTATTCCTTTGATAAATTGCTCATGTCCCTTTTCTTAACTACTTCTTTCTGGAACTACTAGTAGACAGATGTGGGTCCTTCTGGATTGATTGTGCTGAAATCCTTCATATTTTCTGCTTATTTGTCATTTTCTTCTAGATTCTGGAACATTTCATTGACTTTTTCATTCAGTATTCTATCAAGCTTTTAAATGTCAAGAATTACATTATGAATTTTTACAAACCCTGTTCCTTTTATCATTGCAACCTGTTCTTGTTATATGAATGAAATAGTCTGTTGAACTCTCTCAAAAAACCATCTGAAATTAGTTTAAGATTCCCTGCTCCTCCCTGAGTTATTTCTGTTTCCTCCAGCAACAGTGGATACTCCTGTTCATTTGTATTCTTTTGTTTTTTATTTTTGTTTTGCTATGTTTTTTCTCAAGTATCTGACAATAGTGGGTTGCCCATTTGTATTTATGAATTAAGTATAGGATAATTATTACATGTTGTTTCCACGGCTTTCCTCTGCAGCTTAACTATGAAAGACTTTACTCCATGTTGTGTGGGACTAGGAGTAATAGTTGAGCAGTTTGGGTGTGCCCTCTCAGACCCCAAAAGAAAGTTGGCCCCCACTCTGGGGTCCCATCCTTCACTTTGGAAGCCAGTATCTCCATTTTGAAAAATGTTGACAAGGATCAGAGGGGACTGCCTCATTCAGACCCTTATTAAATAATAAAGTCTTTTTATCAGGCTGTGAGATGAAATATTCAGAATGGTAAGAGAAAGAGAAAAATGATTTTAATCTACTCAAGGTACTCAAATATCTAATCAGGGTATTATTACATAACAATCAGATATCATCCGTATTGTTTTCTGAGTCTATTATTTTTTTATTTTTCTTTTTAAAGTTCATTTGCTTATTTTGAGAGAGACAGAGACAGCGTGAGCAGGGCAGGGGAGGGGCAGAGAGAGAGATAGAGAGAATCCCAAGCAGGCACCATACTGTAAGTCCAGAGCCTGATATGGGGTTCAAATTCATCATTCTGTGAGATTATGACTTGAGCCAAAACTGAGAGTTGGATGCTAAGCCGACTGAGCCACCCAGGCACCCCTCTGAGTCTATTATTGGTGTGATTTCTTTTATTTCCAAAGTCTGTGCAGAACTGTTAATTTCCACAATTATGACAGTGAGGAAAAAGTGTGGGCTAACTGGTATATCTGCTTGAGGAATTTGTTGAGATGGTCTTTATATCTTCTCCATGACTTTTTCATTACTGTTCCATGAAAATTTGAAAATAATATGTATTTTACATCTGTTAGATACAATGTTTCTCTCTTACTCTTTCTCCTCAATAAATCAGACTCTGTAATTGTGTTATTCAAGTACTCTATATTTTTTATCTGCTTGATCTGTCACATTTTGAAAGAGGCGTGTTATCTCCCGGAAGACTGCACTTTCTGTTAGTTTCTCATTGTATTTCTAAAAATTATTCATCTAATGTATTTTGCGATTAGTTTTTTTTAATGTATAAAGTTTCTTGACATATCCGTTTGGCAGAGTGTACCTTTTATAAATACGAAATATCCCACTTAATGCATTTTGTTTCAGCTTTACTTCAATAGTAATATTTCCACCTGCTTTCCTTTTGTTTCCATTTGCTTATCGTATCTTCAGCTACTTAACATTTATCATTTTATTTAAAATGATCTTTTAAATAGCCTCTGAACTGGGTTTTGCCTTTCTTCCCTAATTTTAGTCATCGTCTTTTATATAGAAATGCTGTTCATTCCATTCGCAACATTAATTGATTTGTTTGGTCTTGGTCTTATTTTTATCTGATACCTTTTATGTTTTGTGGCCCTTCCCTCCTTCCTTCATCGCTTCTTTCCTTCTTTTCTTTCCTGTCTTTCCTTGGAGTGATCAATTTTTTTTTCTTACTGATTTAGTTCTCTATCTCATTTATCTTCTGCTAATGAGGAATATTACTTTTTGTAAAAAATATACTTGGCCCATTTTTTAAAAATCTTCTTCTAATGTTTACTTTTTTTTTTAAAGAGAGAGAGAGAGAGAGAGAGAGACAGAGCAAGAGCAGAGGAAAGGCAGAGAGAGGGAGACACAGAATCTGAAGCAGACTCCAGGCTCTGAGCCGTCAGCACAGAGCCCAACACAGAGCTCAAAATCAGGAACCATGAGATCTTGGCCTGAGCCGAAGTTAGATGCTTAACCAACTGAGCCACCCAGGTGCCCCCACTTGACCAAAATTTTTTAACAGCAAATAATCACTGTAATCTCAGGATAAAGATAAGAATTTTAATATTCATTTACTCCATCCTAGTTGTGCCATCTTTTATTAAAAGTATATGAGGAATGTCTGGGTGGCTCAGTTGGTTAGGCATCTGACTTTGGCTCAGGTCATGATCTCGAGGTTTGTGGGTTCGGGCCCCACGTTGGGCTCTGTGTGTCGGATTCTCTGTCTCCCTCTCTCTCTGCCCCTCCTCTGTTTGTGCTCTCTCTCAAAAAAAGAAAAGAAACTAAGTAAATAAATGTAAAAAAAAAGTATATAATATTTAGCTCTGGAATTTATTAAAAATAAGTTTACCTTTCCTTTCAAAAATCCTTCCTTAATAATTGATCTAAGCTTCAAGAGCATATTGTTAGAAATTCCTTACACTTAATATTTATTTAATTGGTCTTATTCCCCAAACATCTCCTGTATATGACAATTCCTTTCATTCTGCTACATTTATGTAGCTTCCTATCTGCCTCAGTGATTTTTTTAAATAGAAAGCACATTGAATTCTTGCATTAAAAAAGGTGAAAAATAACGATTTATGTAAGAATAGAATTTCAGGAAAATAGTTCAGTTTGCTAAATATTTCTAGAAATCTTCCTGCATTCTTTAGTGTTACTTTGAAGATTTCTGTGAGAAAATATTTTGACTTACCCATAAAGAATTGAGGAGATAAAGACAATGTGTGTATTAGTGTACGTGTATGTATATACTGTCGTTTTTGAGGACTGGCATTCCTATAATTTTGACATATTCTTCCTGTTTTCTTTCCATGATATTAGGTAATGGTTATAGTAGAGGATGATACTTTAAGTATTTTACTTCCACAAATAAAATTTGGCAACCATTTAAAAAAATTTTATATTAAGTTCTAAAATCCAATTCTGGGGGCGCCTGGGTGGCTCAGTCGGTTAAGCGGCCGACTTCAGCTCAGGTCATGATCTCGCGGTCCGTGAGTTCGAGCCCTGCGTCGGGCTCTGTGCTGACAGCTCAGAGCCTGGAGCCTGTTTCAGATTCTGTGTCTCCCTCTCTCTGACCCTCCCCCGTTCATGCTCTCTCTCTGTCTCAAAGATAAATAAACGTTAAAAAAAAAATTAAAGAAAAATAAAATCCAATTCTGGCAACCAATGGTTCTAGCGTCTTTAATGTACCTATTCATAGTTTTATCTTTACCCTTAGAATTCAGAAATTTGTCAGGATATGTCAAGAGATGGGCCCTCAAGAAATAATCCTGCCCTGCTCCCAGAAGACCTTTGGATATAAAGTCTTGTGACTTTCTTCAACTCAGGAAAAAGGTCTTTATTATATCTCTGATTAATGCTTTTCTTTAATTTTTTCTGTTCTTTTTTTCTTTTCTTTTATGATTTCTTGTTATTTCCTGCATTCTTTTCTCTGGCCTTCCAGTTTATTAATTTGGCTTTTTCCCTACTTGCTAATTGCTCATTTTTTGTGCCTGGATGCTCCCCGACTTTTTTTCTGGATAAAAAATGTTAGCTCAAAATCCACTAAAATGGGGGCGCCTGGGTGGCTCAGTCACTTAAGTGTCCAACTTCGGCCCAGGTCATGATCTCTGGGTTCGTGAGTTTGAGCCCTGTGATGGGCTCTGGGCTGACAGCTCAGAGCCTGGAGCCTGCTTCAGATTCTGATTCTGTGTCTTCCTCTCTGCTCCTCCCTGCTCATGCTCTGTCTCTCTGTCTCTCTCTCTCTCTCTGTGTCTCTCTCAAAAATAAATAAGCATTGGAAAAATTTTTAAAAATCCACTAAAATGGCTTGAATCTATATGTGTATTTAATGTCCTGTTTCCTACATTCGTATTTTCTATAGGTGCTATTAATTCTGATTGCATTAATTCTGGTGCATTAATTCTGATTGCCTGATTACCTCTCACCCTCATTTTTACAATAAAACACACAAATGTACATTTCAATTGGTTTGACACACGTGTGTGCCTATGTAACCACTATCCCCACCAAGACATTGAACACTCTCAGGGGCACAGAAACCTCCCTAGACTTTCAGAGGCATCTGTTATTTTGATTTTGTCATTATAATTTACGTTTTTCCTGTTCTAGAGATTCATTTAAATGGAATCGTATGGCGAGTTCTCTTTTAAGTCTCGCTTCTTTCCCACAGCGTAGTGCCGGAGATTCATTCATGTTTTTGCCTATGTCAGTATTCCTTCCTTCTTTCCTTCCTTCCTTCCTTCCTTCTTTCCTTCCTTCCTTCCTTCCTTCCTTCCTTCTTTCTTTCTTTCTTTCTTTCTTTCTTTCTTCCTTTCACTTTTCTTTCCCCACCTCCCTTTTTCCATTGAGGAGTATTCCATTGGGGATAAACCTTGTTCATCCATTCATCTCTTAAATATTTGGGTAGTTTACAGTAATTGAGTTCATACTGAGCTACTATGAATACACTGCCATGAACATTTTTATATAAGTCTCTGTATGGATATATGTTTTCATGCCTTTTGGGTAAATACCTAGGAGTGGAATTGCTAAGTCATGGGGTAGATATATGTCTCACTTTGAAAAACTTCCCGTTTTCCAAATGGTTGAACAATTTTACACATCCGTCAGCAGTGTGTGAGAGTCTAGCCGCTGTATAGCCTCACCAGCACTGTATATGGTTGGTTCTGGCTTCAGCCATTCTAACAGGAGTGTAGTGGTGTTTCATTGTTTTTTAAAATTATTTATATTTTAATTTACATTCAAGTTAGTTAGCATATGGTGCAACAATGATTTCAGGAGTAGATTCCTTAATGCCCTTTATCCATTTAGCCCATCCCACAACCCCTCCTTCCAGCAACCCTGTTTGTTCTCTATATTTAAGAGTCTCTTATGTTTTGTCCCCCTCCCTGTTTTTATATTATTTTTGCTTCCCTTCCCTTATGTTCATCTGTTTTGTCTGTTAAAGTCTGCATATGAGTGAAGTCCTATGATTTTTATCTTTCTCTGATTGACTAATTTCACTTAGCATAATACCCTCTAGTTCCATCCATGTAGTTGCAAATGGCAAGATTTCATTTTTTTTTTTTGATTGCCAAGTAACACTCCATTGTATATATTATATACATCACATCTTCTTTATCCATTCATCCATTGATGGACATTTGGGCTCTTTCCATACTTTGGCTGTTGTTGATAGTGCTGCTATAAGCATTGGGGTGCATGTGCCCCTTAGAAACAGCACACCTGTATCCCTTGGATAAATACCTAGTAGTGCAATTGCTGGGTTGTAGGGTAGTTCTATTTTTAATTTTTTGAGGAACTTCCATACTGTTTTCCAGAGGGACTGCACCAGTTTGCATTCCCACCAGCAGTGCAAAAGAGATCCTTTCTCCACATCCTTGCCAACATCTGTTGTTGCCTGAGTTGTTGATGTTAGCCATTCTGACAGGTGTGAGATGGTATCTCATTATGGTTTTGATTTGTATTTCCTTGATGGTGAGTGATGTGGAGCATTTTTTCATGTATCAGTTGGCCATCTGGATGTCTTCTTTGGAGAAGTGTCTATTCATGTCTTTTGCTCATTTCTTCACTGGCTTATTTGTTTTTTGGGTGTTGAGTTTGATAAGTTCTTTATAGATTTTGGATACTAACCCTTTATCTGATATGTCATTTGCAAATATCTTCTCCCATCCCGTCGGTTGCCTTTTAGTTCTGCTGATTTTCTTTTGCTGTGCAGAAGCTTTTTATCTTGATGAGGTCCCAATAGTTCATTTTTGCTTTTGTTTCCCTTGCCTCCGGAGACGTGTTGAGTAAGAAGTTGCTGTGGCCAAGATCAAAGAGTTTTTTGCCTGCTTTCTCCTCAAGGATTTTGATGGCTTCCTGTCTTACATTTAGGTCTTTCATCCATTTTGAGTTTATTTTTGTGTCTGGTGTAAGAAAGTGGTCCAGGTTCATTCTTCTGCATGTCGCTGTCCAGTTTTCCCAGCACCAGTTGCTGAAGAGACTACCTTTATTCCATTGGATATTCTTTCCTGCTTTGTCAAAGATTAGTTGGCCATATATTTGTGAGTTCATTTCTGCGTTCTCTATTCTGTTCTATTGATCTGAGTGAGTGTTTTTGTGCCAGTACCATACTGTGTTGATGATTACAACTTTGTAGTATAGCTTGAAGTCCAGGATTGTGACACCTCCAGCTTTGGTTTTCTTTTTTGAGATTGCTTTAGCTATTCAGGGTCTTTTCTGTTTCCATACAAGTTTTAAGATTGTTTTTCTCTAGTTCTGTGAAGAATGCTGGTGTTATTTTGATAGGGATTGCATTGAATATGTGGATTGCTTTGGGTAGTATTGACATTTTAACAATATTTGTTCTTCCCATCCACGAGCATGGATCTTTTTCTATTTTTGTGTCTTCTTCAATTTCTTTCATAAGTTTTCTATAGTTTTCAGTGTATAGATTTTTTACCTCTTTGGTTAGATTTATTCCTGGGTATTTTATGGTTTTTGGTGCAATTGTAAATGGGATCGATTCCTTGATTTCTCTTTCTGTTGCTTCGTTATTGGCATATAGGAATGCAACCGATTTCTGTGCATTGATTTTATATCCCGCAACTTTGCTGAATTCATGAATCAGTTCTAGCAGTTTTTTGGTGTAATCTTTTGGGTTTTCCATATAGAGTATCATGTCATCTGCGAAGAGAGAAGGTTTGACCTCCTCCTGGCCAATTTAGATGCCTTTAATTTCTTTGTGTTGTCTGATTGCAGAGGCTAGGACTTCCAATACTATGTTGAATAACAGTGGTGAGAGTGGACATCCCTGTCTTGTTCCTGATCTTAGGAGGAAAGCTCTCAGTTTTTCCCCATTGAGGATGATATTAGCATTGGGTCTTTCATATTGGCTTTTGTGTTCTCAAGGCATTATCCTTGTATCCTTACTTTCTTGAGGGTTTTTGTGAAGGAAGGATGCTGTATTTTGTCAAATGCTTTCTCTGCACCTATTGAGTGATCGTGTGTTTCTTGTTCTTTCTTTTATTGATGTGATGTATCATATTGATTATTTTGCAGATATCAAACCAGTCCTGCATCCCAGGTATAAATCCCACTTGGTCATGGTGAATAATTTGTTTAATGTATTGTTGGATCCAGTTGGCTAGTATCTTGCTGAGGATTTTTGCATCTGTATTCATCAGGAAAAATGGTCTATAATTCTCCTTTTAGGTGAGGTCTTTGTCTGGTTTTGGAAGCAAGGTAATGCTGCCTTCATAGAAAGTGTTTGGAAGTTTTCCTCCATTTCTATTTTTTGGAACAGCTTCAAGAGAATAGATGTTAACTCTTCTTTAAATGTTTGGTAAAATTCCCCTGGAAAGCCATCTGGCCCTGGACTCTTGTTTTTTGGGAGATTTTTGATTACTAATTCGATTTCCTTACTGGTTATGGGTCTGTTCAAATTTTCTATTTCTTCCTGTTTCAGTTTTGGTAGTGTATATGTTTCTAGGAATTTGTCCATTTCTTCCAGATTGCCCATTTCATTGGCATATAGTTGCTCATAATATTCTCTTATTATTGTTTTTATTTCCACTGTGTTGGTTGTGATCTCTCCTCTTTCATTCTTGATTTTATTTATTTGGGTCTTTTCCTTTTTCTTTTTGACCAAACTGGCTAGGGGTTTATCAATTTTATTAATTCTTTCAAAACTCCAGCTTCTGGTTTCATTCATCTGTTCTACTGTTTTTGGGTTTTTTGTTTTTGGTTTCAACAGCACTGATTTCTGCTCTAATCTTTATTATTTCCTGTCTTCTGCTGGTTTTGGGTTTTATTTGTTGTTTCTTTTCCAGCTCTTTAAGGTGTAAGGTTAGGTTGTGTATCTGAGTCCTTTCTTCCTTCTATAGGAAGGCCTGGATTGCTATATACTTTCCTCTTATGACCACCTTTGCTGAGTCCCACAGGTTTTGGGCTGTGGTGTTATCTTTTTCACTTTCATGGGCTTCCATGTACTTTTTAATTTCCTCTTTAACTTCTTGGTTAGCCCATTCATTTCTTAGTAGGATGTTCTTTAGCCTCCAAGTATTTGTTATCTTTCCAAATTCTTTCTTGAGGTTGATTTCGAGTTTCATAGAGTTGTGGCTTGAAAATATGCATGGTATTATCTCGATCTTTTTATACTTGTTGAGGGCTGATTTGTGTCCCAGTATGTGCCCTATTCTGGAGAACATTTCATGTGCACTGGAGAAGAATGTATATTCCACTGCTTTAGGATGAAATGTTCTGAATATATCTGTTATGTCCACATGGCCCAGTGTGTCATTCAAAGCCATTGTTTCCTTGTTGATAGTCTGATTAAATGATCTGTCCATTGCTGTAAGTGGGGTGTTGAAGTCCCCTACTTGTATGGTACATTATCAATGAGTTTCTTTATGTTTGTGATTAATTGATTTATATATTTGGGTGCTCTCATTACAATTGTTAGGTATTTTTGCTGGGTAGACCCCTTAATTATGCCCCTTTTCATCTCTTGTTACAGTATTTCAAAGTCTAGATTGTCTGATGTAAGTATGGCTACTCTGGCTTTCTTTTGTCGATCATTAGCATGATAGATGGTTCTCCATCTCCTTACTTTCAATCTGAAGGTGTCTTTAGGTCTAAAATGGGTCTCTTGTAAACAGCATATAGATGGATCTTGTTTTCTTATCCATTCTGTTACCCTGTGTCTTTTGATTGGAGCATTTAGTCCATTGACATTTAGAGTGAGTACTGAAGAGAGGAATTTATTGCCATTTTGTTGCTCGTAGCATTGGAGTTTCTGGTGGCGTTCTCTGGTCCTTTCTAGTCTTTTTTGCTTTTGGTATTTATTTATTTATTTATTTATTCGTCTCTTCTCCCCTCAGAGAGTCCCCCTTAAAATTTCTTGCAGGGCTGGTTTAGTGGTCACAAATTTCTTTGATTTTTGTTTGTCTGGGAAACTTTTTATCTCTCCTTCTATTTTGAATGACAGCCTTGCTGGATAAAGAATTCTTGGCTGCATATTTTTCTGATTCAGCACACTGAATATATCCTGCCACTCTTTCTGGCCTGCCAAGTTTCTGCGGATAGGTCTGCTGCAAACCTGCTCTGTCTTCCCTTGTAGGTTAAGGGCTTTTTTCCCTTGCTGCTTTCATGATTCTTTTCTTGCCTGAATATCTTGTGAATTTGACTATGATATGCCTTGTTGATGGTCAGTATTTGTTGAATCTAATGGGAGTCCTCTGTGCTTCCTGGATTTTGATGTCTGTGTCTTTCCCCAGGTTAAGAAAGTTTTCTGCTATGATTTGCTCACATAACCCTTTTACCCCTTTTTCTCTCTCTTCATCTTCTGGGACCCCTATGATTCTGATGTTCCTTTTTAATGAGTCACTGAGTTCTGTAATTCTTAAATCATGCTCTTTTGCCTTAGTCTCCCTCTTTTTTTCTGCTTCATTATTCTCCGTAAGTTTGTCCTCTATATCGCTGATTCTCTGCTCTGCCATATCCATCCTTGCCACCGTGGCATCCACTCAAGATTGCAGCTCAGTTATAGCATTTTTTATTTCATTCTGACTAGCTTTTACTTCTTTCATCTCTGCAGAAAGGGATTCTAATCTATTTTCGACTCCAGCTAGTATTCTTATTATCGTGATTCTAAATTCTGGTTCAGACACCTTGCTTGTATCTGTATTGGTTAAGTCCCTGGCTGTCGTTTCTTCCTGCCCTTTCTTTTGGGGTGAATTCCTTTGTTTCTTCATTTTGAAGGAACAAAAGGAATTAATGAAGTAAAAAAATTAAAATTAAAAAAATTAAAATTAAAAAATTAAAAACAATACCTGCACACACACACACACATACACAAATCAAATAAATGATGCTAGATCCTAGGTGTGTTTTGGTCTGAGTGTTGAAATGGGCTTGATCGATTAGAGAAAAAAGGGAAGTAAAAAAAAAGGAAATCATTTGAAAAATTGAAAATAAGAATACAGTGAAACAGAATAAAAGGAAATGATGGAAGTAAAATAGAATTTGAAAAAATTTACACAAAGGTAAAAAAATATAGTAGAGAAAAATTAAAGAAAAATATTTTTAATAAAAATTGAAAATAAAAATAAATTTTTTCTTTCTGTATTCAAGAAAAAGAAAAGAAAAAAAATTGAACACATGGACGAGTAAACAGATTGAAATACGATTGAAATTACTTCATATTCCCCTAGAAGTCAAACTACGAAGCACTTTATGGTCGGTAAACTAAGCAGGCGGAGAGATTTGTGTTCCTGAAGAGCGAGGTTGGCCCAGTTGGGCGGGGCCTAGTGTAACTGCTCCCTTCTCCACTAGATGGAGCTGCTAGCCTACTGGGGTGGATCATTGTGGTGCTTGCAGGTGTGTATGCACATGCGCGGGAGAGGTGAAAATGGCATCACCCAGCTACCCAGTCTCTAGTATCGGAGCTCTGTTCTCCTCAATCAACAATTGCGCACCTGTCCTTTGTCTTTGGCCTCCGTTCACTCCCCGCTTTTACACTGTCGGTGACCAAGCCCCAAGCAGCACCTCCCTCCTGAGCTTTATCTCAGATGCAGCTGTGTTTCCTGACCCCTCACTTCTGAGGGACTGCGGCTTTGACCCGTTCTGCCCCTCTGTGGGAAGGTCTCACTGAGCAATGGCCAGGTGCCGGCCACACCCAGGAACGTTTGTGGGACCCCGCTGCTGCGGAGGCCCAGAGACTGCGTCCGGGTGCCAGCCCCCCCCAGAAAAAGTTCACGTGACTGTGTAGCAGCAGCGTTTCAGGGATTATGGCAAATCACAACACGCATCTGGAGCCAGGCTTCACCCCCAATGTCCTTGTTCCAGCACCGGTGAATGTGGTTGTTCTCCAGGATCCGCTGGGACCTTTGCCTGTGGGGAGTCCTCCCAGCGGGGGAACCGCCTCTCCCCGTGTGGCCTGAAGACCCCCAGACTTCACTCTGCTCCTGGGGATTCGCCCTCCCCACCAGAGCACCGCCAGGTATTGAGCTGGGGCGTTTCAGACTCTGCGCTCCCCCTGTTTATAGAGTCTTAATGGAATTTAAGCCCTCTGCTTTCTCCTTTCTCCCTTTTTAGTTCAGTCCCTGTGGCTGTTTCCACTTTTCCACTTTCTCTCCAGCTGCTTTTGCGGGGGGCTGTGCTTTTCCCGTATTCTCCCCCCGCCCCCATCTCCATCCTCTCTCCACAAACAAAAACAGCTCCCTGCCCTCTGTGGCATCTCTCTCCCCCAGTTCACCTCTCTGCGTCGTGTACCTGCTGAGTTCTGTGGTTCAGGTTGTGCAGATTGTCGTGTTAATCTTCAGATCAGTTTTCTAGATGTGCAGGATGGTTTAGTGTTGATCTGGCTGTATTTCATGGACACCAGATGCACAAAAAAAACCTTCCATGCTGTTCCGCCATCTTGGCTCCTCCCCCATGTTTATTTATTTTTGAGAGAGAGAGAGAGAGAGAGACAGAGTGTGAGCAGGGGAGGGGCAGAGAGAGGGAGACACAGAATCTGAAGCAGACTCCAGGCTCTGAGCTGTCAGCACAGAGCCCAATGCGGGGCTTGAACCCATGAGTTGTGAGATCATGACCTGAGCTAAAGTCAGAGACTTAACCAACTGAACCACCCAGGAGCCCAGCGTTTTTATTTCTAAACAATTTTTTTTTAAGAGCAGAAATATTGAATTTTGATAAAGCCCAATTTTCCATGTTTTTCCTTTGTGGTTGGTGCTTTTTGTACCTTGCCTAAGACGCTTTGCCCCCCAGTGGGCATTTGGCAGTATCTATAGCGTCTAGAGACATTTTTGTTTGTCACAACTCAGGTGGGCGGAGAGCTAATAGCACCTAATGGGCAGAGGGCAGGGATACTGCTGAGCATCCCGCAGTGGCCACGACATCCTCCTCACCGTGTGGAATTATCCAGCCCCAAATGTCAATAGTGTCAAAGTTTGAGAAACTGGTTTCAAGTGACACAGGAATGTCCAAATGACTTTTCCCTTTTTCTTATTGGAGGTTTCTTATTAGGAAGATTGGTCCTTGAAAGTATTCATTTGTAAGGTCTTATAGTCTGTATTATGCTGTAGCTACCATTTATTGAGCAGGCTCCACCCTCGTACTTTATGTATTATCTCACATAAGTCTGACAAGTAAGTATTCTCCCCACTTTACAGATAGAAAAACAAAAGCCAGAAAGGACACCCTACTCCCCCCACCGCCCACCCCAGAGGTCAAAGAGCCAAGATTTCTGTTTAGATCAGTATGACAGTTTCCTGTAAGACTCAAAGTGTTCTTGGTGTTTATTTTCATATAAAATTGAAATTATGACTTAGATTACTGACTGTACTTTAATCTTATTATAATACTGATACTCTGAAAAAAGGTGTGCTGTGTTTGCATTATGATAGAATACTTCAGGTGGAAACATAGGGCAGTAAGGAGATAGATACTTTCATTTCCACTTTAGAGATTGCCAAGCTAAGCAGCAGCGGTCAAGTGCTTTGTCTGATACCCGGGAATGAATTTAGGCAATTGACTGCTCTTCCCTCTATTTTTGTTTTTGTTTTCCATTTTACTGTTCAACTTTCTGATGATTGAAAGTAGTATAGAGTAGGTTTTGCTTAGGATTAATAAAAGATATAAGCAATTTTTCCTGACAGCCCCGAAAACAATGTAAGTAAACTACTTATGAAAATTGTAGTGTACTTTCAGAGTGTTTTGAACAATTTGAATGAGTAATAGGAAATATATTTGTATGCTGAGACCTTTGAGGCTTCTTTCAACAATATTGGGTACTTTGGATACTACAAATGGATATCTTTCCAGAAATCCTACCATTGATTTGGAGTGATTCTCCAAATCACTCATTAGGTTTTCTGCCATCATCTAGTTACATGGATGCTCTGTGCTCTGTGATGTAAATTTAGATTGTGGTACCACAGAGCTCCAAACCCTTTGCCCACAAGGGCTGTTTTCAACCTGTGCCCAAGCCTTAGGAGTGTAACCCTGTGTCACCCCCATGGAGAACAAGGATGGACTGTGCCTGCCTGGTCCAAGGTCCTCCAAATTCATTTAGAGCAGCTCTGCTATTGTGATTTATTTACATTTCTGAAGTGTGATTTCACAGTGCTTGAAAAATTTTCATATCCGGACAAAGCACTAACATCTAACACTGAAAATTATGGCTGACCGTGAGTTGCCTCTTTGCCAATGTTGCTTACCACATCACCTTCTCTTCCCCCATAAACATGCAACTTGTGCTCCATCCATGGAAAAAACTTCTTTTATTTAAGTTTTTTTTTTAACATTTATTTATTGTTGAAAGAGAGAAAGAAAGAGAGCAAGTGGGGAAGGGGCAGAGAGAGGGAGACAGAGGATCCGAAGCAAGCTCCATGCTGTGAGTGCAGAGCCCAACATGGGGCTCGAACCCATGACCCTTGAGATCATGACCTAAACTGAAATCAAGAGTCAGATGTTTAAATGACTGAGCCACCCAGGTACCCCATCCATAGAAAATTTATGCAGTTCTCTGGAGTTATCTGAAGGTGTCTTATTTCATACCTCTGTCTATTAGTACATGCTGGATTGTTTTGTTTTGTATTCATTGACATTCCTTTCTACTTGGGGTATGAGAATGTTTAAATTTAAAAGATAAGGCTAATTTGTATTTCAAATGGATACACCAATTTGTATTTTTACAAAGCGTATTTAAGATTGTCCATTGACCCATTTGCTCTCCTATACTTGGTGTAACCAAATTTATTATTTTTTTCCAATCTAAGGAGAGTAAAATTGTATCTTATTGTTTTCTAACTGCATTTCCCCAAGTATAAATGAAGTTAAGCATCTTTTCATACATTTATTTGCCATTTCTTTCTTAGCTTCTGTGAAAAGTATTTGTTTTGCCCACACTCTCTATTGTTTTTCCCATATTATATACTCATTATGTATTCAGAATACCAATATTTTGTTGCTAACATTCATTCTAAAAATGGTGTCTCTATTTTTGCCTTAGATTCTTACTTTAAAAAAATTTTTTTAAATATTTATTTTTGAACAAGAGTGTGTGGGGGGGATGGGCAGAGAGAGAGGGAGACACAGAATCCAAAACAGGCTCCAGGGTCTGAGCTATCAACACAGAGCCCAAGGCAGAGCTTGAGCCCATGAACTGCGAGATCATAACCTGAGCTGAAGTCAGACACTCAACCTACTGAGCCACCCAGGTGCCCAGATTCTTACTTTCTTTATGGTGCATTTTGATGGGCAGAAGTTTTTAATTTTGATGCAAGTACAATGAATTTTAAAACTATTTTATGTTTGTTGCTTTCAGTGTCTTGCTTAAGAAATCTTGACCTACCTCCATGTTTTAAAGATACTCTCTTTATATTTTTTAAACATTTAAGACTTACTTTTGCTGTTCACATTTAAGTCTTCAATCCACCCAGAATTATTATTTCTTTTTGTTTGCTGAGTACAAGGATCCAATTTCATCTTATTTTTTCTGTCTGGACAACCCAATGTCCCTGATGATATTTAATAAATACTCAATCTTTTCCCCAGTTATCTTCTGTGTTATCTCTGTCATAGATTAAAATTTCATTTATGTGAGTGTCTATTTCTTGGCTTTTAATTCTGTCATTAACATTATTTCTTAACTCTGCTTCACAAAGGTCTTGATATCTGGTAGGGCAGGTTCCCCAAACCTTGGTCAGATTTTGACTTGAATGTCTTTTTTAAAGAATTGGGAGAATTAACATCTCAATACCATTGGGTTTTCCAATCAATGGTCATGGTACATCTCCTCAATTACATAGGTTTTAATTAATGTCTTTTTATAATAACTTATACATATTCATGGAAAAATTGTACAGTTCTTTTTGTACACATTGTGAATATCTTCTTAAAATTATTCTTAGGTACCTTGTAATTTTGCTGCTTTTATTTTTAACAGAACTTTTTCAACTATTTGTACTGTTTTAAACTTAGCTTTTCTAATTGTTGTTATATAGATTATAAATTGCTTGTCTCTATTTCTAGTATTTTGTCTTATATTCTTTTGGGTCTTTTATGTGGACAATTATACAATGTGAAATTTTTACTTTTTTGTTTCTTTCCATTCTATCTTTTATGCCTTTGATTTTGTGTCCTATGATACCAGCTAAGATCTTGGCTTCAATATTTAATAAAAATAGTGGTAGAATGTTTGACTTACTGCTCATCTTAAAGGTACCTGCCATTTTTCATAATCAAGAATGATGTTTCCCATAAGTTTGTTATAGAAATCCTTTAAAATGGTAGGGACATTCCTTTTATTTCTAGTTGGCTAAAAATTTTATCTTATATTTTATATTGATAGTGGAATTTTAACAAAACACTTCTCTGAAATCATCAAAATTATCATATAATTGTTCACTTTTAATCATTTAATATATTGAACATCCTTTATAGTTTTTAAAATATTAAATCATCCTTGCATTCTGTGATAAAATGTGACTTGATTGTGATCTATTATTTTTATACACCACTAGCTTCTGTTCGCTAATATTTTATAGATTTTTGAGTCTTGGTTCATGAATGAGATTAGCCTGTAAATATATTTTGTCCTATATCCTGGTTTAGTTTTGGTTTTAAAGTTTTACTGACTTCACAGATTGGGAGTATTTCCTCTTTTTTATTCTTTGAGGGAGTATTTACAGATTACAATGACTTTTTAAAAGTTTTTTTTTTATGTTTATTTATTTACTTTTGAGAGAGAGAGAGAGAGAGAGGGGCAGAGAGAGAGGGAGAGAAAATCCCAAGCAGGCTTTGCATTGTCAGCGTGGAGCCCAAGGCCGGGCTCGATCCCATCAACTGTGAGATCATGACCTGAACTGAAATCAAGAGCTAGCTGCTTAACTGAATGCACCACCCAGTCTCCCCACTTTTTAAAAGTTTTATTTGTAGAATCATCTGATCTAATTTGTGTATGCATATGTAGAATTTAAAATTGGGGATTCAATTTATTCAGTAAGATTGGAGATATTCATGCTTTCTATCTATTCCTGAGTCTCTTAGGAAGAGTTTGTTTTCTGGGAAGTTGTCCATTTGACCAGTAATTGATATTCATAGGTATACATTTTTTATTGAATTCTCTCATTAGCTTTTTAATTTTTTTATTTAAATTTGATTAAATGATTTAATTTAGTAGCTGCTTACAATATTTGTTTTATTTGTAGTTATATTTCCATGGTTTACTTGCACATTTTCTCTCTCTTTTTGTTTAGATTATTCTTGCTTGAGATCTGAGGGTTTATTAGCTTTTTCAGAGGAACATTTTTTTTTTTTGCTGATCTTCTCCATTGAATCATTTTTTTAAAGTTAACTAAACTTATCTGTATTAGCTCTTTCCTTCTACTGTCTTTGAGTTAATTTTATAGATTTTTCATTAACTATTGAGATGAATGTTTAGGCCATTAATTTGCTCTTTATTATTTTCCAATGTAGGCATTTAAGTCTGTCACTTCCCCCCTAGAAGAACTAGTTTCTTTGTATCCAACAAGTTTTAGCATATAATGTATTCATCATAATTCAGGTCTAACTATTTTAAATTTCTGTTATGATAGACATAACCCATGAGTTATTTACTAGAGTTTGTAGACATTACCAAATATATGGAGATTCTGAAAATAGACATTTTGACATTGACTTCTAAATTAGTTATATTTGGTCAAACAAAGTGATATGCTTAAAGTTGAGTTTTTGAAATTTTTTGAGATTTGCTTTATGGTCTAGCTAGTTACAGAAGTATTCCATGTTTTTAAGAATGATATTAATTTTATTATCACTATATACAGAATTCTACACAGGTCCATTTTCTCAAGTTTGTTACTTGTCTTGTTCACATTGTCTGTATTTTTATCAATTTTTTTGTGTTTGTTATAGCAAAAATAGAGATGTATGAAAATATTCCACCCTGGTGGTAAGTTTAAAAGATATCTCTACTGATCTATTATTTCTTTATATATTTTAGGCTCTCTTGGTTAGATGCATATAAGTTTAGTATTGTTTTAGTTTTCAAATGAATCAAATATTTTATAACTATCTACTGATCATCTCCATCTAACAATAAGTTTTGTCTTTTTTTGTTTGTTTGCTTAAAGTTTATTTAATTATTTTTAGAGACAGGACCAGCAGGGGAGGAGTAGAAAGAGAGGGCACAGAGGACCAAAAGCAGCCTCTGTGCTCACAGCAGAGAGCCTGATGTAGGGCTTGAACTCACAAACCATGAGATCATGACATGAGCCAAAGTTGGACTCAACCAACTGAGCTATCCAGATGCTCCATGATAAGTTTTGTCTTAAAGATTATTTGTCTGGGGGCAGCTGGCTGGCTCAGTCAGTAGAACATTCAACAGTTGATCCGAGGGTCATGAGTTCAAGCCCCATATTGGGTGTGGAGCCTCCCTAAAAAAAAAAAAAAAAAAAAAGATTATTTGTCTGAATTAATATAGTTTGCCTTCATTTCTTTTGATTAATACATGTCTGGTATATGCTTCATCTAATTTTCATATCAACCTTTCTATATCTTATGTCATAATGTTTTATATACGTTTCTTGTAAACAGTGTAGAACTGATTTTAATAATGAGTGGCAATTTATAACTATTTACATTTATGAGGCTGAAAATAAAATCGGGCTTATTTCTTTCAGTTTCCTTTTTATTTTCTCTCTTGGGCTCACTTTTTTTTTGTTTTTGTTTTTGTTTTTGTTTTTATCCTTGTCGAGACAGTTTGAGTTTTTGAGGTGTCTATTTCTCATCTCAGCTCCTTGTCTCTTTATTGCATTAAAGTGACTCTTACACTATTTTGATTCTCTAAGTGGTTACATTTGGTATTTCTATCATGCATATTTAAGTCTTACAAAGGCCTAAAGCTAAATATTTTAACTTCCTGAAGAAACAATAAGAGGATATTTAAAAAATCTAATTCCATTGACTTCCTTCCCTAGTTCCATGTTACTGATGTTCCATATTTTAGTTCTGTCTTTTTTTTTAATATTCTGTAGGTTGGTCGTTGTTTTATATAGATGTATTTGCTTGGATTTATCTGTGTGTTTAACATTTTCATTGATGGCTATAATATCTTTCATTTCAATTCATTCTTCTCCCTAAACTACTTTTTTTCCCTCAAAGGTCCGATAATGAAAATATGTTGATGGTAAATGCTCTGTTTATACTTGACTGAAATGTCTCTTTTCTGCCCTTGTTTTTAAAAGGTAATCTTTGTAGATCTATAACTCTGTTTGTCTTTGGTGTTCTGCAGTTTCACTAAAATATGGCCAAATTTATGCTTCTTCTTATTTCTTTGTTTTGGGAAATGTTACATTTCCAGAATATGCGGATTTACACTTACATCATTTCTGGAGAATTTTGATTGATCATCTCTTCAAATATTGCCTTCCCTGAATTCTGTTTATTCTCTCCTTCTGAGACTATTAAAGATATGTTGGACCTTCTGGTATCTACTACGTCTCTTAATTTTTCATATTTTCCTTCTGCTGGTTCCTCTGTGCTGCATCCCAGAACATTTCTTTAACTATATCTTTAAGTATTTCAGTTCTGACTTCAGTAATGCCTAATTTGCTTTTGAATTAATCTATCTAAAAAGATGTGAAGGGGTAAAAAAGGATAGTTTGACTCTTTCAAGGAGAGGCATCTAGGCAGAGGGCAGCAGGTGCTGAGATACTGATGTGAGAGTGTGCCGGGGGTTAGAGGAATTGCAGGAGAGGCAGGGTAGCCACAGAGCCCCACAGCAGAGGGAGCGGGGGATTGAGGGGGTGGTGGGGTGCAGGGCCGACAGGCCACATCGTGCATGGCTTCTAGGCCATTGCTTTGGCTTTTCCTCTGAGTCATCTGAGAAGTCATCAGAGTGTTTTATTCAGAGTGACATGACACAAACAAGGGATCCCTGTTGACGGACGACTGGGCAGGGCGACAGCAGGGAGACCAGTTAGGACGCTAGTGAAATAATCCCAAGGAATAATGGCATGGACCATGGTGGGGTGGGGGTGGGAAGTGCCAGAGTTGGCCACAGGTGTTTAGATTCTGGGCACATTTTGCTTTATTGTTGGATTGGTTGTGGGATGTGAGAAAAAGAGACATGACCCAAAGGCTTTGACCTGAGTTGCTGGAAGGACGAAATTGCCATTTGCTGAGATGGGGAAGCCTGTGGGAGGAACAGACTTTGCAGGGTGAAAGGCAGTCATTCAGGCTTTGACAAGTAAAGCTGAAGATGTTATTAGATACTCAAGTGGAAATAATATTGAGTGAGTAGTTGAATGTTTGAGAGGAGCCCTTAGAACCCAGCTCTAAGCTGGAATTAAATATTTGGGGATGTCAGCATCTGGGTGGGCTCTGAAGTCAGGAGTCCGGGTAGTGCCTCCAAAGGAGAGAGGGCAGGTAGAGAAGAGACTGAGGGGGCCGGACTCAAGGGCGCTTCAGTGCTCAGAAAATGGGACCTGAAGAGGAGCCCGCAAAGGGGCTGCTGAGGCCCGGGAGGAGAAGGACACTGTGTCCTGGAAGCCAAGAGGGTTTGAAGGAAAAGGGAATGATTGATTATGTCAAAGCCTGCTAAAAGGTCAAGTCATACGAGTGCCGAGAATCGACGATTGGATTTAGAGATGTGACCCATCTGGTGACCTTTAACAGAGCAACATGTAGTAAACAGTACCTACCGCCTTGGCTTGTTGAGAGGAGAGCCCCGTCAGGCACCAGGCACAGTGGAAGCATCACCGCTAATCTGACCACTTGAGTTCAGCTTTTCCCCCACTTTCTAGAAAACAGCTGCCAAAAAACAAACCAAAACAAAAATACAAAAATAAAAAACACATGCGGTGTCTTCACCCAGCCATGTGCTGTTCCATCAGGACACAGGGTCTCTGTATCAAGTGGGCAGATAGAGGCTGCCTCCTGTGCTCTCCCAGGGACTTAATGCCCTGGAATTGTGTCCGATAGGACCAGGCTTTGGTACAGCAGAGACACGCCAAGGTGATAGCCTGGCACTGGAATTCAGTTAGGGGCTGTCTACTTCAAGTGGTCCTCAGGATAAGAGAAGGATTTTAAAAGCCCTGGGGGTGGCTCAGTCGGTTAAGCATCTGACTTTGGCTCAGGTCACAATTTCACAGTTCATGCGTTCGAGCCCCATGTTGGGCTCTGTGCTGATGGCTCGGAGCCTGGAGCCTGCTTTGGATTCTGTTGTCTCCTTCTCTGTCTGCTCCTCCCTTGCTCTCTTGGGGCACACACTCTGTCTCTCTAAAAAATAAATAAACATTAAAAAAAATGAAAAAAAAGCCCTGGGAGGTTGGGGGAGATGCTGCTGCTGTTGGAGCAGAATTAAAATCTTGCTTAGATAAAAAAAATAGTGTTAACCCTGCCCCCTTCCAGTAATTGGCATGGGCAGAGGATGAATTGAGTTCTCCAAGTGTGGAAAAGATGATGCCCAGGATGTAGCTAAGGAAGTAGATGATACAAGCCTGTTACTGACAGTCCTCAAGAAAACTCTAGAATGTTTAGGAGCAGCAAGGGCAATTGAGAAGGAGTGGCCAGTGAGGAAGGAGGAGAGCCTGGCCAGGGCAACACCCAACTGGAGTGTATCTGTGATCTGTGTCCCAACAGAGAATCTTTTTCCTGTGCTAAAGATAGGCCGAGTCTGCAAACTGGGCAGCTCTCCAAGAACCATTATTTAATAGATTATTTGTTTTAAAAAAATGTTAGCACTTACATTGTACACCAGCGTAAATTCCAGATGAGTTTAACAGTTAGATAGAAAAGGAAACTATATGAAAAAGGTAGAATGAAAACAAATAAGAGACTATTTATCTGCTATTAGATTAGATAGAAATTTTGCCAGGTATAAATAAGCCCAGAAAAAAAGTTGCAAAAGTGAAAAAACGAAGAGGTTTGACTAAACAAAAATGTGAAATTTTTATAAGCTAAACATGCTATACACGAAATCTGAAAGCAACTGGAAATTCAAAAACATATGCATAAATAAGACCAAAGGTTGGCATCATTCCTATAAACAGTTCCTACAGTGGATGAGAGAAATAATACTCCAGGATAGAAAATGTTCAGAGAAATAATAAACATGTAAGATGAAAACTACATGAAGTGTCTAGGCACACCCAAAATTTAAAGGAAGAAAGTTAAATTTCTGTGATGCTATTTTTCATGTGAGAAATTTATGAAAATGAAAACAATTGGCAATGTGTAAAATGTTAAAGGAAGGAGGTGTTGGAATGAAATGTACTTAGACCTTTTTTGGAAAACAATTTGACATCCTTTGTTTTAGTCAAAACAATTTGACTAAAATCCTTAAGATTATAAATCTAAGTGAGGAAATTTTTTTCACTTTAGAAGCTCTTATGTGATTATAACAATCCAGGCCAACTACGTTGAAAACCAAAAATAGACCTCAGAGTCTCTTTAAATATTAAAATACCATTGGGGCGCCTGGGTGGTTCAGTCAGTTAGGCGACCGACTTCAGCTGAGGTCATGATCTTGCGGTTTGTGGGTTCGAGCCCCGCATCTGGCTCTGTGCTGACAGTTCAGAGCCTGGAGCCTGCTTCAGATTCTGTGTCTCCCTCTCTCTCTGCCCCTCCCGTGCTCACACTCTGTCTCTCTCTGTCTCTCTCTCTCTCTCTCAAAAATAAATAAACATTAGAAAATATTAAAATACTGTAAATAGCTTATATATCCAACCATACACAATGATTACCTTAAATATTACACAGCCACAATGGTGCAATTGTTGAGGAATTTTGAGTTGGAAAAATGGTAGCAGTATAACTTTAAGTGATTGAAAGAGGATAGTAAATAATACTATATGACACCAAATTTGTGTATGTATAATATGTATTAAAGAAAGGTATTAAGTAGTGTGGACAATATACCTTTTCTATTTCATTTATACTGTTTTCCAAATTATCTTCAATAAGCATGAGCTTCTTTAAATATTATTATTTATTAATATTATATGAATTCTTATATGTTATTATTATGCTTATAATAATAAGCATATTTTAGTACAAAGAAGCCAAGAGAAAGAAGAAAAAAAATAAAACCAAGGAGTGATACTACCAAGAGCTGTGGAGTGCATCTGGGGCCATTTAGGGGTATAAAGAGGCATTTTCTAAAGCTGAGAGTTTTTCCATTTTTCTCAACTGTCTTCAGAGAGCTGAAGGAGTCGATTCTTCCCAAACTTGGAGGAAGCTGGCCCAGAGAGACAAATGGGATGATTTCCATTTTGCCTCAGATAACCAGCTGGATCACTGAAATCATTTTCTTGCACAAAGAAAATGTTTCAAAGCATAAGCAAAAGGGGACAAGAACCTTAGTGTAGCAGCTACACCTACAGAATGTGGGCGAAATAGTCTCTTTTGCATGGTTGGCACCTTCTGCTGTCTGAAAGGCACCTGCCAGCCTGCGTCATGGTCACCTCATGATGTGGCCCAAGAGGTGGTGCCTTTGGCCAGAACCTACTGTTATGTTGGTTTTTAGAAAAATGATCTGTAAGCCATTGTATTAGAAGCTAAGTTCGTAAAGGACAATTATTAGAATCAACAAAATAAATTTGTGGTATCAATAATACTTAGATTTATAATGCAAATGGAAATATTATCGGAGAAAACGTGTCATTTTAAGGTCCCCATGTGAACATGAGCATGTAACAAAACATCTATCCCATTTCTCTATTAGCATTTTATTTACTAAATGGCCCCTCTTTCTCCTTTGAAAACGAGCCGAATTTCCTCCCTCCTATCATTTAGCTTGATTAGAACTGCACTTCTTATCTGATTGCTAGGACTCAGGACTCTGCTATCACAAGCTGACTTGGGGGATTTTGTGTTTTCATATTTCACTGACGTGTCCTACTGGATCTGACTTCTGAATCAAGAAGGATGCTACTCATTTATCGACCTGTTTATTTATTTTTAATGTTTATTTTTGAGAGAGAGAGATAGACAGAGACAGAGCCGAGTGGGAGAGGGGCAGAGAGAGAGGGAGACACAGAATCGGAAGAAGGCTCCAGGCTCCGAGCTGTCAGCACAGAGCCCGACGGGGGGCTTGAACCCACAAGGTGCAAGATCATGACCTGAGCCGAAGTTGGCCGCTTCTCTCATTTTTTTTAGATCAGTGTTGTATTTTGGATGCTTTAAAGAAGACACATTTCCCTGAAGTGTTTAGATACGAAGAGCTGGTTCATTTGTTACCCCTGTGGACTTTCCTGTGGGCACTGGCTGGTGGACTTGATGTAGAAACTTTGACTCAGAACTCTTCTACCCTCTGATCAGAAAAATATCACAAAGGCCAGATTGTGGGGGAGATTCTAACTATAGTGAGTCCTTCTACAATGTGCTAAAAGAAACTATAGACACTCTCTATTGTACCTGAGAACGTCAACATAGCGTTATTCGATAAAAAAGGGGAAAAAGGCATTTAGTAAAAACCTTGGTACACTCTACCCCTGAAAAGATACTAGTGGATGGAATTGCTACAATGTGCAGTAACTTTAGGACAGTCAGTTGAACGAGATTTTCATACACCAGTCACACCTGTTTGCTAGGGTTCAATGTGTTCTTGCCTTCTTGGAGCAAGGATGTCGTCCATGAAAGTGGTACATCGCATGGGAGAGGTTTTATTCCCAAAGGAGCTGTCCTCATGTTAATTCTGCAATAAACTTGCACAAAGTACAGGGAAATTCAGATGTAAGCCTGCCATGCTGAGAGTTTCCTTTGTTGTTGTTGTTTTTTAATTTTTTTTTAACGTTTATTTATTTTTGAGACAGAGAGAGACAGAGCATGAACGGGGGAGGGGCAGAGAGAGAGGGAGACACAGACTCTGAAACAGGCTCCAGGCTCTGAGCTGTCAGCACAGAGCCTGACGAGGGGCTCGAACCCACGAACCGCGAGATCATGACCTGAGCCGAAGTCAGACACCCAACCGACTGAGCCACCCAGGCGCCCCTAGAGTTTCCTTTGTTTTATCCGGGTATTCCAGGACACTGGCTATTCAGCATGCTCTGAAGCCCCTGAAACACCTTGCCACCACACAGGCCATGTTTTTTAATAACCACTTTAACACAGTGCAAGGGATATCTCAGCCAGGCACAGCTCAGGATGCTATAACCAGAGAGCCTCCTGGGGGCAGTCGGTCCACTCCTAGGCTTGTTTTCTCACCATACACATCTTCTTTCTAAATTCTTTAGCAAGGATTCTTGGGCCTCTGAGTGGTAAAGAGCAGGGACACCCCATGCTTTCCCCAGTTGTGAAACAGACGACGAACATGTTAGTGGGGCAGGGCTGGTGACTGTGCCAGTTCAACTTCGCCGAGCGTGTGTGACAAAACAAGTGTGCGAGGTTTCCTTGGTGTCTGCCTAGGGAGAGAAAAATATTCCTGGAAGGACCAGTAACCCCCCATGATTGTAAGCATATCACAACTCAGGGGTTTTTAGACATTGAGGGAATATATGCTATGTGCTGGCGAACAGGTACCTAAGATCAGCACAGACATATTTGGTGGGGAAGCATATACCCAGAGAACTGATGTAGTTAGAAACATGTATGTGTGTATGGTTATAATGACATTTCCTTGTACCCCATCTATCAGGTTCCAAGCATCTTATAATTTTCTTTTTCTACTCATAGCCAAACATTATAATGGCATAAACCATAAATCAACATCAACACGGAACATTGCTTAGCAAATATAAATGTATGTGCATTGCAGAATGATCTGAGATCACAAAAATATATCAGAAGTCAAAAGTAGCTGGTGGAGAAAACGCTACGTCTTTAGTTTATTGAGATTGTTCGGAGGATCCTAATGTACTGTCACTGAAAGAATAATTTTTCCTTTACAATCTACTTAGCAAAGATTTATCGATCCTTTCCCCCTTCATAGAGAATTACTGATCCATTTTAGAAAATCAGATTTTCACACCTTTCATGAGAATGTGCCCAGCAAGGTTCTCCGGGGACTGCTGGGGAAGTTGACTTTGACATGCAGTCCCTTGGAACTTGCACAGCAGAGCCTAGAGTCTCATCACTGATTTGTTGCACCAGGCAGGAAAATACTTTCATACATTTATGGAGAAATGATTGTACTGCAAGGACTTACTTTTCCATGCTACTGGATGTATTCAGAGCCCCATTATTTGTGTAAACAGCATTTTTCAGATGTGATGCTTTTTCTTTATCTGCCCCCCCCCCCACCCCCCGTTCTTCTCAGCTGTGATGTTATGAACAGTAAGGGAAGATAAAAGTTGTTGAAATTCATGCTGCAAAGCCGTGGGATGCTGTGGAATTTCTCAGTGTGTGTGTAAATAACTTTCTTGGAGAGGTACATTTCTGCTCTCCCCTCATTACCGGGGTATCTGAGGTAGCAAAGCAGCCTGCACGTTATATTGAAGTATGCGTCATAACGAAGGTGATTTATTATAATTAAAACAGCGTGGAGAGGAGCTTCGCATGAGACATATTGTTTCACAGACGAGCTTAATAAAGAGCATTATTATTAGTTATAGATTTGGGTGAAGGATGTTGTGTACTGGGAGGTATGTGAGTATTAGTCTTAGCCTGAAGTTGCTGTTTTGAGATGCTCTGTGTTGGGAGAGAAAGAAGCGTTCAGTAAATGAAGAATTTTAATACTGGCAGGAGGCTAGAGTGTATGTGTTTGCGCGCAAGTAGGAGAGAGAGAGGGGAGAAAGAGTGAGAGGAAGATGAAATGCACCTGAAGTGTTCTCCGAAGGAGCGGTTCTGGAATACTTTATTACATATCTATGGAGACAATGGCATGGACTGTAAGTAGCTCCTGTCTCTTGATATAATAATGCACATAAAGTCGGGGTCAGACTGGGTTCGCTCTGGGCTTTGATGCTGCGGAAGGTCACTGGGGGAATCGATGGACCAAAATGAGCCCTGACTTTCATGCAATCAATGTGATTTTTCTATTTAAAGTGGACACTGCTGGGTGTGAGTTGCAAGCTTCCAATGTGGTCTGGCTCAGCTTTTCAGATCAAGAGTAGATTGCAATGCAAATGGGTTGTTTAGTCTCATCACTGAGATGGGAAGATCCGGTGCACGCAGAGCTGGAGAGGCCTTCTGCGAACGCGGCTTTCAAGTTTGGCGCCCTGTTATTTGAGCAACCAAATTAGTAGCTGCTTGATTGGCGGGGGATACCTTGTTCTCTGCGTATTTTGCTATTTTTAATGAATCAAAAAAGTGAACGCTTTACAATGCAAAATAAATTGCTACTAAAACCAAAAAAAAAAATTTGTTTAATGCTTACTTATTTTTGAGAGAGAAAGAGACAGACAGAGTGCAAGCAGGGGAGGGGAGAGAAAGAGGGAGACATATATTCTGAAGCAGGCTCCAGGCTCTGAGCTGTCGGCACAGAGCCCGATGCTGAGCTCGAACTCAGGGGCCACAAGATCATGACCTGAGCCGAAGTCCCTCGCTTAAGTGACTGAGCCACCCACGTGCCCCACAACCAAAATATTTCTAAATTTTTTCTGTATTCTATTCATCCACCTATCCATCCATTTATCTATCCATCATCAGGGTTTGCTGATTAGAAGAAAGGTTCTTTCATGTATATTTTTTCACCAATATTATTTGTTTATCAGTATCATAGCAATATCATATCAGTAACATTTATTTATTAATATCATGCATTTAATATTGAAAATTTTAAAGTCTTGTCAGATCAGAATGTGGAAGGAATATTTTTGATTGTCTGCACAGCTCAAAGTTCTGATTATGCCTGGATTCCTCAGGCTCTCTGAGTCTCTGCTTTGGCAAACAGCTTCCGATTTAAAAGAACAAATTATAAATGCAGCTTTCCCACCAGAATGAAAGTTCTGGAGCTGCTGAAGGATCTTTTATGGGTTTCTCTTCATCATGTCACATCGCCACTGAGATAGGCTGTGTGTCATTTAGGGAAACATTACTGGGAGAAGGCACTGTTGCTTTCTGTTGGAGGGAGAAGGCAAGTGAAGAAGGACCTAGATTTATAAGAATATTCTAAGTAAGTCTCTGAAGGACACCTCTTTCGCTCTCTCCTACAGGAGGACTGGCAGGGACACAGACAAGAGTAACTGGCAGATTCTGCATTTTACTTAGGAAAAAACTTGACTCCTTTCCCGCAAATCAAGGTTTCTTCTAATCTACTGAGAAAAGTATGCAGAAGACCTCCAGTTATTAAAAGGGCCAGACGCTGGAGAAATTAAGGAATGGGAATCTTCCATTAAATTGAAACACATTTACCACTGCTTTGCTACTTGATGTTTTCATTTCCACTCTAAAAGATAATACTGCTACCTAGCTTTTAATTTAAACTTCATATAATTTGAACTTTCAGTGTTTTAATTTAGTAAAAGAAGGTGAGAGGAAATAGGTTGAGATCACTGTTGACCGATGGCAGAAAGCCAAGTTCAGGCTCCCTCACATATGCCTGGCAGACCTACATATCAAATAAACTTTTTTTTTTTTTACAGACAGCTAATTTTTTCTTTAATGTTTACTTATTTTTGAGAGAGAGAGAGAGAGAGAGCACAATTGGGGGAGGGGCAGAGAGAGTGAGAGCGAGAGAGAGAGAGAGAGGGAGGAAGACACAGAATCTGAAGCAGGCTCCAGACTCCAAGCTGTCACAATGGAGCCCAACGCAGGGCTCGAACTCATGAGCTGTGAGATCAAGACCTGAGCCAAACACCGACACTTAACCGACTGAGCCACCCAGGCACCCTTACTGACAGCTAATTGAGTACAGTATATGTAATAGTACAGATCACAGGTCAAGTACCAAAAGGTTCTAATTTATTTGCTGAGACTGGAAAAATGCCTTGCCAGAATAGGAGGTGATAGAACGTGGGGTGGAGCATTTTGCCTATGAGATGCTGTTAGCAGGGTGCACCCAGGACAGGGTGTTTTATGCCTGCAGGTATGGGTCTTCGACTCTAGGGTCCAGTTGTAGTATTTGGGTTTGTGTTTTCATCCTTGTCCCTCAAAAGTCTTCTTTTAATTATACCTAGAGGTTTTTTTGCAGTAGGAATGATTAGAGTTTTGGGCCCACCCATTTTGAGTTCGTGTGTTTAACAATCCCCAAACAACTCAGAAATAAGCTACCAAAAATGGCATTGTAGAGTATGGTTTCAATTGGGTAGAACCTTAACTCTGAGGAATTTGGAACACTATGTAAAGCTCTGGTATGGAAAGCCTGATTTAATTATAATTAATTGTCGTGAATAATGCAGTACTCTTTGATTCTTGTTACCAAGTTACTTTCTTAAGTGAGTCTTCAACGTTTATTCTACATAATACTAAATACGAAATTTCACTTATGGGCAGAATGATTTTTTTTTTTATGCCTTACCAATGATTTTATAAGACACGTTCCCTTTAAAAATGGGAGGAAGGGGAAATTTTGAAATTTGCAGCTTTCCAGAATAACTTTATTTGTGAAAATAATAGGGTGCTTAAATTTTCCCCACCGTAGATTTCCTCTGGACCATATGTTTTACATTCCAGGAAGGAATACCTGGTCAACAGAGAACAAGAAATGTGCTTTTGCACATGAACTTACAACATGTGTTATTTTATATTTTGCAATATATTCTATAATATTTATATTGTTATATTTATCATTCCATGTATATTTATTATTCACTATATTTATTATTTTACTTTTGTATTTATTATTATATTTATTATTTCATTTAACTCTTGGTGTCCCGGTATGTTGACTTATGGGGCCCATGGGAAAATGAAAAGCTACCCCCTCACGATCATGATTTTGAAATTTTTCTTACACAGTCTTCATTTGAAAAATGGATTTCAGAGACTCAGTCCCTGTGAAGAGACCCTGAGGCCTTTTGGGGAGGGTTAATTAAGCCTGCCCTTGAGATGCTTCTTCCTACAAAACCCCCTCCCTTCAGACGAGAATCCTGGGATAATGGGAAAGTCCTTAATCTCAAAGCTTCCCTGAACGTGCCACCCTGAAAATTAACCTCATTCATCCCCTTCCCCCACCTTTATTTTTCCTCTTTTCTTGAGATCGCAGGGAAATTGAGAATATAAATTAAAGTGTCCTGTTTGCTGCCCTACCTTCTGTGACCAGCACTTACTCAACAGAACCCTGGGTTCAGCGACCTTGACAATGTCACAGAGGTCCTATTTTCACCCAGATGAACTATGCATGAGCAATCTACTCAACCTTGATTTCAGAGATGAAGGCTACCTTCTTTTTTGTCTTGTTTTGGAAAAGACATTTATTATGGCCATTTCTGGGAAAGCCCTGTTTTGTTCGCTTTCTACTGTGCTTCTCCGGGTGAATAAGGGAGCATAGGACGTTATTCTGCACTTCTGCATTTTTGTTTCTATCTGGAGGTACCCCTTCCATGTTGCCAGTACCAGAGACCAAGTCACGTTTATTGATGTTTCTCAAAAACTGGTGTAGTCCTAAGGACAGGTTTTGGTTGATGATGCTCTCTGGAGAGATCCTTTTACCCATCGCGCTGATCGGTTAGAAACACCATCAGCAGAGGTTAGGATATGTTTCCAGTTTTCTCTCTCTGGCAACTTTTGCTCTCCTGGGCAATCTACTAGAGGGACCAGTTGAATGGATGGATGTTGCCCACAGACCTGTGACAATAGAAGCTACAGCTAATTGAGCATTCAAAGATTAAGGAAGAAAGTGGCTTAGTAGCCCTCGAGTCCCTCTTCTTTTCAGTGTAGGATTGTTCTTTTCCACTGGGGGGAACCTTCTGCAGGACACTCTGTCCCACCAGGCTGTAGGTACCCCTCACATTTTTCTGCCCGGTTTCCTTCATTCTTAAGTTGTACTTTCCCACCATTTAGGTCATCCGGTCCCTCTGGACATTAACATTTGGGGAAAATTAAGCTATTTCTAAGGAACCTGAAGACTCCTATAAATATTTGAGGACCTTTAGCCGTCACAGAAAACGGTAGCCAAGAGTAAATGTATATGAAGCCCAGAAAGTTTACATTTTACATTTTTTCATGTAAGTTTACATTTAAAAGAAGATAGCCAATAGCAAAGGTCCCACACGAAAAGCTTAGATCACTAACACTCTTAGCCTTAAGGCAGTTTGCATCTTGGAGAAATGTCTCTCCACTTCTCAAAATGGCTTGGCTTTATTATAATGTTGGAATTCAGTGCAGGGTTTATTCTTTCTTGTAGATCCCATTAAAAACCTCTTTAGCGGGGCACCTGGGTGGCTCTTGATTTCATCTCAGGTCATGATCCCAGGGTCGTGGATCGAGCCCTGCATCAGGCTCTGTGCTGAGTGTGGATCCTGTTTGGGATTCTCTCTCTCTCTGTCTCTGTCTCTGTCTCTGTCTCTCTCTCTCTCTCTCTCCCTCTGCCCCTCTCTCCCGCTTGCACTCTCTCTCTCTCTCTCTGTCTTTAAAACCAAACCAAACCAAAACAAAAAAATAAATAAATAAAACCCACCCAAACCAAAAAACCTCTTTAGTAATGCTGCTAGATTCCTAAAAAATCTTGCCTTATTTCCTATACTCACTTAGGTTTTTCCTGTTCCCTTGATTAAATCTTTCAGTCCTCTAGTTAAATCTTGACTGGTATAGAGTATGCCCCAATGAAAAGAACACTTCTTGGGCTGATGTGAGTTGTACCTTCTTGGTTTGTTTTGGGCAAATGAGAGAGGCTTCCTTTACTGATGGAGAATGTTACATCACCGCAGAGACACCAGAGGGGAAAACGTGGGCGCTTAATAAGGGTGGAAGACAAAATTGCTGATAGAATGCTTTTAGTTCCTCTGGAAGAGGCGGTGTATAAATACATGGATTAAGGGCATACATTCAAGCCAGTCTGGATTCACATAACTTTTGTTGGACAATTGTATCACAATATTGACTCGAGTCCAGATTAGGGCCTCTGGGGTGTCTCTTTCTCTACTGATTTGCAGTTTATTGGTTCTACGATTCCATTACTCTCTATCTGATTTTCTCAACATTTCCCTTGCTGTTTTACTGTGGTCAAAAGTTCTGTTTGGGAATGACAGATACAAGAGGTTACTCTTGTACAGAATGCCGGCATCACATTTAATTTCCTTGATTCTGGGACACTCGCTTTGTTCTCTACAATTTAGTAAAAGAAGAAGAATCAATAGTTGAGAAACCTTATTAGTTAATTTCCATTGAAATCTGACTTTTTCGTCATCTATATTCTCTGACGGCGACATCTTTAATTTTGTGAAGTATAGATGTGCCCCTTTGTGCATGCATCAACTAATTGCATTCGCTTAAAGAAAAAAGGAAAACAGGAAAACGCTATTTTTTTTCTTTACTCACTCACTGTAGACAGGCTCCACGATTGCAAAAAGTAATGTACAATAGCTATCCCAAGTAATCCTAATTAGCTCAATGGATATTTGAGCTCTATCAATTACTTAAATAACTTAGGGAGTGGGGGTGAAGAACCATCAGCCTGTGGGTTGGTAGTCCCAGCCAAGACAATTGGCTTGAAATCCAGGCAATGTCCTCGACTCTGGTCTTGAGATACCTCTGAGAATAGTGCCCGATGAACGACGGCGCCTGAAAAGTTGCGTTTCTGATTTTTGAGCAACGGGTAAAGGCTAGGTGAGGAACGCATCTGGAAATTAGGCGGTGGGGAGAAAAAAAATGTTTGATTGGGGCTCGACGTGGCGAGGTATCGGATTAAGCACAGAGCTCCACGCAGTGACTTCAAATCCCTGGTGACTGCAGGTTTCTGGAATCCTGGGCTTAAGCAGTTGCCCTAGAATTCCCTCACCTGCCTTTTATCAGCAGCCGTATTGACAAGATTTTCATTACTTCCTAAATGTCTGCACTGGCTTGCTTTATTTTTCTTGTTAAAGTTTGATATTTATATATATATGAAAGCCATTGGTAGCTCTCCTATGTTAGTCATCACCAATTTCATCATCCTTTCCATTTATTAATGGTCCTGCTTCCTCTCTAATACCTCTTTTCTTCCTGACTTATCTGTGAACCCATCTTCTTCCCCTGAAACTCCTTTATTGGGAATGAACCCAGTCAATTCCGCTGCCTTTTGTTTCTGCTGCGAGCATCCCGGGGCTAGTAATCTTCTCCACGTAAAATAATGCACGTGTAGTAAAATACACAACAGATCTACTAATAACATTTCTTTATCTCTACTGCCGTAAGCACTTGTCTATATTTTTTCAGTAAATTTAAGAAACAAAATGTGGTTACATAGTATTAGCCTGAGTTACGTTTAATAAAATTTAGTCATCCTCTAAGATATATTTTGTAACCTCCCCTTGAATCGATAATTGATGCCACTCCTAAGGCAACAAACCACATTATTTCCTAAGGAAATAATCAGAAATGGAGTCTGAATTTACGTGCAGTTAACAAGGTGAGCTTGTTTGAAAACAACCCAAAGCTGTGTTTTCCTAGGAAAGACAAATGAAATACTCCAAAATATTAACAGCAAAGCAGTAGAGGAATTATGGGTCATTTATATCTTCTCATTTATCACTTTTAATATTTTGTAATTTTCCTATGGTAATAATGTATTACTTTTGTGATAAAATTCTTAAATCTTAATTTAACTACTAAAGCAACATACGTCCAATAGAACAAATTCAAACAATGCCCAAGTATGAAAAGTGCAGTGATACCTTGCCTTTTGTCCCACTGTGGTTCTTCTCCTGTTTTTGTTAACCCTTCCTGATATTTTTTCTGCACCTCTATGCTTACATGCAAATACATGTGCACATACTCACATACTCACATCCACATACGTACTTAAAAAAAATAAAAATAAAAATAAAAACAGTCCCATGTAATGGCCTGCAGATATTTGCAAACCAATTACTAAACTGTTAGTGGCTTGAACGCAGCCATGGTGAGAATGTTTACTGCATGGATATCAGCAAACACTAATCAAAGCTTCCTTTTTAAATGACAGCTGGTTTCTCAGCATACTACTGACCCATACTAGATATTTTATTTTATAAGTTGGTTTTTGCTTAGCAATGCAAACCATGTTCCATATCAGGACTTACAGCTCTTATCTGATTCTTTTTATGGTTATATGATTTTCTATTGCATAGATGTAATGATCTCTCCATTGATAAACTTTAATGCTTTTTCCAGTTTTTGATATCACAAACAATACTATAAGAAGAACAGTATGAAGTATAAGTATACTTATATCCCTTGATGTATTTGTGCAAGTCATTATATAGGACAGATCCTCAGAAGTGAATACTCTTTAGTCATAAAACACACAAATTTGAAGTTTGACTACTACTGGCAAATTGCTCTCTAAAATCAATGTTCTAGTTTGTATCCCAACCAACTCTCTATCCTCTGGCCACCACTTGATATTATCCATCTTTTAAAACTTTGTAATTTATAGGCAAAATAATTGGTACTTTATTTAATTATTACAAGCTAATCATATTTTTAAACTTTTAAAAAAGTTTTTAATGCTTATTCATTTTTGAGAGACAGAGACAGAGCAGGAGTGGGAGAGGGGCAGCGAAAGAGGGAGACACAAAATCCAAAGCAGGCTCCAGGCTCTGAGCTATCAGCACAGACCCCGACGTGGGGCTGAAATCACAAATTGTGAGATCATGACCTGAGCCAAAAATCAAGACGCTTAACTGACTGAGCCACCCAGGTGCCCCATATATATTTTTAAACTAAAAAAAAAAAATTTATTTAATGTTTATTTATTTTTGAGGGAAAGAGAGAGCACAAGCAGCGGAGGGGAAAAAAGGGAGGGAGACACAGATTCTGAAGCAGGCTCTAGGCTCTGAGCTGTCAGCACAGAGCCTGATGCAGGGCTCAAACTTATGATATGTGAGGTCATGACCTAAGCTTAAGTAGAACACTTAACTGACTGAGTCACCCAGGTGCCCCTAAGCTAATCACATTTTATAAGTTTATTGTTCACATACATTTCTTCTAGTCTTTTGTTATTGATTTGTAGTCACTCTTTATATATTATGGATATCAAACTTTTGTTATAAATGTGGTAAATATTTTCTTCCAATATATTATTTTTCTATCTTCTTTAAGGCTTCTTTTACCTTATGAGAGTTATAATTTTGTTTTATGACATCCAAGTTACATGTCAGAATTACAAAGATTTTTCTAATCTAAGGCTATACAATTATTAGGTGATGTCCTTAGACTTCTTCTGTATGTTTTCATGGAAAAGGCCACTTCAGTTCCTACCTAAAGACCCAAAGAGTGTTGGAATGATCTCCTCTCTGCTTATTTACTTGCCCCCATGAGAGGAGAAATTGCTAATTTTATTGGTGAGAATTTTGAGTGTTTTTTGGGCCAGATTTACAAATATGTGGCCTGAGTGTTAAAAAGTCATAGTTTTCTAAGGCCCATCCTCTTGGCTTCTTGGGCATTTACACTAAAGCATGGAGAGAGGATGGAGAGAAGGGCATGTGGGAATAATGGAGAGAACAGTTGGTCTTACATCATACAGTTTTGTAGAAGGGACTTTTCAATCTTTGTTGAAACTATGAATATAAGACGTTTGAGGAAGCAAAGAAAACAGACAATTAACATTTGGGTTGTCAAGCTGTGAGAGATACAGACAGGAAGTACAATGACCATTAAAATGCTACCCACCATTGTAGCATACATTCCTAGTGTTTAGTTTTATGGTCCATGTGCTTGTTTGTCCCTTTGAAGTTAGGGAGGACCATTGGACAGCTCTGGCCAGTAGCAGGTGGGGAGAAGTGATGTGTGTTACTGCACAGCCAGAACCTTAGTTGAGGCTGTGAGTCCTTCAGTGGCAGTTGGTCATGGAAGCATGTGTTGAGAAGGACCCTCTGTCAGCAGGGTCTCTGAATGACTGTGATGAGCAGCGACTCCTCCCGCCCCAAAGCGTAGAGCGTGAGCACGAAAACAATGCTGTTTTAAAGTCCCTGAGATTTTGTTGCTGTTTATTACTGCAGCCTAATCTAGCCTATGCCGACTGGCACATTCATCCACAAATAGCGTTGGCCCCACCCCTCAGCTAATTCCTTTTAATGCCAGCCTCCTTAGTGGGGCCTGCCTTGCCTCACCTGTTTCCACGTAGAAAAGGGACCTTATCTGAACCTGCTGGGGACCCAGGGAGATGCCTGCTCTTCCTTGGTTTCAGCATTTCATTTCCATGTGGATGGCTAAGTCATATCTTCAATGCACACTGACCTGTTTTTAATTGGGGCAGAGCAAATAGAAATCTTTTTGTCCCAGGCTCTGTCCTATGCTGCCTCCAATCAGAAAGCCTGCCTTTTGGCGGGGGTCGGGAACACCTGCCAGGGCACGAATAAAACTGGCGCTTTGATCCCCATTGGGCAAGTGACTCTTGAGGGTGTCTATGTTCCCTGTAGGTTGGAACCCAGAGGGGATAATGGAGAGAACTGGACTTTTTCATATCCAACAGAAGAGCTTCTCCTTCATTTTATTCTTGTAGGAATTTTATATTTAGATCATAGGGGCAAAATTTTAACAAGTTATATTTTGCACATTATTGTGTTTAACATGACACATTTAATTCAGGAATGTAGTCCTCAACTCCATCACCTTTCAGTGTAAAAATGGCAAGGAACTACATTAGAGAAAAAAAAAATGTAGCTCTTGGCAATTTCACTATCTGGTCTAGGAATGGACACCAGTACCGCAAAGTAGCAAGGGCTGTTTGTGAGAGCCATTTGGGTGACATTATTCTGCTGTCTATAAATATGTCCTAGCTACAAGAAGACCAAGGAGGGGCCACTCCCCTGTAATGCTCACTTAGGGAAAAGGAGGCCTGTTTTCCAAACCAAGGCGAGTGCCATTGCAGTAATGGGGCCTCAAACAGGCAAAATTGTACGTGTTGTCAATGGCTACAATGTAATTTTATTGATTTACAATGTTTAAAGTGAAGACATGATTTCTAGCTTCTAGAAGGTGTCACATTGGAGTAATTGCACCCCAACTGGATTTTATGACCAGAAAAGAACATGGTAATGCCCACACAGATTTCTCAGGCTGCCTTGCATTTGTGGCTGATCAGTAATCAGGGAGTTATTATTAGCGATTGTCGTGCTTGGATACTCATAGAAGGCACGGATGTTGTGTGGCATGGATATGGTTTTAGCAGACATATTTGAATCATCCAAAGGAAATCATCTTCCTGTCGCTTCCTTGGTTTAGTCCAGGCCCCTTCTGTCCCTTTGGTCTCCTATTGCCCAGGTTTTCACCAACATCCTCTGCTATGCCCTTTAACATATGTCATGCCCAAGGACAAAAGCTTTGCAAAATATTGCTCTCGTTAAGCAGGGCGCCTGAGTCTGGAGCAGTGTGTCTCCAGGTGTGATTTTCACATCACCTGCGTCTGAATCACTGGGTTGCCGGGCCCCTTGAAAAGTGCATCTTGGGGGCTCCTGGGTGGCTCAGTCGGTGAAGCGTCAGACTTCGGCTCAGGTCATGATCTCACAGTCCGTGAGTTCAAGCCCCGGGTCGGGCTCTGTGCTGACAGCTTGGAGCCTGGAGCCTGTTTCAGATTCTGTGTCTCCCTCTCTCTGACCCTCCCCCATTCATGCTCTTTCTCTGTCTCAAAAATAAAAATAAACATTAAAAAAAAAAAGTCATCTTGAACAAGCACCCTCGTGTATTCTTTTTTTTTTTTTTTAAGTTTATTTCATTTTTGAGAGAGAGAGAGAGAGAGAGAGAGACAGAGCATGATTGCAGGAGGGGCAGAAAGACACAGAAGAATCCAAGCAGGCTCCAGGCTCTGAGCCATCAGCACAGAGCCTGATGTGGGGATCAAACCCACAAACTGTGAGATCATGACCTTGAGCCAAAGCCAAAGCTCAACCTACTGAGCCACCCAGGGGCCCCCACCCTAGTGCATTCTTATGCACAGCAGAGTCTGGGTACCTGGAAGTGAGGAAAGATGAGCCTAAACAATGACCCAAATGAAAATTTTAAAGAATATATGGGTTTTTATTTTCATAACCATCCTGTTTTATGTCTGTGTCCTATCTTTGCTCAGAGAAACTCAGATATCCAAGTTTATATCAGCTTTCCAAATAATGTTCATGCTGTTTTAAGGCAGGTCACATTAAAGATGTGTCATGCGTAAGAATACATGCATAAGAATAGATCTTATACATGCATATTTTACGTAAAGAAGTTTGGGGTTCACCTGTGCCATTTTTGACACTGAAAATGCTTCAAGATCTTTTGGGAGAATTGTCTCTAATTCTAAGGAGCAGACTGTAGCATTTATATTTGAAATTAAAATGTTAGTTTTTCTGAGACTGATCCAAGTTTAGAAAGTGATTTAAAAAATATTTGCCACCTCTGTCATAAAATAATAAATGTTTTCTGAGACAAACCACTACTGTGATATGATTAAATTAGAAATCCATTTCTGTTCTTACAAGTTGTTGTGGTCAACACAAGATGTCATTTCTCACAGGCTAAAAATTGCTGACCGAGCCATGAATAAGTTGATAAATACGAGCATTTTTTCTGCAGAAAAAAAAAAAGTGCTCATGTTAGCATTTAAAATAAGAAAAGATATCTTTTCATATGATGCTTTATTTATTTTTTTAAATTATTTTTTAACGTTTATTTATTTTTGAGAGAGAGAGAGAGAGAGAGCTCAAGCAGGGGAGGGGCAGAGAGAGAGAGAGAGAGACAGAATCTGAAGCAGGCTCCAGGCGCTGAGCTGTCAGCACAGAGCCCGATGCGGGGCTCGAACTCACAACCTGAGATCAAAACCTGAGCCAAAGTTGGACACTCAACCGACTGAGCACCCAGGCACCCCTCCTATGATGCTTTATACGAAGGATGTGATTTATTTATTTTGATCTTTCTGCAGTTGTGATTGGTTTATCTGGGACACACATTAGCCAGTAATTACTACCAGCACTACTTGAAGGCACAAAAGGTTGATTCCTATCTGTGATCATTTCAGAGGTGTGGGTTCACCCATTTCTGAGCCCGTACCAAATGCAAATCTTACCTGATTTACTCTGTAGCATCTATGTAAAGCAGGCTGTGGCCTTCCAGTTAGTGACTTGTCCGGGTACACATGCACCCCACCCGCACCTTGCAATGACTTTCCTTCAAACTCTTTCAAATTGACAACCGTGTAAGTTACAACTGTAGTACACCCCTCTATCATTTTCATTTCTCACAGCTATAAGCATCATGAAGTCACAGCCAATACATCTTGAGTTAAAAACCTGTTAGCACCTTGGTCAGCTACAAGACCCAGTGGGTGGAGGCCAGCGGAGGGGGCCAGGAATTCCCACCTTAAAATGCCCCAGCACACTAAGGCTTCCTAAACACAAACTGGTGGCAAACCCAGACCTGATTCATCCCAGGAGATGGAAGGAAATTTTCCAGGAATCTCCTTGCCCAGATTCTAAGGCACATCACGATTAGACTTGATGGTATTTACCAATATTTGTTTATTCACCTTAAGCCTCACTCTCTTCTGACATCTCTTCCATTATCACCTGCATTTTCACATGGAGACTAGATCCTTTGGAGTGCTGACCAACTTTGATTAAAAAAAAGGAATCTTCATTGACGCGTAATTTACATACCATTTATTCACTCATTGTAAATGTACACTTTGCTGATTTCTAATGAATTTGCAGAGCTGTGCAGCCATCACCACAAACCAGTTTTAAGACAGGTCCATCTTTCCAAAATACTTCCTCACGACCACTTGCAGCCAGACTCCTCTCCCACCTCTAACAATTCTCTCCCACCCCCAATCTGCTTTCTATCACTACAAATTTGCCTTTTTCACATGTTTTCTTGATCTATTTTTATTTTAATTTCCACCACATTTTATTTATCCATTCACAGTTGATGGACACTGGGACCATTTCCAGTCTTTTGTGATTCTAGTAATGTTGCTGTGACCATTCACATACAACTCTTTGTATGGACATATGTTTTCACTTCTCGTAGGTAGATTCCTTGGAGTGGAATTTCTGGGTCATATTGATAGAGTTATGTTTCACTTTTTAGGAGTGGGTGTGGAGTTTTGTCATATGTCTTTTCTTTATGTCTATTGAAGTGGTCATGTAAGATGATTTTCAGATGTTAAATCAAACATGCATTGCTAGGATAAGTCTCACTTGGCAATACTGTAAAATATTTTTTATCTGTGGATTGGTTGGGTTTGCTAATTTTTAAATGGATTTTTGCTTCTATACTCATGAAGAATATTGATGTACAATTTCATTTTATGATGATGTTTTTGGCTGGTTTTGTTAAAAGGGTAAAACTGACCTCCTAGAATGATTTGAAAATTCTTTACTCTTTGCCTGTTTTCTGAAAGATTGGTATTTAAATGTATGATAGAATTCATCAATGAGGTGATCTAGGATTGGCATTTTCTTTGTGGGAAGGTTTTTAAATTACTAATTCAATGTCTTTAGTAGTTAAAGATCTATACACATTTTCTATTTCTTCTTGAGTCAGTTTTGATAATTTCTATCTTTCTAGAAATGTGTCCATTTCATTGATTTTTCAAATTGGTTGGCATAAAATTGTTAATAATATGTACTTAAAATATTTTTAAGTTCTTTTAGGTTAGTATTGATGCTCTCTCTTTTCTTCATTTTGGTAATTTGTGCCTTTTTTCTTTTTTCTTAATTTAGCTAATGATATGTCAATTTTGTTGATCTTTACAAAGAATAACTTTTGGTTTCACTATTTTCTCTAATCTTTTATATTTCTTTGATTTCCATATGAACCTATCTTACTTCCTTTTTTGTTTGTTTTGGGTTCAGTTTGCTCTTATTTATGTAGTTTTTTTTTTAATAGGCAGCTTATATTATTAATTTGAGACCCTTTCTCTTTTTTGTTATAGCTATCAATTTCCCTGTATGCACTGCTTTAGCTGCGTACCACACAACATTTTATAATCCTCCTTGACTGTGAATTTCAAGAAGTGTGTTCTTCATTTTTTTTAAGTTTATTTATTTATTTTGAGAGGGACAGAGAGTGTGTGAGTGGGGGAGGGACAGAGAGAGAGAGAGAGAGAGAGAATCACATGCTGGCTTCATGCTGTCAGCGCAGGGCTTGATGCAAGCCTCGATCTCACAACCTTGAGCTCATGACCTGAGCCGAAATCAGAAGTTGGACACTTAACCAACAGAGACACTCGGGTGCCCCAAGAAGTGTATTCTTCAATTTCCATATATTTAGGGATTTATCAGATTTCTTTCTTTTGTTGATTTATTTAATTTTGTTGTAGTCATAGAACATAATATACAATCTCAGTCCTTTGCATTTATTGACATTTATTTTATAGCCAAGCACAGAGGTCAGCAAACTATGGCTTGCATCTTAACTTATTACAATCAGCTTCACCATAATTCCGCTGTGTCATATCTGCCATTGAGCCCCTGCAGTGAGATTTTTGTTTCACTTCTTGTACGTGTTACCTCCAGAATTTCCATTTGTTTTTTTTAAATAATTTCTGTGTCTTTATTGAGGTCCTCTATTTTTTGTCATCGTCGTGGTACTTTCCTTTAATTCCTAAATGTGATTTCCTTTAGTTCTTTGAACATGTGTATAACACTGAGTTGAAGTCTTCATTGGCTCGATCTGACATTTGAGGACATCCTGAGCAATTTCTATTAACTGCCCTTTCCCCTCTGCTCTGGGTAATGCTTTCTTGTTTCCTTGCATGGCTTCTAATTTTTTGTTGTATATGGAGCATTTTTAGAAATCATATTATAGCAACTCTGGATTCTGATTTTTCCCTCCCAGTGGGTTATTATCATTGCTGTTTTAAAGAATGTGCTTATATCTTTATTTAGTAACTTATTTAGGCTACATTTTTGAAATTCATATCCTCTAGAGTCTGTGGCCACTGATCTCTCTGCTCAGTTCTTCCCTCCTGCCTTGTTCCTATTTTTAATCCTGACCTCTTAGGAGTTCCTTCTATCTACATGACCTAGTGGTGAGCCAATGATCGGTCAGAGGTTGGGCACAAACATCTTAAGCCAGTAAATCTTCTCTCAGTTGGTGGGTCTGTCTGTGGGTTCTGAAGCACATTCAAAGTGTAAGTGGTTTTCAAATCTTTTCCTTCTTTTACTTCCCACTGGACATGCTACCATCTTCTGTGCCAAGGCAGGGAGGCTCCTGGAACAACACGGAAATGTGAATAGCTTGGGCCCCCTCCATTCTTCCCTGTGTGTACACCTCCCTTTCAGTCGGTCAAGGATATCAAGTGTCTCCATGGCTGCCTCATTTCCCTAATCTGTTAAATTTCTGGCTGGCCCACCAGGGTCCCTTGCGGGTTTGCAACCTCGGGTTATTGACACCGCTGGCTGTCCCAATTCATTTGTCATCGTGATGGTCACTACTGATGAATCAGTTGGGCATGGAATTTTCTAACTACTGCTCCCAATCAAGTCCCTTTCTTCCTACAGTTAAGCTGATGGATACCCACTATTCTGACCCCAAATTCAGTAGCGTTTCATTAATCTGTGCTTATTGGTTTGTTCTAAGCATTTGGTCAGTTTCTAAGGCACTGAAGTTCTTGGCTTTGAAACATTTTTCCAGCTTTATGGTTTCTGTTTGGCGACTTCCTCACTCCACTGGTCCATTAGCATTGTTTTTTGTGTCCCCACAAAATGCAGCATCTCGGATTATTTCCTTGAGCACCTGCAGGTCCCAAGCTTTGCCCAGGTTATAGGACACCTACCATTGCCCAGTCTAGTGCTCTAATGATGGGGCTCAGGCTTCCTGGAGAAGAAAGAATTAAATATGTTTTTATTATTTTGTATTTTAATGCTGGTGAGCCTCAGGTCATGACTTAGAGTGAATTTCTGGTAAGCAAAATTCTACGAGCAAAGGAGGACACCAAGGAGAGAAAGAACAGGTCATGTTGTACAGAACACAAACAACTCATTTTTCTGCTTTTGCTTAAAATCAAACTGTAGAGCTGGCTAGTTTTCATGTTGTTTTGTATCCTAAAATATATATTTGAAAGGGTTTGGTTAGAAAATGCCCATGAGAGCCTGTGTTCAATAGTCTTCTTGTTAGTTTATATGCACATAATATTCAGAGTGCTGAGGTATCTGATGGAAAACATCAGAATGTTTGAGGAATGATCGCATTTTTCTACCCATGCTTTTCAGAGATACTCTGCAGAAATATTAATCTTGAAAAAGAAAGTCAAAGCTCCTGGTGTATGAATTGAACAATGTTTGAGTAGGGCATTTAGTAATAATCTTTGAAACTTTTATAGGAGAGAATTTTTTTCACCCAGGTGTAGCTGTTCCTCTCACATTGATTGCTATTCTCTCTGGGAAAAGGTAGTATGTTCCGTTAAAACACATGTTACTAAGGCATCTCCTCAGAAGTAATATGGACCTAGTGGGTTGGCAAGGGAAAAGGAGCCTCCTGACAAAGAGTTTGATTCTGTTTCCTTACTCAAATCCAGTGTCTCCATGAGTATTTTGACCTCTCTCTAGTTCATTTAGTCTCTGCTTGATGAAGCTATGGTGTTCTTGTGATGCATAATAATGTGTTGAAAGGTACAGAAATCAACTGTGTGTGTGTGCAATTTGTGTGGCTGTTCACCTCTCACATACTCATGAACTTTGAACCTGGCCAGGCTCTTTCCTTCTAATAATAGTCACAGGTGATGGGAGGGTGGCCACTGATCATTTGACTGTCAGATGATCCAACCCTGAAGCTCAGTGTCTACCCAGTGGCACATGCAACTTTCAGAGATCTTGGGATAACAGCAGAAAACAAGCATGTGGTGGCTTTACAATGTTTTAGGTGCTGTACTAGACTAGTTTAGTGTCCATTATTCTTTAAAAGAATTTTTTTTTAATATTTATTCATTTTTGAGAGACAGAGTATGAGCAGGGGAGGGGAAGAGAGAGACACACACACACACACAGAATCCGAAGCAGGCTCCAGACTCTGAGCTGTCAACACAGAGCCCAATGCGGGGCTCAAACTTACGAACCACAAGATCATGATCTGAGCCGAAGATGGACGCTCACCCGACTGACCCACCCAGGCACCCCATAATGTCCATTATTCTTAATCTTTAAAATAATTCTATAAAATAGATATTGTGACTCCAATATAAAGTTGAGAAAAATTTAGTCCTGGGGAAATTAAGTAATAAACAAATATAACAAAGCCAGTAAGTAGGAGAGCGAGATATGAGATTTCATGTATCTGATTGCAAAGCATGTGCTCCTGGCCCCTACAGTATACTGCTTCCTTAGGCCACTCACAGAAGCTTAGCAAAAACAAATGTCACTCATTCATTTACCCAATCATTTATTCATATATCCAGTATTTATAGGGTGCCCAACATGTGCCAGAACCATGCTAGCTCTTAGCTTTGTCTATTCTCTTAGCTATTTGCATGACTCTACTTCTGAGATCTTCTGTCCTGGCTGTTGGGCCTTCAGAGCTCTTCACCCTGAAGGTCAGGATCCCCAGACCAGCATCGTCAGCATCATCAGGGAACTTGTTTAAAAGGCAGATCCTTGGGCCTGCCCCAGACCTACTGAATCAGAAACTCTAGGAAAATATTGAAGGTGCAGAATATATCACACTCCTTGACAGGCCTTGGTAGGGCTCATCCATGATGGAATAGCCCCTGGAGGATGATGGGAGAAGAGGGCTTACTTTTCCTGTTTCAGATGTAACTAAGTAAAGAAGGAAAATTCAAGAGACTGCATCACAGATCTATCATATGGGCCTTTTATGTTTATTCTAGAAAGTAGGTATTCACTGGGGGAAGTTTACAGTGTATTAACTATATCAAACTTTGTTTCCTACATTTGGTTCTTGGTGACTTTTTGTCTACTGAGGGACACTATGGTAGAGAATGCTAATCGTTCTTTTCTTTTTCTCTTTTTAAAATTTCTTCCCTGTCCTTCTGTCCCTTTCTCCCTACTTTTCTCCTTCTTCCTCAGATATATTAAATATATATACACATTTGACAACACTACTACCAAAGATCCCTAGGGTGAAGATGGAATACTTAATTATATAATGTTCTTTTTCTTTTTTTTTAATGTTTATTTATTTTTGAGAGAAAAAAAGAAGGAAACAGAATGTGAGCTGGGGAGGCACAGAGAGAGGGAGACACAGAATCTGAAACAGGCTCCAGGCTCTGAGCGGTCAGTGCAGAGCCAGACGCGGGCTCGAACTCACAAACTATGAGATTGTGACCTGAGCCGAAGTCAGACACTTAACCGACTGAGCCACCCAGGCACCCCTAAAATGTTCTTTTTCTCTACACACGAAATGGATATTTCATTTGTGTGTTCACATGTGTATGATCTGTAAGCATATGTTGTAGGTAATTGCCAATTTGTTCTGCCCTTTACTGTTGGTTTTACCATTCTTTGGAGGGTATCAGAAACTTTCCTCAGGCTGAAATGTTGTATAAATAGTTTTGAAACATTCTATGTCTCTGACCTAAAAGAAATCAGCACTGAGAAATGAAACAACAAAATGAAATGTGAAGAAATATGTCCTTAAACATTTTTAAAGTTTGTATATTTTTCCTCTTATAATCAAAACTGCTACAAGGCAATTTTCTACAACTTACATTCAGGTGTATGATGCATCAAATAATGCCTTTTGCAAACAATAATTATTCTATTAATTACTATTACACAATCCTTTATAAAAAGTTACCAAAGTTATTATCAGCTCTTCCCCTCACAGCAGTCAGGGAAGGTATAATTGTTCCTATTTTATAGATAAGACTAATAAAGCCACAGAAAGGGTAAGTAACCTACTGAAACTGACAACATAGTGTGGTGACATTGAATAATGGAGTGAATGGAAACCTAAAAGGAGTGGGTTCACTTTGGATCTCTGATACCTTGAAAATAACCATGTTTTATTTAATTTTCTGGGATTGAGGGGTAGAACATGGATTAATACAGGTGATGGTCCTTCAAACATTGGTATAGAATTGGAGGAGACAAATATTGAGAGGAAATGGGAACAGTAGTTCAGGAAAGGGTGCCCTGAGGAAAGATGTTGACACAGAGACAGAAGTTGAGTGGGACACAACTGTGAGCTACGGTGGGTGGCGGCTGAGGAAGAGGAGGAGGGAGAGAAGTACTCCTTGCAGAGCACAGGAAAGATCAGAGCTTTTTTGAAGGAACTGAAAGAACATCGGTGTAAGCACATAGGAAAAAATTTATAGAAGCTGAGGATGACAGGTGGGTGAAGGCACGTCGTGTAAGGATTATTTGTTATCCTCTGGATCATAGAAGATCCTGAAGAATCTTAAAGGGGGTTAGAGTCTCTTTGTGGGGTAGGACAACATGATCACATTTGCCATTTAAAATGATCACTGAGTACAGAGAGGAGAGTAGATTGAATGGTGGCAAGAGTACCTGAAAGTGACTTGGGCTAGACCTGGTGGACCATGGGGGACCAAGTAGGAGACACAGTCAAAAGACATCAGGGGAATGGATTGATTGGATTTAAGGATTAAGTGTGGGTGGTGAGCAAGAGGAAATGGTATTTAAATGTGTGGCTGTTAGAATGTTTTGTTTGTTCCTTTAAGCTATTAATACATTTATGAAAGAGCTGTGTGATGCTGTGATTTATATGTTGTTTACAGCTTTTTCTTTGGATATAAGAAAAGATGCAATGGCAGGCTTTCTTCCTCTAAGGCAGGAGATGATTCATCATTGTATTCCAGGAAAGCACCAGGCTCAGAACACTGCCAAACTTGAATCTTATTTTTGACAGCAAATTCTGTTTTTCTGAACACTAATAGATTCATAATTTTAAAAAATTCTGCCTTCATGAGTGAGAATGCTAAATAAATAATGTTACTGAAGTTACTCTGCCTGTTAAAGATGTTTCTTCTTAAGACCTTCAATTACAGGCAAATGGAATTTTTTTTCTTTCAAACCATGACTTCTTTATTCTTCTTTTTCTTCTCTGTGAAGTCCCATGTATTTCATTTTGTGGTTAGATTCCATATGTTTGACCAAAAACAAACATACAAAGCAGATAAATAATATTCTAAGAATTGATAGGAAAAATTACTCCTAAAGCTGAAAATAGTAGATTGCTTCTAGAGCCACACAAACACAACATACAGTTTTCTTTGCCATATCAAACAATATTACTGAGTCTTGATGTTGACGCTTCTGTCAATTTTTCCTGAGGCATGATGGAATCTCAAACTTTAAATTTGAGTCTCCTTTTATTTCTAAAAATGTTATTAGAGTATGCTTTATTTTTTCCCAGTATTTTGGTTCTCTTCTTCTCATATTCAGTTTGAATGTTTTGTCTGGATTCCTCATCTACCAATAGGTCTCTAATCTTAAAAAACAAAACAAAACAAAACAAAAACCCACAACTTTTGGTTTTGTTTTGTTGCATTTATTTTTGCTTGGCTTTCAATCCATTCTGCTACATTCTCAGCAATATCTATCCTCTCAGGTATGGCTTCAGTTTTGTCTTTATTCTTGTGATTTTGTTTTTCTACTTTTTTCTTGAGCTCTGCCAGCTCATGTTTTATCTCTGTGGTCTTATGTGTCTTCCCTGAGTTTTTGACTCTCTGCTTTCTATTCTTGTTTTATAGAGGTTATTGTTCCATTAGGTTTAAAAATGTATAACAACATATTTTGATATGTTGTTTAAACTGTATCATGACAGAAGCTTTCTGGTGTCTGTTCCTTGCCTGCCTGGTGGTGTTTTCATTTTTGTTTTTTTGTTTGTTTTTTTGTTATTGCTGCTACCCCATCCTTTTTATAGTATTATTTTTATATGGAAAGACTATTGGTTCCTTTTTTGGTTATTACTCTAGGAGCTTAGGACCTTTTAGAATTCAGGACTAGAGCTAAATAAAAACTATGTGTGTGTGTTGAGGGATGTGGGGGTGATAGTGTGTGTTGCTAATGTTGTTTTCCATGCCAGCAGAAACTTTTTAATGACAGGATTGTGCATATGGGGGTGCTCTTGGAGACCTTACTTCTCCCAGTCAACTGAGGACTGAAATAGGCACTGTGGGGTTGCTCACAAGTTGACAACACAAAATTTTTTGTTACCCTGTCTTACCAATAGAATGCTTTTGGAAAATATGACCTATCTGTGTGATTTTTTTTTCTTCTCTTCCCTTTGGAATCAAGCAAGATTCAGAGAAGCTTTATTTCTGTCTCAGCTCCTGTTTCCCAGTTCCATTGTTAAAAAAGTAATGATTGTTGGTTTTGATCTCAGAATGTGCTCTTCATGGAGAAGGGTGCTTGGCATCATTTTCTGAGCTCTGAACTTGTGGCTGTCCTCTCTCTTAAGTCTTCTCTTACCCCACTGTACTTTCATTGCTTTATGGTTCAAGGTTTCAGTCTCCTTGTTTTGTTGAAGGTGGAGTTTGTGCTTCTATTTCTCATTATCCTTATTACTTTACATGCCTTTCAAAAGGTAGTTGGGGAAGCTTCCCATTTACACCACCATTTTAAAACTAAAAATATAATTAAACATTTTTTTTAATTTGAAGAAAAAAGGTAGATTGTGGTTTTAGTTTATTCAGTTTCAAGTTATTAGTCTCAGTCTATTATTTGATTCTTAATTGTTTTTATAGTGTTTTTGACCCTTAGAAGTTCAATATTTTTGTGTAAATTGATATTTTTCTTTGTAACTTTTTTCACTGCTCTATGATTGGAAAACAGTCCCCTATTGTAAGACCTGTTAATTTTCACACTTTTATTCTATTTTATTATAGTTTTATCTTTTGTGGTTAGCTCTTTATTCCCATTGAATTTATTTTAGTGTCTAATGTGACATGAGACTTTGAGCTGAGAGTTCCCCAGGTAATCATTTTTCTGAAATCATTCACTGAAAACCTTTTCCTTTCTCAGTGATTTGTGATGTTTTTTATGGTAGGTATTTTCTAACATAGTCTATTTCTCACATAGCAAGACCCACACTAGATATTTGTTTTTTCCTCTGGATGGAGATCAGGATTGTCTCCGGAAATCTTCTTGGTCCACCCAACTCCTGGCTGACAGGCAAGGTTAATGAATAGAATCTGTCCACCACTTGTGCCTGGCAGATCCTCAGACTATAAAGTCTGGGAGACTCCATTGAATGTCTCTCCTCTTCTAACTTTTAGATTTTCTCATCATTCCATAAAGCCAGTAACGATATCTATTTGCTCCTTGTTTAAATGTACCCAAAGCACAGCTTCCTCTAGCATGTGTGCTCGTCTCTAAATTACCTGCTCGTCCTTTATGGAAGGTGCTCTTCCTTTATGGAAGGTGATACACCAGCTTCTTAGTGAATTCTATGGAATTCACTAAGAATTCCAAAGTCTACAGAGGAATTTGGAGAGTGAGAGGAGCGACTGATAGGTTGGGGGCGGAATTAGAAGAGAAAAAAGGTAAGAACCTTACCTTTGCAAGGTGAATCCTTGCATATCAGGAGCAGGCCAGATGGGCATGAACCAACCAGTCTTCTGAGCACTTCAGAGTGCCTACACTTTGGGAGTGCAATTCTGCAGTGATTCCAATTCATCACCAATCAGACACTACAGTTGCCGTGTATCTCCCCCTGAAATTTGGGAAATCATCTTTTTTCATCAGTCTACATTCTTGTTTCTGGAATTAAGTCACTTTCAAGGCTCTCAAGGATTAGAATTTGAAGATGAGTGAATCTATCCCCACGGAAACCTGAGATTGCAAGGAACGGATTTAGATGACCCTAATATTTGCAATGTTTTAGGGACATAAAATATGTTTTATATAATTAGGTATGTATGGGGATTTACTTACTTATCAGTTTGGTATTGCAAATACTCATTAACATTTCCCTGTAATTTGAATGATGAAAGGAACATCTATGAAAATTCAAATTGTGGGTAATTTATACTTGGGGAAAGAGTTTTATTAATTTGAATATTCTTAGCTCCTGACTCCATACCAACACTCTGAATCTTCATTTAATTTTTTTATGTATTTTTATTAAAATAAAGTGTTTAATTTCCTGAGAAGATAAGAAATAGTTTCAAAGACTTAGGAAAATAAAAGTGTAAAACTACGAGTGTTTCAGAAAGATGCTGTCACAGCAAATAAAGGTTCTTGGAATGTTTTTGTATGGTACCTTTTTGGTAAGCTGATAAAACAGTATGGGAATAATGAAGCAGCATAATCGTTTCCATGACTTCTCAGAAAATGAACCACATTATCCTCCAATGTTCACACAGGAACTCAAATCATAAGCTCCAAGAAGAATTTTGAAATATTATACTTAGAGATAAGATAAAGCTTTTAATTAAGAAAGAAGGCAATGCTGAGATCTTTTAGATTGAGTTCTTAGGTAAATGCATATGTAGTTCTAGGAGACTCAGGAGAACAAAGAATAGAGGCATGGGGAATACATTGAGAACCTTCAGAAACTTGCATGTAATAGTTTAAATGAGCGGCCAGATTGCATTCATAAATGTAATAATTAAAACATGCTCAATTTCTTAAAACCACAATGAGATACCACTAGGATGGCTATAATTAAAAAAAAAAAAAAATGGAGAGGCGCCTGGGTGGCTCACTCGGTGAGCCTCTGACTCTTGATTTCGGCTCAGGTCATGATCCCAGGGTCATGGATTTGAGCCCTGCATCGAGCTCTGCACTAAGTATGGAGCCTGCTTAAGATTCTCTCCCTCCCTCTCTCTCTCTCTTGCTCTCCCTCCCTCCCTCCCTCTTCCATCCCTCTCCCCGACTCATGCTCTCTCTCTCTCTCTAAAAAATTAAAGACAAAGTGGAAAATCACAAGTGTTAGAAAAGACATGAAGAAATTGGAAGCCTTATACATCGTTGATGGGAATGTAAAATGGTGCGGATGCTGTGGAAAACAGTGGCTGCTCCTCAAAAGTGAAACATGTAGTTACCATATGATCCTGTAATTATGCTTGTAAGCACCTGTCCAAGAGAATTTAAGATGTACGTATGTAAAATAACTTGTACGCAAACGTCTATAGCAACATTATTCATAATAGCCAAAAGAAGTGGAGACAACCGAGATACCCATTGATTGATACAGACATACAATGGAATACTTACTCCTCGGCCATAAGAAGAAATGAAGTACATGAGCACAGCCCAGATGAGCTAGGTTAAAGGAGCCAGGCACAAAAAGTCTCATACTGAATGACTCCATCTATATAGGATGTCTAGAACAGGTACATCTGTAAAGGCAGAAAGAATATCAGTGGTTTGGTTCTTTTTGTTTTTGTTTTTGTTTTTTAGAGCTAAGGGAGTGAGAAGACAAGGGAATATAGCTCAAGAATTTCCTTTTTGGGGGGTATCGAAGTATTCTAAAATTTACTGTGGGGGTGGTTGTACAAGCCTATGAATATACTAAAACCGGCTGAATTTGACACTCAGACATGGTGAGTTTTATGGCATGTGAATTACATCTCCAATTTCTACAAAAGAAAAAAGTTCTCAAATTGCCACTCTAATATATGAGGGAATTTTGAAAACGTGAAAACGTAAGGAATCCCCAACTACAACTAATAGCACCCTATTATCCAAATCTAAGAGGAATTTTTACTAACTTCAAGATAGGTGAAATTTGAAGGAAAACACAGTTGCTGGCCCAACAATGCTCTAGAGCCAGAGGGAAACAGAAAGTAGAAAATTGCCCCATCCTAGCTGCACAAAATGCAGTGGTGGCTCTCAGACTTTTTGATTTTAAGATTTCATTACAGCCTTCAAAATTATTGAGAGCTACAAAGAGCTTTCATATAAGTGGGTAGTATCCATTGACACTTATCAAATTGGAAATGTAAACTGAGGAGATTTTGAAATATTACATATTAATGCAGTTAGTGTTTTATTAATACACTTTAAGTAATGAAGTCAAAAGTTAACAAATGTTCTTACTAAAAAGCCATATTTTTCAAAACAAAATAATTTAGAAGGGTGATATTATTTTACATTTTGATGATTTTATTTAATAAAAATTTCATAGAAGGCAGTTGGAGTTATATTTATTTCTGTGTTTATTCTGTTGTGATACGTTCCTTTGGTTGAGATATATGAAGAAATCGAGTGGCACTCAGATATGCGATAGGAAAAGAAAGGAGTATTTTAGTTGCCTTTTAGGACAATTGTGGTTATTCTTTGATACCACACCAAAATCCGACAAATAGTAGTTTTGTAAAGCTTCACTGTGATGTGGAACCAAACGTCATACTAACAATAGTTTTGTACTCATTTACCCTAAAATCCATTGCTCTGTCTTGTACTTTGAAAGGATCGTTTTCCCAATGCATAATTTTGCAACATCATTCACTGGTCATTTGGAAAATTCTGATTCAGTATGTTAGGTAGCTTTTCCAAATGTTGGCACATTTCATTACACAGTACCAAAAATCATATTTGTTAATATCGTCAGAAAAGTCTTTAAGTATTGGGAAGTTCTCAAACTTTTGGTGGCAGATACAAGTTTTCTTAAATTCTAATTTTCTCTTTCATGCTTGGATTTTATCATTGGAAACAAATACTTAACAGTTGTTTGTTTTTTGAAGTGACAGGCTCATTTCATTCATTTCCCCACCAAATGTCTGCTTGCCAAATACCCAAGGCTGAAAAAGCATAGTTTGTCTATTGCTGATTTTCCAAGTATGCAACTCAAACAATCACACAAGTGCTTTTCCTTGAAACAATCGTAATTTGGAATGCAGCCAAGATGCCTCATGTGTACTTCCCAGTTCATTACACACAATATTTATTTTAAAAAATGTATTTAAGTGTTGAAATTTAATCAAACCAGTATTTTTTGCTACTCCATCAAGGAAATTTTTAAACAAAATGAAATTTTATTTATTTATTTATTATTTTTTTAATGTTCATTTATTTATTCTTGAGAGAAAGTGCAAGCAGGAGAGGGGCAGAGAGAGAGAGAGGGAGACAGAATCCAAAGCAGGCTTCAGGCTCTGAGCTCTCAGCACAGAGCCTGATGATGTGGGGCTTGAGCCCACAAACTATGAGATCATGACCCGAGTTGAAGTCAGACACTTAAGTGACTGAGCCACCCAGATGCCCCAAAACTAGATTTTTAAAAAGGTTTTATTTTTTAAGGTTATTTATTTATTTGGAGAGAGAGAATCCCAAGCAGGCTTCATTCACACTGTCAGTGCAGACCCTGATGCAGGGCTCGAACTCACGAACTGTGAGATCAAGACCAGAGCCGAAGTTGGATGCTTAAGCGAGTGAGCCACCCAGGTGCCCCATCTAGATTTTTTTTTTAATTCTAGTGTAAGTTCATGGATACTACAAATGTAGTTTGGTACCATCATTAGGATTTATGCCAAGACATCAGCAGTTTTGTCCACCATGGCTCTTGCATCATGAGTAGAAGTGTCAACACAGTGAAAAGGCAAATAGTGTCTAACGTTATCACGAAATAGTTACCATTACAACATTGTAGTATTACTATGAAAATAATTTTGACTCTGCAGACACCCTTAAGGAGTTTCAGGGACCCTAGGGATTTGCAGCCCATGCTTTGAGAACTGTTGAATGAAAGAACTTGAAAGGGGTCCCTTTTCTCATGGCTTATCGTAGTTTGAGGCAGTTTGAACATGAATCAAACTGTGAACCTTCCTCCACTCTTCTTCACCTTTTATATGTAGTCGGAATTTATTACTGCCAAAAGCAACAGCGTAGAAAGTAAAGGGTGGAAGGCAACCGCCCGTTCTATCCTGAAATATGAAAGCTTGCCCATGAAAGCACTGAGTGGCGGCAGATACAGGCGGAGCCCCGGGAGAACTACTGCATGCTGGTGACTGTACTTTCTTATGGATAATATCAGAGTGGCAGAGAGTCAGGCAGAGAGAGCAGAAGATCCAGCATCAGCCAAACTGCATAAAGCTGGAGTAGATCTAGAACCTTCCGTGTGATAACGGTCTTTGGAGGCAACAACCAGAGTAGAGACAAAGAAGAAAAATTCTAAGACACTGCAAATGAACCAGGAGCTCTGTGTAAGCAAACTCCGGGTTACTGTAATCCTGAGAAAGAGATTTGGTGGCTCACTTATGTGGGCTTTTGAAAATGGAGCTAAATTCACCTTTGGGCCTAGTAAATAATAGTCTGGATAGCTTTCTTTTGAGGTACAGATACATAGAAGGAAAAAAAAAAGGAATAATACTGGGCTTATATAAAGATGCTACAGAACAAGGGCATAGAAACATTATTATGGACACTCTATAACAGCAAGCTTCTAAATGTGATTTATGGTAAGAATCAGAAGAAGGCTTTAGAAAATCCATTAGCATCCTTAAAAGTATATAGAAACCCACAGCCTTCCTGTCATAGGATCAGAAAATCCTCAGATGAACGGAGCAGAAGGGGAGAGGCAACAGGGCAGGATGCAAAGTGGAATTCTGTGAGGTAAGAAAGCATCTCAATGACAAAATCAAAATTAACATTAGAGAATCAACAAGTAGGCTTTCCATTGACAAATTAAGTCAGCGTATAAGGGGGAGACTCACAAAACTCTTGCAAAATGGAACCCAACCAAGCCAGAGGAGCTTAACATGGTGAGAGGCAATGGATATAAAGAACAGAGAATGGGCAGCTATCTACGACTTCCTGAAGACCAGATGAAAAGAATTTAAAATAAAGCAATGGTTATGGCCATATTGAAGGACAACTTGAATCTGAGTGGTGGAAAAATCCCTGAGAATTGAAGATTGACAGGATTCTCTCGGTTCTAAGGAAATCAATGAAAGGGATCCACCCCAGAGATATCTTGAACTTTTTATCTTTTTAATAACAAAGAGAAACAGAATAATTTTATAAGCATGTGGCAACAAACAAAAAATAATGTCATTTATAAAGGAAACCAAAACCAGGTTAGTCTCAAACATTCCCATTAGAAACAAATTCCAGCGGACATTTGAATAATCTCTGTAGAGCGTTGAGTGGCAATATAAGAGATTTACTCAGATATCTTCAATGTGCAAAGGCCATGGAAAGACATTACCAGATAAACAAGAACTTGGACAATATACCCCATGCATAATCTTCTTTCAGAAATTATGAAAAGGCAAAATAAATAAATACATAAAATAAGGAATAAAAAAATAAAAAATCACTAAAAGGCAAATGAAAGATGAGTCAAAAGGGGAGTTAATGAGCTGCTATAGAACTTGAAAGCCAGTTGATACAGAGTGGACAAAATAATTATATTTAATAGTTAAGAAATTGAATAGAAAGACAAGATAATATTGAAGGAAAAGATTATAGAATATAAAACACTTTATAATAATAGTAAATTTGAAAAAATGCTAAGTTAAAGACTTGAGGAATGCTTGTATACAGCTGTATGAAGCCATTCCTTTAAAAAAAAATCTTACAGAGATGGGATGCTTTTTTGATATCATTATATTCTCAACTATGATAGTTACACACTAAAACCTAATATATATATATGCATATATATAAGGTATTATATATATATATATTTTTTTTTAATAGTAGTAACAACTTAAGGAACTAAAAGCAGGCTATAAAACTTCTAAATTTCTAGCAAAGATCAATACAAACACACACGAATCAAACAAAAACTGGACAAAACAAACAAAAAAAGAGGCAGAGTAACTGAAGAAATGAAAAGAATAATAAAACTATAAATAACTGAAAACAAACACTGAGGTAACTTATTTAAGGCCAAATCTACTGATTATGACAATGAATATAAATGTTTTAAATTTCTCCATAAGATACAACTGCAGGGGTGCTTGGGTAGCGCAGTTGGTGGAGTGTATGGCTCTTGATCTTGGGAGTTTTAAGTTCAAGCCCCATGTTGGGTGTAGAGATTACTTAAAAAAAAAAATTAAAATCTTTAAAGGAAAGGATACAAACTGCAAATCCAGATATCTTAGTGACAAGAAGCACAACTAAAATAAAATATTATAAAAATGGTAAAAGCAAAGAAAAAGCAAATGTTTATCATTAAAATTTAAACAAACAAAAAGTAGAACTCAAGACAAGAAATACAAAGTGATAAAAATAGAATAGAATCACCTGAGGACACAATAGCTTTTCTATATAAGAGCAATAACCATGTATATAAGTTCATTATAGAGAGAGGAATTGATTTTATTCAAAACAAGAACAAAGCAAAATATTTGGAAATTTTAAAATAAAAATGTCTATAATAAATATGAGACAAACCCCACATGTGACCAATAAGAAAAGAAAATTTAAATAAATGAAGAAAAGGACCATTTCTTGATGGTGGCACTGAATATTATAAAGATATTTATTTCTCTCTTTAATTTTAGAAGTTGACAACAATGGTTCTAAATTTCATCTGGAAAATAAACAGCTGAGAATATGTATGAAATTTTTTAAAAATTGGAATAGAGTACAAAGGATTTTGCTCTAATATATATATTATGTAATATATAATATACATATTAATATATGTTAATCTAATTTCTAAAATGTATATATTACATACAGTATGTATTTATATACTTAACATATACATATGGCATTCTGTATGGTCACACATATATATCGTACAAAACCAGAACTGAGATTCCATTAGAACTTTCCATTAGATTCTGTTAGAACTGTGCAAATGATTATTCAATTAATTGTGCTCTAAAAATTGACTATTTGGGAAACTGTAACATTTTCAGTTAATGCCATATAGCCACATAAACTCCAGATAGATTCTAGAATTACATTGAGGCTAAAAATCATAGAAAATAAAAAATATTGGTGAATGTTTATGCCTTCTCGTGGATGATTTCTCATCATAAAAGCAATAGTATAAGACGTGAAGGAAAGAAAATTGATAAATATGACTGAATACAAATTTTTTATATATTTCTTAGAAAATCAACGTTAATAAAAAATCACAGAGAAATAACAAATTGTAGAAAAAATATTTGGAGTTCTTGCAGCTTGGAATCAAGAAGACTGCCAAAATAACATGTTATTTGCCTTTGTTCATCTCAATTTCATTATCAGTGACAAACACCAGCATAATAATGTTCTTGTTTGTTGAGAAGGCTAGAAATAAAGTATATACTTAGAGCAAAATAAGTTTCAGCTGTTCTTTCTTATACTTCTATATACCCATAGAAAGTTCAGTGAGGGAGATACTCAGACCAGCAAAGGATGGTGATTTATGAAAGAAGAAACTTAATTAGGTAATAAACTTGAGAAATTTAACCTTGCTAATGAGATGCAAATTAAAACATTAGTAAAATGCCAGTTTCTATCTAATAAGTCATAAAAAATTAAAAAATATATATGTAATATGAAAGAGAAGCTTCCTCATACACTGGGAGCATAAATTTTCCACCAACTGACCTTGAAAGCAATTTGGCAATGGTCCATACTCTTTTACCTATAATTTCACTCCTGAGAATATATTTAAAACTGTCAAAATTTTATTTTTGTGTGAATAAATGGACACATCTTAAATCAAGGGACTCCAAGGTTTTGTGATAACCCAGCTTTACTGAGGAAAATAATTTTTACCATGTACTCTTAATATATGTACGTTTATTTATTTATTGGTTTTTGTACATTCATTTTTACCACTAAAAAACATACCCCAAATGGAATTGAAAAATTTGAAATAAAAATAGAAATTCTACCACCTGGGTGGCTCAGTCATTATGCATCTGAATTTGGTTCAGGTCATAATCTCACAGTTCATGAGTTTGAGTTCTATATCAGTTGAGCTCGAGATCTGCTTTGGGTGAACGTGAGCCCTGTTTCTCTCTCTCTCCCTTTCTCTCTCTCTCTCCCCCTTCTCTGCCCCTCTCTCACTTGCACCCTCTCTCTCTTTCTCAAAAAAAAAAAAAAAGAAAGAAAGAAAGAAATTCTAATGCTTTCTTTCTGCACCCTACTGCATTGTGCATTGTCTTGCACATCTCCTGGTGTGTATTCACCCAACTTCAAAACCACAACCCAGAATGTTCTGCAGTTAGAAAAGAATTAAATAGGGGCATCTGGGTGGCTCAGTCGGTTAGGCATCCTACTTCAGCTTAGGCCGACTTCAGCTCAGGTCATGTTCTCATGGTTCATGGTTCGAGCCCCACATCGGGCTCTGTGCTGACAGCTCAGAGCCTGGAGCCTGGTCCAATTCTGTGTCTCCCTCTCTCTGCCCCTCCCCCACTCACGCTCTGTCTCTCTCTCTCTCTCAAAAATAAATAAACATTAAAAAAAAAAAAGAAAAGAAATAAATCATGGCACATCCATCAGAGTAAATATTATTGAGATCACAACTTTGGATAATGTTGAATTTGAGAACGCGGTTACTATATAATAATAACATCTGTGAGGGCAAATAAGGTGCCCAGCTGTCTCACCATGTACTAGCTGTAGCACATATTAGGTCTTCGATAAATATTCATTGAATGAAAAAGTGAGTTATGTTATAGAAGCAGGACACTAACTTGTATATGCAATGTGGATCTAAAAACATGAACACAGATTACAAAGATTGTATACAGATATACTATACGAGTGTGTGCATATATATATATACATATATATATGCATGCATATGTATAATTTCAAAAATGAAAGTGAGTTACATAATTGTAAAGTAAAATTCAAGGTAGATAGTGAAAAAATAGAGCTTAAAATACAATATGACTGTCAAAATGAGCGACAATTTTGAAAGGATAAAAGATAAAATCTGAAATATCGAGAATATGAAATAAACCATTCAAGACCCCAAATTGTGACTCAGAGGAATAAGAGGAATTTATGAAAGGTTTTCTTTTATGTCAAAGTTATTATAAATCTGGGTTGTCCTAGGATGTGCATCATTCTGAAACGTTGGGGAAGCTTGGTAACCCTTTCCTTAGAGTATGCCTAAAAGGTGGGAGTTCTCACATTTCAATGTTTGAAAGCATATCCTGAGGATCTTGTTAAAAGTAGGATTCTGAGCCCCACCCTCTGCAATTCTGATTGGGCAGGTTTGAGGAAGGGTCCAGGAATCTAACCCCACCTGGCCCAGGTGGTTCTGATGCCCCAGGCCCTGATAATCACAGTTGGAAGTTGTGGAGGTGGGACCAAGCATTTACCCTTAATCACACAGAACCTCAGCCACATGGCCCATCCAGAATAAATGGCAACAGAGAGTTGGCATAGACAGAAGTGGAGGCTTGAAAAGCAGTAGCTTTTTACAAGTGCCACCATGGAACCAAAAGCTGCATTAAGGAGAGGACTCAAAAACAGAAGTCTCCAAACTGAAGTCTGTGCAAGCTATTAAAAATTGAAAAGGGTTTTTTTTTTTTTTATCATATGGGAGTAGGTCAAAAAGCCCAGAACACAAGTGACCAGTGTATTAGAAGAACTTCCTTCAAGAGGTAGACCAGAGAGGTTTCTTCGAAAATCATGCCCAGGCAGTGGGAGGGACATTAATGTCTGGAGAATCCTGTAGGTCACTGTCTTTTTCCATGTATGGTCCTTAAGACCCACTGGGAAGTGACAATTATTATTTTAGCTGAAAGAACTATTCAGAGAGGTTAAGGTGACTTTTCTAAGACTGCACTGGGATCTAGTCAAATGTCCACAGCAACGGACTTAGTGATGTTGGGGATCCACCCCCCCCACCCCCCGCCCCGCTCCTTTCTCACCCAGCTGCATCTGCCCAGGGGTCTTTGGTAATAAGCCAGTTAGGCCTGACAGGTGAGTGAGGAAACAGCCCGTGCATGTTCTACAAAAGCAAATAAAGCTGAGAAATGGTTCATTTGATTAATTTGTCCAAAGAAATTAAGTTGATATGAAGGCTGTTGCGATAAGATAGTGAAAAAAAAAATGTGGCTTACATTTGAGTTTTCATTAAGAGTTGAGTTACTGAAATTTTTTTCTGGATCCGTAGAAATAATGCCTTTTATACAGTACACCTTCTGCAATCCCTTATTTTTAATTAAAACTTTATCAGAAAAAGGGAGGACAAGGGAAACTTTCAGAGATGGTAGATGTGTTTATTACCTGCATTGCGGTGATGGTTTCACACGTGTATATATATGTTCAAAGTCACCAAATTGTATACACTGAATATGTGCAGTTTTTAAAATATCAATGGTATCTCTATGAAGCTATTGTTTTTTTGATCTTGTATGCAAACCACAAGGCCTTTCCCTCCATGCTTCACTCCTACTTCCCCCACAAGGCAGCCTCTTAAGTGGTGAGTCATACTCCGTCATATCTTGCTCAAAATCCTCAAATGGTTTCCCCTTGTGCTTGGAACTAAATCCCGAGTCCCCGCAACGGCCCAGAAGACCCCACCTGATCTCGCCCTTGGCCACTTCTCTGGCACCCACTTCTCTGGTCTCACCTCCAACCATGTCCACTCACCTCCCCTCAGCCACCTTGACCTCCTGGTCCCTGGAGGCCACTCAGCTGGCTCCCAGGCCAGGGCCATTTTCTCAACATCCCCTTATGATGTTCACATGACCTCCCCTCACTCATGGTGGCCTCTGCCCAAGGGTTCCCTTATCTGTGCAGCCTCTCTGATCATCTTATGAAAGTTACACACTCACACTCCTCTGCACATTTGACCCCGCTTTGTCTCTCTTCACAGCACTTGTCACTCCGCAGCATCATGGTATTTCTTCAACTCTGTATTTGACTTGTATTTGGCAGTTGTCCGACTCCCAGGATCATTGCAGTTGCGAGAAGGGCCTGCGTTTGATCTGTCTTGTTCAGTGATGTGTTCCCATAGCCTTGAAGAGTGGGTGGCCTGGCTCGCAGTACTCACTCGATACATATTTGTGGAATAAATGACTAATTAGCATTTAAAAACACTCCCAATATCAAAGTGAAATGGGGAAAAAAAATTCTCCACGAATCCTCACGCAACAACAAATCAAACTGTTTTCCACTGGATTTAACAAAACTTACTCGATTTTTAAAAATTGATTGTAATTGACTCTATGTTTGTATTGAAAACAATCTTGGGAATCGGTTTCCCGTTTATTTCGGTGCTAATTTGAATTCACTTTTCTGCCTGTTTTTAACCTTAAAGATGATTTCTCGCTGATTTTTTTTAATGGTGTACTCCGCAGGTTTGATTAGAGTTTTTGTTTGACGTACTAAGGAAATGCGCGCCCGCAGGCGGCCCCCTCAGGATCCGAAAGCCAAGGGCAAAGCTTGGAGGCAGAGCACAGATCCTGCAGGGTTCCCAGCGGGGCCCAAAGAGAACAGTAGGGACATGGGGCGCCCCGTAGCTGAAGTCAGTGAGGAAGTCAGCAACAGTCCATTTCTCATTTGTTTTGTGCAGGAAACAGAACACTTAAAGGCCAAAGGCGTGGGCACGTGGAAAGTACAGAATAGGGAAGGTCAGTGGAGCAAAGTGAAAGTTGGCTGTGTGATAAGGCTGCACTCCAGCCATGGACGAGTGAGCCTGCTGGGGGCCCGGTACATGAATGTCATTGGAGTGGGACCCACTTACCAGTCAGTTTGGGGATAATTCACCCAGCATTGCGCCGAAATGGTCTATTTTTGTTCTATAAAGCATTTGTCTAAGCAAATTAATGGTAGAGGGGTAAGATTCGGGAAAAATGATGGCTTCCAAACCCACTGAAAAGAGCCAGTTGTTTATAAAGACTGTAGCACATCTATTTTATATATATATATATATACATATATATATATATATATATATATATATATATACATATATATATATATATATATATATGTATATATATATATACTTCATGAGTGTGCCTTAGTGATTTGTTAAAACAGGTCCGTTTTCCTTTTGACAACATATTACCTATTCTTGTTACTGTAGGTGCTTGAGGATATTAGGGAAACAATTCTTTAAAAATACACCGTGACAAACAGTAGTAACTCAGATTCTCACCTGCTCCATTGCTATAGCCCCTCATTGTCAGTGACCCCTGCTGTTGGCTGTGTGGATACCTTGTTTTCTTGTGTGAGTCCTCAGTAGCAGATTTTAAAAATCCCTAAAATAAGGAATTAAGGCTTGAAAAGCCCAGTGAAAACTCCCTAGGTGGAGCAAAGTGTTTGCTCACTGGTATCCTAATGATGGTAAAACAGTGCTTCAAGGCAAGGGTGTTGCGTTTGTGGGTGCGCATGCGTGGTCCACGTGCTGCTTGTACATCAGCACTTTGCAGAAAGGGAGCCTAAGGATGCTAGGAAAATGTTAGGTCTGTGAAAGAAAGTATCCTAGGCTCATAGAAGATGCTGAATACCGTTACTCTCTTCCCTTGCCTGATGTCTACTAGATGGTGGGGTAGCAAATGTTTCTTGATCCCTACATTCCCTATGGTCCCCAGCACACCACTTTGTACATGGTGAACTGTCAATAAAATATTTCTTGAACTGCATCAGGTTTGTCTAAGTAGACCCTGATTCAGAGCCATCCCCCTAGTCATGCAAACTACAGAGGACATAAATAAATGTGAATAAAAGCCAGCCCTTGATTTCAAAGACTGGAGATTTAAATAAATAATTAAGTCTCTTTTTATTAAATATGTTTAATAGTGGTTAATAAGATAGCTGACGGTGTGGGGAGAACCCCTAAAAACCAACCTTCCAGTTCATGTATTTTTAAGAGCCCAAATCCCCAGGAACGAGAAAATTTAGCTAATCTTTCCAATCACATGGTTCCTCCCTCCCCACCCCCACCCATCTCCTTGGAATTACGTTATCGTGGCTCCTTTTAAAAGCTCAGAAGCCTTTTGAATTGGAGCCTCATTCAAAGGACAGTCAAGGGTCACCCTTGGAATATTAAAGGCGAGTGGATTACAGGAGAGGGAGGGAAAGGGAGCAGCTGTGCTAGGCGGAGCCCCTGTGCAGACCCAAGGCGGAAAATGCGAGAACTCCGGAGGAGCTGGTGTTAGCCAAGAGAGCTGCCGGAGGAAGCACCGTCCTGACCCGACCCACGGCGTTAGTGTCCGGCTCTTGCTGCTGCAGACTGAGAGGAAAGAAAAGGAAAACACATATCAGTGAAATCAATTAAGCATTGGCCTTTTGAACAGAACTAGAATGGTTCCTTCAGAGACTAAAAGCTACATGAACCTTGAAAAATTAAAAGCCAGGGACTGTTTTAATTCAAGGATCCAGTTCTGCAGAATTTATGGGGAGCTGACCAACACTCCTTTCTTAAAATAACAAGGGCTTAGGATTTATAAATTCCTTCTCAAAAGATGTCAAAGTGATTTAGTTTTCAAAATCTGTTTCTTGACCTTTCTTCCATCATTTATAGGTATTGATTCTTGGTTTTGTATTTTAAATAAAATCGATGAATATTTAGTGAGGGCTTATTATGTGCCAAGCACTGCCCTAATATTTGGAGTGGCTGGATACAGGGGCAGGCCCCCACTTCTCAGCAGTGGTTACTTACTGATTTGGGGGGGGGGGGTGGATCATGAATCCCTTTGAAAAATCTGATGAAGCTAAGATGCTTCTCCACAATAAAATGCGCACACACTCATCCTTCACAGGACAGCTGCAGACAGAGATGGGTATATATACATCTCCTATTATCACGATGCAGTGGGACCTATTCTAAGTACTGTTTGTGAATTACTTATTTATATGCAAACCCATCTCATGAGGTATGCATTTTTACTCCCATTTCCTCTCAGGGAAATTGAGGTGCAGAGAGATGTGGTAAGTCCTTTGCCTAAGGTTCTTCAGTGCATTGGAAGTGACGCCAGGTGCAAGCACAGGCTCTTTGCCCCAGTGCCCATGTTCCCGCCCTGGCAGTGCTGGCCTGGGGTCTTGCTAGGTCCCCATGAGGCTGACCACTACTGTTGCTGTGGGCCAAGGGGAGGGCATTTGTGCAAGGTAGACCCGAGGGTCACCCGATATTTTATCGCCACCTGGCAGAAAATCATCCTCGTAGAAGTGTGTGAATGGCACATTCTGTGGCTGCACAGTGCCTGTCCACATGCCAGGGACAGAGGAAGGCTGTACCCAGGCTGAACCGGGAGCGTCTGGCATGTTAAGCAGCTGGGTTTTGACCCAACTCGGAAGGTACCGTGATTAAGACCGTCAGCTTCAAAACTGGATTTTTAGGAATGTTAGTCTGTCAGCAGGGGGCAGAATGGATTTTTCTATTTGTTTATGGAAATTTGAAACTCTAGGGGACTGGATATTTTCTGAACAAAAAGTTTTTCTCCCCAGCTAGATGTCCTTTGCCATTCGGGATGGAACAATAGAATTAGATGTCTCCACATATTTAATGTATTATTCATTTAAATGAATATTTGCCTCTGAGAAAAAGGATAGAATTAGAACACTGGTAATAAAATCATATTTCTAATATGCTGTGCGTGTTTGCTGATACTGCCCCTGAATGACAGGAGAGCTAATTGTGTAGGAGCAGTGTTGGGCTCCCCTTAGTGAGCCTGAGATTCTTCCTGGCTGAACAAAGGGTATGGACAGAGCTTGGAGGCTTAGGCTCCGGGTGGGCGGGTCTTGGGCTCATCTGGGGCCACGCCCACAAGCTCCAGCGCTGATGTTATCTCCCCAGCCAGTGGTATCTTTTCTCAGGTTCAACCGAGTCTGGGGGAAAAACAACACTCTCCTTTTCCTCTTCAGTGTTGATATTAAATTCTTCCATTTTATCCCATGGTAAAAAAAAGTAACACAAGCGCACAAAGCCAAAGTCACATCTCTGGAAGCAGAATGCAAGTCAGTGTATATGGGTATGCAGTGTTAGACAGGAAAGACAGACAGGTGAGGACTCAGTTTCATATTGTGCAGTTTCAGACAGGATTAAATGTATTTTTAAACATTAAAACTATCAACCAAAGACAGTCCTTGTCTTCACCTTCCCTTCCTTCCTTCCAGCCGTCCTCACATTGATCAATCAATCAATCAATCAACCCAGACACATTTTTTGAGAGCTTATTTTGTATCAGACCCAAGAGCCAGAATTCTGAGACATGTTTGCCTACCAAAAAATTCAAGCATCTCAGCTGGAGAGGCGAAGGCTTAAGTATTTTGGAGAAGTAAGTGATTAACCAATGGAAAACTGTCATGAGTTTATTGCATCTGTGATACATCGCAAATAAGTAATACAGACAGAACTGTGAAACCCTGTCCCCAAGTATATTGAAAACTCCATGTTAAATGGATGAGCCACCAATATGGTGGCTAAAAGCTTGGAGTGGACACTTTGATCCTTCCTTGTCTCCCTTGGGGATCCTGGAGGCACCTCCCTAAAACCCTCAGTTCAGTGCTCGGTTTCAAAATTCTGAAAACTAGAGGCAAAGTCTTTCCATTCTGTGAACTGACTATGTCATCCACTTTTGCAAAAGTTTGCAAATATTGAGATTGTATGTATTAAGTACCTCCAGAAAGGAAGCATTTTTAAGACAGAGATTGGTTGTTCTCTCTTTGTACCTTCAAACCACTAAATGCAAGTTCACTTTAATTTGAGTTGTATTCTAATTAAATCCTGATGCCTATTTGAAGCCAACAGATCATGAGGAATCTATGGATATAGGGTATATGTATACCATGTCAATACCACTGCATAACCCCATTATCAAAAGACCAGATATAGATGAGCCTGAATTGAACTTTTATTGATGCTTTTTCATGAAGGCAGCAGAAATTGAATTGATGGTGCTATTAGGTTGTCAAATAGCAGTGTCTCCCTTTTTTTCCCAGATAAGAATACATGAAGCATCATCCACACAGTCATTAAAACTTCTTGGGGGCAAAAGAGCTATAGAAGTTCAAGGTGATGGTCTAGATGTGTGTCTAACTGCACACTAGATGCTTTGTAGAAGTCCAGAACTTGCAGACTCCCATTTGATTGATTATTACATTGTTATTCCAACATACAGATTTGTACTGATGAGCTGTGTTGTTTGCTTTTTTGCTTGTGTTTAGATACATCTGTGTCTCATGCTTTAATCTTTAATTGGAATCATCAATAAATGTGTTGATACTTAATGCTTGTCAACAAGCATATATAAGCATAGTTAAGCCAGCATAAGCATAATTAAGAAGATGTGGCACTCATGGTGGGGCTGGGGGAGAAATAGGGACCCTCGGTGGTGACTGGGAAGAAGGAGGTTGCTTGTCTGAGGTTCAAGCAAAAGACAGACTCTTAAACTAAGCCCACATGTACATTTAAATGAAATACCATTTTCTGACATCAAGGCAAATCAGATATTCTGCAGTCCTATTTTTTTCATTTAAACATGATTGTGAGCATTCACCTTAACTAAATAACTCCTGGATAAAATTTTGGGGATTGGTGGGGGAAGCAAATAGTGTAACTTTCCAGAGCATCTTCTCTAGAGGGGACCCTATTTCACTCTATAATGACTGGTCTACTCCCAAGACAACATTCATCTAATTGTGGGTCAACATCCAGTATGGTGGGTTGTGTTGCAAGTGGCCTAGATTACATTTTTTACACACAACTGTTGTGTCCTTTCTGGTAGATAATGGTAGTCAGTAATGGTTAGAGATGGGTGAAGTCTTGTTACATTCCCAGAGACTTGCTACCTGGTTACAATGAAAACAAGCTCTGAGGCCAAGAGGTGCCATCCATACAGGTATTTATTGAGCACACTTTTATTAGCAAATAATCCCCAAATCATTTATTCAACCTATCTGAAAGCTTAATAAAGTCATAATTCTCTATCGTTTTAGGTGAACCTAGAATACCTTGTACAGAAGTTCTGTTAAGGCAGATATGGCAAGATTTTAGAAGCCAGATCTGTTTCTCCCACAGTCAGCATCATGCAACTAGAACTCTCTGACCCAAGGACTGGACATGGACAGTTTAGGGATCAAGCCATAGGCCACAGGGACTTGCTAGATTCTTAATATCTTTTGGTTGCACTCAAGGGAGGGAAATGCCTCTAAACTATTTTAGCCAGTACATATATCTCGAATATGACTAACCAAATGAAAACTCATTTCTAGCCTCCATTAATACTGGTCAACAAGTTATTTATCTCACTCAAATTAATATAAATTATACTAATTAGCAAAATGCTGGGTGAGGGTTGTGGTAGACCGTGAATGGAGGTAGCTGAACAGTGGGTGGTACCCAAGCCTGAGATAGGGTCTTTCTGAGGAAATGGTAAGTAACCCTGAAGCATGAATGTTGATTAAGGCAACTGACTGAATCTAAGATTGAGCTCAGAGGTCAGAAAACCTTTTCCGTAAGGAGGCAGAGAGTAAATATTTTAGGCTTTGCAGGCCAATTAGCAAAATCAAGACTGACCCCTGAGGAGAGCTTGGAGAGGCAGCCGCCTTCAGGCAAAGGCAAGTCCTGGGGGAGAACTCAGCTGCAAGTCATCTCAGCCAACATCCCTGGCAGCTGGGAAACGAGCGTGTTAGTGGTAAGAGGGGATCTGGGCGGCACACCACAGCATCCATGACAGTATCTACTTCTGTTCCAACTGGACCCATGGCCAATTGGATGCCTCAATGTGGGTAGTAGTATGGTGGAAGATGGTCTCTCTGTGTAATACTTTCTATCTTTCTAAACATACTCATATATATTATCTGTGCGTCTTCTCACTCAAGTCTCACAGTATCCCCCTTGAGAAATATAGAGCTATGTTGGTATGGAAACCAAGATGGGAGAGAGAGTGATTCGTCTGTGGTCATGGACCCCAATGTTTATACCAGTGCTATCAACAATAGCCAAACTATGGAAAGAGCCCAAATTTCCATCGACTGATGAATGGATAAAGATGTGGTGTACACATACAATGGAATATTACTCAACCATCAAAAAGAATGAAGCCTTGCCATTTGCAACAACATGGATGGAACTAGAATGTACTATGCTAAGTGAAATGAGTCATTCAGAGAAAGACAAATATCATATGATTTCACTCATATGTGGAATTTAAGAAACAAAACATATGAACATAGGAGAAGGGAAGGAAAAATAAAATAAGATAAAAACAGAGAGAGGGGCAAACCATAAGAGACTCTTAAGTGTAGAGAACAAACTGAGGATTGATGGAGGGGTGGTGGGTGGGGGGATGGGCTAAATGGGTGACAGCCATTGAGGAGGGCCTATTGGGATGAGCACTGGGTGTCATATGTAAGTGATGAATCACTGGGTTCTACTCCTGAAACCATTACGCTGTATGTTAACTAATTTGAATCTAAAAATCAAAACAAAACAACACAGTTGGAATATTGGGTTGAGGAAGGAAATCCAGCTTGGTATCAACATTTTGCTGTGAAAGTCTATTGTGAAATGAACAAGGGTATATACGTTCAAGCTTTGTAATTAAGTTCCTTATAATGTAAATTTCATCTCTTGAGTATTTGCTAAAAAACGTGGGTTTTTCTGCTTTTCTCAAAACAATTTTTATTTGCAGTTTAGGAGGTGACATTTAAAATTACTGGGGTGCCTGGGTGGCTCAGTCCGTTAAGGCTTTTGACTCTTGGTTTCGACTTGGGTCATAATCTCACGGTTCATGAGATCAAGCCCCATGTCAGGCTCTGTGCTGACAGTGCAGAGCCTGCTTGGGATTCTCTCTCTCGGTCTCTCTCTCTGCCCCTCCCCTGCTCTCTCTTCCTCTCTCTCTCAAAACAAACAAACAAACAAACAAACAAACTTTAAAATTAAATAAGCAGTGGTGGGTGAATTTACGGTATTTTTAGTGTTTTAATCTTCATTAATTTTCAAAGTTTTCACAATAAATATATATACTTACATCAATAGAAAAAAATTATAAACTGTGGTCTTATTTCCAAAAGTCAAAAAGAATGTCTTTTTAAAACTTATTGAGAGAACTAGGAAATAATGAATGGTAAGAAAATAGAAATTCCTTGTAACTTTTGAGGGAAAGTTTCTTCAGTACATTAAATATCATAATGAGAACCAACAGACTTAGTAATATTTGGTAATTGGTAAAAAAAAAAAAATAGATAAAGTTGTTTAACTTCATGACTAAGGTAACAAAATTCACACTTGAAGTTTTCTTTCCCCAAACCCATGAAAGTCTAGTTTTATCATCTTAATTATCTGTGATTTTGATTTTACCTCTTCTCAGCGGGAGAAATTAAATATGAAATATGATGTTGTCTTTGCATCTTAAATTGGCTGTAGGTAATTTGCATCGACCTTTTTCCTAAATTGAAATGTGTGGGGGGGGGGGCGATACATTATTTTCCTTTTTAATGGATATAATTTTTCTGTTGAATTCTAGAAATAGATCTGTTGAGTATTACTTTGCCATACACTGGCACTTTGCAAACAAATGAATTGTTTCCCTGGATTTTTGAAGCCTGCCTGTCTTATTTACATTTTCCTCAAAGCTTTCAGATTGCCTGTTTCATAGTTAGTTTGTATGTACATAAAAATATGCTGGACCCAGTTCAAGCTCGGTTTAGATGGGCGCGGGTATTTCCACCGCGTGGCTGCCACTGGACACGGATGCTTTGCTGAGTTAATCATCTCGCTATCTTTAGTTTCTCTGACTATAAAATGAGGATGATTATGCTTACAAAAACTCTGTTGGTTAAATTATTGCAGGCCTTTAGCTGAATTATCTCTTTGTTTATCAGGGATTATTGATGACAGCCCAGTGAAAGCTCAAGCTGAATTCTCTTTCCTCATACGGTGCCCTCTATTTGCTCTTCCAATAAAGGGTTTACAGCAGAAATATATGGGGACATCTTTATTTAAAAATTATATTAAAGGACACCAGGAATTAGTATCTGATGATAATATATATGGTTAGTATGTGCTAAGTTGTATGTGACCATGTAGAAATAAACTGTAAGGAATATTAGGAAAAAGCTATTCGAATCTGGAAAGCATGGGGCAAATGTGTACTTGCTGAAGCCTTCTGGCTTATAATTGCAGCATGGTTGACAATTAGAGCTCTAATTTACATTAGCTGTGATCTAAGTGGGTACATTCTAAAATGAATTTCGTGGGGCGCCTGGGTGGTCAGTTAAGCGTCAGACTTCGGCTCAGGTCATGATCTCCTGGTTTGGGGATTTGAGCCCCATGCTGGGCTCTGTGCTGACAGCTTGGAGCCTAGAGCCTGCTTTGGATTCTGTGTCTTCCTCTCTCTCTCGGACCCTCCCCCCACCCCCACGCTCTGTCTCTCTGTCTCTCTCAAAAATAAATAAACATTAAAAAAATTTTTAAATGAGTTTTAGGAAGCGCCAGATCCATTGGATAATACAATAGAGAGAGATTACAAGGAAAAGTCCTTCCTTGGCCAGATGATTTTTTTTTAATTTATTTATTTAAATTCAAGTTAGTTAACATACAGTGTAGTATTAGTTTCAGGAGTAGAATCCAGAGATTCATCACTTACATACAACACCCAGTGCTCATCCCAACCAGTGTCCTCCTTAATGCCCATCACCCATTTAGCCCGTCCCCCCCACCCGCCTCCCCTCCAGCAACACTCAGTTCGTTCTTTGTATTTAAGAGTCTCTTAGGCTTTGCCTCCCTCTCTGTTTTTATCTTATTTTTCCTTCCCTTCCCTTATGTTCATCTGTTTTGTTTCTTAAATTCCACATATGAGTGAAATCATATGATATTTGTCTTTGACTGACTTATTTCACTTAGCATAATACACTCTAGTTGCATCCATGTTGTTGCAAATGGCAGGATTTCATTCTTTTTGATTGCCAAGTTGTATTCCATTATATATATATATATATATATATATATATATATATATATACACACACACACACCATATCTTCTTTAATGGCCAGATGGTTCAGGGAAAGCGAGGTTAAGCAGAGCTGAATCGGTTTCTTTCCCGGTAGACTCTTCTGTTGAGTTTTCCATGTGGGTAGGATTGCAAAACTCTGTTATGTAGAATATCCTTGGGGCAAGCATTCTGTGGACTGCACTTTGGATAAAGTACTGTTTTATTCCAACCTTTTCATTTCCTAGATAAGGAAATTGAGGGTGGTGGTGGTCACATGATTCGCTAAGTTTACATAGACAATGAACCTGAACGCAAACCTGGATATTTGATGCTATCTGATGTCCTGTCTACTACACTGTGTCGCCCCATTGATTGTGGAACCACGAGCAGTGTTGGACAGAGAAGTGTTTTGTTCCTAAAGTCTGCAGGGAGAAAGATACTACACACAATATGCTCTGGGAACAGTTGCCCAAGGTTTTAACACCCTTCAGGGTCCATAATTCAAGTTCTGGGAAAACCCATGAATTGCTAAATTTATAAGCCTTCGTTTTTCATCCAGTACAGTATAAAAGGGTGCTGTGCTTTGGAGACGAATCTGCTGAAGTTCAAAATACACCTTTACTTTATTAGCTGTGTGGCTTTGGGACAAGTTATGTAGCTTCTCTGAGCCTCAGGCCTTTATCCCTCACATTGGGGACTAATACCTTGCACGGTTTGGGTGACATTACATACATCTGAAATGGCTCTCTTCATTCGATACACGGGACCTAATTTTGTTCTTTAACAATGCCCAAATGAGATTTAAAGAATTGCTGGGTGGTTCTGGTGTTAATTGCAGCCCTTTCATTGTAGGATGTGGTGAAATTTTTTCTTCACGTTTTGTGAATGGAACCTACCTCTCTCCTGCTTCTTCTCCTCTCAGCGTCTGGCTCTGAGGTCTCTGGTGACCCTTGTGAGTCAGCATGTATTGGCACATGCTGACACATGCCATGTCCTATTCTTGAATCTACTCACCACTCTTCCATATTGACCCAGTCATGTTTCTTCTGTTGGGGCTGATAAAAGAGTTTCAGGGAAGTCCCAACTCCTTCGACTGTGGTTGTGACAATTGCAGATTTTTAAGCGAGAAGTCTTCACCCCTTCTATTTTTTGCCAGCATTAGCTATTTCCGTTCCTGGGTGCTGCTGCAGGGATCCTTGTGCAGGTTGAAGATGCGGCTTTCTTACATTCCTGCGAGCGTCTGTGTTGGCGCTTGTTGGAAAATCCTTTCTTCGCTCTGGCAGAAAGGATTTTTACAGACTGCCATCCCTTTTGGCAGGGGAGAATGACTTCCAAGCCGAGAGCTGCTTGAAAGAGGCACTCCCTCATCACTTATGACTGTACTCAGTGGTTACTGCTTGTGACACATTTTCAAATGGACCCCCCAGTGGCTGCAGCTGTGATTAAAAGCTGTCTGCTCTCTGCCTCACTGGGGGTTTGCTGTTTAACCATGTCGTGCACATATATATATCTGGGCTACAGCTGCATCTTGGAAAACGTAAAGTGTTTTGTAAGATAAAAAAATCAAATGAGTACCTGAATGGCAGACTCCTGAATTTTCTAAGCTCGAGTCACTGAGAGACACTACTTGGGAACCTAGCCCTGGATGAGGTACATAAAAGTCATTTAAGGAAGAGGAGCTAATGGTCAGTGAATGTATACCATCTGCCAGCACATGCTCCGCACACATAGGCCGACCTGAACATCTTAAAGATTTAAGTGCTCTTGAACTTAGCAGTTGCATTTCGGCTACCCTCTGTGCTCAGGATTCAGTTTGACCATTCACAAGTAAAACAAGAACAGAATATTCTTTTTCTTTTTCTTTTTTTTTTTTTTTTTTTTTTGGTAAGACTATCCAGATACCCCTGATATGTGAATAACCACATTTAGCTTCTCATGAGGGTTTTAAATGCCATTCTAAACATAAGTTTACCATGAACACTACCTTAAAAAAACATTCAAATGAACAGTGCGCCCTCAGAGATAGGGTGTGCCTTTGAAAGGCACAGGTCACAACCCTTCCTCTAGATTAGAGAGATTGAGTATGCAACATTTTAGAAAGCAAAAATGTACTAGAATTTAAATCTGGGCTCTTTGCTGCATATGAGGAGGACACTCACCAAAAGCATAAGGTGAAGGAGGGCTCCCATCCCTATCCTCTGGGCCCCACTCACTGAATCAGAAGAATCCAAATGCACCTTTTCTTAGATGCATAGGAAGGAAACTTGGGGGACATAGGAGAATTTTGCATCCACTTTCCCCCTGTGCCTGCCTCCCCACCCCCCCCCCCCCCCCCCACCCCCCCCGTCCCCGAAAGTCAAGCGCTCCAAATCTCGGTGACCAAAGGCAGTCAATGAAATGCTAATCTATCACCAGCAAATTTAGGCTGACAATACTGTGAATCGACCACATTGATGACATTGATTATATTTCAAATATTTACAATATGGTGAGACAAGCCTAATTTATTTTCGAAAGAGTTCAAGGTAGGTATCACCGATTCAGAGGGGGGAAACAATGGAGAAATGTTTGTGGTTGCTATCTGCAATAATCTGATGCTGACAGAGAGTAGTATTTTATTTAGTAATTAACAGTGTAAAGGGGAGAGGAGCTGTCATGTTGGTTCTTAAGCTGGGGAATGTGATGAAAGATGATATCTACGATCTCATCCTTTCCACTTGTTTAGGATTGTCAGGATGAGAAATGTCAGCATTATGAAAGCTCGGCTCTGCTCTTGATATGATAAAACCCTTCAAAAGCCAGTCTTTCTCTCCCTGGTCCCCCTCCTTTCCAGCTCTCTCTCTCTCTCTGCACTTGCTTTTTTATTTATCCTGTTTTGTTAGATGGCAGAAATATAATTCTTTTCTTTCTTCCTATTATAAGCCACCATTTTTGTTTTATTATATGTTTCACAACCCCTAATGCCCCACTGAAAATTACCTTGTTAAATGACAGTGTTTCGAAGCCATGAATCCTTTCCACCATTCCCTCAGAGGTTTGAAACAGTCAACAGACTGTAAAGAATAAATAATAAAAAAGTATTGATTATTTTGATGACTGTGAGATTCAATTAAGTATTAATTTTGCCCTCCAGTGGACCTATCAAGGTATTCAAAAGGGAGGATTCGGCTCAGCTAAATGCGTGCTGAGTGCTTCAGCCTTAAATAGGGAGAAAATGTGTTTACCTACAGTATTTGAAGAAGAAGTGCATTGATGCACAGAGTCCAATATTTAAGTGCTGTGCACATTAAGCCCTGGTGACAGTGACATTGTTTTCAGTGGTATGAGTATTGACTAAAGAAGTGCATTTGATGACAGCTTAAACTATTTGTATTGATTAACATTTTCATAGATTATCATGTGTCATATCAAATTCACTTTTCAGGCATGAATACATTAAAAAAAAAATCACCACAGGCATACGGCAACCAATGTAACGATGGGACAAGAGAGCATGCCGCCCCACCAGCTCCCGTGCTGGTCACCTGTTTCCTGCTCAGGAACCATTTAGGCATGAACTTGGCAATAAATACCTCCCAGATAATGCAAAAAGGGCACTTCCTGCTTTTCTTTTCCTTGTGCACCCGACGTTTGTGCCAAAACAATATCATGCATCTTAGTTTGCAAATGGAATAGCAGGCTATCCTTGGAAAATACTTCTGATCCTAAGGCGCCTTCCTAATGAGCTGAAGATAAAGCAGATTTAAATTATTGGGGGTGGGGGGAAGTTTGTCTTTTTCGGAGGTGATTTTTGTTTCCTTTTTCTTTAATGCTCCGGGCGTATGATGCTCTAGGTATCGGAAGTATTGAACACAGTTTGTAAGTATTTTTTTCCAATTTCTTTAAAAAAATTTTTTAAACCAATTTTTAAAAAAATCGATTTTGCTGTGTATTGTTTGCTTTAAAATGTTCATTTGCTTTGGGGTCAGCTTCACTCCCAAATCTGGGACCAGGGAAGTCAACTTCTGAGGGTACTGATGCAATTTACATGAGAAATCTCTTTTATTCCATTGAAAGCATTTTGAGGACTCTTTTCTCCCTATCTCTTTTCTCTGCTCTGGGGATAGGGTTTAATTGCTTCTCCCCCAGGGAGAGTGCTTCTTAAAATAGCCCGTGGTTCCTCCATAGGGTGCTTCTTCCTTTTTAGTGTGTTGCTGAAGTACAAACCCAGCATTTCTTTTTTCTTACTGCATTAAAGACGGAACAAGGTGTAAAAACATTCGCACAAAAAGCACATCCCACAATTAAAGCTGTGTTGGTTTAGGTGGCTTTCAAAGAAGTTTTTTTTCCCTTCTTCCCTCCGAAGCTTCCTGAATCTCTCACATGCTAGTTGAGCTTTAATAGGGTGGGGAGTAATGGAGAACTCCTCGGATCTGTAATAGCTCTTCACTTGACTGCAGCCAGCAATAACAGCGGGAGCAGCCAGAGATAAGAGAGAGAGGAGAGAGGGAGAGTGTGTGTGTGGAAGAGAGAGAGAGAGGAGAGAGGGAGAGGGAGAGAGGACACGCACACTAAAGCTGCCACTTTTTTTTCCTCCCCTTCACTCTTTTCCCCCATCCTAGGATCCAATGATAGCTGGACAAGTCAGTAAGCCCTTGCTGTCAGTGCGGAGTGAAATGAACACGGAGTTGAGAGGTGAGGACAAGGCTGCTACTTCAGACAGCGAGCTGAATGAGCCCCTGCTTGCGCCTGTGGAATCTAATGACAGTGAGGACACTCCCAGCAAGCTCTTCGGTAAGTCTGTCTAGGTATTTCATTTCAGCCCTACCATCTTGTCCAGAAGAGCGATCCACACCCCCCCCCCCACCCTTTCCCTGTTGTTCATTCCATTTTCTTGTAAGTGCTAAAGAGGAGCTTGGCATCTTGGAGGGGCCAAGCCACCGGGAGCCCACTCCGGCCGGCTAGCAGGGTGTCCTGCAAACTTTTCCCAGCAAGGAACTTCCTCACTGCTCCTTCGGGCTTGTCTGATATTGCCAGAGTCCCTGGGCTAGAAATTATTTAAAAAAAAAAAAAGAAGAAGAAGAAGAAGAAGAAGAAGAAGAAGAAGAAGAAGAAGAAGGAAAAGAAGAAGAAGAAGAAGATGGTAATAATAATCAGGAAATCAGTTCCATTGTGAGAATTGGTTAACATTTATTGAATAAATATCGACTTGGTTTCTGGTTGCTTTGCAGCCTTTTGTTAAGGGGAAGGAGAGTAAAGAGTTATTATCTGTAGTCAAAAGATGGAAGGGGGAACTGAGAAATATCAATACAAGCCTTTCTGTGCCAGGTAAACAAAGGTGGCCATGGGAATTGCTGGGAGATCTAACATTTTGTAATCACAATTAGAATGAGTATCTCTTCTTCTAAAAGGTGAGTGGGGAAGGAAAATAGGTCCTGTGCGTCCCTCCCCTACTGCCTCTTGCCTTGACCAGATGTTTATAGCCTCATCCTAAATGTGGAGGCAGCCCAGGACCTTTCAGGAATCTTTGTTCCATAAACAAAACAAGAGCAAGCAGAGTGCCACTCCAGCAAAGACATCTGTCATTCAAACAGATGACACTCTGTAAGCCAACTCAAGCAACTGTGATCTCTAATCAGAAAGGGGAGCGGGTTGTTGAGGCGCGTGACTGAGTGATGGATGGTGATAGATGTCTGTGCTGGAGGAGCACTTTATGGGATAGAGTGACATTAGGTTTTCAGAACACTTCCTCCTGAAACGCTTGCTTTTAATTATTTTCAAGTGCTTACATGCTGATAACACTGGATAAGCGCGTGTACACCTTAACCTGTTTATATACATGTGTAAACTAACCTGATATATACATCTGATTATATATGTATATATCAGGCAGACCACTGCTGGGGCTCAGTTTAAAAACATAGTCGTGTGCCTGAACTTCAAAGAAAAACAACACTATGGCACAGACTGCTTTGTTGAGAAAGTCATTAATTCAGCTGAAAAAAAAAATAAGCTTAATTTTTTTAGCCTCCAGGAAGAAAGCAGCTTCAATAGTTTGGCAACTTGAGGCCAGCTTCAACAGAGGATCTTTTCTCTGATTTGAAACACTCACTCAGTCAAACATGAGAGTGGAGTTGCAGAAAAACTTTCTGTTTCAGATTTTCTATTGGTAAAATACTGTTTTACAGTTATGAGGCTAACAGATCCCAGTTTCAAGAAATTCTGTCATATTACCCTGTTGTGGAAAAGCAGCTGTTCCACGCATATGGGTTTTCTATACGTCGGCATTAAGGTTTTAGCATTTTCCCTGTGAGGGAATATTTTGTTGCAGAGCAAGTTTTTACGTGTGTGGGGAGAATCATGTCCTAGAACACTCCTTGCGTTTCAGGGGGTTAGTGAGAGAAGTCAGATAAAATTATAAATTACAGAAAAGCAAGGCCATGCATGCTTCTGCCTCTCTGATGTCGAGTATCCTAATCCCAGGCCCTTTGACTTGTGAAAAGTAATCAGCTGTGAATTCAACAGGACTGCGGATCCTGGATTACTTGTTCCTAAACTTTGCCTGTATTTGAAAAAAGTAAATGCATTTTTGTAGACTTTCACCTAGAACCCCAACTTGTTTCCTTTTTCCTTCAAGTCAACTAATAGAGGAGTAATTAACATGGCTTCTCAATGTTTATTTCGATTTTCCACTGTTGGAAATTGTTGCAGATTTGTTATGTCACTTCTTACCAATTTGCACATGCAGAGAAATAAGCTTAAAAAAAAAAACCTAGGAGGGCCAAAGAAATTCGAATTGAGTTCACTGAAGACACGTGTGAAGTGGAGTATTTATGGGGAATACTAAGGAATCGTAGTTTAGTTCAGAAATTGTAGTAGGTGTTAGAGTATGCCCATATTCACGTTCACATTTTCCACCTCTGAATTTGAGAGAGGGGACCCACCAAAACCTGCATCTTATATCTGATATTCCTTATGTATCCACTTCATTTTATTTGGCCTCTGGAGTGCTTTTAAAACACAATGAGAATATTTTCCATTCTTCAGTGAAGAAGCAACCAGTAGATGAACAATTTTGAAAACTTGAGGAAAAAATGGGAGACAGCCTAAGACAGAGGGACTAGGACATCCATCGGAGGAAGCACCCAATGTTCTCGGGGCTTCCTTCGCTATTGGGTCCATTATGCTGTCTCCTGTTAATACGACTGGGACTTAGCCTTAGAAATTCCAGTTTATGTAACTGACTAAAACTTTCTAGAAGAATTCTCCCCCAGAATTTTTAGCAACTTTGGCCACACCTAATGGGTGATAATTTAATGGACCATCAGCTTATTTGACATGAATACGCTCAAGTGTTTTGGTTCTTATACGTAATTTTCATTGCACTCATTCCTTGACAATGAAGAGTTACATTTTTTCCTGAAAAACTAAGAGCATCCAGATTTATCTCCCAACAATGATTTTCTAATGCACTCTCTCCAACCATCATTGTCATAGCCTACACACTGCATTATTGAAAACTGTGTTTCGGTAATGAAAGGAGCAGATTAAGACAAATCGTGTGCATCTTGATTTGTTTACTTTTGTGGAGAGACATTCCCCAACAACAGGAGACAGGCAGAACTCCGTTGTGTACTGTACCTGAAATTTCAGTCTTGATGGATTCCTTTGGAGTTGTTCCCCCTTCTGTTTCTTGTTGAAATTAGCAGTCCACAGGGCAAGTCTGTTTCTCTCACAGTATGGGCACCTTCAGCCCAAAACTGCAGGAGAAAGGCTAATACTGATGCCCTCTATGGGTAAACAAAGGAAATTCCAGGAACCATTGGGTCTTTTATGCCTCTCTTAAATTGCACCCTCTGCTCTTAACAGCATCCAAAGGGAAACATACTGTGCAGAATGTTTCAGTGCTCTGTGCAGCTCAGAATATACCAGAAGGAGAACCCAGAAGCCATATGCCAGCTTCAGCAGAAAGTTCAGAACAGGGCCCTTGTGTTTTATAAAGTAATTACATCAGAGATAACATTTTGCTTAACTTGAACAGCTATGGAAACTCAAGTACACTTAGGAGAGATGAATCCGCATTTCATTGAGAAACGTGTGGTTAGGTAGTTCTCTGTGATATCATTAAGTGGTGCATTATTTATTCTCGGAAAGCTGGTAGGATAACTGTCTCCTTTTTCGGTCCGTGACTGTATTATGCTGAGCTCTGAGCTGTAAGGGAACTGTATGGAGGAGAACAGACTTGGATATGAGGGGGTCGTATCAGAGAATCTGGCTCTGTGTCTCCCTGTGTTTCGGCTGCGAGATCAAATGAGTGATGCCATGCAGGACCAGGCATTTAATATGTGACTGGTGATGTACATATTCGAAACCATTCTCCAAACCGGCCTTTGGCGAACAATCTCAAAGGGAAGAGGTTGCTGTGTTTCTCTAGTGACATTTATAGCACTGTGTCAATGTGGTGCCTCATTTTTAGTTATGCTCATCAAGAATTCAGTGTTCCACATTCAGTCACATTGGATGCTAAAATTCAAATGGTAGCATCAACAACTTGGTCAGGAGGATGGCCACGGAAAGGATAAAAGTAATATATACCCCTAGAAAAATATCTGTACTAAAGTTTTGCCATGCAGTCTCAGCTGAAAAAGTGAGACCACATAAAACAGGCCCTAAATATTTTCTCCCATATATATTTGAAATTTGAAAGATGATTTATTAACAGTGTTCCTCCTGGGAGTATTTTTATTGTTTCAAGATAAACCTCATGATTGCTTTCCTCAAAGTCCCAACTACCTCGGGTGGCCGGGTTAGTCTGTGGCTTGCTGTTCAGTATTATCGTACTGTACATGAACTGGGCCCACAGCTCGAAAGCCTTGAGCTGAGATGTAAACAAAAACCCATTTATAAACATCGCACCCGAGGTAAAAAGCGATGGTTGGTTTTCTGTTATGATCTTGTGGTTTTCTAGTCTAAAAGAGATTGCATATAATGATACTTATGAACGTGGGTATTTTCAATGTCATTTATCTGTGAACTTTTGGAAAAGGGTTGAAAGTTGGATGAGTGGTTCTTCCTTGCCAGAAAATGTGCTATCTGTAGGGGTTTTCTTTTCCTTTCCTTTCTGTTATCTTTCTCATAAGAAACGTACATTATAAGATTTTTTTTTTTTTAAATTGCCATCCAGTTTGACTTGATTAGAATTTATGGCACTGGAGTTGTTTTCAATGACAAAAGGATAAAGGACTAAATTGTCTGTCACCCCTTGAGACAGTGGTCTCTGCAGGTCAGCATGGAGGTCATTGGTAGGGCATTATGGGGACTGTACTTTGTGGTATGCTGCCTGTGTGTAAGTGGGAGCCTTCATTACGGAATCACTGTCTTTATTACTTTATTTAAATGTCTCTCTCAAGGTTCCAATGCCTGGGACGTTTATAATATTCTGATAAAATATGCTGGGGCCGGTAATCAGTATATAGGGCTTAAGCCCCAGAAGGATTTAGCTGGGAGGCGATGAGGAAAATTCCCCGGAGAAATATATTTATTTAACCTATGCATCATGCTTCTATATTTTTTAAAAGTTTTGATATTCTGCTCGTGGAAGATTTTTCCTATTTTTCACTGAAGAAAGTGTGTTTTGTTAGGGAAATATGAAGGGAGTATATTTTTAAATCAACTAAATGACTTGGATAATAGATTCTATGCAAAAATAGTTACTGAAAAGAAACCGAAAGAAATCTGTATTTATGTAAGTAAATGAGGTGCATGATAAGGTATGGCTTAATGGGCTGTTCTCTGACTACTGAGGGGAAAAATGCACATTGAGATACATTTCTGAACATTGACGGAAACCTTACACTCTTAAGCATTTCTTAAAAAAGACTCCGGGGTGTGTGTGGATAAATTCAGTCTTAGTGGGTTTTTCCCCCTAGAATACCACTGTAATACTGCCTGGATAAGTAAATCTGCTTTAAGTAGCGTTAATGTGTAAGTTTTGAAATAAAAATAAATCCATGTAACATAGCGCTGATGTTCAAACTTTTTAACAGATCTGTTCGTGGAGCTATGCTCATTTCTGAGTGACTCTTTAATGGAGGACGGTGCACACTACGTGACATAAGATTCAGTGGGGACTCTCTCAGTGGCTCCCTTTTCTGTTTCTGCCATGCCTGGGGGGCTCAGGTCAGACATCTGTTTAAAGAAGAAAGTTCAATATTGCCACGTCTGAAGATGCTCTCTGTGCTAACACATTAGCAAACCAAAATGCTGATACGGTTTTACATTTTTCTTTTATCTCGATGGCTACGATTCTCCTGTTTTGTTGTTGTTGTCATAAGGTCCTATGTAGAATTGGAAATAAGACGAAGTAATAGACATTGCATTAATCTGCACATCCACCCCTTCCAGTGATCTCCTTTTGGTCTTTTCAGTGTCTTGGATATTTCTGACTTAAAGGTTACAGGGCATTACAGTGTTTTTGTAGTTCACCCAGACCAGTTTATATCATAATTAATAAGTAGAGGGGCATTCCAGATTCAGGCTCGCAAGGCTCAGCCTTAAGTAGATTGCCTTCTTTCTCAATTACCTGATTTAATCATAGAGTTAGCATTATTCTTGTAAGAATTGACCAAATAAAAATTTCCCCCACTTGACAAATGAGACTTAAGTGAGGATTTCAAGGGGACCTGGCTTGCTGTTACTCAGTAAACAAATAATTTGTGAGAGGGCTGGTTCTTTCTTTGGTTGGTGATCTGGCTGGTTTATGTTTGGGGATTAATAATACATCAGACATTCACACATTGAAAAGAAAGTAGATGTGAAGGGTGCTGTTCTGCTACTGCGCTGCTCCCGATTATCCGGGCCCTTCCCCGGGTCCCGAGACCGGCCGAAGAGCAATCACATCTGCCCAAATCTGCACCTGGCTCTACTTAACATGTTTCTTGGTTTTCTTATGCTAAAGAAAAGGATAGCAAAGTGTTTATACCAAGCTGGCATCCTGTCAGGGGGCAATCTGTGTAAAGTTTCCCGCTGTCAGGTTAATAAATTTTTAAAAAATATCCAAAGGCAGAGGTAGCTGGAGAAAGCTCCCAGTAACACCTGCCATTCTCCAGCAGATGGGCTTCTCTTTAATATCCAGCGTGGCTCTGGAATTTTCTTGTTTGTTGTCTTCCGAGGTTCTGTACTTCGCTGGGGTTTTTGTTTGGCTTTCCTTTTATTAATGACGTTTCGGTCTTTCTTTTAAAATGGCTATCCTTTAAAATTTCAAACATCTTCTTCTTAGAAGGAAATAAGTGAGCGTAATTTGTTTCAGTCTGGTATTTGCAGTCGAACATACACCTTCATGCTATGAGCCTGAACTAGCTTCTAAACCGGTCAGCATTGGACTTTTCTTTGGGAATACCTCCGAGTAACATTTATATTAAAATCCGTTCGTTCATAAAGGAGTATCTGGGCTTTGGGTGTGTGGGGGCTTTCAAGGATGCCTGTGTGTTACTCATGTTGACCTGACTCAGTCTTTTACATGTAAGCTCCCACCTTCTGATTCTCAGAGTTTATACAAATATGAACCAAGTGTGGACTAGTTTGGTAACACCTCTTACTCTATGTTGTGACAAAGAGCCAAAAATGGACTAAGCTTTTTTAATGTGAACACAGAGGTCAGCAAGAACAGCACTGACTCTCTTTTGGTTGAAGACAGTCTTTCGTTCTCAGAGAAATGGAAATAAACTTTGTTTTGTTAAGCATTCAAAGATCGTTTTTAAAAAACCACCTTATAAAATTGTACAGCTCCTGACATCTCTTCGTAAAATTAAGCTGCTACTTCTAAAAAACAATCCTGGTATGTTATATGAATGTCTATATTTTATTTGAGAATTGAAAAGAAAATCCATGCTCAAATTTCTCCTACAGTCTTTCCTTTGAAAGTGCTTGTCAGGTCTGATACGTGGCGAGAATATACTGTTGTTTATTTTCATTAAAAAATTAGCCACCTGGAACAACAAAACTAATACGGTCTAGGTCACTTTTATTAGAGGACTGCTCTGCCCTCACGACTAATTGAAAATATAAAGAAAAGTGATCAGATTACAATGAGAGAAACTAATATCATTACACAGAAACTAAATGCTTAAGAGGTCCGCTTATACCAAAGACCATTAGAAAATGGGATTCTGTAATGAAACCTGCATTCATTAACATGGTTTAAAAAACGTTCCTAGTAAAAACCTAAAATAAAACCTGTTCATTTAGCCTGAGGACGAGGTAGACTATGAAGGTATTTTTAGCAGTCTCGGAACATCTCAATGATAATCAACATGGCATGATTTAACAATTTCACGAATGTGTTTGTCCTGCAATATATAGTTTGGCTTTAGCAGTTTCCTTGGTGTTTCATCTTTTTCTAAAACAATCAGTGTTTTCTAGATTGGTGTCCTTTCCAAATCTCATGTGACTTTGATTTCATTCTATTAATTAAAAAAACCCCACCAAACCCTAATTGTGACAAAAGTTTGTGAAAGCCAAGAAACCCCTATTTAAAGACTAATATTAGCATAGTGTTTTAAAGTAACAATGCTCATTTTTCATTTTCTCATCATGTCCATACTTTGTGGACATGTTTCTTTCCGTTCTTTCCTAAGCGCTATGAACGCACTGCTACCCACATGTTTTACACACGTGTGTGCGTTCTCTGGTGTGTTCTCCATATTTTCCCCTGTGTTGCTATGACACTTCAGATTTATCTTCCTAAACTTGTAGTATGTCTATGTTTGCTTTATCAAAACATTAATAAAGCCTAATTTACAATAATAAGCTTTTTTTTAGTTTATGCTATCTGTATATCACTTAAATGTACTTCTACTATACCTATGAACCTATGAATATTGAAACACATAGTTTCCAGATAAAATTCTCAAAATTAATAGTTTACCAATAAGGGACAAGCAATTATACTATTGCTTCAGGCGTAGTTGGGCTATTATCCAAATTTCAGTGTCTTCTTTGCAGCTGCTAACCACTGAGCATTTCTCAGAATTTGTGCAGTTAATTCAGTAAAGAGATTTGGGGGTTTCTGCTCAGCTTGATTTATAGGGTATTTGTATATACATATATACACACACACACACATATATATAATATAAATACAAACTGTCTCAAGAAATGTGTGTGTGTGTGTGTGTGTGGCAGATCTTGCTCAAACTAGGGAAGACCCTTAGAATCTAAACATTAGGAGCCCAAGTATTTGTCTACCTGTGGGATATACATAGATTACAATATAAACAGTTATATTTTTTCTTTTTTAAGTAAAACGCATCTGTCTTATAGTTGGTAAGCACAATTTTGTGCCTGTGAGGATTTCGTGGACCTAAATATACACTTACCTGTACACATATCAAGATAGAATGGGGGTTTGATGCACAATAAAGAAATCACATTTTAAGCATTTGCTATTAAAATAGTATGGGGTACTTAATCTCCCTCTGCAGTCCTCCATGGCCACATGTGTGGTGATTTGTCTTTTAATAGCAATATGGCAAGATTTACTTTTATAAATTAATGGTTTGGGGTTACTTATTGCATGAGAGAATCACCACTGTTGAAGAAGAAGAGGGGCTGAGGGATTAATTTGATTTAAAAATGCAAACATTTGAAGCTGTTTATAAAGCATGAAAAATTATTACCGCAGAGTGAATTTTTGCCAAAATCAACCAAGGGTAGAAAGAATAAAACATCAAATGGAAAAACATATTTTCCTGTATTTAAAAATGTGTAGACGCTCAGGTGGAATGGGGGTGGGGGTGGAATGGCCTTTTCCAAACCTGCGTTTTTTTCTTTGATAGATCCAATTTCATGTAGCAAAATATTGCAAAATAGAAACACGTCAAAAAGAAAACATGCTGTTTTCAAAAGGAGAAGCATTGAAGATAGTGAAGAAAGCTAACATTTTAATGGATTCGCTTGCTATCCATTAATCTAACTGTAATCTATACATGGGTGAATAGTCAGAAAAGGGATCGTCTGGATTATGTGGGAAAACTTTCACAAACTTTTGGAAACAAACCTGCGTCATTATTTTAGATGTTGGTTGACTCATCTCTTTCTGATTCCTAAGATTAAGGCAGGTTTTACTCTTAAGAGTTACTAAGAAATTATTCAGATTTATAGTTGATGCTGGTCTATTTCCTTGCTTTAATTAACAATTTTTTAATGTTTATTTATTTTAGAGAGAGAGAGAGAGAGAGAGAGAGAGAGAGAGAAAGCACAAGCAGGGGAGGGGCAGAGAGGGAGACACAGAATCCAAAGCAGGCTCCAGGCTCTGAGCTGTCATCACAGAGCCCGACATGGGGCTCGAACTCACAAACGGTGAGATCATGACCCGAGCTGAAGCTGGACATTTAACCGACTTAGCCACCCAGGCGCCCCTCCTTGATCTAGTTTAGAATCTTCCGTTCTGCCATTAGCTTCCATGTTTAATGTAATTTGCTAACATTCCAATTAGAATCTGCAGGCAATCAGAAAAGTGTCAGCAATTAGGCACCATGCTTCAAAAGGGATTGATATCTATAGTTGCCTGCTGAAAATGATCAAAAGCAAACAAAAAAAGACCCAGAACTGGTCAGATTGGACATTGCTGATGGTGTGGAGATGTTTGCACTAGCTTAGGGTGGTAGCTACCTGTCTTGTCATCCGTAGTATATCAATATGTTTTTATAATGATACAATCACCTGAACCCTGTAACAGTTTATAGTCCTTCTGAGAATTCTTATGGATTCTTAGAGTGACGGAGGTCTGAGAAAAGATCTTGAAAGCTTTCACAAAACCTGGCTGGGAGACAGAAAACTAGCACGACTGTGATTTAGCAGCTATGGAATCCCATTGACTGGGAACATCATTAAACTTTTAAGTTAAAACAAAACCCACAAAACAAATGGTAGATACGAAGGGTGAGGGACACCCAATTTCGGACAGCCGAAATTAAGAGGTGCCAAAGGCTCTGCGAGGAGAGGCCAAATTCAGCAAGCCCAATGTTGATCTTGCTATTCTACTTAGAAAGGGGATTTTGTTGATATACTGTTCTCAATATTATGAGAGGCCCTGGAAATTAGGGCCTTTCCTTCATGGGATCTATCAGACTTGGTCGTTGTGTTTTCATTTTCCCTGGCTATTTTTAGTCAATGGTAAATAAAGAACTTGAATTTGGAATCTGGCACCAGTGAGATCACAAAACCAGAAACAGCAGGAAGTAACCACAACAAGTAATTTCTCATCAGTGTATGCAAGGTAGACCTCAGTCCTCTTAACATTTGTAACGCTGCTAATTTCTGTGGACTTTTAAAAACACGCTTCCACATGAGCTCTCAAAACCCATAAAAGTGTGGCATGTAAAGTAAATTGTTTGTCACTTGCCGACGACCTGCCATATTTATTGTCAGGAGAAATGGACATTAGTTGGGAAAGCAGTTGTTAAAGGCCAAACAATTTTTAAAGATGGCAAAGATGCGCGAGGGTTTTCCTTTTTCTAACAATGAGCCGCCCCTTCAGACATCAAAAGACAAGATAATAAGACACTTCAAGCACAATTCAAGATTATATTCAACATCTAAAGGCTCATCTCTTGTCAGTTTGCATTTACTCTTCCAGGGATGTGATGCTTCTATCATCTTTCTGTCAAGGGGAGTCTGGCAGAAGAGGCGAGGGCTCTTATTTCACACACTTAGGGTTTTTTTTTTATCAAATAGCCCACACTCGTTCTGATTCAACCAAAATGGGGGGATAATTTGAAGAAGGTCATGCACAAGCGCAAAAATCTCATATTGATTTGTGTGATTAGAAGGCATTAAAATTGCACGTTTATGTTAGTCGCTGAGATGTTTTGTCAGTTTATTTGGTAATACACTTTTGCAGCCTAGGGGGGAGAAAAACAGATGACTTAAAATTTAAAAATAGATAGCTGAAAGCTGAAATTGGTTCCTTTAAAGTGACCGTATTTGAACATTTAACAAGTGAACATAAAAATAATTTAATGGTTTAGTTTAACAATATTTGAAATTAGCTTCTACAACGAAATGCTTCGTTCGGTATAAAGGAAAACAAACCAGTGGTGCCTCTCTGAGGAAAGAAATATATATGTGAGATTATTTTTTAAATACTTTAAACATTGATTTCATATCTTTAATATATAGATAAAGGGGGATGACATTTTCAATATAAATATAATTATGAGGCTATTTTATAATGGTCATCAAATTTTTAACATTTTGTACTCCTTGAAATTACAACATCATTATATTGGTCATTTTATGCCATTCTTAGTATATGTGCCCTTTTCCAGAGAGGGTACGAAAGAGTCAATAAAGGAGTTTTCAGGTTATTATTATTCTTTGTCAAAATTTATCACATTTCCTCCTTCGTTCTCTGACGGTCACAAAGCTGTACAAGATAACATTCTTTTTTTCTTCTTCTTCTTCTTCTTTCTGGTGGAGGAGGACATCTAGAGAAGTTAGAAGAACCAGCTTTTCCACTCAAAATAAAACAATTGGTGAAAATACAACCATGATATCCTGGGATCATTTCTCTATTGAATCTTTGAAATTACTCTTCCTAGGAATTTTCATCAACTCTTGGTGTCTTCATTTCTCATATTTCTCTTTTATGCTGTGAAGTGTTCTGAAGCTGACTTTCATACTTTTGTGCTGCTTTCAGGTATCGAAACAAAAAAGATACGCATATGTACAATGGAGTTACAGCATAAGTTGAGTAAAAGTGAAACCCATGGTTTGTTCTATTTGTTACACAAGCCTTTTCCATGCTGTGGGGTTTATGCATTCCATATTCAACAGTTAATTCACCCGCTCAACAACAAATGTTTGTTGAGTACCTGTTCTGTGGTGGGAGCTGTGCTGTGCTCTCTGGACTCGGTGGAGAAAACACCAGAAAGAATCAACCACCCAGTCTTGCTCACCCACCACACTGGGCGCCGAGGTTGCAAAAATGAACCAGGCATGGTCACTCTAACCCTCAGTAGCCTGCAGCCAACATTATATATTGACTTTCCATTTACTTCATTGTTTCCTGTGACTCTTTGGGAAATCTCAGTCTTCAAAACTGTGCATTTCCGAAGTAGTTCATTGCTCAGAAGCCTAAACGTTTGAGAAAAACTATGATGCCCAAAAAGTGAGGAAGAATTTTCGAAAGCATTATTAAGTGATTCGGACAAAAGGCATGGATGATGTTTTCATCACGGAGTTTGGTGCTGATCCTGTAAAACAGGTGTGATTCTTTAGCAATTGTTTCCTGGTCATGTCCAAAGGAAGAATTAGCTAGATGTATCTTTTCCTCCCCGTCTCTCCTGCCTCCTTTCTCCTCCCAAGAATCTTGTTGGTTTATCATGTAACATAATGTAGTAGGTCAAGGCTCCGGAGTCTTGTGTTTTGTTAGCTGGTTGGGCCAGGAACATAATGGGGTTAGGCCTCAGCTTCCCCATTTCTGTATGGAAGAATTGATGGTACTTCATAGGGAAGCTTGAGGTTGAAATGAGGTGATGTGTGTAGAGCCCTACTAAGTGCCCAGAATATAACCAGCATTCAGCAAATGTTAGCCATACCATACTTTATTAAGAGTTGAAAATTAACTTGCCTTTTTGGATGGAATTTGGTTAATTTTTAGCAACAGGTATCAGAAAACCAACAAAAATAATTTCTGAGGCTTTCAAAAATTAGCCATGCACCTCCCCGAGGAAACATCAGCACCTGCCCCCCCTCCCCCTCCCGCCCCACCCGGCCCCTGCCCAGGCCAGGGCTCTCTTGGCCAAAGTAAAGTTCTGGGGATCTTTTTCTCTTGATGACAACACCCCTTCCTTCTTCAGGGCATTGGACACTGCTTTCTTCCAGAGTCCATTTAGGAAAGGATTCAGACTTGTGAATAGATGACAAGCAGGTTCTAGAGGAAGCCATAATTCACTATTTTCATGTTGGGGAGTATGTGGGCAGTGCGATGGGCAAGGATGGAAAGGGGCAGTTACATATCTTACTCTTCTCTAAATTTAAAATATTGGAGTGTGTGATTCTTTCAGATCATAGAAATTTTAAAAATAATGCTGGCATCGAGAAGTGATATGTAACCAGATGTCTGTGGGCGACAGCAAATGCTTCTCTAACTTGCGGTTGGGTCGGTACCCTGATGGCAGCCAGCCTTTTGGTGGTTTCCCTCCAAGGCATGAGTCGTCTCTCTAAGGGAATTTGCCAGATTTCAGGCCAGGCACTTATTTCTTTCTACCTGGACCGTATTGTTGCCAAAATTAGAGACGTAACAGTTGCCTCCAATGAAATGTTTAGAGATCTTCCTGAGGATGGTCACCATATCAAGGTGAACCACACAACATTTCAGAGAGAAACTGTCCGTTGAACTTGCATGAAGACGGGAGAAGAATGGCTCAGCAGAAGAATTGTAAGCAGGGTTCCTATCACTGCTCCTGAGCCATGCAAAGGGGTATGACTTCTTGTGCCTCCGTTTCCTCTTCTTTAACACCAGAGGTCAGATAACAATCCGACAAGGTGTTGAAGATTATGTAAAGGAAGGCGAGTGAGGTGCCTACATATTGGGGGTGTTTAATAAATGTGAGTTTCTTTCCCCCACTTCTTAGACCAATAGTGTTGCCTTTATCAGGTCTGAGAAGTGACTCTGTAGGGAGTGTGGATCCAGACATTAATAGTTAGATGAAGTAGAGGTTTTGAACCCTAAGATCTGCTTTCCTAATCTAACTTTTTCCATGAAAGCCAAAGCTGAGGCTAGAAACAGAGAGAATAATCTCTGTTCCAGAAGTAGAGGAGATTCAGTTAGGATGTGGATCTTCGCTGTACCAGTGGGGAGCTGTTTTCTGCCTCCAAAGTAAAGCACTCCTCACAAAGGGTTAGTTATGTGGTAAGTATTGGATTATGGCTGCAAGTAAAAATCCACAGCGTCTCCATTCCTTTGGGAATTTTCGTAGTCAATGTTCATTGGGACTTTCTAATCTTGCAGAGTGAACCCTTCATACATTTTTTTAAAAAATGAATAAACCAAAAATAAAATGACAACCTCAAAAAGTCTTTCAGGGCAACATTTCTAAGAATTGAAAATATGGTGCAATTTAAGTAGGTTAAGTTGACATTTGAGCCCATATTTAGGGGGAAATGTGTTACTACATTTATTAAGGGTATTTAGAGATTTTCGTTGATATTACTAAAACCTTTTATAGACACCAAAGTAGTCAGGATGACTCCAGGAGCAGCTCTGTGTTGTTGTTACCATGGCAACCCCACACATTTTTAATTACATATTTACCCATGCCCCTTGCACTTTTGTCAGAAATTATTGGCACTTCTAAAGCCACTTACTTAACGTGTGTCGATTGATATTAATAAATAAAAAGTGATATTGAGAAATATTAAATCATACTTTCAAATTGAACTAATGTACATGTTTGTGTTAATGTTAAATTAGAAGAGGCAAACTTTCCTTGAAGCCAGTGGCAGTGACCATCCCCTTCATATAATGTGCCTATTTGACAGTTTTGACTTTCTTCGCTGAGCGTACAGGACGTTTTGTCCCTTGGGAAGAAAACTCACCTCCTCATACTGTGGCCTCGATTGGGTACAGATTTATTTACTGAGCTTCTCTTCCAGCTCTGATAAATGTGAGTTGTACCTTTCCCCACACCGTTCCCTTCTAGCCACCACCTAGAAGATACCTTCTTCCAGCCCTGCATTCAAGGGCTGAACCATCCAGTTTTTCATATTTTTATAAAATTGAGTTGTATGTTTAATCAGTCTTGACTAAAAGTCACTTAGGAGAAAAATTGTTTCTTCTAGGTAAGATTTTTTTTAACTGATTTCTCTGCTTTTATGTCTCCTGGTGGCTCAAAGATCTTCTTTCCTCAAAATCTTCAAGACTATCACAGTCTTAGACACCCCTAGGAATTTGTAGCTTACATTCTTCATTTAAATCTTAAATCTGGCTTGTATTAGACTTTTTTAAAGGTGATTCACCTCACGAAAATGGCAATATTTTTACACTACCTTTTGGAAGGACGCTTTGATTCTTAGTCTTCTGCCCCTCAAAGAGGCATTTTTTCCCTATAAGACACCAGTCTCTTAGAGGAAAATCTATAGAACCTATATAGCCATACACTGTTAGCTCCTATCCCTTCATTTCAATTAGGTGAAAGGGGCCAGGTGCAAATAACCATTTAATATCTTGATGTGTTCTCTAAGCTGCTTATAATGAACTTATTGAGAGGTTAATTTATTTAGATCCACTTACCGAGGGTGTCCCCGTCTGCTGCCCCTTCCCCTTTCTGTGGTCAAAATATTTTGGCGAAGCTTCTTGATTTCACATATTACAATGAATCTTGCCTTCCCTCGCTTTCCAACTAACCCCTCATTTTTTAAACCTCTTTTGCAGCCATTTCCAGTGTTTGCCTGGTATTATAATGACTTGTGCATTTGTCTGCCTTCCTTGCGGGGTAGCAAGCCCCTAGAGGATAGATAATAGATCTTGCATATATTAAGTGCCAGATAAATGTTTTTTGAATTGAACTGCTTCTGAATTGGATGTTTCTGGACATCATCCACACTTGGTAAATACTTAACTGAATATTAAGAGGAAATAGACTCTATCCACAGGAGTCTACTCTCCAACTAAAGGAAGAATGTGTGTGTGTGTGTGTGTGTGTGTGTGTGTGTGTGTCAACAAAAATGAATAAGAAAACAAAGGTAAAGAAGTGTTTGCTTACAGTCAACAAATATTTATTGAGCACTTTTGCGTAAAGCGTTGTACAAGGGGCTGAGAATGTGATAATGAATTAGACAGACTTTGTCCCTGTTTTCCTAGAGTTTAGAGATGTAGGGAACTGGTTAGAAGTGTTTTGCAAGTACTGGATGCTATAGAAATGAATAAAGAAGGACATGACTCAGTCTGAGGGTCAGGTTTTATGATGGACATTGAGTGAACATTATTGGATGTTACTTTGGCAAAGTACTCCTTTCCAGTTAAAGATAGTCTTGGTGGAACTGTCAAACAAGATGTTCCATCTTTTCCAGGACAAAGAGATTGTATGTGCCCCAAAGTAGATAATTAGTTTGTTCTCTCTTGGGAAGATAATTCTTGAACTGAGTGATCCAAGTATTTAAAAACAGCTCCATGGAGTGTGTGTACATGGTGGTGATCCTAGAAAATGCCAGGAGTTTTTACCACCTTGATTCCTGGACGAGCCTTGAATAACATCTTTTCAGAAATCTAGATATTTAGCATTTTCCCTTGATTCCATGACTACCCCAAAACCTTACAACAAATTTTTTTCCTCCTTTCTCATCTTTGCTTAAGTAGGGCCAGTCTAGGTTCATGTTCCTTGCAATGGAATAACCCTTGTAACACTGGTATGTTTGTGATCTCCAGGGCTACATTTAGGCAAGACATTTTTCTAAAATTGCTTCCTCAGAGTTAGAATGGAGAAGTCATTCCAGGCTAGGCAAACAGCATGGGCAAAGGAACAGAGTGAGAGAGGTGTGGTCAGCTAGAACTTTCTCTGGTGGGAAGTAAGGAATGAGAAGAATTCTAACTCATCCTGGTAGAAAAAGGGGGGGTAGCACCAGGTGGAGTGTTAGTTACGAATTACTGAAATCTGCCTCTGAATTAGCTAAGCTAAGAAAGCTTAAGGGAAACTACACAGGCTTGGGGCACCCGGGTGGCTCAGTCGGTTGAGCATCCGACTTTGGCTCAGGTCGTGATCTCACAGTTTGTGGGTTCGAGCCCTGTGTCAGACTCCGTGCTGACAGCTCAGAGCCTGGAGCCTCCTTCAGATTCTGTGTGTGTCTCTTTCTCTCTGCCCCTCCCCCGCTCATGCTCTGTCTCTCAAAAATAAATAAATGTTAAAAAAAAATTAAAAAATAAAAAAAGGAGAAACTACACAGGCTAAAATTCTAAGGGTCCCTCCCATTCTTCCTGCCTGGCTTCGGACCCATCCAGAACACCACCACCAACACTGTACTAAAACAAAAAGTTTTGACACATAAAGTAATGACACATAATGTCATTACAATGATGAGGTTGTTCACATTGTCTATGGCTGCATTATAACCCAACCCCAAACTCTTAGTGGCTTATACAATGACAACATTTATTTTGCTTACAGATCTTCAGTTCGGTGATAGGTTGGTAGAGTCCATGTGTTTCTCTTACCCTTGGCTTCAACTGAGGCAATTCCAAGGCTGGTGGTTGGAATCATCTGAAGGCTTGTTTCTTCACATGTCTGGTGGTTGATGCTAATTGTTGGTTAGGACCGTTTCTGGGATTGTTGACTGGAATGCTTATGTATTCTCCATGTGACTTGGGCTTCCTCTCACTATGGTGGCTGGGTTCCAAGGGCAAGGAGAAAGAGAGAGAGAGAGATAGGAGAAGTGAGGGGAGGGGAGGAGAGAAAAGGGGAGAAAAGGGAGGAGGGGAAGAGGGAAATGGGGAGGGAAAGGGAAGGGAAGGGGAAGGAAGGAAAGGGAAGGAGAGAAGAGAAAGGCAGTGGAATCTGGCTTTCATAAACTAGACGTCTCTACCTTATCCTTGGAAGTCAACAGCATTACTTCTACCACTTTCTATTCATTAGAATCATGAGTCATTAAGGTTCCCTCATATTTAGAAAGAGGGGAACTAAAACTCTACTTTTTTGATGAGGAGACTGTCAACAAATTTGCGGAAAGTTATAAAACCACTACAAAAGCAATATTACTTATACACATTTATTCCTTTTCTCTCTGACAAACTAAAGTAAGGAAATGTTGGGGTGCCTGGGTGGCTCAGTTGGTTAAGTGTCCGACTCCTGATTTTGGCTCAGGTCATGATCTCACGGTTTGTGAGATCGAGCCCGGCGTCAGGCTCTGTGATCAGAGCCTGCTTGAGATTTTCTCTCTGCCCCTCTCCTGCTCATGTGTGCATGTGCATGTGCACGCATGCATGCCCCTCTCAAAATAAATACATAAACATTTAAAAAATATATTTAAAGTAAGTAAATGCCTTTTGGGGGGTGGTGTCTTCTTGTTAGTGAATAGATATTCCTAACAAAATCAGAAGATTTTGTCTGAGGCAAGGTGAAATGGATAGCTTCTACCCCATGTAATGAGCATAGATCAATTCTCTTTTAGATATCTGTGTGTCCAGTTCTACAGAAAGTTACCTTCTTTATCACTTTCATTTTTCTTAGAGATGAAGAGGTTTAGTTTAGAGTTTGGAAGCTGGGTCTTTATAAACACGAGAAAAATAAAGGAAGTCTCATCTTACGGTGTCAGGGGCAGACGGAGGGTAGAATCCGAAAGTCCACTATGTCTACGCTTATGACAGACCATTGGTTATAGCAAATGAAAACAGATTTCCCAAACCTCACATATTAAGTTCAATACATTTCTCTTTGGTAATAACTGGAAGAAATTTCAGTGATAATAAACCATTTCTGAGCCTTTATGTCTACCACTAGACACTGTAAGGAAGGATGGACTGGTAAAAGAAAGTTGGTACATTTGAAGGCATTTCATGTAATTATTGTTGTTTACAAGAAAATCATCCGCACCACAATTTTCTAAAAATCTTCAAAAATTAAATGAATTCTATGCTTGAGAGTTTCATACTTCAATTTTTTTTCTGACTCTACCTAAAATATTTCCTCTTTAAACACATTGAATTCTTAATTGATTCCCCATTTTCTGATGTCTAATGATTTCTATCAAGAACGATCACCAGAGGCAAGAATGTGTATTCCTGGTGTTTTAGACAGACACATATATACATGAAATATAAGGTTTTTTTCTGGTTCTGTTGAGAAAAGTGGGGAAGCAAAGACCATATTAAAACCCAGAGTTATCTGTGGTTATTTTAAAGTATGGACCCAGCAAATTAAAATTTGCTCAACTGCTATGAGTTGCTCAAATAGTGGCCAGACTAAGCAGTTTTTATTAACTGTAAAAGTCATGAACTGAATTCTGAGGTTTCTCTTCCACTATGATAAAAATTCTAGCTCCGAATCTTATTTTCCTTGAACCAGTACCCTCCAGGCCTCCTTTCCTCCAGGAAATACATAAGAAGCCAGGATGGAACCTTCCTGAGTGCCAGCCTTCTCACACAGTGCTGTCAGTGAATGAGCCCAGATGGGAAGGGAAGCAGGGCACAATGAGAAGATGTCCAGTTTGTAGCTTGTGACCATTCTCTGTAGGTCGTGACATATGCCACAAACGTACAAAATGAAATGCCAGTCTGCAGAACCCTTCACAAAAAGGTTTCCTTTACATCCAAATAGAAGAACTTCATAGTAAAGGAGATTTCCGAGTGTGTCTGTAAGGGAAACTTCTCTTACTTCCAGGCTTTCTTTAGTGATGATGGTGGTGATAATGATGATTACATAGATTAGCGTTTTCAAAGTATGTTTACTCGCAGAAATTCCATGAGGTAGATGTTTCCCAGGATTTGGTGGTCAGACTTCAGGTAACATAGAATTTATAGAGTTGTGAGCATTGTTTTTCTCCACTACTTAAAGCCTTATGGTGGCTGCCTATTGATTTCAGAATAAATTTCAAACTCCATAAAATGGCGCCTGTGCTCCTTGCTTACCTGTAGGTGATCTACAATCACACTGTAAGAAAATGCTTTTTTGTAGCTTGCCCTTTCCGTATTTAGCTTGTTTGTATGTTAACTATATATGGTAAACGTTTTTCTAAACAAACAAACATTTTTACAGCAACAGCTTAAATGACTATGAAATATTTTATCATATGGGTGTGTCTATTTATTTATGTATTGGCTTTGTAGCAAGATAGTTTTCTTTAAAAATTTTTATTAAAGAATAACTAATATACAATACTGTATTAGTTTCAGGTGTACAATATAGTGATTCAATATTTATATGCATTACAAAATTATCACGATAAGTCCAGTTACCATCTCACAGTAAAAAGTTATCACAATATTATTGACTATATCCTTGTGTCTTATGTATTTTATAACTGGAAGATTGTACTTCTTAATATTTCACCCATCCCCCACCCTTTTCACTCTGGTATGCAGCTAGTTTGTTCTCTGTATCTATGAGTCTGTTTCTGTTTGTTTTGTTTGCTCAATTGTTTTGTGGTTTTTTTCTTAGATTCCATATATAAGTGAAATCACACAGTATTTGTCTTTGTCTGATTTATTTCGCTTAGCATGTACCACCTCGGTCCATCCATATTGTTGCAAATGGCAAGATTTTGTTCTTTTTGATGGCTGAGTAATATTCCATTGTGTATATATACCATGTCTTCTTTATCCATTCATCTAGAAATTAACTTTTAGGTTGCTTCTATATCATGGCTATTGTAAATATTGCTGTGATGAACATAGGGTGCATATTGTCATTTATTTAGTTAATCCTCTGTAGTTGAACAGATTGTTTCTAATTTAAAATTAAAATTTAAACAATCATTTCCTTAGGATTAATTAATAGAATTACTAGATTAATAAACATGCACATTTTAAAGCCCTCCAGAAAAGATACACAAATTTATATATTTATGAACTATATTTGAGACTAATCATTTTCTGACTCTTTCACTAAATTTGATTTTTTAAAATTATTTTTCATATTGGATAATTTGATGGGTGAGTAGTGGGATTTCTTTTACTCTGCATTTCTTTGATTACTAATCAGACTTAAATAGTCTTTTTGTGAGTTCTGGCTAGTGGTAATTCCTCTGTGAATTGCCTGTTTTTGATTTCTTCTGTTGGGGAATCCATCTTTTTTCTTATTGCTTTATATAAGCTTTTTATATAAAAAGACCCCAGTATTAATTTTCCCATACTTATCAACTTCAATAGACTTTGCTAGATAAGAGCAAATAAAACATAAACAAAAGTATGAAAGGCACACATTTTCTTTTGAATTAGCTAGTTATCTAAAGACCAGCAATTTTTTACACATGACAGAATACTATAGTGGTTGTAGTTCCTGGCAAGAAAGAGATCGCACACTCAAATTTGTTAAATTGAGTAGAGTGTAATGATGACACTATTTAGAAAAGTTTAAATAGAATGTAGGGAAATAAAAAGTATAGGAAACCTCCTCCCCAAAGGTTAGTCACACAGTGTCTTTATCACCCTTGGACTTCATCATCCTTGGACCCATGTGCTCGCCCTTTATCTGAACAGGGAAAGTTACCCTGGAAGGGTAAAGGAGCAGCAGAACTCAGAAGGGGAGTGTCATTTGGATAGGACCACGTTTGCTGCATGATACAGCCATCCCTCGACCCCCCCCAGGAAGAGAGACGGCGGGGGTGGGGGAGGGTAAATGTCCCAATTTTATTCTCTTCTTTCCTTCCACTGACAAAACTCAACTGGAAACTAGAGAGAATAAAACGTTTTGGTAGTCCATATAGGTGAGACTCCTAGAGGACTGAACAAGATGGAAAAGAGTAGAGTGATAATCTGGAAGGACACATGGTTTCAGCACATTGCGATATAACTATGGTTCTGGAATTGGTCTCAAGAAAGCTCAAGTTGCCAGCCTTGCCACTAACTGTTATTTAACACCTATGACTTTCACCTGTAACATGAGGATGACCCATAGTACCTGCCTCATATGGTTATTGTGATAGTTGGAGTTAAAGCACTTGATATAGTTTTGACATATAGAGTGTAAGGTGGCCGGGATGTTTTGTTTCTCTTTCTCTTTGCCCCTCTGCTTTAATAATCCCTGCTTCTACCCTAGCCTGGCTGCTGGTTGGGATCTCGCTAGGCACCCAGAGTATAAATCCTCAGGGACCAACCTTAGTCCTTTCCTCAGAACTCAGTTTGAGAGTTCATGGCAGTGACTCCCACCCAACGTCCAGATAGATCCGCACATCATCCTGAGGATCCTCTGACTGCCGACTCAGGGGAGGCTGCGGGCTACCTGTGCCATGTCCCCAGATATTTTACCATATTCATCCAGCCTAGTCACTCTCCAGCTGTGGCACACACACTCAGGAACTTTCTCCCAGAGATGCTTTCACTTGCTCTGAGAAACTATAGTATAAACTAAATGCACTCCCAAAACGGTAGTTTTTTTTTTTTTCTCGTTCTCACAATAACCATATGAGATGGGTCTCTAGGAGCTATCTACAGACTTTTGTTTCAGCGTTGGTTTTCTGGATAAAAAACGAAACAAAATCATCAAACCAACAAAATAAGTGTGCAGAGAGGTTTGTAGATTGAGTATGCACTGTCACATTTTCTAGATAATCATTTACAACAAAAAACATATCTCCTTTGTAGCATAAATAGAAGAATTTCCCAATCAAAACTAAAATAAAATTTCAAAAATACAATTATAAGCAAAAATTACTTCAGTTATGCATTGGGTTTCCTAATTTTCCTAATTATTATTAGTTTCTGAATGAAGTAAGGTTAATTCTATTATAATTATTGTCATTTCAATACTCACTAATAGGTATGAAATTGTCAGATTGTGTTTGTTGGGATTAATCCAAGGTATTGATATTTAGCGTGAGTTGGTATTTGGGAAGGAATAAATTTTGCCTGATAAATATGAGCATAAGGTGTCCATGCATATGATCAGAGATTCCTTCCATCTGTTTGACAAGGATTTTAGATTATTCTAAGAAGCAACTTTAGTTCTTAAGTATGGGCTTACAATGTTTTTATAGCCTTAGTAAAAAGAATTGTTTGATTTCATAGAGTAATTTATGTCACATTTAAATGACTTAGAATAAATATTAGAGATGTAGTTCTGGTACATATATTTACAGAGTAGGGAATATAAATCATATGAGTGGCATTGCTGAGGAAGTTATTTTGGGCTTAAATTTTAAGTAATAGTTTCAAATTAAATCAATGATTCTATGGCTCAAGAGGGAGTCTAGTAGATCAAGGTAGATTTTGAAAACTTGGATATCTCTCCAGGTCTATCACCAGTGATGTACTGGAACCAGCTCATGCTGGCTCATGAGAGACTATTGTTACATTCAGGAATTTTGTGAACCAGTTGTTAAATATAGTCACAATTAAGAATTAAATTACATAATGCTATAATTATACAAATTATATTTTAAAACAAAGGAAATAAGTACTCAAAACTCATCGTTTTCTAAATGATCATTTTTCTATACTTTATTTTTTATGCCTTTATTTATTTATTGTATCTGAGTGGTGGAAATGCTATATAGTGATATGGTGTGACTTTCCCCAGCCCTACATTCGGTGAGGTCACGTTGGTAGCTTGAAATTACCATGGAGAGAGTATTTCTACCATGAAAATTTGCAAATACTAAAAATTAGGACTTCATTGATTGTCTTGTTGATTTTCTAGACTTGAGAAAGTGATGGAGAAAATGCTAATAATGTAAATTAAAATTAAACATGTGCTGTCTCTATAAGTATTATATTATGAATAACACGAAGAAATGAATAAATAACTCTTTCAGCATTCAAAAAGTATTATATGATTCTACAAAGAGGTCCCTTATGCCATTAATTGATGAACGTGTGAAGTTCCAACATGAGTCTTCAGTATTTCACTCCTCTTGTTAATGTAAATGAAAATATCGACCAATATGCAGTCAGAATGTTTGTCAATGGCATGAGTGGTTTTTTTTGTCAAATCAGATAGTAATCAAACATTTATTTGTAGTCTAATTCTGCAACACTCTTGTTGATGATAGAAACTTGCAGTGGATTTTGTAGGAAATAGTAAAATAACAGAATTATAGGTATACAGAATTTTAAATAAGTAGTATTGTACTTTTTCTACTATTTGTAAACTGTGTTACAGTTCTTTATGTCAGCTTATAATAAATGCATGTGCACGTGTATATGCATACTTTGTTTCCCCCAGAGAGCTGGCTGTTAAGCAGTTCTCAGCACACAGTTGATTGGATGCTATTAGTTCTAAAACAAATCTGGGAAACTCTGTATCTTAGTCTCAACATACTAGCTTTAGGTTTGTGGGCATCCACAAAGAGATTCAGAAGTTTTGTTAGGAATTATATGACCCCAGAAACATCATGAAGACTTTTAGGAAGAATTTTTATAGGAGCGTTTTACCTTCAGTACCAATTTATTTTTTTGTTTTCTTACAAGAAGAAACAGTTTATGAATTATTCTTAGTATTTATATTTCTGTGGATAGTAAAATTACAGTAAAAATCTAGAAAATTTAGATGAATATCGCCTTTCTGCCCAATCATTTAGTTTTTTTGGTTCATGTTTCTCTGCATAAGGAATTAAAGAAATATTAAAATCATGGATGTTAGCTGTCATATTCCATAGCTGTATTATTATTTTTTTAACTTAAATTCTGGTTGGTTAACATCAGTGCAATATTGGTTTCAGGAGTAGAATTCAGTGATTCATCACTTACGTACAACACCCAGTGCTCATCACAACAAGTACCTTCCTTAATACCTATCACCCATCTAGGCCATCCCCCACTCTCCTCCCTCCAGCAACCCTCAGTTTGTTTGCTACCATTAAGAGATTCATGTGGTTTGTTTCTCTCTCTCCTCCTTTTTTTCCCCCTTCCTACAGGTTCACCTCTTTTGTTTCTTAAATTCCTCATAAGAGTGAAATCATATACTTGTCTTTCTCTGACTGACTTATTTCATTTAGCATAATACATTCTAGCTCCATCCACATTGTTGCAAATGGCAAGATTTCGTTCTTTTTGATGGCTGAGTAATGTTCCATTGCGCGCGCGCGCGCGCGCACGCGCGCGCACGCACACACACACACACACACACACACACACACACCCCCCACATGTTCTTTATCCATTCATCTGTCAACTGTTTCCATAGTTTGGCTATTGTTGATAATGCTGCTATACACTGGGGCACACATACCTCTTCAAATCTGTATTTTTATATCTTTTGGGTAAATACCTAGTAGTCCATAGCCATATTATAAGCATGTATACTTAGCTAGATTAGATACAGGTACAGACATAAACATAGATGTGTAGATGTATGTACATAAACTCAAATGACATGATTACTCTTAAAAGAGAAGAGCATTTAATTCTAGACACTGCTCTGTTTAGGAAGCATAGAACTTCAGCATGGTCAAATGAGAGTGCGCTGGAAAACAGAAGGATTCACAGCCATGGCACTCAAGCACTGAATAGCGAAACAAAACAATCGACCTGCAGTAATGAAAACTTAGAAGAACATGAGAGAGGTCTGCAGATATTGGAACGTTTTATTAAAATGTGGGAGAAAGAATAGGTTTATTCTGGGTGGTTTCAGAGGGCCGAACCAACCCCAGTGGATGGAATCGTGGGGGGGATGGGTTTGGCGTGATGTAAAAGGAATTATCCAATAGCTGGTTCTGTCCAAATTAAAATGCGCCTACTAAAAAGGCAGTGATTTCTTCCTCCCAAGTCCTCAGGCAGAGCTGATAGATGGGATTCAGAAGGCCTTTGTGGTCACCCTTCCAATCTGTAATTCTGAGGCACCTGATTTCTCACTTGTATGTTAAATCCAAAGCAGGAGCTTGCCCTTGTAAATGTGTCTGCTTATATGAAATTTGCTGAGCGTGGTGGTTTAGAAAGTTAAAAATTAAAATTAGTCTTTCAAATGTGGTAACTTAAATGTACACATGATCACACACTACTTCTACATGAATGAATTCAGGTAAATCCCATTGGAATAAATCTCTATACAAAGAAGTGTTCTCTATAACAAAAATGTTTCTGTATATTGAAGGTAGTACTTAGCACATAAACCCTGTGATCTGGTAGCAGTTTGTATGCTTATACTTATACTATGCTTGATCACAAATGCTCTCTTTGCCCACTCATTTTTTGGGGTACAGTTATTTTCTAACTAAAAAAAGGGGGCAGGGCAGAGACAAAACACTCAAAAATACTGTTTAAAATGAGTTGCCACTGGCAAGCTATTTCAATAAGTATCCACATAGAATTGCTTAAGGCTTAAGAATTGAGTGGGTTTTTTTTCTTCTACTTTTAAAACACAGTATGCCCTCGAGGGGCCAATTATATCCCCCAAATCAGTGTTTTACTTGAAAAAGTTCATAGATCAAATGAACAAAAATGAATCTTGACTGGCACTCTGGAATATTAATTAGACTTGGCATGTAGCTATATAATAACTATGCACTGCAAGGATCTGTGTTGATTAGCAATGCTAATCAGATTTCTAAAGTTTCTGTTCCCCAGAGAAAAGATACTGCCATCTTAAGCTATTATGGATTAGATGTTTACATTTTTAACCCCCGAATTAACTATTCTTGAATTTTACAAGGCAGTTGAAATTTTCAAATTGTAATTTTATTCTTGTAGGAAAAAAAATATCTCCAAGGATCAGAAAACTGATATGAATATCCTGGTTTTATCCTTGAGCCAGTTCAGAATATATATTACAAAGAAAAACAAGATATAAAAAGAAACAGGGGGAAAACTTTTAAGGTATAGCATTGTCTTGACTTTAAAATCAGAAAAATACCCCTTGGTGCCCACTCTATAGAAAAGAGAAACCTCTCTAAGTGAAATGGATGGGTAGAATTTACTAGGATATGTTTTTTAAGTTGACTTATTTATTTTGGGAGAGACAGAGACAGCATGAGTTGGGGAGGGGCAGAGAGAGAGGGAGAGAGAATCCCAAGCAGGCTGCCTGCTGTCAGCACAGACCCCCACCTGGGGCTCAAACCCACAAAACTGTGAGTCCATGATCTGAGCTGAAACCAAGAGTCGGACGCTCAACTGACTGAGCCACCCAGGCGCCCCAGAATTTACTAGGATTTTAATAAAACCCCCAAACAGTCTTGTACCGGGGCAACTGTTGCAGTTTCCGAGGTTCAGGCCTGCAGTAGGGACAAGCTACTGTTTGGGGCAGCTCACTAAGGGAAAAACATACCTCTGTTTTCTCTCAAATCAGAATACAAAGGGAAGAAAATATGCAAGGAGAGAAAACAGTGAAGGGAATGAAACATTTTTCCTAAAGTTCTATAGAGGAAACGAGCTGAAATGAGCCAGGGTAGAATCAAGGCTCCTGACCATCTGGATACCAACCCAGGCAACTCACAAATGAGGTAGAAATTTAGGGAGAACTGAGTGTGATATCACTGCATCTCTCATCCTAGATTTGTTTAGAAACTGGGCCTCTAAAATAGTTCATCTCTAATCTCTAAATTCTACAAGCTGGGAAAGTTCCTTATTTCAATGAAATCCACCCAAATCAAAGTAACCTGGAAGCCACGCGTACAATGGAGATTTGCCAGAACACGTTTGCTTCTGACATGGTGCCTGGCCATGGGTCACAGGCTGACTGAAGGTGAGCCGGCGTGGAGAATGGAGCACAGGTACCCATTATCAGGAACAAAATTTGAGAAAAATGTCAGATCTAGAGCACACTTTAAACATGCAGGGGTCAGCAGGTTACATATTTTGAGAAACAGTTAATTGAATGCTAATTCGGGGACCACCAGGAAGCTAGACCACAGGGTTGACAAAAAGAATGCATGAATACATCAGTATATTGGTAAAGGTATATCGAATATGGACATGGGATTGCATACCAAAGTGCCTAGATCACCACACACAGATAAATAAACGTTACAAAGGAAGTCGTCGGGTGAAGCCAAATTTCTTTGTTGTTTTTGTCATTAACAACCAGGTGATAGTTACGGTGGTGGTGGTGATGATTATCACCTTCCATCTGACAGTAAAAATCTTATCCATCTTGGAGTAATTTAAATAAGAGGCAAGCTCATTCATCTATTCTGAAGAGTTAGAATGAATATTTGACTGTAGGAATTTAGCATTTACCCTTCATGGGTCAATGGATAGGTGAGTCTTAAAACCTCTTTAGGTGGAGATTATTCTAATAGAAACTTCCTCCAGCCCCCTGCCTTTCAAAGGCCCAAAGTAATATTCCATATTTCTTAGAAGAAATAAGGTCAAATGTGGGAAAAGTGCAGATAAACAATATCATTCACATGGAAATCATCACCTCAAGTTAATGAAAAGGTGATTTTTCTGGGGGAAAAAAAAAGAGATGGAACTGATTTTTGATGGTATTAAAGGCAAGGCATTTTATTTAAAAGATTGTTGTTGGCAAGATGCCAAACTACAGTTTTTATGCCATAAAAATGAAGTTGTTAACCCTTACGCCAAAGGAAGACTATTGGTTTTTAATGCTTAATAATAATGATGATAATAATAACAACAACAACAACAAAAATAATAAATATTTGTGTGTAAACACCATGCTTGCTAATTGGAGAAATTACCAATGTGCCTTTGCTTAAGAGGAACTTTAAATTTTATAAAAGATGCGTAACAAATTAATTGCACACGATATGAGTATGTACACAGGTAGATAGGTAGATAGATACGTGTATATCCGTGTGTTTGTTACAGGCTTGTATTCCTTTGATTTATACAGGTATACGTTATAGTGATTTTAGGTAGCCAAAATACATATTAATGGTTAAAATATATATAATTAGCAGTTTATGATCCTAGGCACGAAAGAGGAGACACCCCGATACGAGGCAGACAGGGAAAACAAACTGTTGAGATGATTGGTCTACTCTCCCTCCGCAGACAAAACCGTGAGGTCCAAATAGGAACCACTGATCATGCTGCCACCAAGGAGAGAGCCAGACCCGGCCATGTCCTCCTGACTTTTTCCAGCATCCCTCAGATCTCTCTCAGCTGTTCTGTGGTGGCATCAGGAGGTGTGACATGCAGTGACATCTTTCTTCTTAAGAAACTTCAGCTTCTTTTTGTCCCCATATTAAATTTCAGCTTTCCTCGAAACCCTCAAAACTTTGGAAATGCACTTTCAATTTATATTTCTTTTCACTCCTTCTCAGCTTCTTTTTTTCTAATCCATGGGGCTCCAAGGATGTACTTCAGCTAGGAGTTCCCCCCTTGCCTCCCTGCCCTGTTCCCTGGGCTCTGTAGAGCCTGCCACCCACCCTCCCACAGAGATTTCACATCTTTCCAGACCGGACCAGGACTTGCCTAATCCATAAAGACTTCCTCTGTTTTGGGGTACCCGGGTGGCTCAGTCAGTTAAGCATCTGACTCTTGGTTTCTGCTCAGGTCATGACCTCATGGTTCATGGGATTGAGCCCCACCTTGGGTTCCTCGAGGACAGCACAGAACCTGCTCGGGATTCTCTCTCTCTCCCTCTTACTCTCTGCTCCTCCTTTGCTCTCTCTCTCTCTCTCTGTCTCTCTCAAAATAAATAAACTGAAAAAACATCTATTTAAAAAAAAAGACTTCTTCCACTTCATGGAAATCCTAGATGTGAGAGCAAAACTTTTCTGTATTTAGTGAGACAAAAACCGTAAGAACCCAAATCAGGCTTGAATGTTGGTTTTGAGGAAAGGTGGAAGGGAATCACATCAAAGCTCTTGGCACTTGGGTGTGGGGCCTGCCACGTTTGCTTTCTAGATGCCACCATTTTTACCAGCTGGAAGAACGAGAGCATTTGGTGAAATTGAAATGTAAGTAAGTAAGATCTCTTTTTTGAAAAAGACATCTTTGTACAATAGAGGTTATCTAGCTCTGGCAATGGCTGTTCTTACCTGGATTATGGGAGAATTTACTTCATTATAGGCCAAATTCAATTTTAAGAGCTTGTTCTCATGTATAGGTGAGAAAGTAAGACATCGTTCTGAGGTTGAGTAACTCGTTCACAGACTTACAGGGGATTTGGGCAAATTGATCCAGGACACCCGCTTCTCCACGTAGGTGCCTTTGGCCATTGAGCCACTCAGAGGCAGCTCTGGTTAAAACTGTGAAGCTGGTTATCATTGTCATTATCACTATCTTTTGTAATCGCTGTTTATTAAGCCTTTACAAGTGCCAGGCACTTTGCTAAGTAAGCACTTGACACGTACAACCTCACTCTTTCCTCGCAACTCTTAGAAATGGGTATTATCTGTTTTTGCAGATGAGAAAACAAAGAGAGGGGCTTAACTGTTTAATTTTACACAGCTAGTAATGATGGAAGTGGGATTTGAACTCAGGTCCCTCTGGCCCCCAGAGCTCTCCTCGTCGCCACTAACCTGCTGATCTGTGTAACCACTCTACCTGCTCTTATTCTTCTCGCTATTAAAAATGCCGGCATACAGAAAGCAAACGTGGCAGGCCCAACACCCGAGGGCCAGGAGCTTTGGTTTGATTAACCCCCACATTCCCTGGAAGTTTGGTGCCTTCCACTCACCATTCACTTTCTCTCCAGAACATCTTTCTCTCTTCTGGAAAGAAGAGTAACTCCCTCCTTCCAAATAAAAGTATCATATTTGTATTTATTTTTTACATTTTCATTGTCTTTAAGTTTATTTATTTATTTATTTATTTTGAGAGAGAGCACAAGACGGGCAGAGAGAGAAAGAGAGAGAATCCCAAGGAGGCTCCACACTGTCAGCGCAGAGCACAACAGAGGGCTTGAACTCAGGAACCATGAGATCATGACCGGAGCCGAAATCAAGAGTCAGATATGTAACTGAGCCACCCAGGTGCCCCCAAATCTTCATATTTTTAATTTATATGAAGATTTCTGTGTGTTAACACCTCCCAAGGGTACTTGCACATCAAGGAGGGAAACTCTGAAGCAAAAAAAAAAAACAAGTTTAAAAACTAAAAATAGAATTTTAGGCAGTAAGCCAGACAGTAATTGTGATAGTTTGGGGGTGAATTTGAAACCTATCCTGATTCCTCTGAAATGCCCTTCCATAGTGGGTACCTTCTTGATTGTATGTTAAGCCTGGGAAAGTTCCGTTTTCCAGGTGAACGACAGCCAGGAGGCACATATATTCAGTTGCATATCAACTTTGTGCATTTTGAAAGATAGGTACATTTCAAGAGAATTCAGTAGTGTGTATCCAGAAAATTACTTAATAGCAAGTGAATTATTGCTTCACTTGTTGTATAATAAATCATTATGATGATAAGTCTGGTTGCTGAAAGCTCGGGTGTGGGCCATGAGCAGTGGAGAAATAAACACAAATGCCTCACAAAGAGATAAACGTGACTTACCAAAGTACCACCCTGGGAAACCAAGTCCCACAGTGACACCACCAGGGGATAGCTCAAACAAACAAACAGTAACACTACAGCAGCCTTTTAGTTAAACATGGGAGATTAAACACATGCGTTTCTCTCCACTTGCTACTGAAATGCAATAAACCTACCCACAAAGGAATTTTAAAAGGTGTAAAACCACAAAGAACAAGAGGGGCAGGGAGGAGATGACCCTGAACAGGACATGTTGACAAACTTTCAGAAGAGGGGAAATGGATGAGTAACAAGTGATGTAACTGAGGAGAGAGAAAGGTGAGCCCTTCCTGCCCACATGATGAAAAGCCAAGAGGGGAGTCAATCCACCTGCCAGAGCCCCTGGTCCTCTCTGCACCTGGGGATGCCTAGCAACTCTGCACAGGTCATGTCAGGCTACAGCTGCAAGAAAGACAACTCATTGAAAGTCCTATAAAGAGTAGTTAGAGTTTCAAGACCTTTCCTGCTTCCCCCTTAGAAGGGGAGAGATTCTGGGGTGCCTGGGTGGCTCAGTTGGTTAAGCATCCGACCTCGGCTCAGGTCATGGTCTTGTGGTTCGTGCATTCGAGCCCCCACGTCAGGGTCTGTGCTGACAGCTTGGAGCCTGGAGCTTGCTTTGGATTCTGTGTCTCCTCTCTCTGCCCCTCCCATGCTCATGCTCTATCTCTCACTGTCTCTCAATAATAAACAAACAAAAAAAAAGAAGAAGAAGGTGAGACATTCTTTGGCACCCAGCAGGGATAGGAGTCTTACTCTTTGGGGAAAATGAAACAGAGAGACTCCAGTCCCAGGGATAGCCGGACCCAGCAAGGAGGAAACACACAGGACTGAAAACAAAGGTATTGAGGGAGAGTTGGAAATACAAAAGTTGAACCCTCAATTCCTTTCCCCTGCTCACCTTCTAGAATGCCAGGAGTTGGTGTTACATGCTTATACCAACACCACCACATCCCCTCTCAGCAGAAGATTAGAGAAATCTTCTTGGGAGAAATGGTGTGATCCAACAGAAAAGACCCACAGATTTTTTTTAAATTTATTTTAATGTTTATTCATTTTTGAGAGACACAAAGAAACATAGTGTGAGCAGGGGAGGGACAGAGAAAGAGGGCGATACAGAATCCGAAGCAGGCTCCAGGCTCTGAGCTGTCAGCACAGAGCCCTATGTGGGGCTCAAACCCACAAACCATGAGATCATGACCTGAGCTGAAGTCAGATGCTTAACCAGCGAAGCCACCCAGGTACCCCAGGACCCACAGATTTGATGTTAGGTGTTCTTCAGCAAAATGACTGGTTTTCAGCCTGACAAGTCATAAGTCAATAACACTCACCTATGAATAGAGGGACCAATCAGCTTTTTATTGCCTTACTTTTAAATAACTACTAATAGCCAAGGATTAACTGATATTTGAGGAAAGCTTTCAATATGAAAGATAATAAGGAAATAGAATTTGATTAAGGAACTCTGAAAACAAAATAGAAGCAATGGATACAGCAAAATGAAACTTGAAGAAAAGAATAACCCCTTCAGCAATTTAAGATACTACAATTATGAAACAAGAAGAGGACGTTGCAGAAAGTAACATTCAAAAATCAAGAAAGAGCACTTGGAATAAAAAGATACAATCACAAAAATAAAAAAAAATTCAACAGAAATTTTGAAATACATAATTGAAATCTACCAGTCGTTTTAATAAACATAGGATTGAACATAGGATAGAGAAGATGGGATGGAAAATTGGAAAATACAACCAAAAAATTCACTGTCTGGTTAATAGGAGGAGCAGAAGAATGGGAGGAACTTCCCAAAGAAATACTACAAAAACAATTACCCAAAATGAAAGACATGCGCTTCTGGATCAAGAGGGCCCACATACAATGAATGACAGATTACACATCATGACATTTTAGAATGTTCTAAACATTTTCAGAAGCAACAAAAGGGCACGTATCTGGAATTGAGATGGTGTCAGACTTCTCAATAGTAGAAGTTACAAGACAACAGAACAATGCTTAGAACTCTCTACGTTCAGCTAATGTACAACACAAGTGATCATTTTCATCTGCTCATGCTCAACTTCTACAACGTATATCTCCCATACACTGCTTCTCAGGAAGCCACCAGAGGATATGTTCCACAAAATGAAAAGATAAATCATGAGAGATGACCAGAGAGCCATAAAAGGGTTGCGACCTGGGACATCAGTGGAGGGAATTCCCAGGAGGATTTTAGAACAAGGCGTGCGAAGCACACGGTCCTGTTTGGAACAAGAAAGCACAGGAGTGTCCAGGGGTGTCTCTAGGCACTGTTACATGCCTGATGTGTTTGATGATGCTGAGGGCATTTTACTAAAGAGTTTGGGAGAAGAAACAATGATTTGCAGGTAGAGAATTATTAAATCAATAGACAAACCAATGATTTATTACTGAGAAAGTTGTAAGAAATAATTAACTATAATAATCACAGTCTCAGTTGTGAAAAATAAATACATAATAATAATGTAGACACCTTGGGTGCCTGAGTGGCTCAGTCGGTTAGCGTCCGACTTTGACCCAGGTCATGATCTCACGGTCCATGGGTTTGAGCCCTGCATCAGACTCTCAGCTCAGAGCCTGGAGCCTGCTTCGAATTTGATGTTTCCCTCTCTCCCTGCCCCTCCCCCATTCATGCTCTGTCTCTCTCTCTCTCTCTCAAAAATAAATAATCATTAAAAAAATTTAAAAAAATAATGTAGACACCCAAAACTGATTTTTTCAGAGGCAGTGATATTATTTGGGGAGCAGGGCCAAAAGAAAGATGTGGGGGAGGAGAAAGAAAATGGGGAAGAGGTAAGGAAGTCCTCACCTTTTAAAAGAGAAAGCTGTCAATAGTTGCTAAGGTAGGAAAACCTAGCCATAGCATGGTGAGCGTGTACAGAAGTGTTCATGTGGTGGGGACTAAGGAGTGAGGAAAGATGAGGCAGGATCAAGCAGTTTTTCCTATACTCCTTGTACTTCTTGACTTTAAAAGGTGCCGATGCAGTCAGTAAAAATTAACACTAAGTTAAGAAACGCAAAAAGTTGTCCTATAGCAAAGGTACTCTTATTTAAGACACCAAATAAATTAAAAGTGGCTCTGGTTCCTTATGCCACAATTTCTCTAGCTTAATAAGAATATATGTCCCAAATGGTTCCGATGGCAAGGCAGTGTTTTGAAACCAAGGGCTTGCGATTCATCAAAGAGGGAAGAGTCTATGACAAGTTGAAGTTCTCAGGATAGGGGAGTGCCAGACCCTTATTTGATAATCTGATTTGAAATGGCATGAAATAAAATCCAGGCCATGTGAAGGTGCTGTGTGGTAGGAAGAATTATAAGCCAGCTATGCTCTACGAGAGTTTGACAAACATCACGCCAGACACTTACTGACCAGAAGCCCATTCATTTCATGGATATGATAATATTTATTAAACAAATTCAGCACGACATCAAACTTCATATATCTGATTATATGCCCTGTATGCTTAAAATAATTACTCATAACAAAGGAATAAGATAGCAATGAAGACAATAGACTATTACTGCTTCTTTCATTAAAATTCATACTTTTTTTTTAATGTTTATTTACTTTTTTTGGAGACAGACAGAGAGCATGAACGGGGGAGGGTCAGAGAGAGGGAGACACAGAATCTGAAACAGGCTCCAGGTTCTGAGCTGTCCGCCCAGAGCCCGATGTGGGGCTCGAACCCACGAAACATGAGATCATGACCTGAGCCTGTCGGATGCTTAACTGACTGAGCCACACAGGTGTCCCTATTTCATTTTTTAAATGTTGATTTTTACCCCATGTCATGAAATCAATGTTGTGGCCTAATAACAACATTTGTTTTTAAAAAGTGGGAAAAAATAGAATATAGAAGAACATTATGGAATGGAATATTTATGACCCATAATTTGAAAAGTACTGTACAATTCCATATTGCTTTTTTAATAGAAACGTTGTTCCTTTTGCTGTACCTCTCCAAAGCCTCAGTCCTTGTGGGAAACCACTACCTGAGCACCAGGAGTGACAAGAGTCACATAAATCAGAGAAATCTGGCACACCTGACTTTCCAGCCAATGGGCTTTCCAGCCAACTTGTGAGATTCCACTAGGCCACTTAGCTGTTTTCCCAATCCCTTAAAAATGTTTTGAGTAACATAGGTGAAATGGGTGAAGCTGGTCAAAAAAGTACAAACTTTCAGTTTCAATGAGTAAGTCCTAGGGATGGGTGGTACAGTGTGGTGACTTTAAATTTCTTTTTTTAACATGATGCACATGTGAAAACATGAATGTTACTGTTCTTTAAAACTTTTGTTTTAATGAGATCTCTTCTCTCTATTATTATTATTATTATTATAATATAAATAATTCAGGCCAGTGACTTACCTTTGTGAACCTCACGTTCCTTGCCTGGTAAGTGAAAATGGTAGTATCTTCCTCACATGATTCTTTCCAGGATTAAATGCAATAAACCCCTGTTACAACACTTTTCCCAGTTCATGACAGTAGATGTTGGTTTTCATTATCAAATATTTCCTTCTACCCAGATGTGTCTCTCACCAGAATTCTTTGCAAAGGAGCATAATTATGGCTGAAAATTTAGAAATGATTTCTCCCAACTGGGTAGAAAAGACGGGTTCAGTATTTCTCTGTCAAGATATGTGCTTCTCATCATGCTTCCTCATTCATTACCTTAGAATAGGCATGTATGTTTGCTGTTTTCTTATTTAATTTATGCATTTGAAAAAATAATTTATGCATTTGGTCAGTGTATCTTTGTTAAAATGTTTTTATGCACCACCCCCCCCCCCCCCCCCCCGTCCCCGGGAGGAAAAGTTCATTTGCATTAACTTAGTTTAGATGGTGTCGTATGCAGATACATACGTAGGTAATGGTGGTGATCACTGATCGTATACCAAAAGTAAGAGATCTGATTTCATTTCCATTTCATACCTAATTTGTAATGCAAACTTAAGCCTATCATTTGAACCTTGGGCAAATATCTGTTTTATGAAATGAAATGTTTTATATATATACATATAAGTGTAGAATCCTTCTGCTATATATATGTGTATATATATAGTGCAGTATATATACTCCCCTCAGTTTAATGGGCATGTTCATGACTCACTGTGTGAAGTGAAGTTTGAAAAGTATTTAGCTCAGGGCCTCATCCAGTATTAGCAGTCAAAATATCTTAAAAAAAAACAGCAACAAAAAAACCTTGAGGGGTGCCTGGATGACTGAGTTGGTTAAGCGTCTGACTCCTGATTTCGTCTCAGGTCATGATCTCCTGGTTTGTGAGTTTGAGCCCCATAGCAGGCTGTCAGTACAGAGCTCTCTTCCTCTCTCTTTTCCCCTTTCCTGCTCTCTCTCCCCTCTCTCTCTCTCTCCTCTCTCTCTCTCTCTCTCTCTCTCTCTCTCTCTCAAAATAAATAAATAAACTTAAAAGAAAAAAGAGCTTGGGATGCCTGAGTGACCCAGTCGATTAAGTGTCCGACTCTTGATTTCAGCTCATGTCATGATCTCACAGTTGGTGAGGTCAAGCCCCACGTCAGGCTCTGTGCTGACAGTGTGGAGCCAGCTTGGAATCTCAATCTCTCTCTCTCTCTCTGCCCCTCCTCTACTTGTGCTCGCGCTCTCTCTCTCTGTCTCAAAATAAATAAATTAATTAATTAAAAGAGCTTGAAGGATGCACATAACAATAGTCAGTCCTCAATAAGTGCTAAAATTATGCAAATGAGTTATCCAGGCCAAGGAAGCCACTGTTTTGTTGTGTTCTATGTAATGAGACTCACTCTTTTGTCATCAGCTTGCTTTCCTCTGGCATGGATATACACCCTGCTCATCCTCTGGGGACAAAAGGAAGATTAATTAGTTCGTCTGTCAGAGAAAATAGGGAAACGCCAAACACAAATCTAAAGTAGTAATAAAAAAATCAAGTGTTCGGAAAGTTGATGGGAAAGGAAAGTTGGTTAGTTACCTGAGAAAAAAAAAATCTTCTATTTTCTCTGGTGTGGGCCTGAATTAACACATCCACTCCTAAAATGTATCCTAAAGTTAAGTGTGATTTTCTCAAGTATTAGAGAATCTGTTGACTGTGAATTTGGGGGCATTTTCAAACTTTTGTGGAGCTTGGCTTGGCCAGGATTTAAAATACAATAACATTTCTATTATCTCTTGCTCTTTTTAAAGATGTCTTGCATTTTTTTAAATTATTTTTTTAATGTTTATTTACTTTTGAGAGCGAGAGAAAGAGTGTGAACAGGGGAGGGGCAGAGAGAGAGGGAGACACAGAATCCGAAGCAGGCTCCAGGCTCCAGGCTGTCAGCACAGAGCCCGATGCGGAGCTCGAACTCACAAACTGCGAGATATTGACCTGAACCGAAGTTGGACGCCTAACTGACTGAGCCACCCACCCAGGTGCTCCAATGTCTTGGATATTTTTAAGCCATCTATTTTGATTGTGTTGTCTCATAGCAGTGACTCCTCAGTTTCTTGGAGGGGAAGTTTTAGCTTTCCTTGATCTGGCCTTTATTCTATTTTTAATCCTTTCAAAATTACAGGATATAATGACGTTTCGAAGAAAAAAAATCAAGTAGCTGGTTTTGAAATCTATAAATTTAAGTGTTTGTATATATATGTAAGATATAGATTAAATTCATACATGCATACCCACATGACTGTATGTGACTAGGAAACCAAAAATGTCCTTCAGTCCTTCCTCTGCCTTCATTTCTTCATCTATAGAGTGGGCTTCCCCTGACTTAGGCTCATGCAGATTTACACAGATGAATGAATTCACACCTATGGAACAGTTTTATCTGAACCCTTTGGGAAGCAAGGTCAGTAGAAAAGACACTTCAGTTCTTGGCTAGTTTGCTACAAAATTCAGTTAGCTACTCAATTTCCACTGGTATGTAAAAACCCATTTATCGTTGTGCATGTTCAGAAATGAAATTACTCCATGCAAATATAGTGTTTGATGGTCTCTAACTATACTTTTTATGAAATGGCCAGTTGTGTTTTAAAATAAGTAGGAAATATTGGGGTGCCTGTGTGGCTCAGTTAGTTAAGCCTCCGACTTTGGCTCAGATCATGATCTTGCGAATTGTGGGTTTGAGCCCCACATGGGGCTCTGTGCTAACAGCTTAGGATCCTCTCTCTCCCTCTCTCTGCCCCTCCCCTGCTTGTGCACTCTCTCTCTCTCACTCTCAAAATAAATATATTTAAAAAAAGATTACCTTCCCAACTTCGGCTCAGGTCATGATTTCACGTTTCATGAGTTCGAGCCCCGCTTCAAGCTCAGTGCTGATAGCTCGGAGCCTGGAGCCTGCTTCAGATTCAGTGTCTCTCTCTCTCTCTGCCCTTCCCCCACCCATGCTCGCTCTCTCTGTCTCTCTCTCTCAAAAGTAAATAAAAATTAACAACAAAAAAATCTTTAAAATAAGTAAGAAAAACCTCCCAGACAGTGTGAAGAATCTTCTATTGTCATCATAGCTATTGTCATTCTGGTGAGAACAGTAGTGGCTTTGGAGACATACTGGAGAATGTAATTCTTGAGTGTTCTCCGGCACACTGCCAGGGGCTCATTTCATAGAAGCAGATCAGAAGTCAACTGCAGCAGCAGGCACAACAAGTAAAAGCCCACTGATGAGGAATGAGTCTTGTAGCCAAACCATCACGAACATTCGGCAGCTACAAACCATGTGGCTCACAGAGTGACTGAGCAGTGGCGGAGGTTCATCTGATAGGTTTTCCCATCTCTGGAAAGCCAGATACATTTTTCACAAGTGGACTTTACCTGCTTTTTGGATGCTTGTGTATCCACACAAGGAGGAAGGCCATGTCGACAGTGCCTGTAGAAACACTGACACATTTGCCAAGGCAATCCAAGTGTGTGTGAGGCCCCTAATGTTAAGTGTCTACTAAAATGTCTATGTATTATATAACGTATAGAATTATAGATTCTGAGCCCTTATCTGAAAGGACTTATGGCAATGCTCTTTGTTTTTCCTTTCTTGCTTTTTATTTGCACTTAAACTTCCATAAAAAATACAATTCCTCACTTCGCAGATGAAAAAAACACCACGCTGTTGGACTTGAAGTCACAGAGTAGCCCAGTACTTACCTTGAAAGTTGGGAACCATGTACACACAAGGCAGGGCTATAGCAGAAAGATTCCCATACAGTTGGAGTTCAGTGTTAGATGGTATTTTTAAAGCTGAAATTAGATTCTCCGCTTTGATTATTTCATTGTGGGTCCCTATTTCTATTTGAGTGTCCTTCACCCTTTCCTCCTTTATTATTTATAACCCACACTCTTTGAGCAATGACCAGTACTAATCTGTGACCTTCTGTCCTTCTGCCTGATTCGCTGCCTTTTTTGAAACTCCAAGATTGAAGCATATATTCTGAGACTTTCTGTTAAAAAATATATATATTACATTTTTTTTCATATTTCTGAGCCTGAAATGAGAGTCAGTCCTGGGCTTGCTTGTCTTATTCATTTTCAGCAGGCCAGCTTCAAAAACCAACCAAACAAACAAAAGACAAAACCCACCAAACAACCCACAAGAGAGAGAGGAGAGGGAGGGCGGGAGAGAGAGGAAAAGTATAAAGAAGTCACATTTCTATATTCATTACAATATCTCTCACATAAACACATGAATATACTTTTGCATATCCATTTGTAAAAGAAAAAAAAAACTTGTTTTGCTATCTTGATTGCTAGATTAAAGAATTGGGTCTTTCTTGCTTTCCTTGTTGTTGGTGGTGTTGTTTTTCCCTCCATCTACAGTAGCTGGATCCAAATAATAGTAAAAACAAAGAATAGCACTTCATTTGTACTTGCCTGTGCTTCAAAAAGAAGTGGGGCATACAATGACATTAGTGGCAAATTCCCTGAGGACCAAAGACTCCACTGGGTCCAGTCTCCTGAATGGTGCCTGTGCCTCCCATGCAGCTAATGACTGAAATAGGATCCATTGCCACCGGGAGCTTTTAATTTCTTTACATTGTTCAGGTTGCTCTGATGCGATGCAAAGTGACAGCTTCCATTTCAGCCTGGCTCATTATCAGCTCTTACACCAGACGGCAAGGACACACATCTTTATCTGCACGTTGGACCTAACCCCGGTCACCGTGAAGACCGAATGTGGCCTTGGCCGAGGTATAAGGTATAAAATAATGTGTGCAAAACACGTCCTATCCAAAGGGATCAGGGAAAAGAAAAGAAAAATGGAGGCAAGTCACGGATACCTCAGGAGTCCCAAACCGGAAAACTAATGTTTGGATGAAATCCACCCCTTAGAGGTCAGGAACCCTTCTGAGAAAGGTCCAGCCATGGGAAGGTGAAGGCAGATTTAAGATGTGGATCTAGAAATGAGTACAAGGCTCCTTGGTTCTCTGTGATGTCTACTGTTAACTGTCCCAGTCGGCCATGAGCGCTAAGCAGGATATCGAGTCAGTCCATTCCAGTTAAGTATGTGTTGTGTGTTTCTTTTTCTTCCAGGAATGGCTACATGAACTGTGCCATGGTTCGTGGATTTCTGTCATGCTCAGTCTTTATTTAGAAATAGAAGTTATTGAATCTGGCCTGAGCTTTCCCTAAGCAGGCCTCAGACAACCATTCAGATTCTTGGTATTTTGGTGATCGAGGTCTTGAAAGCTAACACTCTAATGCCACACGTAAGAAAGCTGAAACTAATTGTGTGCATAATTTTCTGAAATGTACGTAGAGACACACGTAGATATTACAGTCTATACCAGGATGTACTTATCTGCAAGGTGCTTGCTGGTGTTGAGTGTAGATAGGGTAAGTTAGATCAGTGGGCTAAAATAAATAGATGAAGGACCTAAAAAGTGGGTGAAATAGGCTTTATTCACACTACCCAGTGGAAATTAAAGGTGTGCCTCATATGTCATTTAAAATTTTCTGGTAACCACATTTAAAAAGTAAAAAGGAACAGGTGAAGTCAGTATCAGTACTACATTTTTTGAGCTAATATATAAGAATACTAGCCTTCCAGCATGCAAATTAAATGTATTTATGAGATAAAATAAACATTATTAAGATATTCTACATTATTCTTTTTTGTATTTGGTCTTTGAAAGACAGTATGTTGTTTACACTTACAGCCCATTTCAATTGGACACAGCACGTTTTAAGTGGCTCATCGTAGCTGCTGTAACAGCTTTAGACAGACGTAGTGACTCATCAGAAGCTCTCTTTCCTTACCAAAGTGTGGCTGTTTTTTTTTTAATTAAAAAAATTTGTTTAATGTTTATCTATTTTTGAGACACAGAGAGAGAGACAGAGAGAGAGAGAGAGACAGAGCACAAGCAGGGAAGGGCAGAGAGAGACAGAGAGAGACAGAATCCAAAGCAGGCTCCAGGCTCCAAGCCATCAGCACGAGAGCCCGACACAGGGCTCGAACTCACAGACCGTGAGATCATGACTTGAGCCAAAGTCGGTCGCTCATCTGACTGAGCCACCCAGGCACCCCCTGACTCTGACTTCAATTTAAAGTTTTGAGCCAAGACATGACAAGATCTATCTAGATTCTCCATGGAAATAGACAGTTTGGGCATTCCGTTTAGAGAGTTCAGCATGTATGCAGTATATTTTTATTTCTTTCTATCGGTCCATTTCCCTTTTAAACCTATCATCTCTCCCAGATTAATTTCAGGATGAGGCAAATATTCAAATAATGCTATTATTAATGAAGCAACTAATGGTGAGATCTTTCTCTCAAGTATAGAGGAGCTGAGTCCCGGACAGAACTTGCATGTTTGGGCTGGTGCAGAGATTAGGCACCTCATCTGGACATTAGCAAAAATTGGGATGTGTGGATTATTACATAAAAAATGGGTTATAGTAGATGTGTATCTTAATTTGATGGATATTCGTGGGGAAATATTCCCACACAAAGACTGTATGTTCTGACTTTTTGGTGTGTAAATGTGGAACTCTGGTCTGGTGTCAGTCTTTACACAAAATTCCTATTATCATCTGTGATGAATGTGCACAGGGTGAAATTGGTAGTATTTTATTCTTATGCCATGTGTATTGCTAGGAAACAAGAAAGAAAACCAAAGGTATCCAGTTACTTGGATCTACGATCGCCATGTTTTCTCAGGCAGCCTGGCAGCCAGATATAAGCCATTTCTTATCTCCTATTAGAATCATAAGTTATTCCTGCTCTCCGAGTTAAGTTTTCTGCAGAGTGAGGAAAGTACATTTACCTCTGAAAAGGAATTCAGCTGAAATTCTGTGGGAGTATATTGGACTCTAAGAACAAATCTCTTGCCGACATCCTTATTTAGTAAAAGGCTCTCTAAATGCGGTTAGGATGAAATCCAAGATCAGGATAAGAGTGGATATTGCTTTTGGAATATCATGGTAAAAATAAACATATCTGAAAAGACATGAATGCCCCTCAGGAGTTCAGACTGAATAAAAGGCCAATGAAGGATTCAAAGGGGAGACTCTTTATCTTGGTAATTGGTCATTTCTTAGTGTGGTCAGAAAAATTGTTTTTAAGTTGTGCCTGGCCATCATATGTGTGCTTTCTTACAAGAACAGCTTTCTCCTTGGAAATCTCAGGATTTAGTAATGCCAAAGGAGTCTGTTAGAGCCCCCAGCTCCAGGAGAGCAGAAATTGTGCCTGTCTTGTCCACCATAGCATTTTTATTGTCTGAAAGGGCACTTAGCATACAATAGCTGCTCTATAAATACCAGTGAGAGGAAATTTGACCTGAGTTGACTTAAATACAAAATATTCTTTAGGAAACACTTTATTTTATTTCTTAAAAAAAATTTTTTTTAATGTCTATTTATTTTTAAGAGAGAGAGAGAAATAGAGAGTTGGAGCAGGGAGGGTCAGAGAGAGAGGGAGACACAGAATCTGAAGCAGGCTCCAGGCTCTGAGCTGTCAGCGCACAGCCCACGTGGGGCTCGAACCCACGAACTGCGAGATCATGACCTGAGCCTAAGTCAGACTCTCAACCAACTCAGCCACCCAGAGGCCCCAAGAAAACCTTTAAAATTACAACTGATTCCCCTTTCCCGTATCCCCATCCTCACTTGAATTGATCGTGGGCTCATATGTAATTTGATTTTGGAGTAATGGGCCATCCTTCAAGTCCGTTTGTCAATTGTGATATCATACTCGAACTGGTAACATGTCCATGATAGATAGATAAATGATAGATAGATGGAAGGCTAGATAGATAATAGACAGATGACAGATAAACTTTTGGCTCTTTACTCAAATTTTTCAACCAATCTGAGGGATATTTTTTATCAGGTAACAATTCAAACTTTAACTAGCATTATTACAATTATTCAAAATTTTTTCATAACACAGACTCAGGTAAAATATTTAAAAAATTAAAGGAAGGCATGTGTGTATCATCTTTATTAACTGGGAAAAATTATATTTCTTATCGGACAAAACAAAACCAAGGAAGGTAATCAAATTAAAGTAACTTCCCATTACCTGAAGGGCAGGGAAACTCCACCTACAGGATAGGAGACTTACATTTTTCCTTAAGAATTTTACTCTATTCGAGCCTCACATTGGGCTCTGTGCTTACAGCGTGGAGCCTGCTTGGGATTCTCTCTCTCCCTCTTTCTCTGCCCCTCCCCTGCTCACTCTCTCTCTCTCTCTCAAAATAAATAAACTTAAAAAAAAAAAAAAAGAAAAAGCATTTTACTCTTTAAAAATAGGATTCCCCATTTAGACACACGTAGGCCACCCTATTTGACTTTGTTCACAGCCTATGGAACTGTATCATAGCTATAAAAAATTCACGTAAGAGAAGTTATATAGGTACAAGCAACATGCTGAGCTCAGCTGCTACGGCTTGGAATTTCCTGATTTAAAGTGTTTCCTTATCTCCCTACACAAAACAAAAATGAAGCTACATACAACAAATTAGGGAATCCTTCATAGATTGTGTTTTACAAAGCAGTTTTGTAATTCTATGTGGAAAAGGCACTAAATCACAGTGAAGTTTAAATCACAGTGAAGTTTACTACTCAGAAGCACATCGACAAAAAGATCTTTTTTTTTTTTTTCCCAAAGAGGAAGAAAGTGATTTGCTTAAAACAATCTCCTCTGCACCGTGTCCTCAAATATTTCCGAATTTCTGGATGCTCAGTAGGGCTTGGGTGGGACTGTCAGTCACCCAAAATGAACAAGAGGCGCCTTAAAAGAGACTAATTGCAAGGGCGCACTTGGGATTTGGGATTTGGTTTCTTCGCCTCCGTCCGGTCCGGGAGGCATTTGGACCCGCAAGCGCTCCCACCTGCCGGCCCGTGCGCCGCGAGCCTTGTCACTGTGGCTCCCGGATGCAGGTGAACCTGGTACTGAACCACTTTCACAGTCCAGAAAGCATGACATTCCCTGTTACCAGTGGGAGGAAAGGCTAATTGAGAAGTGTGTATAAAGGCTGTAATGAGTAGCATTTACATGTATTGATTAGAAGTAGGGCTACCGTTTCTCATTTATCACCACCAGCAGCTGTGAAATTTTCCCCACGTCGATTGGCACGGCTCATATTCCCGCTCCTCTAGTTCTTTATTGCTTTTTTCCCCCCTTCCCCTCCTGCGCCAGGGTGCTGATCCACCAGCTGGAATGGCCTGGTAATTACTCCGGCTCCTCCACCAGCTGCCACAATCGCCAAACCGCTGGAGTGAAAAATTCCATCCCGCATTTCCGATTTTTTACATTACCATTGCATAATCATATTTGACGAATAATTAACCTGGGTTAATACTTCAGGGAGCCATTTGCAAGTAAATTGATAAGCTGAGTGCTGTAACGGCAAACGAGGGCTGAGGACTTTGGCGGTGGCCTGCTGCTGCTGGGGCCCGGCTGCATTCAGGGGAGTCCGTGTTTTTTGTGGCCACCTACGCTGCCCCGAGCTGCCAGCCTTTGGAAGAGCCCTGGTGGCTCAGTGGAGTCAGAAGAGCCAAGACTCTCAACCTAAGGTCACCTTGAACGCCTGGGATCTCCTGTTTCCTGAAGGACATGGTCCACGCCCCGCATGTGGAATGGGTGGTTAAAGTGCCATCATAAGCCATTTCGAGAACTGTACCAACTAGGAGATTGTGGGGTGGTGTTTAGGAGACTGCTAACTTTATTTTGCTTTTTCTTCCGATCTTCCACCTACACAATGGAAAGGCCCCTTTGGCCGGAGAGCCATTCGCTCGCCTTCCTGTGAGTGGCAGCCATCTTGGCAGTAAAGGAGAGGTGTGCTACCGTGTGCAAGAGTGTGCGTGAGTGTGTGACAGAATTGGTGGGAGTGGTCAATCATAACCATATTTCCAGGTCAAAAATAATTTGCCTGGCCATTTTGGAAAGCTGTTGAGACGACTAAAGCAGTAGAAGAGCCTCAAAATCCAACCATCTGAATTCAGAGTTGTTCGTAACCCTGTTTTCTGTGACCAGCTGGGATATCCAAGTTTTTTTCGGCGGCTTAATTCTGATACCTCTTGATTTCTCATCTTTCCACTTGTTCATTTTGGGCCATGCTCTCTCTCAAGGCTAATCAAGGGGGAAAGTGATGACCCTGTGATTTCAGAAATACTATTTGTGTCATGTGGTTGGGCTTTGATGTGTGAGCTGACCGTTCTTCAGGTGGAATCGGTACCTACAAGGCAGACAGAAAGTCAGCACTCAGCATTTGTCACTGTGTGAGGCATTGCAAGGAAAAGCACTTCCTTTCAGACTCAACTGTAGCACTAAGTAAAATCAATGGCCAAACAATCTAACACAATTGGTCACATATTGATAGAATTAAACACTGCTGTTAACGTGACTTGTCATCGATCTGACAAAAACAGAGTTCAGGGTAAAAGTAGCCTGAAGCCTTTAGACTCTGTATTTATGGGGAAGGGGGCAGAGGAACGAGCATTGTTTTGCTCTATCTACTTAAAACCTGATTTTTGTTTGCTCTAGTCGCTGTACATCACCGTGGAACACACTTTCAGGATCTTGACTCTTTCTCCGTTGGTGGCATAGAAGGAACTAGAAGTAGCTCGCTCTAAAAGTTTAGAGATGATATTGCACTTAAGGAACATCTTCTTGCTGGTGTGTGAAATTACTTCTCTGACAGAACCCTATAGATTCCTGTGGACAAGGAAACAAGTCAGCCCAATTCATAAAACATCACATTAGATTATATCCCATATCTCTACCTATGAACAGAGAGCTGCCTGTCAAATATAATTTCTGAAAGTATTCTCCGTCATTTGCATGCACTCAAATAATATTGCAAACACCTGTGGCCAGAAGAGCCAGACCGTGTCATTCCTCGTGGTGCTTCCGGCCCTTGCGGTCAGCTGTTTCTGGGACTCCATCTGCCTTAAGCATCCTTAGGCATATGACTAATAAAAGAACGTCCCCCTCCGAGAGTCAGCTGCTGTGTGTAGCCTGAGTGTACGTTTTGAGTCAAGAGCACCCACATCAATTGCTCTGATTTCTGAAGTGCTGTGTAAGAGGGAGCAGGGCTGTGTCAGTGTCACATCTCTGCAATGAATAAGGTCAAGACATGGGATATGGTGGAAAGTGGGGAAATCCCTTTCCTTCCTTGGTTCCAAAATGGTCGTAGGTGCATTGATGAGTATATTCAAGGATTAGAATATGAAATATCTCTCTCTGCTACGTAGTCTGTTGAGTTGCTTCAGAGCCCCCTCAGAGTTTAGATTTATCTTATGCATTTAATTGTTTACCAGTTTAATGTGTGTCCCCCCTGGCAGAATGCACACTCCATGAGTACAATAACATTGTCTGTCTTGTTCTCCATAACATCACCCTAACGCAGAGCCAGGAGCAGAGCAACAGCCTGTGGTTTGGTAGATTGTGCTGTTCACTGCACAACTCTGGGAGAGGAGGCTGCTCATATAGACTATAATGTACCATCTGTATAAATTCTTCATGACAGCCCCGAGGAGCTAGAACACAGTAGATAATAAATATCTTTGAAATGAATGAATGGATTTTTTCTCAGGTTACTGTGGACAAATAAAATACCCTTCTTTTATTGCTGAATAATGAATATCTATAAGGACAGTGGTTCCCCAGCATGCATGAGAGTCATCTAAAGGCCTTTAAAGATACAAATTGCTGAGCGTCACTCCCAGGGTCCCTGATACAGGAGATCTGAAGTGAGACTCAAGAATTTACATTTTAACAGTTTCCCAGGTGATGCCAATGCTGCTGGTCTGGGACCACAGTTTGAGAACCACTGGTGTAAGGCCCACAGGTAATGATTATGATAATGGTGATGAGTGAGAAGTGATGAAAATGACAATTCTTCTTTGTCCTTCTCCATTCTGTCTTTCACGCTGGAACTCTAGAGTTATTATCCCAAAGAACTGATCTAATGTAAACTTTAATCCTGCTGCAAACTTTTGATCACCCCTTGTGTCTGTAGCACGAGGTCCAAATCCTTTCATATAGTGCTTAGAGCCACTTGCCATCTTTGAGGGACATGAACCATCCTCCTGTGCCCCAGCCCGAACCCTGTGTGTAAGCTCCAGGCACAACAGAACTGCTTATCTCAACCCTGGCTGTGTGTCAGAATCACCCATGGAGCTCCCAAAAGATAGAAATGGCTGGGCTCTCCCTCTTCCAGAGATTCTGATTCCATAGGTCCCAGATGAGCCCCACCTTTTAAAATAGCTTCACAGATAATTCTGATATACAGTTGCACCAAACTACCAACTTTCAGGATGTGGGCAAGGTTATAGTCAAAGGCAGGTTCATAATATCATGATCCTTCATAATAAAAACAATGAATAAAAATAAACAAAAGAGGCAACGATTTTAAGAAGTTAGGAAGAGAACAATAAAAGAAAATTTATAGACTGACATAAAAATGAAGACAAGAGAATTCAGTACATTAGAAAGCAAACAACAAATAGAAAGGAAAAAGAAATCCAGGCCATGGATCTTGAAGAAACTAAGACACATGCCTCTGATAAATACATGAAAAACTCTATGCCAACAAATTTGAAAAAGATGAAATAGAAAATTTTTTGAGAAAGCCATTATGAACACTGGCTCAAGAGCTTTTAAAAAATACCAATCACAGCCTCTTAACTGAACAAACAATTATCATTGCTGTGTACCAGGCACTGCCCTGAGCACAGTGATATGAACAAAACAGACAAAAATCCCAACCCTGTGGAGTTTACTTTTTATGAATTGGAGTGTTAAACTCCAATAACCCACACACAGAGGGCAATAGACCAACCATACATAAAGATGGGAAATATAAGTAAAGACTAGGACGCTACATTCAACAGTACATCAAAAGAACACTCATCCATACTCAGCCCAGGATTATGATGGTTTAGTATTAGCAAATACATTAACACAATGCATCAAATCAATAAGTCCACTAATTTTAAGAATGTTGACCTCCGTAGATGCAAAAAGGTATTCAATAAAATGAAATATTTATTGTATCTTGAAACAGTAAGGAGGATATTTCCTTAACCTGATAAAGGATATCCGAAGCCAAGAGCCAACATCATACTTCATGGTGAGAGAGTGGAGGCATTTCCATTTAAACTAGAAACCAGAGATGAATTCTTACTGTCACTGTTGTTATTTAGCATTGTCTGAAAGTTCAGGCAAATACAATAAACCATGAAAATAATAAGAGTAACTGTAGAAAGGGGAGACAAAATTATGGTTATATGATGACAGTATGATTAGACACACCTAGGAAATCCAGGGCAACAGCTAAATAATGTTTTGAATTAATAGGCAAGTTCATCAAAAGTGAGTGACTGCAGGATAAATATACAAGAAGCAGTGACATTTCTATAGAACAGCAATAAACATGTTAGAAGATATAATGGCAACTAAAGCCATGAATTATCAAAGAATGTGTGACACCTATGTGAAGAAAGCTACACAATTTTATTGAGCGATATAAAAGGAGATTTGAATAAGTGGAAGTACATATTGCTTCTTAGATGGAAATATTGTAAAATAAAAAGATCTTACTTTTCCCCTAATTAAGTTTTCATATAATTCCAAATGAAATCGATACAGGATTATCTAGTTGGTTTCACAAAGCCTAAATGTAGAAGAATAAAAAATTTAAAAATTCCAAGAAAAAATTGAAAAGTAAATGATGGAGTGGATGGAGTAGGATTTGCCTGGAACTAAATACTAAAATGTGTTATAATAGTACAAACACTATAGGTAGTATACCTAGAATTAAGGGTCAAATCAAAGAACAGTTACAGATACTTCTGAGACAGATGCTAGGTTATGTGAATGTTCCAGGCAGTGTGAATGAAATAGCATGTGCCAAAGTCCTGGGGTAGAAAGGGGTCAACATGTTGAAGAACTTAAGCCTGATGTTTCTGGGGTGTAAATAAGTTTAGTACGTATTGGAAAAAGACATTTTTTTCACTGAAGTATAGTTGACACATAATGTTACATACAAGTCTGTATGTTATGCTGTGCTCACCACAACTACCATCTGTCACTATACAAAGCTATTACAGTACCACTGGCTATATTCCCTGTGATGTACCTTTTACCCCCATGACTTATTCATTCCATAACTGGAAGCCTCTATCCCCCACTCCCCTTCATCCATTTTGTCCACCCCCCACCCCTTCCCCCTGGCAGCCATCAGTTTGTTCTCTGTGTTTATAGGTCTGATTCTGATGTTTTATTCTTCTGTTTTGTTTTTTACATGCCACATATAAGTGACATCATATGGTATTTGTCTTTCTCTGTCTGACTTATTTCATTTAGTATCATATCCTCCAGGTCCATACATGGCAAAATCCCATTCTTTTTTATAGCTGAGTAATATTCCTCTGTGTGTGGGGGTGGGGGAGGGTGCATGTGTGTGTATGTGTGTGTGTACGCCACATCTTCTTTGTACATTTATCTATTGTTGGACAGTTCAGTTGCTTCCATATCTTGTCTATTGTAAATAATGCTACAATAAAGATAGGGGTGCATGTATCTTTCCAAATTAGTGTTTTGTATCCTTTGGGTAAAAACCAGGATTAGTATTACTGGATCATATAGTAATTTTATTTTTGAGTTTTTGAGGAACTTCCATACTGTTTTCCACAGTGACTGCACCAATTTGCATTCCTACCAACAGAGCGCAAGGGTTCCCTTTTTCCCACATGTGGAACAAACTTCTTAAGAAACCAATTTTCATATGCTCTTAAAATATGCAATTTTAAGTATAAGAATAAAAAGTCTTTCACCCAATGATTTTTCCTTAAAGACTCATAGAAATGAGTAGTTAGAGGTGCAGATCAATTGATACTGGAGGTGTTCCTTGAAACAGAGTCAACAGTAACATTGAAACTCAAAACAACTTCAATGACCTGCAACAAGGAACATGGCACTAAATTATGACCCTGCCATAAAAATGGAATATTTTGAAACTATCAAAAAATGTGATTTGAATAACCCAAATATATTAAGTGAAAAACCAGGATTCAAAACTATATTCACTGTATAATCCTGCCCTTAATCAATATGCATACATGCAAAATATCATAGAGAAAAATATATCTAATTGTTGGTAGTGATTACTTCTGGGATGATGGACTTGTAGATTTTTTATAGTTATACAGTCTTTTAGTTTTTCAAATTTTCTAATTAATTACCGCAAAAATGGACATTAATAAACATAACATATAGATTAAAAGCTCATGTCATTTTCATGCCCAGCTCAACTATCACCTCTTCTGTGAATTTCTCAGTTTTCCCAATTGGCATTAATCCCATCTTCCTAGCTCTCATAAACTGCTCATATCGCTTTGTAACACTCTCTATATAACACTCCTGGGTGAGGTGCACTTAAATGTATGCATGTTGATCTCCTCCATGTAATTCCAGGTTTCTCGGGATTGTGTTCCCTAACTAAGGACTACCCATGAGAAACATTATGAGATTTCCAGAGAGATGTCCGCAAACATGGGGGCCTGTAAAGAGATGTTTCCACATGGAGACTGAGTGGCATGAGTGCCATGCAAAGTCTGTCTTAGCTAGTGGGTGTTTTTGTGTGTATTACAGATATTGGGGTCTGTAATATTTTGCTATTAATATAGGTGGTGATGCTTCTCTAGACACTTGTTGAATGTAAGGCAACAGTGTAATGTAGTAATTAGGAATGAGACACTTAGACATTAGACCCTGGAAAATTAACCCCACTGAGCCTCAGTTTCCTCATTTATAAAACAAGCAGAGCAATATGACCTACTCTTGGACAGCAGTGAAGATTAAATAAGATACTGGAAGTTCACAGGCAAAATGTCAGGTCCACAATGAGTCTATTGTATAATAAATATACCACTAGGAGAATTCTGTTATTTACAACAATCTGCCTGGAACATCCCCACCTTATCTTTTACATCATAGAAGCCATAGCTTCACCTCCTCTTTCATTCAACATGGGAAACTAATCTATCACCTGTCAGGAAAGGGAGGTGTCATTTTTTTGAAGGATAAGCTGCATGGCTTGAGATCTGTGTATTCACATGGGACCTGGGCACAGAAGGGTCCACACTTTCTGTCGCCATTGTGAAATTTTGACAAACTTTGAACCAGGGGCCCCCACCTTTTCATTTTGCACTAGGTAATGCCAGTTATGTAGCCAGCCCTGTTGGGGAAGCTCTCCCATTTTACTGATCCCACAGCAGTTGCTGACAGGGGATGCTCACTGATGGACTGTGATTGTTCCTAGATTACCGAGGCATTAGGGGTATGACTTGTCTAACTTCCCTCATGGGTAGTAAGAACCAGCCTCTGCCTTGAAGAGGCTGTGCCTTGGAAGAGGCTGATAGGCTGATGTTTTACTGTTCCTCTTATGAGCCCGGGTGTAGATCTCTGTTTTGTACCCAATTTATTTGTAAGAGTGGCCACTACTCTTTTGCCATAAATGCTAACCGTTATTTGTTTTTTCTTATTTTTTATGCACTGCTAAAAGCCACATTGCTCCCGCCTCTGGCGGCACTTGTACTTTCTAATGCTGATGCTCTGGACGATGTTCTGCTGTCATTTGCACTCAGATCCTCCTTCTTGTGTGATGGATGACTGTTTCAGAAGCTAGGCTGGGGAGGGTTTTTGAGGGAGAGCTCTCACACAGAAGAGGGTTTCTTTGGATCAGGGCGGATTGCATAGTGGTTTTCCACTGCTTCTGAATCCAGGGAGAGTGGACAAGTGGGATGTGGCACATGGTCCTGGCTTGCTCTGTGAGTTGTCAGCTCTTGATTTACAGACTGATCCAGGCTGTCCCTCCTGGAAAGATATCTGAGTCTGGCTTGTGCTTAATGGCTGTCCTATATCTAGGAAAGCCTCAAGAGCAACCAATGGTTAGATGATTTGAACTCGGGTTGAAAATCAGATGCTGGTGCCGTTTTTATGGGACACTGAACGTTCTTGGTAGATTCACCTCAGAAAAAGCACTGCAGACAGTGCTGCAGATAGGAGCCTGATGTTGTCATTAACCAGCTGCTGTGAGTTCAGCTCTGAGCCTCAATTTTCTTACAGCGTTATTACTTACCTTTACCCATATCATGGGGCTATTGTGAGGATCAAATGGGATGGGGACAAGCCCTCTGTAACCTGCAGAGCACTGGAAATGTGTAAGATCTGCACCCTATAACTCCTATTTTACCAGTCAAGGCACAGATTCAAAGTTCATTTTTATTTTCCACTTTGGCATCTCTCCACCTCCTGATGTGGAGTTGACAGGAGTCTCTTGGCAGGGGGAACAGTATATGCTAAGGGCTAGAGGCTAAACAGAACCATTTGCTTGGGCAACTACAGATCTTTCCAGAAGTCTAGGGTATAGAAGAGATGGAAGGGGAGAGTGTGTATTAGTTTTCTGTGGCTGCTCTAATGAATGATCACAAACAGGGTGGCCTAAAACAGCAGATATTTATTCTCTCACAGTCCTAGAGGCTAGAAGTCCAAAGTTCCAGTGTCAGCAGGCTGGCCTCCCTTTGGGGGCTTCAGGGGAGTATCTGTTCCTGCCTCTTCCAGCTTCTGGGGGCTGCTGACATTCCTTGGCTTGTGGATACATCCCTCCAGTCTCTGCCTTTGTGATCATATTTCCTCCTCCTCTGTGTCGTCAAATTGCCTTCTGTGCCTCTTCTTTTAAGAACACTTGAGATTGCATTTAGGGCTCCCCAAGACAATCCAGGATAGTCTCCCCAGCTCAAGATCCTTAGCTCTGTCACATCTGCGAAGACCCCTTTTTACCATATAAAGTAGCATCAACAGGTCCCAGGGATTAGGAAGTGGACACCTTTGAGGGCTCATGCCCACCGTCGAGGGTGAAGATGGAAGCATCTTGATCTGAGTGTTGCTCAAGGGTTTGGAATTTATCCTGAGTGCAGTGGGGAGGCATTGGAGGCTTGTAAGTGTCTGAGGAGATGGACTGGAGGATCCAGAGTAGAAATAGGAAGCCTCGTTAGAGAACTGCTCCAGTCCGTGTGTATGTGCCTGGGCTATGGGTGGCCCCGTGCCCCTTCCTCAGACTCCAGAGACTGTGTTTCTTTTGGCCAACGTTAAAGTCACAACTTATTCTGAGAACCTCTTTTGCCCCTGGGTCCTCCAACCTAATCCACACCAGAGCCTTTGAACCTGAGGTCAAACATCTGAGGAACTGTGTTCTTCCCTGAGGTGCACCTGTTCTCACATTCTCTTTCATTCACTAGCAAAGTGTTGAGAGCACATGGAAGGTGGACTGACCATTGCTGCAACATCTCACCTTTCTCAGGAGTACAGTATTTCTAATTTAATGAGCCACAAAGTCTTAATAAAACAACTTGGTTATTCAGGTATCGGGAAGAAATTGGAGGGGAAAGGGACCCTCCTTCCCTCTATGGACAAAGTCCCAAATCCCAATTTATACCCAGACATCTGGGGCTTCATTATGATTGGATGTAGGATGAGGAAAGACAGGGATGCCCAAGCCTAAGTTTTCTGAATTATTTAGTCTCTCAAGATACCAGTAGCCTCATTCAATAAAATCTTATCATAGTCTTTATGTGTATTAAACATAATTCCAGAGATCTTTGGGGTGCTATATGGTTCTGTTGTTAAGGTTTATCCCACAGTCCCGAAGCATATATCCTAATATTGCAAGTAAAATGGAAATATTATGCTCTTAAATTTCTTGTCTTGGTCTCACAAAACATTATCAATAATATTCATGATGAATATTTGTGTCATTAAAAATAGGTTTACAGTGGAACTTCGGGAATGCCATGAAAAAAAGTGAAAAAAGTCACAATGAACAAAACCTCACTGTCTCAACAAAATACTAAAGTGTCCTGTAATGTATGCCCAGCTCTTACCCTGTTCTGTGAAAGGCATATGGTAGGAAGCCTCCCCTCGAAGGCAGCTCAGAACATCATACGATGAGCCAGCAGAAGAGAGTGTGCATGTTACTGTTATGCTGTTGTGTTTGAACTTTCCATTGGGCAGAGAGGTGGGTAATGAAGGGCCGAAAATTGTTTATAAGCTTGTCGATGTCCCTTTGCATTCAGGTGCAAGTCTGTTTTAAAGGAAGAGAAGGAACTCACTCTGGTAACTAATAAAAAGAGGAAAAGACAAGCACTCCTTTTTAGACACGGATAAAAATGACTTAATGAAGTTCACACAATGAAATTAGATTTTCATGAAACTTCATCTACCCTTGATTTTGTTTCTGTATTGATGTTCTGTTGTTGTTGAATCATAAAACTCTTGGCTATCAGAAGTACATGGAGTTATCTAGTTCTCGCCCTGGAAGAACTCCGTGTGTTTAGCTGAAGTCCCCTACTTGGTCAGCTCTTCCTCCTTGTGCTGAAGAAAACAAATATATGGCCACCACACCTCCTTTCCTCTAAATCAGCCCCGCGAGCTGACAAATGTTAGCAGTTGGGCATGTAATGTTCCATATGTCCTCTGCTTCCATACCCATTTAAAAAATATATAAATAGATTTATAAGAGCACACAGACATTTATTTATTTAACATACATTTACTGAAGTAATATTTTATTAATTCAACAGATTTTCATTGAATTGTTATATATATCCAGCACTGTTGTAGATGCTGGGGATACAGCATTAAACAAAACAAATGAAAACTGCTGTCCTCACTTGCATTCTAATGGAATTGTTAGGTTTCCTTCCTCGCTCCCTCCCTCCCTCCCTCCATCTTTCCTTCCTTCCTTCCTTCCTTCCTTCCTTCCTTCCTTCCTCCCTCCCTCTTTCCTTCCCTCTTTCCTTCCTCCTTCCATTCCTTCCCCCCTCCCTTTTTCCTTCCTTCCTTCCTCCCTCCCTTCCTTCCTTCCACCCTCCCTCCCTCCCTTTTTCCTTCCTCCTTCCCTCCCTTCCTTCCATCCTTCCTTCCTCCCTCCCTCCATTCCTCCCTCTTTCCTTCCCTCTTTCCTTCCCTTTCTTCCTTCCTCCTCCTCTCTCTCTCTCTTTATCTCTCTCTGTCTCCTTCTTTCTTGAAGATAGTCTCAAGATCTGGAGTAGCTTTGGTTTGTAAGTGTACATGAGATGAAGGCATGATGTATCCAAAGCAGTTTGGGGGGTCCTCCTACCTTCAGTGGTCTTCAACTTGGTCCTCCCTATGATAGTTTAGTGTCAGTAGGGAGCTGCCAGAGGGAATATATGGGCTAACAGAAAGAAAAGCTCAGTGTGTTGAGCACTCTCCTCCCCATGAGGGGCAAGAGACAAGGACACGAGCTCCTTTGCAAAGGATTTGGTCTAATTGAGGAGATGAAATGTTTAATGCACTTAGGGCTGAAGTCAGATTTGGTTCATCAATGAAGGATTCTGCAAGACTCTGTTTGTTACAAAATTTGAAGATGAAGAATTTTAAATATTTATTTTTGAGAGAGAGAGAGTGAGTGAGCGCACAAGTGAGGGAGAGGCAGAGAGAGAGAGAGGAGACACAGAATCTGAAGCAGGCTCCAGGCTCTGACCTGTCAGCTCGGAGCCCAATATGGGGCTTGAACCCACAAACCATGAGATCATGACCTGAGCCGAAGTAGGACTCTCAACTGACTGAGCCACCCAGGTGCCCCAAGATGAAGCATTTTAAAAGTAGTAAAAAGGAAGAGCCCTGTATGCAAAAAGAAATAGCAATATTTACCCACACTATGTCTGCTTTCTAAGCAAGGTGCCTTAGAGGTGAGCAGAGGTGAGCATTTGGGAAATAAGAGCTAATGAAGGGGTGAGGGAGCTGGGGCCTCTGCAGGACAGAGGGTTTTGTGTTGGCCCTCGAATCCCCCAGATCCAGCTCAGGTTTCGACACGTTGTAGGCCCTCAGATCATTGTGAAAATAAAGAGACTTGGAGGCGCCAGGGTGGCTCTGTCGGCTGAGCATCCAACTCTTGATTTCAGCCCAGGTCATAATCTCACAGTTGGTGAGTTCGAGCCCCACATCGGGCTCCATGCTGACGGTGTAGAGCCTGTTTGGGATTCTCTCTCTCTCTCTCTCTGCCCCTCCCCTGCCCACACCATCTCTGTCTCTCTCAAAATAAATAAATAAACTTTAAAGGAAATAAAAAAGAAGTGGGCTAGGGGTGGGGGTGAAGGGAGGAAACTACTGAGGGTCTGGACTGTTCCATTCAAGAGTTTGCACTTGAATGAACTCATTCTAGGTGGCAGGATTATCACTATGGCATAGATTGCAGCCTTCTTTAACATTCACAGATGGATTAAAGAAGCTGAGTCCCTGAGAAATCTTCAAAAGTTTTCAGAAGTTGAATTGTGGACTTTGGACAAGCAGGCAAAAGGAGTGGACATATTTAGAAAGTCTAAAATACAAGGGTACCACCACCAGCTGAACAGTTCATAGCATCAAAACAGTCCTTCTTCCTAGTATCCTCCCTCCTTCCCTCCCCTATTCTTCAAATATTTATTAAGTAGCTACGACCAGGTGCCAAGCACCAAGAACACACGATGAAACGCATGTGGCCTCTGCCTTTGAAGAATTTGCCTTCTTAAGAAAACTACTGTACTCTCCTTGCTTCTGAATGAACTCGTAGGGTAAACTTGTTAAAAAGCTCATTTTCAATAGGGAGCATCACATCTGACCATCATCTATCAGAAATAAAAGCATTGGTCTGAAAAAAAAAACTTCTTCTACTGCATAATTGGTTATTTCTGAAAATCTGTGGACAAATGTTTCCCTTGATATGCATTACAACTTTGTCAGAGCCCTATTAATTAATTAACCAATTAATTGCCCTTGGCCTGTGAGTCAGCTATGGCTTCTATCAGTTTCTTCCAGCTCTATTCTATCACCGCGTTCACCCTCTATCCATCCCTGATGGACACTCTAAGCCAATAGCTAGATTATTTGGGAAGTTGCTGCTTAAAGAAGTATCTGTAAGGTTGAAATGGCACTTAGACTGTGAGTGGTTACCCCATAATTTATCGGTGGTCAGGCAGCACCCTTGTGAGTTTCTCTAGTGGTTTCGATTGTCTGTGTTGCTCGCTTACACCCTGTGGAAATTACCAATGATCCTTCTCAAAATGCTTACTTTTTACATGGGAGAACTCAGGCAAAACTCTCACTTAGTGTAATTGTTATAACAAATCTCCTTAGAATTGTCCAAGGCTATAATTCTTCTTTTAGGGTATTAGATGCCTTGCAGGCACACAAGTTTGAAGATTTGGAAGGTTCTTCTTGTTCCTCCTGGAGGCATTTTTGGCCCATCATTGCCTTCTTTCTCCAGTGGAGACCTGCAGTCTATGCCATTATTTGCTTACAAGCAAGACATGAACGGCTTTATCTAATGAAAGCCTTGTTTCTCTTTTTTTTTTTTCAACGTTTATTTATTTATTTTTGAGACAGAGAGAGACAGAGCATGAACGGGGGAGGGGCAGAGAGAGAGGGAGACACAGAATCGGAAACAGGCTCCAGGCTCTGAGCCATCAGCCCAGAGCCTGACGCGGGGCTCGAACTCACGGACCGTGAGATCGTGACCTGGCTGAAGTCGGACGCTTAACCGACTGCGCCACCCAGGCGCCCCGCCTTGTTTCTCTTATGCTGTGACACAGTTGGTCCCTTACACTGTACGTCCCAGGCCAGTTTCCCAGCTACACCTTCTTCATGGTTCTCTCTCCATTTCAATCTGATAATTCAGAGGAAAAGAAATAAAAAGTAAGCCAATTTTTATGACTCTATAACGTCCTGAAAAATTTACTAAATATCAAAATAAACAAGTTATATTCCTTCCATCAATTGACAATCAACATGCTCAATTTGCCATGAGACAAGGTATCACGTAAAAATAGACTGTGCAAACAGCTACATCACCATTTAAATTTTTTTATGTTTATTTATTTTTGAGAGAGAGAGAGAGAGTGTGTGTGAGTGGGGGGAGGGGCAGAGAGGGGGAGATGCAGAATCCAAAGCAGGCTCCAGGCTCTGAGCTGTCAGCACAGAGCCCTATGTAGGGCTTGAACCCACAAACCGTGAGGTTAGTTGGATGCTTAACCAACTGAGCCACCCAGGCGCCCCATACATCACCATTTAGATCATACTTGGAATTGGGGAGTGTATGAATGGGTGGGCAGAGAGAGAGCCACATTATACAATTTTGACCAACATATATGTCATTTATTATAAGCTGCCAAAGACAACCTGCCTGTATGTAAGTGATGAACCACAGGAATCTACCCCAAAACCAAAAGCACACTTTACACACTGTATGTTAGCCAATTTAACAATAAATTATACTAAAAAACCAAACCAAAACAAAAAACAACCTGCCTGAGAGGAGAGAAACAATTTGCAAAAGTGTAGAGTGGACGTATCTCATCCCAGCTTTCCTGCTTCTATCTGGCAATAGTTTTTTTTTTTTTAACGTTTTATTTATTTTTGAGACAGGGAGAGACAGCATGAACAGGGGAGGGTCAGAGAGAGGGAGACACAGAATCTGAAACAGGCTCCAGGCTCTGAGCTGTCAGCACAGAGCCCGATGCAGCGCTTGAACTCATGGACCGCGAGATCATGACCTGAGCTGAAGTCAGCCGCTTAGCCGACTGAGCCGACTGAGCCACCCAGGCGCCCCTATCTGGCAATAGTTTTAACAGGTGCTAATGAAAGTGGGATGACCTCTGGAAGGGTCTTCAAGTGTTTGATTAGCTCTGAAATTTTCTTGTACTTTGGCTGCAGGTTAGGGGTGTTTTGATCTCATTGGTCACTTTGTAGGGGAATCAAAAGAGAAAGGGCTTACCTGCCTCCCCACCCCTTCTTGGGAGCTACCGTGTATATTTTTAAGACGATAGAATTGTGGGGGCATCTGGGTGGCTCAGTCAGTTAAGCATCCAGCTCTTGGTTTCCAGTCAGGTTCATGGTCATGAGATCGAGCCCTACATCAGGCTCCATGCTGAGCTGGAGCCTGCTTGAGATTCTCTCTCTCCATCTCTCTCTGCCCCTCCCCACCCTCAAAATAAATAGATAAACATAAAAAGTGTAGGATTGTGGATGATTCTTTATTTTTTATGTTTTCTTTAAGAAAGAGAAAGGATTGGGGCACCTGGGTGGCTCAGTCGGTTAAGCGTCCGACTTTGGCTCAGGTCATGATCTCACAGTTGGTGAGTTCAAGCCCCATGTTGGGCTCTGTGCTGACAGCTCAGAGCCTGGAGCCTGCTTCGAATTCTGTGTCTCCCTCTCTCTTGGCCCCTCCCCTACTCGGTCTCTGTCTCTCTCGCTCTCAAAAATAAATAAACATTAAAAACATTTTTTAAAAAGAAAGAGAAAGAATAACATAATTCACCCTGCATATGTTTTTATTTATTTTCTTTACTTTGCCTCGACTCAGAAAGGTTGTGAGAAAGCTTACGTTAACAGAGATAGTTAAGGCAAAATGAAATTTAAAGTACAATTGGCCCTTGAACAATGCAGGAGTTAGGGGTACCACAGCCCCCCACCACAGCCTAAAATCCACATATAACTTTTGACTCCCCCAAAACTTTAATAGCCTACTGTTGACCAATTACATAGGCAGTTGATTAAGACATAATTTGTATGTTATATGTATTATATACTGTGTTCTAACAATAAAATAAGCTAGAGAAAAGAAAATATTAAGAAAATCATAAGAGAAAATACATTTACAGTACTGTACTGTACTTGTGGAAAAAATTCACTTTTAAGCAGGCCTACGCAGTTCTGATCTGCATTGTTCAAGAGTCAACTGCATTTGAAGGAGGAAAGAGGCAAAGATACAATTCATTCATTTTTTTAAACAAATACTTATTGGGTGCCTACTCTGTGCCAAAATTGGGCTAGGCAGCAGGATACAACAATGAATCAAACAGTTTTGCTTGCATGGGGCTTCTAGTCTATAGAGGAAGACAGATATTTATCAAATAAGCACACACACACACACACGCACACACACACACACACGCAGTGATAAATGTTATGGGAGAACAAGCACAGGAAATGGTGATCTAATTAACATAAAGGAAGGAGGATGGATATGATTAGCTTTCTCTGAAGGCTAAATAAAGATGAGCTACTTTTGGAGTGCTGAATATGGCGGCTGCAGGCTGGGGGAACAGCGGATGCCAAGGCCCCCAGGCCACAGGACTTGATGCCTTTGAGGAGCTGGGACGTATTGGAGGGTAGGAAGGCGAGTGAAGAAGGAGGTTGGCTGGTGGGTGAGGTCAGCTCAGACAAGGGCTTTGTATAAGCAATAATGCACAGTGAAGCTTTGTATGCACCATTGAGGGGTATCATCCAGAACGTGACTTGCTAGATTTGTTTTTGCAATGACAGCAGAAGAGATATAAAAGCAGATTGGGGTACAGTGAGTACACCAAATCCAAACGGTCATGAATTTCATTCATGGAGGTGGCAGTGACGGGTTGGTGAAATTATTTTGTTCCTAACTCTCAGTCAAAGCACAGGAAATTGAGGTTCAGAGAAGTACAGTGACTTGCCCAAGGTCACACAGCATGTTAGTGGCAGAGCAGACTATCCCCAGGCAAGAAATCTTTCCACGAGGCTGCTTTTTATGCCTAAGATGATCAGTTCACACCACTTAAGATAGTTTTATAAAGAATTTAATGGCATGAATATTTTTCAAATGTGTAACATTGAATGAAAACTTAAGTTACAAAACACTAGATACAAATAAGAGTTTAACTATGTAAATGTGTTTCCATATACTTCAATGTGTGTTTGCATATACACATGGAAAAACACATGGAAGAATGTACATTAATGCTTTTTAAAAATTTTTATTTTTGAGAAAGAAAGAGAGTGTGTGAGCAGGGAAGGGGTAGAGAGAGACACACACAGATTCCGAAGCAGGCTCCAGGCTCTGAACTGTCAGCACAGAGCCTGACACAGGGCTCGAACCCACGGACCATGGGATCATGATCTGAGCCGATGTTGGACACTTCACCAACTGAGCCACCCAGGTGCCCTGGAAGAATACATAGTAAAACATTATTCTATCTAAGTAATGGGATTATGACTAGGGTTTATTAACATCTTTACATTCATTTATATTTTCCAAATTTTCTACAAAAAGTGCATTATTTTTTAAATTATTAAAAATGATTGTAAATATTTTCCTGTCTGAAAAATTTTGCAAGAAAGCTAAAAATAGCATAATCGAGTCAATCCTACTGCAAGAGTAGCACACACGTGTATGCATTTTATTGTAGGAAATACTGTACGAGCTGTTGGAGCCTGGTATAAAACACAAGCATCCTGGAAAAATACAATTTTAACCTATGCTTGAGCTGAGGTTGCTTATAAACAAATAAAGAAAGAACAAGGAAATAAGTTTTCATTTGTAAAGACTGATTTCAGCAACCACACCTTGAAGAGAGTGGGAAAGAGCCCCAGACTAGGGTAGATGTGTCTGCATACCATTCAGTTCTCTCCTCTCCCTTCCCCTCCCCTATTGAAAAAAAATTCTCCAGTGCTTTTGTATTTCTATGTTCTTTCCCTCCTACGCATAGCAACTGAGAGAGATGGGAAAGGCTGGGTCATTGGGAGAATCTAGGATGCCCTGGAAATTATAAGGGGAAATAAATTAAAACAGGAGAACAAGTAGGTAACCTTGGGCTACAGCTTGTCTATAATCGCCTGATTTCTACCCCATTCTTCATTTCAGAAGACTTCCTTATCACATAAGCCCCACACACCTAGAAGAGATGTAAATCTGCACCCACTTTCATTTTATGTAATAGATCTCTCTCTCTCTCTCTCTCTCTCTCTCTCACACACACACACACACACACACACACACACCCCAAATCCTCAAAAAGCCATTTTTAAATATTTCAGATGTTTTCCAAGACACTGCTCCCAACCATATCCCTTTTTGATCACTTTCACCACACTGTTCCCAACCATATCCTTCTTGGTCACGTTCACCATGCTGTTCCCAACCATATCCCTCTTGGTCACTTTCACCACACCGTGAACTTGGCAGGAGATTTCGTAGGGACACAAAGAAGCTTTTCACAACTAGGATGGGCCCCTCTGCCCATTGACAGAAAGGCTGACATAGAACAGAGGAGTTTCCGTGTTGACTAGGGTATGATTGACCTCTTGGCCAAGGGGTACTGTCCTCTAGACAGGTGGCTCAAAGGTCAGGCTAGACATCCTTAAGAACTGACAGGATGAGTCCAGGGGCCAAGGCTGGGTGTTTAGATTCAGAAGCTGGTTTACCTCCCGACTGTGTTCTGATCTCTGGCTTCCCCTTACTCCCAACTCACTGAGTTTATGGTTCTACATTTCTGCTCTCAATCTTGTTACCTCTGGCATGATCGTTTGCTTGTCCCAGCTTCAATTCCTTTGTCCTGGTCTCGAATACCCTCCTCACGAAAGAGTTGACTTTGATGATGATGACAGTGACCACTTTTTGAGTGTTGTCTATGGACACACCATGAACTCGATCCCATTTGTGTACAGAAGGGAAGCCGATAAAGAGGTTACGTAACTTGCCTACTTTAACATAGCTAGTGTAATGCAGATCTGACATTCCAGCCATGCATCTGACCCCAAGGATGCTGCTTCATCAGAATGGTTATTGGAACCCCTGAATGGGGTGGGGTGGTGGTGAGTAGGGATGGGAGATAATGTAGAGACTAAGAAGGTGGACAGCTAAGAATTTTGTCAGCCAGAGTGGAAGGGGTAGGGGGAATGACCTGTGAAAGATGGAGGGCTTGCTTTCTTGATAGTAGAGCCGTGAGGATATTTATATGCAGAGGGGAAGCACTAGGAGAGAAGAAGGTTAGGATCTGGGCTCTGGAGGTATTGAAGGGGGCCATGAGCAAGTGAGGGAGACCGGCTTTAAGAGGAATCAGACTGGCATTCCGCAGGCTGTAATACATTTGCTTTGTTCCCTCCGTTGCTGTTTCTGTCGGTCCCTCAGGTAGAGAAGTCCATCACGTCTCTGGACAAGATGTGGGCTTGCCATCTATTAATGCTTATGGAGCATCCATTAATTAGCCCATGTAAAAGTGGAGTCTGTATGCAGCCATATACTTCCTTGCAGGAAATGCTATGGTAAAATCTCATCTATATAGAATACATTTTGAAAAACTATATGAGGTAATTTGTTGAATTGAGGAAAGATTCCTCATTCAGGAAAATAAAAGCTTTTTCTGGTGATACAACTTATTCCTTGAGGATTATGTGCCACAGACTCTTCCCATCTCCTATTCTCATGGAAATCTCTAATCCTATGGAAAGTGGGGAGCTCTGCCCTCTGAGGTCTCACGATCTCAAATACAGTGCTGAAGTGGCATTACTTTCTCTGCTGTTACACATGGGTTTTTTTTTTTTTTTTTTGCCTCTTCTGGAAAGTTCTTTTCCTGCTGGAGGTCAGCAAGCTGCAAGGTCTAGCAATGATTGATCCTCACCCCACATGGCATTTTACAAAGCTGAGTAACAACAGTCTGAGCTACTGCACAGTAAAAGTGGTTTTATGTTTCCAATGCCTGTCCTAAAGTAGCTTTAGAGGTCGGCATTAATCAATAAATCATTCTGATCATATGTATCCTCTCTGGGGGCCCATTAGCCAGTGATGATGACTTAGCTGTCTCACCATCAGCTTCCTTAGACCAGAAGTCCTTGGGACCATGAGTTCAAATCCCTGTTGAGCTGGAAGAGCTCTTGGCTCTTCTGAGGTAGATAAATTGAGCTTCACAGATTTTGCTGTTCAGAGACTTCTACGAAGCATCATCGGCTAGCCAGTGGCAGAACAATATCTATGACCCTTTTTTAAAAAGGGAGACAATGCCTAATCCTATCCCTGTACCCTCTCTTTTCATCCAGCTGTCAAATAAGGCAGATCTATGGCTTCTGGGATGGCTGGATTCCTTTGATTCTTTAAAAAAGAATGTCATGGCGATGACAGCCTTTTGTCAATAATCCTACCCCCTTACCTGTGCACAGATGTTGTGAGGGCTTAGGGGAAAGGTGGTTTCAAATCCAGTGATTCCCCAACTACAGAAGATGATTGGACTCAGGAATTAATCAAGAGTGGGGCTGTTGTAAACCCTCTTGAAAGATGCGAGGTAGCTTTCTCCCACATCCTGCCACGTGTGATTCCAGGGCAGGGCTGTAAATGGCGATACAGAGGTCCTACCATCTGGATGCTCCCCATCAGGCAGTAACAGAGATTCCTCTGAGGTATTTTTCCTCCGTGTGGCTTGTGACTGGTGAGATTACCAGGATGAGTGAAGCATTCAGGCCTTATCATCCTTCTGTAGCTGGGAAGGCACACGATAAAGAAAGACCTGCGGTCCCAGGGACATTGTTTGCACCGTGTATTCATACACATATACCCATGCAGGATTAGAAAACGCAGCTAACTATGAATTTTAGTTGGGTCTGGTTGTAACTAAAACTGGAATCCAAAAGTATCAGTATCAGAAATATTCCCATAATTGAGATGCTCAGCAGTCAGTTCATGATTAATCCTCTTCCAAGAATCCCCAGGAAGTCAACCAAGGGTCAGTATTATCGTCTGGGTTTGGGGATGGAGAAGTAGCCCCCAGATGGTCATGAGGGACGGACCATGGCCACTGTTTATCTCACTGGGCTGGAAATGGCATGAGAACTATTTGATCCCCCAAAGCCCAAAGGATGTAAGGAAAGTGTGGGGCCGCAGTTCTGTTCGGGGCCTCCCCTCCCTTGTTTTTGTACCAAGAAGTCTCTGGATCCTATTAACAGAGCCCCCACCCCACCCCTCCAGGAGGTGGTGGGTGGGCGGGCAGTGAGCCGGGCAAGCCCAGAGGCCCTAGTCTCTCCGTGGCTGGGCTGGCTGAGGTTCCCAAGGTCACTCGGCAATGCGCTGCCAGTGCTGGCAGTCAGTCCCCAGGTCCCCTGACTCTGCCTCGTCCTCTCCATCCATTAGACCATGCAGCCTCTCACCGCCAGTGAGACATGCTCAGGACACTTTAACTTCAGAGTTTGATTCTATGTCTATTTTTCAGCTATTTGCCACAACATTCTGGGAAAGTAAGGTTTGAATTTCCTACAATCCAAATCATTTTCTAGTTTACTTATAAGTGATTCTGAAACAGTTGGCCCTGGAAAGCTGACAACTTGATAAAATGTATCTTTCAAATCAACCCAGTGCCGCCTTTATATATAGTTAAATCATCCAAATCCAGGGTGCCGAGTTAAGAAACGGAGATCTTCTGTTCTCAGGCTGCCTGTCACTTTGGGTAAGAAAACACACAGAGTTATGTTCGCTTATGCTTACTCAAGTGTGGTCTCGTGGGAAAAAAATAAGCACTGACTTTTGGCAGGTTTATCTGCTTTTAGCCAATAAGAAATGGTTTCTGTAGTGATGTGCGTTGGACAAAGCTGGTTTGGGGAGACTTAGTGTCAAAACCAGCAGCCAATATAATGTTGATGTAGAAAAGATTTTATTTATTTATTTATTTATTTATTTATTTATTTATTTATTCATTTATTTATATTACTACTAAGGTTACAGGTTGAAGAGCAATCCTGAGCTTTGAACACCGACGATGGAAGTTTCTATTGCCTTAAAAAAATAAGTTGATGTATATTTGAACTGATACGACATCTATTCACGACATCAAACTGACACTGATGGGACATACCAACCAAGGCTCCCAGACACGGTGGCTTCTCTTGTTTTGCTACAACATGGTTGCATCCTATCATTTGGGTGAAGAAAAGAGGGCCAAGAGCTTGAGAAAATTAAGAGTCATCTCAAAACATCTAGATTTATATGCAGAGACTCTGGGTTTCAACAAAAGGGTTTTGATGTGTTTCTATTTCAGGGTGATCCGGGGAACTGAAATCAGTCTTCATACTGTAACCACTATACTTACTGAGTATTTATTTATTTATTGATTGATTGATTGATTGATTTATATTTTTGAGGGAGTGAGTGGGGAAGGAGCAGAGGCGGGGGGGGGGGGAGAGAGAAAGAGAAAATCCGAAGCGGGCTCTGTGCTGACAGCAGAAAGCCCAATGTGGGGTTCGAACTCATGAACGGTGAGATCATGACCTGAGCCAAAATCAATAGTCAGACACTTAACTGACTGAGTCACCCAGGCACCCCTGAGCCTTCATTTAAATATTAATTTAGGGGCGCCTGGGTGGCTCAGTCGGTTAAGTGTCTGACTTTGGCTCAGGTCATGATCTCAAGGTCCGTGAGTTTGAGCCCAGTGTCGGGCTCTGCGATGACAGCTCAGAGCCTGGAGCCTGCTTCGGATTCTGTGGCTCCCTTTCTCTCTGCCCCTCCCCCACTTGTGCTCTGTGTCTCTCTCTGTCCCTCAAAACTGAATAAATGTTAAAAAAATTTTAAAAAGAAAATATATATTGATTTAAAAAGGGAACAGGTATAGTGATTAGGCCGATCGTCTTTGGATTTCAACCGCCCAAATACAAGTGTGGTGCCCCGTGTTCAGTTTTTCTTCCTTCATTGCTTGTTTTTCTGATGGGTAAGGATGCACAAATCAGTACTGGAGGGCCTGAACATCCAGGCGAGGGGCTGCAGTACCGTGACCGACATCTGGGGCAAAGAGGCTGCTCTTTGACAAGCGCATTCAGCCAGGCTGCTGGGAGGGCAAGTGGCCGGGCGGGTACCCTTGCCACTGATGGTAAGGGTAAGTGAAGGCTAACTTAATATTCTCTGCCAAATATAATGTCCACAAGTAAGCGGTAAGTACATGTAAACCATAACGGTATCTATTAGGAATCTGGCTCTTCTTGGTGGTAAGTGGCTTTAACAAAGAAAACCAGAATATTTAGATTTGGAGAAATAGCATGTGTTTGGGAAGACAACGAATGTAACATATCTTTTGCGGATTCTCTGCCAAAGATTGCCAAGTACCAACGCTAACCGAAAGAAGTTGTTTAAAATTGAATTGCAAAGCCTGTGTTTCTTACTGACTCCTAAGTCTCTATCCCTCTCTGTGCTGTGCAAGGCCAGTATGGTGGTGGTTAGAACCTGGGCTTCTGAGGAAAGTAGACCTGGGTTTGTATCTTGCTTCTACGGCCTTGATATGTAAGCTCTCTGGGTCCCAGAATAATAATGCCCACATGAGGTTTTTGTAGAATTAAATGAGCTAAGGTATGTAAAGTACTTTGCTTTGTCATTGGCACAGTAAGTGCTCACCTAACAACACCTGTTACCGTTACGTGCTTACGTGTCTGATCGTTATGTCTCAGTTCGTGAACATGTAAGGTCCTTAATGGCAAGGTTTATGTCATGGTCTCTTCTAAAGAACTTTGATACATCTGAGAATAGTTGAGACATTTTTTTGGAAATAATTTGGATTCAAAATTGCTCCTTTGGGTAGAACCATTTCCAAGTGCTGATGGACCTTGAGTGAAATATGAATTCCTGACCTTATTTTGTAGAGAGGCTCTATGGGTGAGGTTGGGCCTGCTGGTTGAGTTGAAATGAAGAATGGAGTTGGGGAGGAGAATCCCTCCATAGCAATGATGTGCTGCTGAGTGTTCCGGTTCAAGGCGTGGTGATCGTACCCACGTGTTTGCTTCTAATCTAGGGAGAACCAGGACAGTGGAGAAGTCAGCTGTGTTTCCATACTGATTCCCCAGGACCCAGAAATAGGAAAATAGTTCAACACGCCTCATCTAACTGATGCTATGTGCAGGTTCGTGCTTCCAGATTGTAGGAAAACTGGATTTGTGTAAGGGAGGTGGACCCTGTTGGACAAAATGGCTCCAGGACTGGGGTCCAAAACAAAACAAAAAACAAAACAACCCATACCTGAAGGATCTTCTTCATAAAGTCAGGTTTAGCAGTGACTCTCCCAGATGACCAGTGCAGTGCAGAGAGTAATAATGCTTATCCCCAAAGCAGACGAAGCAAGATCAGACTGAAGATGAAGATTTGGGGGTTTGAAGGGAGCTGAACAACTTTGGAAAGGAATGATAATTCTAAACCAATATTTCCCTCGCATTTATTGATTTTTTTTGAGGCGTTCCGTACTAGAGGTTTCCTCTCTTTTTTTGTGCATGAGATAGAATACCTTTTTGTGGTAGGAAGGAGTTGAAGAGGGCAAGACGGAAAGAGCATTAAGTATCCTTTACCCTGTAGCCAGAATGTCTTGCTTTCCAAAGGTCTAAGAAAGTGGAAAAAAGTGGTTTTCGTTTTGGGGAAGAGAAGGGGGGAGAATAAGAAGGTGATTTTTTTGGAAGCATTTCTGAAAGAGTATAATTTCCATTCAGGATAAGCCACCTTGGAAATAGTAAGCTCTAGCATTGCAAATATCTTTGAAAACTGCCAGCAGGCTTAAATCAAGAGTATTCTGCAGTATTTATCTTAAACTGGTTTCACGTTTACAGTTATGTTTTCAGTTTGAGGCAACTCCATGTTGTGTCACAGAATAAATTAAATAAAGAACAAACGCCCAGCTGTATGATTCACATGTATGATCATACTGTATGATTCAGTGGTCTTAATCTTTGTCCCTTAAGCTTTCTGAAAGGAAGACAGGCTTGAGAGAGGAAAAAAAAGGTCATTTTATCATATATTTTTAAGTTTATTTATTTTGAAAGAGACAGAGACAGTGCAAGTGGGGGAGGGGCAGAGAGGGAGGGAGAGAGAGAGTCCCAAGCAGGCACCACGGTGTCAGCGCAGAGCCTGATGTGGGGGTTGAACCCACAAAACTGTGAGATCATGACCTGAGCCGAAACCAAGAGTCAGATGCTCAAACCAACTGAGCCACCCAGGTGCCCCAAAAGTTCATTTTAAAGGTTAACCTATTATTTCGTTTTTACTATGAAAATTTAATGTGTATATTTAAGATGAAATGCGTAAATAACAATATGGCAAACACTAGCCTACCAACCACCCAGATTAAACAATACAACACTGCCTACAGTTGAAGCTTTGAGTACCCATCCTTGAGCAAATTCCCCTCTCTACTTCTAAAATGCAACACCTCTCTTGCATCTGGTAGGTCATCTTATTTTTCATATCAAGTAACTATTAAACATTTTTCCAAAAATGCATATCAAGTGCACAGTTTGGCTGATCGGGACACAGTGACCTAAGGAAATGTCTATATCTTGTTCTAAATCACCAAGTAGAATCCCAGTGGTGAGTTTCTTGCCCAGCACAGCATCTAGCACAAATCATGGAAGACTATAATGCTATGACTGAGACTACTGGATTATGGTATGATGGTTAAACATGCATTTTGCAAAAGGCCATCCTAACCACAGACCCCCATCATTTAGTTAGCTGAATGATCACGAAAGAATTGGCAAGTGTTCATTGACTTTTGAGGCTTTTCCATTATTCAGTAGTTATTGTGCAGTTTCCTGTGATTCTGCCCTTTTAGCCCTGTCACGCGTCTTCATCATAGCCACGTGGTTTATGCCCAGTGCTGTGCTTGAGATGAATTGGGATAATATATTAAAAGGGTTTGGGAAATTGTACAGCATGAGACAAATGTCATTTTAATTGCTCTGTCACTGAGAAAGAAGCCAGAGATTCCAGAGGTACCAGTGAAAGGAAAGAAGAACAAAATCCCAGAGTGGGCTTTGCAAACGAATTAGTACACGTGAAGGACTAGTCTTTGATTTTTAGATCTTTACAGCTGGAAGGAATCTTCAAGACGGTCTAGTTCATCCCGTTCATTTAAACATGAGAGTCTCAATAGGGACATTAAAGAACCTGCTCAAAACATTCCGGATCCTTTGAGAAGATTCAGGATAGAAACCAGCCCTCCCCTACTCCTTATTCATGGCTCTTCTCTCTTCCCTGCTTTCCTCTTCAGGACAGGGAGGCTTAGGAGAGATATCTAGATTTTCACCACGGACCATGTAGGTACAAATGCCTTCAGCAGACGTCAAAATCATGCTTCTGTGTCCCTCGGCCAGGCAGCCCCAAACAGAAGGCCTTTCTTTATCATCAGATCTTGTAAAGACCTCACCATTTGCCAAATAGAGTTTTCCTTTGTTTCTCCTTTAAAGAAAGTGGTTTCTCCCTCATCCTAGTCACCACGAGGTATGTCCTTAGAACTTCTTTGTATTTATTGTAATCTGTGAATATTGTGTTTTACAGCTTGTAAATTAGATATAGAATTGGATACCGAGGCAGAGCCCAGAGTGTTAAAAATGTTCAATTCCAGTGGGGGAACCAGCGAGCGGTTAAGGCCTGCTGCATATAATGTTAATATTACATTAAGTACGATGTTATTGCACGAGATGCTTATTGTTAATGTCTGTGGGGAGGACCCGTTCCAAAGATTTCAATTTCAATAAACAGATTATACAGTTCCACCATATACAATTAGGGAGGTGGTAATGAAATGGTTATAAAGTCCCTTGGGGGCCTGTCATCTTTTTTTTAATTTTGTAAATAACATCAGAAGCACTAGAGGGAAGTGCTTATGCATTTATTTATTATTGATTTTTTAAAAATACATTTAACATTACTAGTTATTGCAAATCCAGTCTCCGTGAGTTGAAGATAAGCTGTTTCTACATTATTAAATGCTGAACGTATAGGGAATTGCGAAGTGGTATCCTTCATAGAAATATATTAAATATTAATGAACAATGATTGCAAGATATTAATTTGAAGTTACATTTACTTGGCAAATAAAACCTTTTCAGGGTTTTACCCTTTTGTTGCACATAGTGCACATTTTAAACATCCCTTTGGTGAATGTTTTGGACGAAGCCAAGTGATTCTGTTCCGCAGCTGGATCCTGCACAACCACAAAGGATCGAGTTGGATTAAACACACGCTCTTAACGGGCAGCAAATTGTCGGAGGGGTGACTTCAATGAAGCCACCAAACTTTGAAGTATCCATAAATAGTTAACTGCTCTTCCTTCTCGGGACTATAATGAAGCAGGAAGCATTAATGCCGACGGTTAGGAGCCAATTTTTCTCCTTGGAGTAAGATGCTGAATAGCGTAGATAAAAATTCAGAATGCCAGCCTTTCACCCAGGAAACCACACTCCAGTGAGGGGCAGGGATTTGAGGCAGGCTGCCCGGATTCCATTTTTTCCAATGTCAGCAAGTTGTGTAACTTCTCTGAGTTTCGGCATCATCATCTGTACGATGAGAGTAAATGATAATGTCCTGAGGACTTAGGGAGATTAAAGGCATAGCACACAGTAAGCACTAAGCAGAGTATGTTGCTCGTGGTGCTCACTAATTGTTGGCCCTTTTTATTTTATCTATTTTTTAAAAATTTTAACATTTATTCCTTTTTGAGAGACAGAGAGAGAGACAGAGCATGTGCAAAGGAAGGGCAGAGAGAGAGGGTGACACAGAATGCGAAGCCGGCTCCAGGCTCTGAGCTGTCAGCGCAGAGCCCGACACAGGGCTCGAACCCACAGGTCATGAGATCATGACCTGAGCTGCAGCTGGACGCTTAAATGACTGACCCAGCCACCCAGGCGCCCCAATAATTGTTAGCTCTTTTTAAAAGTGTTTTTCATTCACTCCGGCATTCGGTGAGTAATTGTGAAATATACCATTTGGCAGGACCGTGGATGCAGTGATAAGTAGTCCTCAAGTTTCATGGATCTTGCCGAGTTTCTAGGCATGATTGGGGTACTCTCGGGGAGGTTAGATGCCCTCCGCTTGTGCTTTTACAGGAGTCTGTTCTCGTGGGCTTCCTCTGATCTTGCTTTTCTTTTTTATTTTATTGGTTGGTTGGTTTGAAGTACAGGTGACACACAATGTTACATCAGTGTCAGGTGCACAGCTTAGCGGTTTGGCAACTCTGTAGGCTGTGCTGTGCTCACCACAAGTGTGGTTACCACAGTGCTCTTACAGTACCACTGACCGTGTTCCCTGTGCTGTGCCTTTTGTCCCCATGCTTCGTCTTCTCTCACTGGCGCTTTATAATTACTCAAGGATGTCACAGCTGCTTTTTCTTTCTCTGTTTCTTCCCCAATCTGGTCTTCAACGCTCATCCACAGAGTGCTATTGGACAGAAAGCTCCTCAAAATCTAAGCTCTGTGGAGCACCTGAATATAATTAACCCACTCAGAAGTTATTGTCCAAAGACTTACACTTTTATAGCCTTGTCCATCAGTTTTAATTTCTATATAGTCTTCTCTAAGAGTTGAAATGTATGTGCCTTTCTATTTGGTAAACACATGAGCATATGTAGCTCAATCTAAAAATGTTTTAATGTTTATTTTTGAGAGAGAGAGCATGAGCAGGAGTGGGGCAGAGAGAGAGGGAAACACAGAATCTGAAGCAGGCTCCAGGCTGTGAGCTGTCAGCACAGAGCCCGATGTGGGGCTCGAACTCATGAACCACAAGACCGTGACCTGAGCCGAAGTCAGATGCCTAACCGACTAAGCCACCCAGGCGCCTCTATTTAGCTCAATCTAAATGATTATTGTGTATCTACTCTGTGCATGGCACTTCAAGAATAAAAAAACAACATAGAACATGTATTGAAATGGGTGTTATATAGGTACTGCAGCGGGAAGAGGTGACAAAAGGAAAGATGACAGATGATAATAATAAACAGATAAAATGGTAGGAAGGGAGGGAAGTGAGGGAAGGATGGACAGAGGAGGAAACAAGGCAAAATATGTTGTTTGTTATGCAGAGTTGAAACTGGGAGTTTGGTAATGAGAAAAATGAGAGAGTGGGATTAGGAAGGAGAAGAGGAGAGAGAGGGAGGTGGGGAGGGGAGGGGAGGGGAGAGGCAGGAAGAAAAAAGAAAAGAAGCTACTTAAACTTGTCGGAAATGAGAGAGTGTTAGTGGTTCTCAACCAGAAAGACGTGCCTTCTCAGAATCTTTGGATGACATGCGTGGTTTCCACAAGCCAAGCCCCCACCTGAGAATCCGATACAACATGAAAGGGATGCTACCCTGAGTGTCTCTGGTGGTGTGGCCAGAAGTGGAATCAGGAAGCAGGAGTTGGGGCACTATCAGGAGACCCTGGAGAGGACGGCGTTCCAAAAGGTGAGAGAGCGTTTCCAAAAGAGGGTGTGGCTACCATAGAGTATGAGTTAGGTACGTTGTATATACGTGGTAAACACTTAATGGATGTCAGTTATTAAAATCATTCATAAATTCCGTGCGGAGCCTCCAGTAAGGTGGAGAGTCAGAAGAGGCAAGTGGATTTTACAACTCCACATTATACTGGTGGCGGAAGGCTGATTTTAGAGCTTAAGGGACTGTAGCTAAGAGAAAAATCACTCTGCCCCTCCTTTGTTACTCTTCTTACTACTCTACTTACTACAGGATTCTTCTTCTTAGTAGTTTTCCTCCCACCTTAGTGTCTCCAACCGTTCTCTTGGCTTGTTGTCTCTGCCCCAATCCACAGCACAAAATCCTTCAGTGTCCCCCGTTCCCTGTTTCTACTATTCCATGACATGCTACTCAGCCATGTACAAGAGGGGGCCCGTCTGTGTTCTGCCCCATGCAAAACTGCTTTATTTGAACCTGATATTCATCTCAAACTGGGCTTATAGTCTTCTCTCTTCTGGACCCCTGTTCAAGCCCTTTCTCGCCTCTGTGAGTGGAAATCCTGCCCACAAGCTCTCTGTAAACATCAGCATACTTCATGAAGACTTTGCTGATGAATTCTTTGGAATGGGTTTCTTCTAACCTGCTGTAATGTTCCGAAAGCACTTAAAATACCCTCACTTGTACAATAGTTGTGAAATTGTGAACGTCTCCATGCCAAGAGGTAAGCCCCCTTGGAGGGGCTGGCGCATGGAGTGTGGTAAGCTCCCAGAGGATATCCTTTGTCGGGGAATTGTGGAGTAGGAGTATTCCCTTTTTGTGCCTCCTCAAGTACCCAACAGTGTCTTGCATGTGACGGTTACTTGTTAAAACAGAGACTGAATTGAGCTCATGGCAATCACTGATGCCTTCCATTAAACCTTACCTCTTCACCCTTTGTGCACACAGTAAGAATTAATTAGGATGAAAATTCTGGGTCAGACTATCAGAACCGCTAGAGCGTGGGGTAAGAATAAATGCTAAAGACAGGATTCACCACCTCCTAGTTATCTACTCTGGCCTGCCCCCGATTCTCGTCACCATCCCTTCCTAAGTTCAGTCTCTTAGACTCTTTTTTTTCCTTTTTTTCCTCTTTCTTTTCTGTGCTGAGATTAATCATCACAAATCTTTTGATCGGGAGATGGTTTAATACCTTACACTGCAGAAGTACTTTATCTTTTCAAAAGAATATCACCTGCATCTCATTGAAACTGGTACGCTACTTGAGTCATCTCGGTCTGCCTTGAGTGTGTTTCTTTGTGCTAACTTGGTCTCATTTCTGCAAAGGTCAGTAGAATTGTACTACTAAAATTTAGTATTTCCCCAGTTTTCAATCTGCCCAAGACAGCCGTATGACAGATATGTTGGTCTAGGTATTAACCCTCCCAGACAGATCCATATCCGTATCTTTGTTTTATAGGTGAAAAAAAGGAGCCCAGAGAGGTCAAGCGATTTTCTCAAGGTAGCTGTGTTCAGAATGGTCTGTGTAAACCCATGAGGTATCTTTCAAGTCCTGAGAGCAAAGCCATGTGGGTATAGCTGGGTTCCCGGTCCCGTTGGTCAGTGACGGTGCCTCAATCTCCCCTCGATGTCGTGATATAAAAGCAGTACTGTGGAAGTTAGGGAGTATCAGCAGAAAAGTGATGAAGAAGAGAGGAAAAGATGCATAGATCATGCATGACAGGAAATAGACTGTCCCGCCTCTGCTTGCGTCCATCTTGCTGTGGTATTTAGGGTAAGATTTGGTGTCTTCTTACGTGTCAGTACCCTATGTGGTACACTGGTTGTCATCTTCAATTTCATTTAAGCCACATGGTGTAGTAATGCTATCCTTTAATCAGAAAATATGCACCTGACCCACCATTCATCATGACACAGGATTTGGGTGTTTTGTTTTGTTTTGTTTTTTTCTGTATGTGGGGATTCCTTTCTGCTGATCCATCTATACCCTCGCATGGAGTTTCCATGACTACCAGGATACATTATTATAAGACACATGGTTGGGGGCTGTGGGTCTAGTCCGTGGCTGTAGAACATGAAGAAGCTAAGTGCATGGAGCGAGCAATAGAGAAACTTGGTAAATGCAACCATGTAATGTTACGGAAATAGCACAGGGAAAGGGAGACAGAAAGACTAAGTGCCAATAAGACTTAGTGAGGAGCATTTAAAGTACTTAGGGCAATGTTACTTTTCTTTCTCTCTTTCTCTCTCTCTTTCTTTCTTTCTCTTCCTTCCTTATTTTCTTTTTCTATTCTTTTTCTTTTTTTCTGTTCTTTTTCTTTTCCTTTCCTCTTTCCTTTCCCTGTCTTCCTTCTCTCTTTCTTTCCTTGCTTCCTCTCTTCCTTCCTCCCTTCCTTCCTTCCTTCCTTCCTTCCTTCCTTCCTTTCTTGCATTTTTGTTTCTAACAATGGACTCTCTCTAGGACAATGGTACATGTTCACCAAGCAGGCCTGATTGCATGCCTGACAATGTTTCATTTCTGGTGGTCCTAATTTTTCCTAAGGATCCGAGAGCTTCCATTTAGCAATTCAGATAAATCCCCGTGATGCAAGCTGCTATCAGTCTTGTGGTGCTGTGCTTCCCAAAGCATGTTCCATGGAGTACCACTTCAGCAGGATTTTCACAGGTATAGAGCAAAACTGACAGTTCTGTGGTCCAAGAAGTTTAGTGTAAACAAAATTAGAACGGTCTAGCTGTCTCAGGGCCATTATGCCATTCTGTTGGTAAATTTCTAAGGTGGGGATAGTATTCAGTGTTTCCCAGACTTCTTAATAAATAAAACAATTTTCCCTAGAACATACATTATGCTCTTTGGGGAAACTAAGGCATTGGGTAAATGCTGTTTTCTAGGCACCATCTGTGACACCACTGTACCACCCTAGGAAAGGTAGAACCTGGTATGTCTCTACTGTTCTCCCACACACTCCGGAGGATCCGTATGTTACTGTGCTGTCACCTCACATGGCTTTTAGAGAGCTGGCTTGTGAGCCTTTGCCAGCGTGAGTTGAACTCTTCTGTTCTCATTAGAGACAGTTATAAATGCAACGTGTCAGAGAGGGTGTAGAAGAGTAGATTCTGACTGAGGCGAAGTGAGTATCATGCCCCAGTCCATTAGAGGGTTTCTGAAAAGCTCCCGAGACACGTGTCTAAACCATCAGAATTGATTTAAAGAAACTGCTTTGTTTTTTAGTGTTTTTTTTCTAATGTTTATTTATTTTTGAGAGAGAGAGCGCGCACAGGGGAGGGACAGAGAGAGAGAGAGAGAGGGAGACACAGAATCTGAAGCAGGCTCCAGGCTCTGAGATGTCAGCACAGAACCTGAAGCGGGGCTCGAACTCATGAACGAGGAGATCATGACCTGAGCTGATGTCAGATGTTTGACTGACTGAGCCACCCAGGTGCCCCATAAAGGTAGCTGCTTTGATCTCTCTGACATTGGCTAGGGTCTCTGGTGGAGACAGCAGGCTGCCCACTGGAGCTGATTGGAGTCACGGGGAAGTTTCTAGAGCACATGGTGGTCGAAGTGACAGCATGAGACACTGTATGTAGTGGGTGGGGTTGTGGATGGAGACGCAGGGTCTCGTCCCTGCATTGATGCTTTACTTACAAGATGACCTTGAACAAGTCCCCTACAACCTCTCTTGGCCTCAGTTTCCTTTTTAACATTTGAGAGTTAAGCCACCGATGTTTTTCACCATCTTTTCCTTCTCACATCCATGCTTTTCCAAATGAAATCATTTCTATAAAATGGATAAAAGCGTGTGTGCTAAGAAGGAAGAGGGGCTCAGGAGTCCACTGCTCTGCCGCCCTGTCACTGCTCCCTGGAGCCCCAGGCAGGACTCTGTGGGCCGGGGATGAGCAATCAGGCTGTGCACTTGCTAAGTCCAGATGTGTGCCAGGCCCAGCGTCAGGTGGGAAGGGACACTGGAGCACTTGCCATCCAAGGCTGCTGGTGGTCATTAGGGCTTGCGGTGATGCAGGCCCAGAGCGCAAGGACAGGGTGATGTGTAGGTGTAATGCCGTGCAGGGGAAGGGAGGGACAGGGCATCTTGGCTTTACATGTTATACGGAGAGGAATACAGATGGGAAGGAAAAGCTCAAGTCTACCCCTGAAATTAAAAGTGGGTTTCTACCAAGGATTTTGCGTCTACCAAGTATTTCTTTATGGAGGCTTTACCAAGAGGTGGTGGTCCTATCATGAGCCAGGTAAGGCTTTCCACCCTCAGGTGGCTCAGTTCCCAACCCAGCATTCCCCACCCTTCCTTCTCATTCATATCAACCCTTGCGCCATCCATTATCTCTAGTTCCTCGAAGTCATCCTTGGCCTATTTATTTAAATGAAGCATAAGAGTTTGTATTTCCTAAGGTGACGACTTCACAGGGATCGATGATGATGTCATGCGTGCCAGGGGATTAAGGCCACTCTGACCGGCAAGCCCACTCAGAGGTTTCATGAGGCTTTTCCAGCCTGACTGGAATCGAATGTACTGGATGAAAAGGCAGCCATGCTCCCCCAGCCCATCATAAAGCATGCCCCAGATGGGACTACTCTTGCTTCTTATAACCCTTACAAGCCAGGCTTTGACTGCGTGTTGGTTATGGTTGATGGAAGAAAACTAATGGAACTTCAGGGCCCAGCAGACCTTGGAGGTCATGTACATACCTCCGTGCCGGTTCCGTGAGAGAACGCAGAGAAGTGATTGGCCAGAGTAGAGGTTAGATGATCACATGGATGTTTCTAAGCCTTGGCGATATGCTGAGTGTAGTCTAAGTAACTTAGGTATTATTGAGCTTCACTTTCTCTAACATTACCAGGAAGGAATTAGTAGACTTCCTTGGCAAATGAGAAAGTTGAGGGTCACAGAACTTAGGTCACTTGTCCTAGTTCATAAGGCTGCACAGTGGTTGAATTCAATGGAACCCCTTCCGTTTGTCTCAGAGCATGTTCTTCCCCCACCTCCCCACCCTCCATCTCTTCACCTCCCCACCCCATCCCTCCCCCGGGCCACATTGCATTGCCTATAGCTGTGGTACTTGGCCTTTTCATTTTTTTGTGTTCTTGCCCCATTTTATTATACTAGAGTTTGGGGTGGCTTGCTGATTTAAAAATGCAATTCCTGGGGTGCCTGGGTGGCTCAGTTGGTTAAGTGCCTAACTTTGGCTCAGGTCATGATCTCTTGGTTCATGAGTTGGAGCCCCAAATCAGGCTCTCTGCTGTCAGACACAGCCTGCTCTGGAGCCCCTGTCCCCCTGTCTCTCTGCCCCTCCCCTGCTTGTGCTCTCTCTCTGTCTCTCTCAAGATAAATAAATAAACTTAAAAAAATAATACAACTAAAAATGCAAAATTCCCATCAAAAAATAAGAAACAACAACAACAACAACAACAAACAAAAAGAAAATACCTTCCTACAATGATCACTCTATCCCCCTGGCAAATGGTGTTGCTGCCCAGTGTCCAAAAGAAGCACTTCTTTCTGGATGCGTATTGTTCTTGCATGTTCTGTTAGACAGGAATTCTGTTTTTTTTTTTTTTTTTTTAAGTTTATTTATTTACTTTGAGAGAGAAAGAGAGAGCAGAAGCAAGGGAGGGGCAAAAATAGAGGGAGAGAGAGAATCCCAAGCAGGCTCTTCCCTGCCAGTGCAGAGCCCGATGTGGGGCTTGAACTCACGAACCATGAGATCATGACCTGAGTCAAAACCAAGATTCAGACGCTCAATCGACTGAGCCACTCAGGTGCCCCAAAGTTTTATTTCATTTTAATAAATATTTGTCAAGTATTTGAAATGTGTCCAGGGTAAACCTAAGCATTAAAAAAGGGAGGAAAGAAGTGAAACACTCTTAGAAGTCCTCAAGGAGCTCCTAGTCTACATGAAATAAAATCATGAAACAGCTTAACAAACCGAATGCACACACACAAAAATCATCATGGATGGTAAATGCTCTCAGAGCTATTAGGAGAAAACCATCTATGGATCTCAGGGGTTTGAATTGGACCTCAAATGGTGGGCTTCATCATGACAAAGAGAATAAGGGCATTCCACGTCCAGAGGGGGTAGCAGGGACAGAGGCACAGAGCCACAGATGAGCCTGTGCAGTTGACTCAGTCAGGAGAGGCTAAGTTTGCTCTGCAACTTGAGCAGTTCTGGGAGGTGAAGTTCACCTTGAAAGGTCCAGAGCCTGGGGTAGGGGACTCAGAAACTAATTTGAAGATTTATGCTTTATCCTGAGGGGGATGTAGAGCGCTAAAGGGCTGTGAAAAGCTTAATGCCTATGATGCTTGATGGACATCCACAGGTAGGGGCAAGTGGAGACGGGCACCAGCAGAGAGAACAGTCAGGAGCCTATTATAGCAATGCAGGCATGGGGTAGGGAACATCTGAAGAGTTGGTGGCTGTGGAATAAGGATGTGCGGTGAGCTGCTAAAAGAGAGAAAACAAAAATACGTGATTATTAGACACGTAAGATGAAGAGAAGGAGTTGAAACTAGCTCCCGAATTTCAAACATGAGTGTGGGTTGAGATCCTGGTTTAAGGAAAAGACCCAGCATTTATTGAGAATCTACTTTATAAACACAGTATCACACACTGTAATAAAAGCTTTATATGCACTGATTCACTCATTCCGTGGATTACCTTGAGAATCAGACATAAATGCAGAATTTTCACTTTGCACGTGAGGATTCTCCGGCTCAGCGAGGTTATATAGCTAGTTCAAGTTCACACAGCTGATGGGGCTGAGGTCCCAGCACAGGTGCCTATAGCTTCAAAGTCCACACTACCAATCTTTATTATACCTACCATACTGGGTTACTATAAGATGACCCCCTTGTTGGCAAATCCAGTGGACCCTTCTCAGTCTTCTTGTTGACTCTCTGACACAATAGGCTCTCTCATGACCATTTCTCTCCCTTCTACTTTGGCTTTGTGACATTGTTCTTTTCTGTTTTTTGGTTTTTGTTTTTTTAATTTATTAACAGTTTCTTCTGTCTCTACTGATTTTCCTTCCTCCACCTTCCACTTACACTCTGCTGTTCCTGAGGGTTCTGTCCCCACGCCTTCCCTGGGCTTTATTCTTTAGTCCCAAGCTCTCATAACTATGATGCATGATTCCAGTGTTAGTTATTCTATCTCAGACCTCTGTCTGGAGCAGGAGACACCTATCTGTCTGTCTCCAAACTATCTCCACCTGGATATCTCATAGATACCTCAAACTCGATATGTCTGTGATTTTCTGCATGACTTCCTTTTACTATCTGTTGATTTTGTGGTTGATCCCGTGTTGCTCCTGTGTCACAACAGGCACCACCACGTATCTGGTATCCCAGTCTTAGAGGACAATTAACCTGATCCATCATTTTACACACAAGAAACATCTATGTACCTTGTTAAGTTTTCCTCTGGTGTAACCTGAAAAATTTGGAGAAATAAAAGATATTCCCCAGCCCAGGCTGAACCACAAGCAGAAGCTTCTTTAACTTAGTAGCTCCCCTAACTAATTTTTCATATTTAAAAGAAGTGAGGGGCACCTGAGTGGCTCATTCAGTTAGGGATATGATTTTGGCTCAGGTCATGATCTCGTGGTTCGTGGATTCCAGCCCCGCGTCAGGCTCTGTGCTGACGGCTCAGAGCCTGGAGCCTGCTTGGGATTCCATGTCTCCCTCTCTCTCTGCCCTTCCCCCGCTCCCGTCTCTCTCTGTCTCTCAAAAATAAAGACCTGTTAAAAAAAAAAAAAGAGGTGAGGGGGAGTTACTCAATTCTCCTAAGTATCCCCTGTGCATACAGAAGGTATACATACTATTAAACTTCTGTTTGTTTTTCTCCTGTTCAAAAATAATAATAAAATAAAAGGAAGTGAGAGCCAGGTAAGATGATTAGTATCAAAGTGAGAGCTCTGGAGTGATAGAAACGGTTGGCTTCTCAGCCTGAGGTGGAGGATGTTGGACAGGACTCATGTAAACAAACCATAAACTGCTCTGTGTCTGGCATACATGTTTCCTAGAACCTTACGCTTGAATTTCACCACTTGGAAATACTGTGAGTTCACTGAAAAAAATCCTACTGATTCAGAAAATGATGACAGTTCTGAGAAATACATATGACTTGCAGGCCCTTATTTTTTACCATCATGTAAAGAATTCTTGGTACTGGCAATTATGGAGTGTGAAAATTTTGTTCAGGAACCTTAAAAAATTTAGGACCCCCACCCCACCCCCCTGCGCCCACTGCACGAAATACATTATTGGGTATAGAGAAGGCTGGAAAATCTATTACTTAAGGGTTCCCTTGTACTAGAAGTATGTTCATCTCCCCAAATTTCCTCACTCTTTGCTCTCAGCCCCAACTGAAGACCATAGTAGAGAATTTATTTCCACTAAAATATGAAAGATTAAATTTAGTTATAAAATTAATTGCCTAAAACAGTGATATTTTACATGAGTCCCTGGATCCCTAGAGACTCTGAAGGCAATAATGGCTGTTCATTAACCACTTTTATTGTCTCAAAAGCCAAATAAGAATTACAGATTTATGGAGCACCTGGGTGGCTCAGTTGGTTAAGCGTCTGACTCTTTATTTCAACTCAGGTCATGATCTCACGGTTTGTGAGGAACTTTCTTGAAATTCTCTCTTCCCTCTCTCTGTGCTCCTCCCTTGCGCATACTCTAAATAAACAAACAAATAAACTTTAAAAAAGTGAATGGCCTTGCTGTCAAGACCTAGGACATTTTATCACTTTAGGTCCTATTTTTCCAAACTAGTATTCTAAAACAGTGGTTTGTTGGTTCCACAATTAAAAATAACTTTGTAAGTGTGCCTGTCTGGCTCAGTTGGTAGAGCATACAACTCTTGATCTCAGGGTCATAAGTTCAAATCCCACACTGGGCATAGAGATTACTTAAAATTTTTTTTAACGTGTATTTATTTTTGAGAGGGAGAGACAGAATGTGAGGGGGGCGGGTGCAGATAGAGAGGGAGACACAGAATCTGAAGCAGCGTCCAGACTCTGAGCTGTCAGCACAGCCCAACTCTGGGCTCGAACTCACAAACCATGAGATCATGCTCTGAGCCAAAGTCGGACACCGAACCAACTGAGCCATCCAGGCACCCCAAAGATTACTTTAAAAATAAATAACTAAAAATTTAAAAAGGACTTTCTAAAATGCTATATACCATAATCCTTTATAGATGTTCATAGTACATTTAACATATTAGAAGTAGTTGGATATTCTCACCAAGATAAACTTGACTTGACCTTGTATTTCCCAAACTTACTTGATCATGGAAACTTAATTTCCCCAGTAGATTACAGTTCTCCGGGAATTAATTTCCTGCAAGGCACTAAGAAGCAGATTTTCGAAGAAGGAAGATGTGCCTAGGGAGAAGTACAGTGGGCTTTCATTGTTGGCAGAGCCCGTGGACAGCCCGACTATCACCTGACTATCGCCTATTGTGAATATCATGAAAGCTGGATCATATCACTTGTGATTCGAAAAATCCTATCTCAAGGGAACTGATACCTTGTCTCTACCTGCTCCCATTCCTAGGCTATCTGGAGCTTTTACCTTTCACTAGGATCTTTGTTTACCCTAATCGCTCCTTGTTTGTGACTGGTGAACTGTTAAACCCACCCATGTAATACAGAGTTGGAATGGTCAACACACCCTGGGAGGGCAGAAAGTCTCTTCCCATGCAGGCTCACTTCTTTTCTTTTAATGTTTATTTATTATTTTTGAAAGAGAGAGAGAGTGAGCACAAGTGGGGGAGGGGAGAGATGGGGGGGCAGGGAGAGACAGAGGCTATAATAGCACAGAGCCCCGATGCGGGGCTCGAACTCATAAACTGTGAGATCATGATCTGAGCCGAAGTTGGACACTTAACTGGCTGAGCCACCCAGGCGCCCCTAAGTAGGTTCACTTCTCAGGGGTTAAAGGAAACATTTCTCTGGCCAACAGAATTCGAAACTTGAGAGGTTTTCCTTTCAGACTAAAGTTAGCTAAGTAAGTTTTATATATGAGTACACAGCAACAAGATGTTGGGAAATTTTTGTGGCCTTTGTTGCTTACTTACAAGGGAGCTCTTGGTAGCTCTTGGTAGCATAGTCAAACGCTATGGGTGTCTTCCCTCACTCCTCACATTCCATTCTCCAGTAAACATTTTGAATATATATATATATATATATATATATATACACATATGTATGTTTGTATGTATGTATATATATATACACACACACATATATGTGTGTATGTATGTGTATATATATATATATATATATAGAGAGAGAGAGAGAGAGAGAGAGAGAGTCGATAGATAATATGTAGGTGTATAAAAAAATACTTTTGTCACAAAGTAGGCCCATCCTTGGGAATACCATTTAGAACTTGTCTCTTTTACCCACCCAAACATCATCCACATCTTTCTATGGCAGGGCTTACTTTTTAACGCCTTTATAGTATCCTAGTATCCCACGTTATGAATGATGCATAATTTATTTAAGGAGTCTCCATGGATTGATTGATCTTTGAGTCCTTTGTAAAGTATTTACCTGTTGAAAATAATGTCCCCGTGAATATGCTTCTATAGCCATCTTTGTATTAGTGTGACTCTTACCACAGAAAGGACATCTAGAAATGAAATTTCTGTGTCCCATGTATAAACAGTTTTCACTTTCAGAGATACCTCAAACTTTCCCTTCAAAATGATGGTACCATTGTGCACACTTCTCCAATTCCTAGTGGTGTTAAGCATCTTTTCTCTTGTTTGTTAGCTATTTGTATTTCCTTTATGAATTGTTTATTCATATCTTTTGCTATTTCCTATTAGATTATTTATCTTTTTATTGTTGATTTATAGGCAGTGTTATATTTTATGAATGCTAGCACTCTGACTATTATATATGGGGAAAATTTTATACCAATTCTTCATTGTCTTCCAAATTTATTTGTGCCTCAGAGAAGTTATAAATTTTATATAGTCACATATGTTGCACTTTTTCTTTCGGCTTTTAGGTTTATGTTATGCTAGTAAGGCGTTTTCTAACTTAGGCCTCTACAACTATTCCCATATTTTCATTTGGTACTTTCTCAAATTTATTAATTTTTTTATAAATAGGTATCTAATCTATCTGGAATGTATTTTTGTGGATGGTGTATGATAGGAATTTTCAAGTTGAGAGGGATATTACAGAAAATGTATCCACGATGGTAACACTATTTATTACATCTTATAAAAGAATTTTTAAAGTCTTAGAAAAAAATGGAATTAGATATTTCAGCCAAGTATCAATTAGAATCTATGCTTATTTCTCAAGAGTCACAATATGACAAAACGCTTCACATTTGTGGAGATCCTTAAAATTGTCCAAACATTTTTGTATCTGGATTCTCTTTTTCAGCATCATAACAACCTTATGAGGAGGTAGACAGAGTCGGTGCTGTTATCTGTCTCAAATGACTTTTCTAAGGTCTCCAAGATGATTAATGGTTATACAGATGCTAGAAATCAGCTCTCTTTACTTCCAATACTCTTTCTACTATTATAGCAATTACAACCTGGGCACCAGTGAGCACAGTCGAACAATATAGACGTCTTCCCTCCTTTCTGCGTTAGAGAAAAAAAAAAAACAAACCCAAGGCATAAAGTCTTGACTATAATAAAACTGAAAGACTTGGGTTAAGCAATATAGATTGTTAAAACCATTGGTCACGAGGCCTTTCTGCCCATCTCTGGCCTAACATAAATGGTCGTGACTGAGTTACCAACTCGCTGGAAATGGGGCTAGGGTGGGTGCAGGTGCAGGCTTACCTGGAGAGGCGCAAATTGTGCCAGTGTAATTCCTAATACAAGACAGGAGAAAATTGCTTGCACAATTGAGAGTTGTTAACACAATAGAAAGGACTCTGGAGGAAAACCTGATGTGTGTCTCCTGCATCTTTTTTGTCCCCACTGCCATTTTCTGAGGGGATAAAATGAGATGACATTGGGAAGAAAACTACCACACCAGAGCCGACCGTGATTGCTGCTTTGAATGCCGCACAGCTGCGCCAATGTGGCCAGATTGATCCATTTCAAAGCAATGGTCATTATATTGCATTTTACTCTGAAAACGCAGTGCTTTTCTGTTTCCCAACTTGTCTGTTTGTGATGGATGGCTTGATGCTCTACCTCAGTACATTATTTTATGTTTAACAATCCTGCATCCTGGAATTAACAGGGGTGTGCATTTCCATAGCGCCCCCCTCCCCAAGGAAAGTCTGGACCTTGAAGAGAATGCAGATCAAGTTTGAACAGCAGAAGAGAGTTTTATTTTGTCTAGGCCACTGTTCTTTAGATCCGATTAGATCCAGCATCTAAACTCTACTGCAGTATCTCAAGGCCTGCTGATTTTTATTCCTGGAGAAAATTCCCATTCTTAAAAAATTTAACTAAAAACCCCTTGAGTTTCTCTCCTTTATTACTTTAATTTTTAAAAGCCATTATGCTTTGAAAATGAAAGTTTTGGAGACTTGTTATGTGTGTGCTGTATACGATGCAATCTGGATACTATGGATAAATTCATATGGCCAAGAGAGCTGAAATTTCCAATTTCCTGGCTTTGAACAGCCTAACCATGCAATTTCATTGACACAATATCCTTATATGTATTTAATAGTAAACTAGAAACAATGGAGACAGAAGACATATTAAGATCTACCTAATCTTCATTTAATCTAAGAACCTACATCTCGCTTAGAATTATTAAGCATTTTAAATAACTTCCAAGCAAATGAGAAACAAAAATCAGAATTCAAATGGAGCACACATATATCTTAGATGTATTTTATAATATATATTCATCCTATAAGCTCTGCTATATGAATACTGCTATCAGTTCTGCTGTAAAATTATCAACTAGAAATTAAATAATTTTATTTAGTCAAAATGTATTAGTAGCTATATTTAAAGGTGAAATATCTGACTTTTAAGTGTCAGGACACATTTTACTTTGGAAAACAATCTGTAAGTTATAAGATTTCTATTATTTAGATTTAGATGTTTCTTAGACATTTTTAGCAAGCTTCTCAGCGCTATGTTGTAAAAAATTGAATCAAAAAGAAAGAAGAAGGGGCCGTTGGATTAAAAACAAAAAAAGATATTCCACTATAAAGCAAAACTAATCCTTCAATTGGTTAATGGCTGTCTTTAATAGACTCTGGCAAGAAATCCAAATTCCAAGTACTTAGCCCTAGGACACCCACCATTGTTTCTTTCCATGTGGTCTCAGATAGGAAGAAATGGTAACCTGTCCTCGGCCCTGTCATAGGCAGCAACACCATCTACTCAATCTCTTTTTTGAAAATCACTCCAGCCTTTAACATGTTCAAGTGTTAGAAACTTTTAAAGTCAGGAAAGACATCATTATGCAGGCATACCTCAGAGACGTGGGTTCAGTCCCACACACAATAAAGGGAATATCTCAATAAAGCCAGTCAAACTTTTTGAATTTTCTGCTTTCCCAGTGTGTATAAAAATTATGTTTACATTATACTATAGCCTATTCAGTGTGCAATAGCATCGTGTCTAAAAAAAACATCATTCATACCTTACTTTAAAAATTCTTTATTGCTAAAAAGGGCCAACTATCATCTGAGCTTTCACTGAGTTCTGATCTTGCTGGTGGAGGGTCCTGTCTTGATGTTGATGGCTGTTGACTGATCAGGGCAGTGGTTGCTGAGGTGGGGTGGCTATGGCAGTTTCTTAAAATAAAACAACAACAATGAAGTTTGCCACATGGATTGACTCTTCTTTTCATGAACCTCTGTAGCACGTGATGCTGTTTGATAGCATTTTACCCACAGTAGAATTTCTTTCAAAATTAGAGTCAGTCCTCTCAAACCTTGGTGCTGCCTTATCCACTAAGCTTATATAATATTCCTTTGTGGTCATTTCAACAATCCTCACAGCATCAACAGGAAGAAATCCCATCTTGAGAAACCACTTGTGAGGCACCTGAGTGGCTCAGTCAGTTGAGCCTCCAACTCTTGATTTCAGCTCAGGTCGTGATCCCAGGTTTGTGGGATCGAGCTCCCCATTCACTCTGTGCTGAGCATGAAGGCTGCTTAAGATTCTCTCTTTCTCTCTCTCTCTCTCTCTCTCTCTCTCTCTCTCCCCCTCTCTCGTTGACCCTCTCCCTCACTTGTGCTCTCTCTCTCCAAAAAGAAAAAAAACAAGAAAGAAAAGAAAAGAAAAAAGAAACCACTTTCTCTGTTCATTCATAGGAAGCAACTCTTTATCTGTTCAAGTTTTATCACGAGATTATAGCCATTCAGTCATATCTCTAGGCCTAGGCTCCACTTCTAATTCTAGTTCTCATGCTGTTTCCACCACATCTGTGGTTACTTCCTCCACCAAAGTCTTGAACCCCTCAAAGTCATCCATGAGGTTTGGAATCAGCTTGTTCCAAACTCCTATTCATGTTTCTATTTTGACCTTTTCCGACGAATCGTGAAAGTTCTTAATGGCATCTAGGGTAGTGAATCCCATCCAGAAGGTATTCAATTTATTTTGACCAGATCTATCAGATAAATCACCATCAATGGCAGCAAAAGCCTTGTGAAATGTATTTCTTAAATAATAAGACTTAAGAGTCAAAATTGTTCCTTGATCCATGTGCTACAGAATGGATATTGTGTTAGCAAGCATAAAAGCAATGATAATCTCATTGTACATCTCCATCAGGGAGCTCTTGGGTGGCCAGGCACATTGTCAATGAGCAGTAATATTTTGAAAGGAAGTTTTTTGGTTTTTTTTTTCTGAGCAGGCCTCAACAGTGGGCTTAAAATACTCAGGTAACCATGCTGTAAACAGATGTGCTGTCATCCAGGCTTTATGGTTCCACTGATAGAGCACAGGCAGAGCAGATTTAGAAATTCTTTTTTTTTTTAATGTTTATTTATTTTAGAAGGAGAGAGATAGAGAGACAGAGCACGATCAGGGGATGGGGCAGACAGAGAGGGAGACCCAAAATTCGGAGCGGGGTCTAGACTCTGAGCTGTCAGCACAGAGCCCAACTCAGGGCCCAAACTCACGAACCACGAGAGAGTGACCTGAGCCAAAGTTGGAAGCTGAACCCATTGAGTCACCCAGGCACCCCAGATATAGCAAATTCTTAAAGGCCCTAGAATTTTCAGAATGGTAAATGAGCATTGGCTTCTCTTTAAGTCACCAGCTGCATTAGCTCCCTAACGAGAGTCATTCTGTCCTTTAAAACTTTGAAGCCAGGCGTTGACTTCTCCTCTCTGGCTATGAAAGTCCTAGATGTCATCTTCTCCCCGTTGACGCCTGTTTCCTCTGCACTACAAATCTGTTTAGGGTAACCACCTTCCTTAATGACTTTAACTAGATCATTTGGATAACTCACTGTAGCTTCCACATCAGCATTGGTGCCTCACCTTGCACGTTACCTTACGGAGATGGTTTCTTTCCTTAAAGCTCATGAACCAAACTTGATAACTTCAGATGTTTCTTCTGCAGCTTCCTCGCCTCTCTCAGCCTTCACAGAGTTGAAGAGAGTTAAGGCTTTGTTCTGGATCAGGCTTTGGTTTACAGGAACATTGTGGCTGGTTTGATCTTCTGTCCAGACCACTCAAAATTACCCCATGGCAGCAATAATACTGTTTTGCTTTCTTATCATTCCTGTGTTTACTGGAGTAGCACTTTCACTTTCTTTAAGAACTTTTCCTTTGAATTCATGACTTGGTTTTTTGGCTCAAGAGGCCTGGCTTTTGGCTTCTCTCAGCTTTCAACATGCCTTTGAATTTACGACTTGGTTTTTTGGCTCAAGAGGCCTGGATTTTGGCTTCTCTCGGCTTTCAACATGCCTTCCTCACTAGGCTTAATCATTTCTAGCTTTTGATTTAAAGTGTTCATTTGAACACTTAGAGGCCATTACTAATTACCTAAATCTCAATATTGTTTTGTCTCAGAGAGCAGAGAGGGCCAAGGATTGAGAGAGATGGGGTAATGGCATGTTGGTAGAGTGGTCAGAAACATGCAACATTTATCATTAAGTGCGTCATCTTATATTTTCAGTGCCCCCAAACCATGGCAATAGTAACATCAAAGATCACCAATCACCATAAAAAATAATAATAATGAAAAAGTTTGAAATATTGCAAGAATTACCAGAATGTGACAGAGACACAAAATGAGCAAATGTTGTTGGAAAAATGGCGCCGACAGAATTGCTTGAAGCAGGGTTGCCACAAACCTTCAATTTGTTCTTCAAGAAAAGAAAAGAACGCACCATCTGTGAAGCACAATAAAATGAGACCGGCCTTTCTTTAACTTACATCCTTCATGCTTCACAGTTTTGTGATTGTTAAAGAGTTAAAGATTTCATCGGACAATTTTTGCAATTGTTTTTTGTGGTCGTTGTTTACTATTTATTTGGGTATTTTTTAATGTTTATTTTTGAGAGAGACAGAAACAGAATGTGAGTGGGCTAGAGGCCAAGAGAGAGGGAGACACGGAATCTGAAGCAGGCTCCAGGCTCCGAGCTCTCAGCATAGAGCCTGATGTGGGGCTCAAGCTCACAAGCTGTGAGATCATGACCTGAGCCGAAGTTGGATGTTTAACTGACTGAGCCACCCAGGTGCCCCTGTGTTTATTTGTTTTTAAGGGATTGGGGAAGGAGAGCAGAGAGTCTGCAAAAGGGAAGGGAGTTGGCTGTACTCAAGCATCATTTCTATAAAAGAAACTCTTGCTCCTAGTAGAGATGTCAGAAAAATAAGAAGGGTGTAAAGAGATTTGTTTTTTTTAATCACCCCAAACCTCGTCCTCTCCAAGAGATAGTCATTGTTTAACATCTTAGTAAACTGTCTTCTGCTTTGTCTTTGTACGTGTGCGTTTCTATAGTTAAGTTGATACTGTACACTGGACAGTAGATCACAAACATTTTCCAGCATGTCGTAAAATCTTAGAAGCATCAAGTTCACGATTTTATTTAACATTTCATCTCATGTATATTCTGTAATTTCCATAACCATTCTCTACTGTTGGACACATAGACTGTTACCAATTGTTCATGAAACGTTTTAGACTGAACTTGTGCATCAGTTTAATTCCTTGCTCACAGAGCCATAAGCAGCTTACTCTACAGAACTCACAGGATTACTCTATAGGGCTTAATATCCTGAAGGTAATTCTTACCTAGAATATTATTATTTTCAAGACCTGTGGAACCTAGGAAGCATAGGAAAATAATACTTGAGAATCAGTTACTACCCTATCTCTCCCCCATGTTTTAGAAAATTGAAGATGTGAATTAGCAAAGGTCTACTTCTTCAGATCCTCTTGTAAAACTATGGAGAAGTGTTGTCCCATAAAAATATGACACAAGCCACAAATGCAAGCCACAGATGTAATTTTGAATTTTCTCATAGCCACATGAAAAAGTAGAAACTGAGGAAATTAATTTTAATTTACTTATTCCAAACCCCCCAAATATTATCATTTCAAATGCCATCAATCTGAAAACTTATGAAAGGGATATTTTATAAATATTTTTCATACTAAGTGAAATACTAGAAATATGACATATATTTTGTCTCTACAGAACATCTGTATTTATTCTAGCTACGCTTCAAGAGTTCAATATTTGCAGGTAGCTAGTGGCTACCATATTGGACAACACAGCTGTAGAGAAAGGATGGGCAATAGATACAAAGGTGGATTCCATCTCGAGTTTGAGCCAGTTCTGTCACTCATTAGCTAACTTCAAGAAAATTACTTAACTTCTCTATGAGTTTTGGGAATAATAATAGTAACTACTGTGTAGAGTTAATATAGGAATTGATGAGACAATCCATGAAGTGAGTATTCAATAAACCTTTTATATAGGAATCCTGAAAAAGTATAGCTAGTGATCTTACTATAATTTAACCAATTAATTTCATTATCCATGGGCTTCCCCCTTAATCTTGTCACTATTTTCCCTAAGAATGAATTATTTAGAAGATAATAACTGCTGTCATGCTTTGGCCTCTCATAGAGGCCATTGCCTAGATAACCAAAGCAACATGGAATCATGTACCTCTTTGTTATTTCTATAAATTGATGATGGTCCTTTTCTATGACTCATGTTGGCCTCTTCTAGTAAACGTCTGCACTATTTTCCTGTGGCCTGTTGTATAATATATTCCAAACATAGTTCCTCCAAGCGGTGGATGGGAATGTAGAGGGAATCATAGGTTCTTAGCATAGCTACTTTCTTTGCTCGGGGGCTGCCATGATAGTTTGTATAGGTTATTTAGGAAAGATTTAAGCCAATTCTGCCTCTCTTCTCAACTCCTAATATTCCAGCCTGAAACAGAGACAATTGAAGAGTATAGCACAACTTTCTGAGCCTGAGAGCTTGCTTCTCATGCTAATTCAAGTGTGTGTGCATCAGTGCTTCTGCCAGAGGAAGGGAGAGACCCACTGAGAAAGCCCATGTGGGAGATGCAAATGAAGAAGTCTCCCTTTGGTTGACCTTGGGGGTGGATTGGATTCCTTAAAGCAGAAGGATTCTGGCTGCACGCATAGCCTTTGCACTTAGAGAGTGTGACAGAGGCTGATGCAAATGCTATGTTAAAGGCAAGCACCCTTGCTGACCAACATCTCCGGGCACATTGCACTTAAAAGGCATAACTAGGAACCCACTATTGAATTCAGAGGTCACCCTAAAGCACGCATTCCTAATGGTTGCCACTTCTCTACATCCGCTCTGGAGTATTGAAAATTGGGCATTAGCCTCCAATATTTTATATTGTGAGTGTAAACAGTCTTGTTTTTAAGGGTAATTATAAGTAGAAAATCATGGCCAGCACTGTCTGCTTTTCATTGCGTTCGTATATTATTGTGATCTCTTTTTTTTTTTATTTTTTTATGTTTATTCAGTTTTGAAAGACAGAAAGACAGACCGCAAGCAGGGGTGGGGCAGGGAGAGAGGGGACACAGAATCTGAAGCAGGATCCAGGCTCTGAGCTGTCAGCGCACAGCCCACGCGGGGCTCGAACTCACAAACCGCGAGATCATGACCTGAACCAAAGTCGGATGCTCAACCGACTGAGCCACCCAGGTGCCCCTACTGTGATCGTTTTATTGTCATTGTATTTGGTGCTGAAAACACCTATAAATTTACCTGCGGCCACACCAGTCCTTTGTTCCCCTTAATGTAGGAAAGGTGTCCTATTCCGGTCAAATCTCCCCAGGTAACTGCCCCTCTCTCCTCAGTCCTCAACTCTGATCGCTCTTGACTGGCTCCTTCATATCTATTCTTATAGCTACTTGAGTTCCTTCTCATCTTAAAAAACAACAACAAAGCCTTGCTGGACCCCACATCCTCTCCAGTTGTTGCCTGATCTCTGTCTTCCCTAGCATGGCCCAGATACTTGAGGAGCTGACATCACTTGCTGCATTACTTCCCCCACCCACACCCTCCTCAAGTCCCTGTCATCTGTCTCCCTTCTGGCCACTGAAACCACACCTCTCTCACTGGATTGGCAATGTGCTCCTTGTACTAAATCCAGCCAAGGGGGAACCCACTTGATCCCCCTTCTCATGTGACCTCTCTCCAGTGTTTCATGCTGTTGTCTCTGCCCACCACCGTCGAATCATTTTTTCCGTGATTTGTGACACAACTCTATTTTGTGGGGTTTTCTCCTCCCATGTCTTTATGTCACTAGGCCTTCTTCTGTCCCTCCCCAGAATGTGCTTTCCTCCTCTATTTTTCTCATGCATTGGGTCCCATGGTTTCAATGGAATTTGAAAACCAATAATTCACACCCTATATTTTGACCTCAGGTCTTTCTTCTGGCTTCCAGTCATACCTCCAATTTTTCACTAGACACTTTCACTCAGATGTCCCAATGGGCACCTCAAACTAAGCAGGTCCCAAACATAAGACATCACTATAAGGTTACCATATGTTCTCCTGTCCAAATTAGGCCACTTTTGAATGTGAAAATGGTACATTCCTAACACTTAAGCCACAATAACAGGTATAAACCCAAACCATCCCAGGCAAGTCGGGAAGTGTGTCTAGGGTCGACTTCATTAGGTACGACAGGTGAAGCCCAGTGACCATGATACTTTTAGGGGCCCATGTCAATGTTTTAATTTAATTAAAAAAAATTTTTTTTTAGCATTTATTTATTTTTGAGAGACAGAGCACAAGCGGGGGAGGGGGAGAGAGAGAATGAGACACAGAATCCAAAGCAGGCTCCAGGCCCTGAGCTGTCCGCACAGAGCCTGACGTGGGACTCAAACCCACCATCTGTAAGATCATGACCTGAACTGAAGTCAGACACCCAACCGACTGAGACACCCAGGCACCCCTCAATGTTTTAATTTTAATTGTGTTTAATAGCAGAGGAAAAAGAAACGTAATAAAGGTATTTACAAACACAAAATATAATAATAAATACATATAGTAATAATAAAATATAGTACAACAAATATAATAATGTAATAATGAATCTAGCCTAGATTATATGTCTTTAATTTTTTTTAATGTTTATTTATTTTTGAGAGAGAGAGACAGAGTGTGAGCAGGGGAGGGGCAGAGAGAGAGGGAGACACAGAATCTGAAGCAGGCTCCAGGCTTTGAGCTGTCAGCACAGAGCCCGACACGGGGCATGAACTCACGAACTGCAAGATCATGACCTGAGCTGAAGTCGGACGTTTAACCGACTAAGCCACCCAGGTGCCCCGATTATATCTGTCTTTATACCAATGCAATCTTAAAATATAATTTTGATTTTTTTTTTTTTAATGGAGGAAGAAGCTCCAGTATCTGAGGGACCTCAGAAATCATTGCTTCCTGTCCTGCTTTCTTCATCTCACAGACTGGCCTCCTCCTCATCCACTCAAAAGACCCCAAGCTGGACAATTTGGGTTTCATCCTTGCCTGCCCTCCACCTCCATCCCTGCCTTTCCATGCCCACACCTCTTACCAGAAGGGTCCCTGTGACTTAGGTCTTCCCTAAGTTCAGTTTCCATGAAAGAAGTCTGTCCCCCAGGTGTCTTTATCCCAGGTCAGTCAGCATATCAAAGAGCATACTTTTGCCAAACATGTTCCCATTTTTCTTGTTGTCTTCCTTGATCTTTCCTCCTCTCCCTCCTTCACAGCTTTTGGTGTCCTACTGAGTAGAGACATGTTTACCACACATGTTTACCACACAACCACCACTGGCTTGAGGCCCCTGCCCCCAACCCCACCTCCTCTCTCCCATGGAATGTCAGGATTCCTGCTGTGGTGTTTGGGGCTGGAGGGCTCATCCCTAAGCCTTTAAATTCTTTGTCAGAGAGAACAAATATGGCTCAATCACCAAAGCGGCCTCACGTTTCTAGATTATTCTTAATGTTTGCTTTTGAGAGGAATTGCAGCTTAGAGCATGTTGATTTTATCTTTAATGCTATGAATAATGAGAATGAGATTTCTCTACGGTGCCTGGGTGTTGCCTGCATGGAGGGTTACACAACACCATCACTGAGCCTCCTCTGTTACCATGTTGTATCTGGTGAGTTAGCATCTGCTCCATAGATTGGACCGATGAGGCAAGACGAGGGGAGGCAGGAAGACAGGGAAAGGTTTCCTTTACCAAAATAGGCTTCCTCAACCAGCATTGCTCTACAGACGTCTAACTGATAATGATTTTGCTATCCTAGTTTTGAAATCTTCTTTCATCTACAAATGAGCATAGCACTGAAGAAAAGTTAAAAAGAAATAGACACATACAAACACACACCCCGCATCTTGGGTTAGCAATAGATCCCATATTTTAAAATTCTAGAACATTGAAGGTTCCCAAATACCATGTACAACATACTAAATATGAGTCCGTAACATGAAGCATAAAAAATAGGTCAATAGGCCCTTAGTCTGTTAAAAATCAAGAACACATTGGTGCCTACCAGCATAAGTCAATGCACATAATTAAAACACATCAATTTCATTGGAAGGATGGACCTTACTCAGAAAAAAATGTCCATAGAAAGCCACAAAATTTATCTATAGACTCATAGACTCACAATTTACTAATTAACTAACCTATCCTTTCTCTACTATTCTCAACTTTTGACACTTTTACCTTTCTTCAGATATAATGTACAGTTATCAGCCTTTTCTCATAAAATCATTTATTTTTATAATAAAAATTAGGCTAGTATAAGGGGATACACATGCATAATTCAGTGTCCATCATTCAATGTATTCATCTCTAGGAGGCTGGCCCGTGCTGTCCTTCATCCCAGCTCCACTCCCAATTTTTGATGATTCAGAAACCACAAGAATCTCCTCAGGGCTTCCCCAGTGCTGCCCTCACACAGAGCTCAAGGCAGGAATGAGCCAGCCATGCCAGCCATGATGGGTTTGACTAGTAATGTCTGCCGTGAGAAGTTGTGGGGGGCTAGGAGTGGAAACCACGATGGATTTGACTGGTAATATCTGCCATGGGAAGTGGTGGGGGGTTAGGGGTGGAAGCTCAAGTGTGCTGCTTTGTTACACTCTCTGGGATCAGAATATTTGGGGAGACAACCCAAAATTTGGGAAAGAAGAGAAATAAGAATGCTTTCAGAGATTGTAATTTAGAAACAACATAGGACAGACAGAGGCAAAGTCACTTTCAACAGACTTGGCCTCTGGTTTAATCAGAAGTCCGGTTGCCCAGAGATGGAGCAACACAAGTGGGGAGGATTCCTCCAGGCACTTTGCAGGGGACGGGTCAGCACAGCCTGAGAGAACTTGATCCAAAGGATCCGGCAGCTCCCTATAATCATCGGCTCACAGCCTGATTCCATCACATATGAGATGTCCAGTTTTCTTTACACTAAGATTTTTAACATTCTCAAATTAAGGAATGTCTCACAATCTCTTATACTTTTGCTATAGCATTTTTATCTAAGAAGTTATTACACTGATGCTGTATTTTAAAATCAGTGATCTCTGAATAGATGACTCAAACAAGCATCTTATTCCCCTTGCTATAAATCTGTGTTTACAAACATAGGTTCTAATTGTAAATTGTATTTCATGTAACTCTGCCTGTCTCAGTTTTTTTTCAAGCTTTCAAGAGATTTAAAAAAATCTCTCTTTCCCTAAATATTAAAATGTTACTATCCCTCACTTTTATATTCTCCCCACCCTGTGAAAATCTCTCTGTCCTCTCATTGAATAAGGAGAGTTTATGGAGTTTTACATTCTCAAGTTTGATTGCAAAAAAAAATGCCTTTATTTTTTATCTTCTATTATAATATTGTAAGTATAATAAAATTTATATTAAAATTGTACTATTAAATAGATTTTTAAAATTACCCATGCAGAAACTCTCCCAACTGGAGAAGCATGGCCTACGGGCAAAGAATCTGTTGTTATTAAATTAAATTTAATATGTTGCCATTTAGGTGTTTACAAACCTTGTGAGTTTGGTAAATGTGAGTCTGTCTGGGAGAAAAGCTCTTCCCTATGAACTAACAGAATCATGGTAATCAAGTTCACAGAGACGGCAAAGATGGGAGCAGATCCTGGACGGAGGTAACAGCCCAAAGGTAGGCCCCCGTTGGGGCTGCTTGGCAGGGAAGCTGCCTGCCTCCTTTCTAGGGACCTGACGTCTCCAGAGGCCCAAGGACAATGCTTGTGTATTTGTATCCTCTGATCATGACTTCTTTTCCTTCTCCAGATACTTCACCCCATTAGGGCATTTCTTTTCATGCCCAAGGCAATTACCAGGTGTGTGTCTGAGCTGAGTTTTATTAGGGGAGCAAAAGCTATCTTTTCATAATTAAAATGCATCTGGGTCATCTCTGAAGGTCTTCTGGAAGCCTAGGTTTCCAGGGTTCTGGCCTCCAGATAACTGGAGTTACAATTACATGATGATAATATGATTGTATTCCACTTTGTTAAAGAAAGAAAACCTAAGTCACCACTACTATATTGAGACTGGTGTCTTAAGTGCTGTGGAATGATCCCAAAAGGCCAGGGAAGGCATTCCTTTGTTTCATCAGTGAGATTGAATAGTGTGATGCTTGAGAACATGCATGTTGGTGCCACACTCCCTGGGCTCAGATCCCAATTCTGTCACTTTTACTGGGTTGGGCAAAGTTACTTAACCTCTCTGTGCCTTGCTTTGGCTGTTTGTAAAAGGTAGGTCACAGGGTGCCCTCTCCTTCCATAGCTGGGATTGTCATGGGGATTAACTGAGTTAGTATATATTATGTGTTTAGTCTGCCTCTGATGAACCCAATGTGAGTCTTTCCTATTGTTATTATTTCCGTGGGATTCAGAGAGCGCGCGTGCGCGTGCACACACACACACACACACACACACACACACACACACACACGATCTATGGCACTGGTTCCGTCTTTAAAACACATAGACACCACCCGGGGATCTTGGTTCCCCCCAAGTTTTATTGAGATATAATTGATGTGTATACAGCACTATGTAAGTTTCAGGTGCACAGCATAGTGATGGAGTTTATATGCATCATAAAATAATTACTACAATAAGTTTAGTTAACATCCATCATTTCATATGAAATGTAGTTTCTACCTTTTGTCTACCTTCATTCAATCCCCCTCCTGCCACCCTCTGCTTCTGATAACTACAAATCTGATTGCTTTTCCTATGAGTTTGGGTTTGCTTGGACTTTTTTTCTCTCTTAGATTTTCCCATATAAGTGAGCTCATACAGTATATGTCTCTCTCTGCCTGACCATTTCACTTAATATAATGCCTTCAAGGTCCATCCAAGTTGTTGCAAATGCCTGGGAATCTGAAGTCTGAGGACCACAGATTCTGATCCAGTAGGCCCACGGCGATCTGAGACCGTGCAGTCATTGCCTGCCCATAGACCACATTTTGAGTTGTAGAGGCCTGGAGCAGATGAAAAACAATGTGTACAGAAAATATTAAGAATTGAAAATGCACATGGCCCCAGTTATAATCACTCCATGTCTACTGGCAAGTTCTCAGAGCTGGTGGGGAGCGGGGAGGATTCGATTCTGTCCTGACACTGCCATTGACCACCTGCATGTCATATCACTCGGGCCTGCCACTTAAGTGCATTGTATTTCATTTTCCCCGTCTTCCAAATGGGGATAATAATACTTGCTCTCCCTACTTCACAGGATTGTTGTAAGGGTCAAATGAGAAAATGTATGTGAAAGCTCTTTGAAAAATTAAAAGTGCTGCCCAATTGTAGAGGGATCAATAGTGGCAGAAGGAGGGGCTGGCTGAGTGATGTTGGGCTGGCAACGGAGAGCTCCCCAGAAGAGTAAATTCTGAGCTAGGGTTTGAAGGAGGCAGCAAGAGAGGCCGGTTCACTGTTTTTCCAATTGGGAAGTAACTGCAAATGCAGAAAACAGCACAAAGACAGAAGCAAATCCGTCCAATTGTGTGTAGCCATGCATGCATGAGAACCACAAAAGCTAAGGGGCTTCCTCAGGGGAAGGTCCATCCTGAAGAATTAATGGGCTATTAGGTTTTTTAAAAATAGAGGACAAAAGCATAAAAGAGAAGGTAGAACACTGCATCTGAAATCTCCACTGAAACCTTTTGAGTTGATGCAAAGACAAAAGAGGAATTCTTTTACGAAGTATTTTCAATGTTGCTCATTTAGCAAACAGGCCCCACCATCTGCCAGGCACAATGTACAGAGGAAGCCTCCACGCACCTGCCCACTGGTCACTGGCTCCGCTGGGCCTTGATGCTACTAGGAATTAGTTTGTGTCTGCACCAAAGGCTTGATCCCAGAATTGCATGGGAAGCTCCGGTTTTACATCATTGCCATCTTGGTCACTTGCCTTCTACTTGTGTCAGGGCCAGCTCAGAAGGAACTGTGCTTAGTTTAAGGCCCTCCTCTCATGGTCTTGAAATTCCTAACAATTTTGAACAAAGGACGCTGCACTGTCATTTTGCATTGGGCCCCTCCTCTTCTTACGAGCTTCCCACTGCTGACCTTCCCGCCAACCTTTTCCGTTTGCCTTCTAGAACACCATTTTGTGATAAGTTGTCTCATTGATGGTTCTCAATTGACTACCCATCAGTATCATCTGATGCATTTTAAATAACACAAATATTTAAGTTCCACCCCTACATATTAGACTAGAATTTCTGGAGCTGGGTCCTAGGCATGCACGGTGAAGGTATACATAGGATTCTAATGTGCATCCATTCCAGGGCTGAGAATAAGTGTTCTGTCTGCAGAAAGCATTCTCTACCTTCTGGCTTTAAAAGAAACTTGGCTGTTCACCATGGACGTGGCTTTATTTATCTATTTATTTATTTAGCAGTCCTTTCAAGTAGAGACTGCTCATTCTTGACCCCTCTATACACCCTGGCACCAGAAGGTCAGTGTCGTCTCATCCCCCAAATGTTGCAAATACACCATTACTTCTCTGTTGTTTCCCTTTGAGAACCTTGCTCTTCTTTGATATTCCACAGACGTTTCTGTTACCAAAGGCCACCCCCACTCCACTGGTCATCATCTGCACTCTGCAGACATGCACTCTCATGCCTAACTCTGCCGTCATCCGGCACTTTTCTGCTTTGAAAATCATGGGCTGATCTTGACCTCGTTCTGTGTCCTCTCTCAGCCCTTGTTCCTACCGTGCCTATTCTTTCACCCAAATAAGGCAATGCTCACAGTTTCTGGGGATTAGAAGGTGAACATATCTTTTGGGGGCCACCATTCAGTTCTCTACACCAACCGACGATTCGGAGATTGGAAGCACACAAAATCAGCAGCTTCTTCAACCTGTCCTGTTACTTGTTCACAAAGAACTCGTGTCCCCACTCCTTTCAGTGGCTATTCTGAACACCCCCAAACACCCCCTCACACCCAACCATTCCTACCTCTCTCACAGCAGATGAGCTGAGTTTTCCTTCGCTTAGAAAATTGAAGTGATCAGGTTGCTTTTCCACCAGCTTCTTCAAAACACACTCATTCTCTTTCCTTCTGGTCCCAAGAGTGGTTTCCCCTTCCTCTCTTTCAAAGCCCACACCTCGCATGAGCTCTGAGTCCATCCCTCCCACTTCTTTGAAGACCTTATTCCATGAGGAATACCAACTTTCTCACTAATATTTTTAACCTTTCCTTCTTAACTATTCCCTTCTACTCAGATTATAACAGTCTTCAGTCTCTACCATCTTTAAACAAACAAATACTTTACTTCGTACTATCTTTTTTGCCTTTGAATCCAGAAGATTTCACACTTTTTAACTTCAATTTACAGTAAAAAAAAAACAAAAAAACACACATTTCATGTTGGGACTCAATATACACATAAATATAACTGGAACAAAAATTTCTTGAAATAATACTTGCCCTTAATATGTGCCAAATATTTAATTCTATCTTAATCTACTCTATTCTTTCTTTCTTTCTTTGAATTCAAGTTAGTTAACACACAGTGTCCCCAGTGATTCATCTCTTACATATGACACCCAGTGCTCACCCCAACAAGTGCCCTCCTTCATGCCCATCACCCATTTAGCCCATCCCATCCCCCCCACCTCCCTCCAGCAACCCTTAGTTTATTCTCTGTATTTAAGAGTCTTGGCTTCCCTCTCCTTTCTTACTTTTCCATCACTTCCCCTATGTTCATCTACTCTATTCTATTACATTCTTTACTGTTGTGTTTTTTTAATGCTGGTTGCAACTCACTAAGTTTATTTCCTATCCCACTAAGAACTGTACCCCACATTTTGGAAATCACTGATCTAAACTCTCTGGCCTGTTTAAACACATACTCTTTACTTCACTTCCTGTGCATCTGTCCACTCACTGAAATGCATCCTCAATCTCCATCATGACAATGAAAGTACTCGTGTTAGCATTTATCACTCTAGTATTTTAAGTAGCTAGTATGTGTTAGCACACCAACGGGTCTAATTGATATCTTTCTCTTCTCTTACTTAGTCCCTCAAAGCATTTGGGGTGGATGCTCAATGGTACCATTCTCTGGCCAAGTCTTTCTCTCCTTGGCCACTAGAGACCTTTGAACCCTGAGTTCTTATCTTAGGCACTGAGCGTTTCTCCTCAGTTAACTCCTGGGGTCCTCTTTACTGCTGTGATCGTAAACTGTTGCTGCTTCCCAGAATTTCATCTTCAAGTCATTGCTCTTCTAACATACTTGTCCTGGGAGTTATCCACTCTGTGGTTTTACGCAGCACCTGTTTGTTGGTTGTTCTGAGTTTGGGTCTGCACTTAACCCCTCTTCCTTGAGTATCTGGCACTATCAATATCTCCACGGGCACTTTGCACACATTATACCCAAACCTGAACTGTTTATTCTGGGGAAATCATGTGTTCTGTAACCTGGGTTGGCAACAATTGTTTTTCCTAACCAATAATTCCACTTTTTCGTAGGCCCGATGATACCAAGAGTTCTTGTAGACCACCTTCTCTTATAACACCCATTTGTCAAAGAGTAAATTTAAAAATGGGCATTACTATTCCTGATCCACAATGGTGAAGGCGATTCCTTATTGTTATATTACAGAATATGCTATCCAAATCTGAATTATGACGTCATGCTCCAAGCCAAAGTATGAGCATTACAATGTTCTTGATATAAAACCACTAAGAATCTAGTATTCCACCCAGCCTGATTAAGGACCGTAAGTCCAGGATGACACCTGCATTCCTCATCAAGTTTTACAAATGCCAAGGGCCTCCTTCACCCAGAGTCCCAGGCCTGTTCTGATAGATAATAATGAGGGACAATTTCATGTATCTGTCTAGTCCATGGGAGAGGGCAAATTGGTCCATGCAAATGAGCCATTAAATCATGGACTTATTTGCACAGCAATAGACCATCATGAAGATTAGAGTGACCCCCATCCATTAATTTTTCTTTTTCTCTATTTTGGTTATCTTTCCCCACTCAGGTGCAGGAAATTTGGATCAATGCCAATTTGTTTAATTGGATTTTTAAAAGAAGCACAAAAAAATATCAAGCAGCCCTTTTAAGCTCTTTTAGTGAGCTCAACAAGGGCCAAATCAATTAAGCGAATTGCTTTAAAAAAATAAGCTACCAACTCCACATAATGTCTTCCCTACTTCAGAGATAGTGTACGCGAAGGTTTACGCAGGACACATTTTTCCAGCTGAATACCAACTTCTCAAAACTGGGGATTTACAAGGAAAATGCTGACAGGAACCTCAGCCATGGTTGCAAAAAGAGTGGAGCTCTAATGCAGCAGGGCCGTAACGACAGCAGTCAGGGGACAATGCGATACCAGCCTGGACGCTTACCTATGGCTGTGACCTGGTTCACTTGTGCCCTCAGTAGGGCACTCTTGTTCAAATTGTCTGCAGTCTTTCGTCCCCTTAAATAAATACACATGTAAACTCGAAACCCTGCGTGGGCAGAAGGTGGCATGGTTTTCTCTTTCCCTTTGTTTGCCACCTCCCCTCTTGCCTACCATTTCATAAGCAGGAACCCAGAGCTGTATTTTCTTCTGAGCGGTAATATGTAACCAGAACAAACAGAGGGCATAGGAAAGGTGGAGAAAAGTTAGATATATAAGCAAGAAAAAGTGAGCTATTGATTTTATTGACTGGTCTGTTAACTTCTGACATTGCAATAAAGTCTTATTTATTTGTATACAGAAGACTCAATTACATAGATACATATCATCTTAACAACTGGGTTATTTACAGGAGAATTGCTGCTTCATAAATAATATAGACCTGGGATTTCTCAAGCTGATGTTTAGCCATTGTTACCTAAGGAAGCGGCAATGGGCATCCATATAACCTTCGTGCAGTCATTAGATCTGCATTCCCATAGGCTAGGGAGAAGAAAGGGTTGTTTGTGGGCAGAGGAGCAAGAATGAACTAAGGATAGGCATTTTGGTCCAGCTAAAATATACAGTAAATAATCTTGGGGTGAACAGATCCCACGCCAAGCCACTGAATTCTTATTCCTTTTGCCAGCACAGGGAAGCTGTCACTGGAGATTTTTGGCTTAAAGGATCCACGTCTTGCAACTTCCTTTTCAATCGTATGAGCCATTACAATTATATTCCAGGCTTTATATATTATTTTTTTCTTCCAGCCTTTATGTTGTTAAACATGAAGAGTCTGTCTCAAAGGAAGTTTTATAGGAATAGGATCAAGTATTCCCAAACGTCTTCTCTTAACAGGGAAACTAGTGGAGATAGAGACATCCTGGGGAGGCCCCTTGTTGCCTAGAGTTTCCCCAGGGTTCCCCAGAGTCCCGTTCAGGGAGGTGTCCTGAAATAATTCTTTGTTTAACCATTCATCTAATGCACAGCAGGCCAGGGGATCATGCCTGGTGACCATTCTGTAAATATTTGTTGGGAATGAGTGAACTAATTAAATAATGAGGAGAAGCGGGACAACACAGTATTATTTTTATGTGTCCCCAGCATCTTGCAAAATACCCTCCACCTGGCAAGAATGTAATATCATGAACAGTGAATTATCAAAGAGTTGTTTGGCATCACCATTTTCAGATGAGGTGGCTAGAGTTCACAGTCTTGACCTCAGAGGCTCCCAAGGGTAGCTCCCCTGCAGGACAAGAACCAGAGAGCAAGTATAGGGAAAGGGCAGCTGCAAGAAAATGCAAACGCATCTTGGCTATTGTGAATGATACCACAATAAACATAGGACAGAATCTCATTGAGATCCTGATTTCAATTCTGTTCCATAGATACCCAGGATTGAGATCATTGGATCCTATGGCATTGTATTCTTAATTTTAGGGGGAGGAATTCTTTATTGTTTTCCCAGAAGCTGTACCATTTTACATTCATACCAACAGTGCACAGGGGTTCCAGTTTCTCCACATCCTCCCCAACATTTGTTACCTTTTTTTTTTTTTTTGATAATAGCTGTCCTAACAGGAAGATGATATCTTATTGTCTACACTAGCCAAGATGTGGAAACAACTGAAATGTCTAGCTGTGAATAAATGAATAAAGAAAATGTGATGTATACATAAAATGGAATACTATGTAACCTTACAAAAGAAGGAGGGGTACTTGGGTGGCTCAGTCAGTTAAGCGTCCAACTTTGGCTCAGGTCATGATGTCACAGCCCTGAGTTAGAGCCCCATGTTGGGCTCTGTGCTGACAGCTCAGAGCCTGGAGCCTGCTTTGGATTCTGTATCTCCCTCTCTCTCTGCCCCTTCTCTGCTCATGCTCTGTCCTGTCTCTCTCTCTCTTTAAATAAAATTTTTTTAAAAACTTTAAAAAAAGAGAGAAGGAAATCCTGCCATATGCAACATGGATGAACCTGAAGGATGATATGCTAAGTGAAATAAACTAGTCACAGAATGACAAACACTGCACAATTCCACTTATATGAAGTATAATATTATATGATTAGTCAACCTCATAAAACCAGACTGCAGAATGGTGGTTGCCAGGAGTTGGGGGGAGGGGGAGAGGGGAGTTGCTGTTTGATGGGTATCATGTTCTAGTAACACAAGATGAATAAATTCTGTAAGTACAACATTGTGCCTATAGTTAACAACACTATATTGTGCCCTTAAAAATTTGTTGAGAGTGTGGGTCTCCTGTTAAGTGTTCTTACCACGGTAATAAAATAATAAAATAAAGTAAAGGACATGGGGCACCTGGGTGACTCAGTCGGTCAAGCGTTTGACTCTTGATTTCATCCCAGGTCATGATCTCTCGGTGGTGAGCTGGAGCCCCACATCCGGCTCTGTGCTGGGGATAGAGCCTGCTTGGGATTCTCTCTCCGTCTCTCTCTCTTTGTCTCTCTCTCTGTGTCTCTCTCTCCTTCTGCCCCTCCCCCCACTCTTTCTCAAAGGAAGTTTTATAGGAATAGGATGAAGTATTGATCTCTCTCTCAAAAAATTAAATAAACAAACAAACAAACAAACTTAAAATAAGATAAAAAAATACAAACAGAATCAGGCTGGACTCTAAGCAATCATTTGCCACTTGCTTACTCACGAGGGCTGTCATCACCTCCCTTGTGGCTTGCCCTACCTGGTCCTTATGTATTTATTTGGTCTTTATTTTTGGAGTCCCCTTGTACACACCTCTGTGCTTATGCTCTACTTAGAAGCCAAGATGTACTTAGAATCTCATTCAGACACCACCCCAGCCTGTGTATAGATTCTTAGGCACAAGTGAGCCATTTTTGGCCAAAGCCAAAACACAGACACACTGCCCTGAAAATCATACCTCCAGCTCCCCCATATTTTATTTTATTTATTTTTTAAGTAGGCTCCACACCCAGGGCGGGGCCCAATGTGGGGCCCAAACTCACATCCCTGAGATCAAGACCTAGACTGATATCAAGAGTCAGGTACTTAACAGCTGAGCCACCGTAGCACCCCACTTCTCCAATATTTTAATGTGATACCTTAAAAGGAAGATTTCGGAATAAAAATTGGGATGTGCATTATAATCAGTGGCAGGCATGTCATGGTTTACTCGGGAGCTTTTTTCTTTCTTAGTGAAACAGAAAACATTCATTAGATGTACATCAATGGAATTCTAGATTTGATGAAATCCCGCATATATTTTTAAATGGTTGCACACGCCTTCTTCCACTATTTCACCTTTCACTATTGTAGTTAGTAGTTTGCTCTGTTTCTTGTTTCAACCCTGATCTCCCTATTCTCAAGTCAAATGTAAACTCAACAAGTAAATCTTAAAAGTATTTGGACTTAAAACCTTACAGTTATCATCTCAGTGCAAGTCAAGTTTGGAAGGCACAGTTTTACATTATGAGCTCTGACACGGATCCAAAAAGAAGTTAATATAACAAATAGAAATTGCTACGCATTTGATGCTGTCATGTAACAGAGTCTAAATAATGATAAAAAACAGTATGAACAAGTTCTGTGAGGCTTTTGTTCTATTTGACTTTAAGTGGAACACAATCTTCAGAACAAGAGGACAACGAAATAATGCTTTGCTAAAAGGATAAAAGAATATGACCTAAGTCTATTAGTGATATAACACTCTATGAATGCACTCAAGTTAATGGCATCTTTTAGCAATAGTACTTTTTCAATTACAGTAATGCTAAGAGATAAATAGACTAAGTGAGAGAAAAATGGTCATGGACCCATGAATTGGACTAGATGTTTGGCTGTTTGGTTTTTTACAACCAACTGTCAGGGGAAAAAAAAAATCTAACCGACAATCTATTGATGGGGCATTCATTTGCATTTTTATATTCTGGATCTGCTTAATCTCATTACAGCTGCGATCTTTTGTTACCCAATCTCTGAAGAAGGTTTGGTAGCGTCTGGTAACTTGTGTATAATGAGCTAGACAGCATCCTTCTCTTCCCAGCACAGAGGCTCTGTTACCATAAGGGGTTGCTAACTAGGGGTGACGCTACAATTATGTGTGAGGCAGTTCCTCAGGGGTATTTCCTTCCTGTCCTTTGCTGAGGTCTAAATGACCCCACTTCCCACCAATCTTGAGTTGCACGCAAGAGCGATCGCAAATGCCACCCTTTCCAAGTATCTGCAGAAACACAGTTTTATTTCAGCTTTAAGAGATTTAAAATTTTTATTCCCCTTTTTTAAAGTGGCACTCTGGCTACTTTTGCAAAGGATGTGGTATTCTGAGAGTAAATAACTGAAATGGATCGTCCAGACTCTTATCTTCATGGGTCCTCACAAATGGAAAAGCGAAGATGTGGTTATAGACGGAGGAAGTGTCAGGAAAATTGCCATAAATCACAAAGCTAGAATGTGGGGCTACATTTGGCATCGGTTTTGTTGTGTTTTAAACAGGATAAATATGCTTCCCTTTAAGAATGTAGGACCTGCTGTGAACCTCTTTTTGCCAGGAGTCCTCCCACTGGGTTGCGGGATGGTGGGGGGTGGGGTTGTGGAGGGTTGTTACTGTGATGGAGCGTTCCTCTTGAATGTGTTCTTTTCCTGCCCCGACTTCTGTGAGCAAGGATATGATAGTCTACTGCAAGTGTCTGATGGAAATTAAGCATCTTCTGGTATATTTGTGCTTGAATGCCACCCAAGTAAAGTAAGGGAGGGAGGGAGGAAGGAAGGAAAGAAGGAAGGGAGGGGAGGAAGGAAGGGTAAAGGAAACAAGGAAGGGATGAGGGGAAGAGAGAGGAAGGGAAGGAGAAAAGAAGGAAGCAGGGAGGAAGGGAAGGAAGGACTTACAAACACAAAGCCAGTACTTCTCACACTTTACTGTGGGTGTAAATCACCCGGGGATTTTGTTACAACACGCAGGTTCCGGTTCAGTGGTCTCAGACCTGGATGCGCTGGGACCTGTGCGCCTTTCTAACAAGGTGCCTGGTGATGCCAAAGCTGCCGGCCCAGAGATCATGCCTTCAGCATGTAGACCCTAAACTAAGAATGCAGCTGTCCTGTAGCTCATGATGAACATTATTTTAAAGAATATGGGGGTGCTTAGTTCTTAGGAATTTGTCAGAGTCTGTCTGGGAGGAAATGGGGCACAGAAAAAGCTCACGTCTGGTGGGATCCACCCTTCACCCTCCTCTCATCCTGTGCCATTTCCATGCCTCCGTCACCCACTTTCCCAGATCTGGAACCTAGAGGTCTCCAGAGCCAAGTTCCACTAGGAAAATACCTGAAAAACATGGTTTCTGTCACGGCATTAGGGATTTATTATGTTCTGTCTCCCTAAAACACTTGGCATTTGACATATAAGGTAGTGCAGCCTTGGAGTCTAACAGAACTGGGTTCAAATCCTGATGCTATCCCTCACTAACTGCGTGACCATAAGCGAGTTATTTAACCTGCCTAAACCTTAGTTTACACATCTGTAAAATGGGAATGATAATACTACTAATATAGGGGTTACTATAGAGATTAAATGAGAAAATTATATAAATTACAGAGCACAGTGGCTGGCCCACAGTAAGTATTCAGTTAACGGTAGGTATTATGAGATATTTGAGTGGTAGATAGTCTAGCTGATCAAGACAAGGGCCTTCTATTGATCAGATGACCTGGGATATGGTTGCCTCTCTGTCACTTACTTGTTACGTGAGTAATAGTGAGTTAATCTCTATAAAGTTTAGTTTCCTGTATAAATGGACACAATAATCATAAGCTTACCTTATAGGGTTATTGTAAGGGCTGATTAAGCAATATATATAAAGAAATTAATGTATTACTTAGCACATAGAACTTTATAGATATAAAGAAAATTATATTGGTGTCTCTAGAAAAAAGAATTGAGGGAAAAGAGGAATTAGTTATTCCAAGAAGAAAAATTTTCAGAGTGTTTGTCAGACATAGTCTGTTTCTGGAGGAGCGTAGGCAGAGACATCCTGATCCTCAAACCCTACCATGTCAATGAGAAATTCCCCAATGCTCTGTGACCAACTAGTGTCCCCTATGTTAAACAGATAATGGGGAAAAAATGCAACGCAGTGAATTTTTCATTAAACTAAATTTTTTCTATTTAAAAGATTGTCTTTTAAATGTAAACACACCCTTCAGGGTGAGAGAAGGGCATTCAAATGCCTTTGTTATCTGATAATGACAGCTCATGGCAGTTCTGAAAGGTATTTTTGCTTGGCAAAATGAAATGTTGAGATCTTTCTGTTCACACAATTATTAACGTGCTCCTTCAATTTGACTGCTGTGTGAAATCTCAGAGTCTGGGTAAGTCAGTGGTTGGTGACCACCCAACCACCTGATCTTTGCCATCACAAATGCGACCACTGCAGATGGACGACCACAAGTTTCTGCACTGGGTGTCTCCGAGATCTTGTAGCAGTCATGTTTTGTCAGAAGCGACTATACCCAGAGGCCATCATTTCCACTCAAAATAATGGTTTATTCTGTTGTAGCTCATGGTGAAATCATATTCAGAACATTAGATCAGCAGCCTCCTTGCCGCTGAAGGGTTGTGCTGAGTTCAGGCCTCTGGAAGGCATCTAGGGTCTCAGAGGAGGAGTGGGGGATGATCTACCCTTGTGGTATCCATGAAACTTCAGTCTGGAGCCAGGATGTTGGGCCTATGTGATCATGACACAGCAATTTCTGTCTCTTTTAATTTTTTTTAACGTTTTTATTCATTTTTTGAGATAGAGAGAGACAGTGTGAGCAGGGGAGGGGCAGAGAGAGAGGGAGACACAGAATCCGAAGCAGGCTCCAGGCTCTGAGCTGTCAGCACAGGGCCTGACACGGGGCTCAAACCCACAAACCACGAGATCATGACCTGAGCCGAAGTCGGTTGCCTAACCGACTGAGCTACCCAGGTACCCCGCGACACAGCAATTTCTATTTGCCGCCCCCCTTCCCCTTCAGGCTTGGGTTTCCAGGTGTTTATGTGGGGCTGCTCAGCTAAGAGCCTCAATACACTCACACAGTTTGAGATCTCCTGATGAGACTTTTGGTGGGGCAGCCCCACAGGCCTGTAAGGCCACAGAGAAGCTTTGCAGGTATTAGAAAACAAACCCACATATTGCTAGAAAAGGCTGGAGGATGAGATATTGCAACAAGAACTACACCGGCCTCTACCCCACACCACCTGAATGGCACAGCACTACAGCACAGGTGATAGGCGAGAAAAAGTACACTAGCTTCCCCCCCTTTCGCTTCTTCCCACTCCAGAACACACATGAACACACATGGGTGTGTGCATGTACACACACACACACACACATTTTCACCTAAGCTTGTACCAAAAATTTAAGGCACAGTATTTAACAGCTTTGACCATTTTTTCAAGCACATTTATGGTCAGTTCTTAGACATTCTTGCATATTGTACCATGGGTAGCTAATGTGGGAGAACTTTAACACGAGGCCCATCACATTGCCCTGGAGTATTTAGATCATGTCCCCTTGTTGTCAAGCTTGATGATGGTCCAGTGGCCAGTCAGAAGGGAAAGGCTGTGGTTTTTGTTCGTGAAAGCACAACACTGTTAGAAAGCTAGGTCTACAGCTGAGGAAAGACACAGAACATCTTTTTTCTTAAGTTTATTTATTTATTTTGAGAGAGAGAGAGAGAGCGCGCGCGCACTTGAGCAAGGGAGGGGCAGACAGAGAGGGAGAGAGAGAATCCCAAATAGGATCCACGCCCAGTACAGAGACCGACACGGGGCCCGAACTCACGAACCATGAGATCGTGACCTGAGCCAAAATCAAGAGTCAAGACACTTAACCGACTGAGCCACCCAGGTGCCCTGACATGTGACATCTTCTATATGATTTCCCTTTGGGATTCATACCCTGACTTTCCATTTTAAGCATAGGTAACTAGGAAGTCATAGAAAACAAAACAATGCTTCATCTTAATTTTCTATCAAATAGTATATTTATGTGGTGATTGGTAGTGATGTATAGCAGATGAATGGATGATTTGTAAGTTCAATTTCCTGTTGGGGAAAGAGACCGTATCTAAATTCCTCTGTAGGCACAAATGCTATTTTCAGAATTTGTATTGATTTGGGAAAAAATGGCTCCCCATTGTAGGTTTAGGTGCCACTTTCAAAATTTGGGGACCCTTTATAAGGAAGTCCCTTGACAGAAAACCAGCAAGCCAAAATTGTGTGGAAACTCAGTCAGTGGCAGCTGACAGTGAGCCAAGGGCAGGGAGCGCTTCATGGGCCTGGTATCTTCTGTAGGCACACAGGGCTCCGAACCCAGCAGAGTCCCGAATGTGCATATTAGCGCTCCAAGGTCACTGTCTTCCAATTCTTAATAATTTATTTTTGAAATTGTGTCTTGTAAGCAAAGTCCGATGGGACAACAAAAGCATGTGGGTGGGGGTTTGAGCCTCTGGAGGTCCAGCTGCTATCTCCTCACTTCTTCAGGACCTGTTCCATGCTCCTGGTGCCCCAGGACCCCTGGAAGCCTGACTATGGCTGTCACTTTCTCCTTTATGCCTTTCTTGGAAGCCTGGGTCAGGTGTAGCAAGGGTCACGTGCTCAGTGTAGGAGTGACCAGAGGCTTCAGACTACCCCTGATCGAGGTGTTTAGCTCATGCCAGCAAGGAGGTTGCAATCCCTTGGGTCCACCCATATGCCATGGATTGAAACACCAACATGCATGGATATTTTCATACCCACACATATATACATACAGGCTAAAGAGCTGGCCTCCTGGAGATGCAAAGGTGAGTTAGAAAAAGTCTTCTCCCTGGAGGAACTGCTCTTCTTGTGGAATCCGTACCCCAAAGTTCTCTGTATGCCAGTAGTAAGTCATGGAATTTTGCTTAGGTGTGTTTGATGACTCTCTCTCTCTCTATTTTTTCCTCTCTTTTCTGGGAGGAAGCATTTATAGAAGTTGAGAACTTTACTGGCCTGGATATCACAGGAGTTCAGCTTTGCTTTTATTAGATGGATAAGAAAACAAATGATAAACAATTGTTGGAAAAAGATGGGAGGGAGATTTAGTAAATTCCAAGAGAGGAAGAAAACATGTCTTTGAAGTATTCTACAGCATGGATAGATTAAGTCTACGTGCAGAACGGAAGCAATTTTTCAATACTTTTGGTAGATATTACAAAAACATCTTCAAGATAATCAAGTCCAAATAAGGGACTTAGAGGATTTCTCATTATGCTTTATCGAGATATCTCAAATCTCCCTTTGACTTCCCATGCATGTGCAATTTTTAAATAAATATCAGCATTGAGGACCACTGAGCACCTAGACCCCTCCCTCAAAGAAAACTGGATTTCCCTCCACTGAAGGCCTGGGAAGTCACCTACTAGAAAAGTAAAGAAATTCATTTTTCGCATGAATGTCATCAGACCTTCTCTGTTCTCCAGGCCTCAATGAGTGGAGTTGTAAGTACTTATCAACAGGACCCGGAAAAACATACAAACCCTTATGTGAACAAATGAACAGTTACTTTTCAAGTGTGTCTTATTACTTTAGAGTCTCCAGTTTCACCAGGGGTCTGGCTAGGGGTCTGTACATAAATATGTGTGCGGCCAGTATCCTAAAGAAATCCTGACTGGCCACCACAGTGGCAAACAGTGGCAGTGGCTCTAAAAAAGATTTTTATAGACACCTCCACTCCTTCCTTGGCATTTGGTGGTCTTGAAGAAATTGAAAGGAAATTTTCATTTAGAGAAACCTCTGCCCTGCTTAGTGGGGTTCACATGCTCAACATGAAATAATAATGCATTCAACAATCCATCTTATAATAAGCAACCTTTGCATCACCTCACTTGCTGGTGAAAACTGCAAACAGTGGTTAAGGGAGGTCTGAACACCAGAAAAAGCTGAGAGATCCCTGTGACCTTCATGCAATTATGTCTATGCTAATACATAGAGGACAGAAGCCCAAACCCTCTCTCTGAAGAAACCCATTTGTTAAAAATGCATTGGTCGCTAACAAGAGAATCTTATGCCCTGAACATGAGAAGAAGGCCCACCAGGTGGGAGAAAGTGGAACTGGTTTATTCTGGATGAACAATTTGTATTTGCAATTCTAGTTCCTTCTCAGTCCATCCTGACCTTGTGTCCTCTTTGCAAAGCGAATGGGGTAAGGCTCCAGAAAAGACCACACCCTCTCAGGATTAAAGGTGGTTGGTTGTTTCTTAAAATTACGTATTTGCAAAAGCCAACTCCCAAAAGGGCTGGGGGGCTGGGAGCATTTAATACACCAGTGGAATGTCCCCCTTTTTACTTACAGAGTAACTGAGAGGTGCCAAGCCTTGGCTTGCCTTATTTAATGAAAATGCATCGTACCCAAAAAAGAAAAAGAAGGAAAAGGAGGAGGAGGAGGAGAAGAGGAAGAGGAAGAGGAAAAGGAAGAAGGAGGAGAAGAAGGAGGAGGAAGGGGAGGAGGGGGAGGAAGGGGAGTAGGGAAGAGGAAGAGAATTTGCAAAAGAAAACTAACCTGCTATGAGGAACACAGTGCCGGTCATTCAGGAGCTCACAGCTTGAGCTGGGTGGGAGCATGGAGCTTGCAAGGCTGTCCCCTGAGGAAGGGGCCAAAGGGAGGAGACCAGGATCTGGGTGTCCCCCTCTCAGTTCTGTGGACAGTCTGGTCCCTCCAGAGCAGAGAGATCTGCAGACAGCCTTGCAGATTTCAGATGTGAGATTGACACCCGGAAGATGGTGTTGAATGAACCAGTGCTCTGGCAAGCAAACATCTTAACAGTTAAAAATAAGTTTTATCTTAGCATAACTCCTAATCAGTCTTTCAATGTCTTCACCATTTATGACCTTTCCTTTCCATAGCAGACTTATGCTAGGGATCCCTGTATATACAGAGAACTGACTCCTATTGTATAGCTATTTAGAATTTTATATTATGATCCCTTTAAAATCCGTTTTTACACTCCTTGGACTACCTGTGAACAAATCATAATTACAAAATAGATGCATCTGAGATGATTCTTCCCCTTGCTAAGCTAGAAGCCAACCAGAATAAGATGGAAGAATCTTCCAGGTGAAGACACTTGGCAGGCAAGGAGGCAATGCCAGCTGATGCTACTCTGCTATTCACAGAACTAATCATGTATGGTTCCTCAGTGGAAGGAGATTCAGATTTGCGTGGGCAGCATTGACAGCACTGTTGTCCCACCCCCCACCCCGTGGTCCTCAATCACTGGTGGGTTTTATAAAACGCACATGGGGGCCACCGCCACCCCTGGGCTGTTTCATCCATCGCCTCATGAGCAATGTGAACCCCTGTGTCCAAGAAATTCCACGAACCCAAGATTCTCAGCCTGGGAAGGAACTACTGGTCTAAGCCCTGGTCTGAGAATTTGAAAGCTGTTTGCCAGTATTGTTTTGCCATATTGTCTGATCACATTATCATGGACTGAAGGACATGTTATATGTAAACGTCTAGCTTCGTAGGCTCTTAAAGTTCAGTAGCAAACATTCACCAAATGGTACGGAGTATACAGTTAGGGTAGCACAGTTAAGGTAGCATGCACATATAGGGACTGGAGTAGGTATTGAGTTGACTCGGGGCAGGTGAATGTTATGGGCAAATTGAATAATATTAAATACATTAAATTACAAATTGAAGCTTATTAAATAATAGTAGTCAACAGAATTAGCACGTATGTGACAAACATGCACTGTTCCAAGAAATTTATAAATACATGTTCTCATTTATTCCTTACAACAGCAACCCTATGAGGGAGGCCCTGTTATTATTTTGAACTTTTACAGGAGATAGCTGATGCATAAAAAAGTTGGAAAACAAGTCTAAGTTCACATACCTGGTTAAGTGGCAGAGGTAAACCCAGGCAGAGTTTAAAATTTAAAAGAGCCCTTGCTTGAAAACTGTACACCAAACTGCTTTTTCTTTTTAAAATTATATTTATTATTTTATTTTAGAGAGAGAAAGTGGGGGAGAGGGGCAGAGCGGGGGAGACAGAGAGACTCTTAAGCAGGCTCCATGCTCAGCATGGCGCCCAACACAGGACTTGATCCCACGACCATGGGATCACGACCTGAGCTGAAATTAAGAGTGGGACACTCAACCAGCTGAACCACCCAGGCACCCTACACCAAACTGCTTTTTGTATCTAAATTGGAATTGAGATGGACTTTGCCAATAAGCTAATAATTTAAAGATATTTCCAAGGTTTATACTAACCACTAGTAAACAGTAAGGTGGATGCCAGTGCCTATCTTATAGGAATTCTACCACCCCCAAATTAAAAGCCAAATCTCTCTTTCCACTGATTGCATTCAATCGATGCAAATGACACGCCTGCATCAGGGCCTGGGTGTGCAGTGGTGAGTCTGCTCTGTTGAAGCTCGCAGTCACTGCCTGAAAAGTGCAGCCTACTAAATTCAGAACAGGTCACAGAGAGCTTTCTGGATATCCTTGATCTCCAAGAGAGGTAGCATGTTTCCTAGGATCCTGATCGGAGGAAGCTGCCCAGCCCGTTTAAGTTCATGTTTTCACGTCCCTGGCCGTGGAAATAGGTGACCTCAAATCTCTGCTAACGCGTGGCTAAGTGCTGCTTCAAATCTCTTAGAAACCCTTCGCCAGTGTCATCTATTCATTCTGACTGCTGGATTCCCCCCTCTGGCTCCGATAAGGCCCCCAATTTGGGAACTGCCTTCCGACCAGACAGATGAGTTTATGGTCCTACAAGGTTAAGCATGATACATGTGTTTCGGGAAAATGGAGATGCGCATTAAGAAGAAACATTACTTTCTGATCCAAGCAGGAGAGCATACATAATCTCCTCTAAAGCCTGTGAAAGACTTCATTTTACACATGAAATTGTGTGGAATTGCCCTGTACTGCGCTGAACATGGTTTCTGAGAATAACCAGCCTCAAAACAAGCTGCCGTGTGCTGGTGAGGGCCTCCAGCAACAAAGAATAAAATGTAAGCAAATGTAATCGGTGTAAAGTTACGGGCAGCAAGCACGCTGTGTTGACGACACAATGCCAGGATGGGCCAGATCCTAAACCTTACGACGGCATATCATTACGAACAGGGTCCAAAAGTGAGCCTGGTTCGTGTGAAAGAAATTTGAGGCAGGAGGGCCTGACACAGTATAGAAATTTTTTTTTTTTTTTAATTAAGACATACACACGTTTTTATTGTGGAAAAGGGGGCTTTCTCCTTTCCTTTGTTTTGTAAAACTTTCCTTTCTCTGTCTGGCGTAAAAATCCATGCCCTGTGAGTATGAGGAAACCACCCCAAATTTTAAAGTGTCTTCAAAAACTACACCAAAGTGGATTTTTAGCTGTTTGAGAACATACCTAAGTGACAAAACACCACACTTAGGGAGCTGGGTTTGGTCAATAAAAGTCCATAAAGCTCTACTGAGAATTTTAAGGTGAAATTGGACTTAGTTCTACAAGAACAGAACATATGAGATTCACCCTGCATAGTGCACAGTTTAAAGTGCCCTGCTACTCAAGCATAATGAGTAAATCGCATATAAAAAATTTAGAAGAAAGGTCTCCTGCACATTATGAGGAAATTGTTGGCATCTTATGATGGGTCATCTTACCCTTGTTATTAAATGACAGCGATCATTAAAATGCCAAACATATTTTGACAGAATTCACTTTATAAAATGTCAGCAAGTCTTTGTTTTTATTAGTTTGTTCCAAATCAATTTAGGAATTTCAATAGAACGCTTGTACGTATTCCCCAAGCAATGTCCATTCCTGACTTTCTGCACAAAAAAAATATTACAAATTAATCAGATTTTCAGAGTTCTGCATAATGGCTTTGCACATTTATTGCTTAATCCTATTATAAAATGTGGTTATGATTGACACCTCACAGTGGAGATAGAAGTCAATTGAATAATATGTAGCAGTCAATTTTATTTGTAGCTTAATGTGCTGGAGTATTTTTTTCCCACATTTCCATTATTTATAAGTCTGTCCCTTTGGAGAATATATAGAAGAATTTGTTTTAAATGAGCCAATAATACCTTCTTTAAAATTTATAAGCGTGACAGAATCATCTTTTTTTCTTGGTCGTCCACGGCCTGCCAGTAAACAGGGTTTGAATTGTCTTTTCCAATTGCTATTCATAGGACAAACATCAGGAAAGAGGATCTCGTTAAGGGTGGCTTGGAATTGGATTTCAACCACCAAGAAAACAAAAGTTACCAAGTAAAACCCTTCAAAAATTGCTGCTAGCTTTATTTATTTATTTTTTGTTTTGTTTTGCTTACTTATTCATGTATTTATTGTTACTGCCACTGCGCTCCTGCTCCGGTCTGTCCTGAAACAACGGCCAGAAGCACAGACAGAGATGTTGTACTGTTTAAGAAGGTCTGGGGGCGCCTGGGTGGCTCAGTCAGTTAAGCGTCGACTTGAGCTCAGGTCATGATCTCACAGTTCATGAGTTCGAGCCCCATGTCCAGCTCTGTGCTGACAGCTCAGAGCCTGGAGCCTGCTTTGGATTCTGTGTCTCCCTCTCTCTCTGCCCCTCCCCTGCTCGCACTCTGTCTCTTTCTCTCTCAAAAATAAACATTTAAAAACAATTAAAAAAAAAAAACCCAAGGTTTGAAAGACTTGCTCTTTTGGTGGCATTTCATTTTTCATGCTTTGGAGTCCAACAGGATTCCAAGCAAAGGAAGTGAGTTGTGTCCTGTGCTTAGCATAGCAGGGGGTCCCTGGAGTTAGCGAGGAATTCATGCTGTTTCAATTAGCATCCGGAAAACTTGCTTCAGGAGACCCACATGCTCTTCAGGGTATCACCTAAGGTGATTGCAAAAGTCTGTCTTTAAGAAAACACATTCCTGAGATTTGGTGTCTGAAATGTGCCTGGAGAAAAGGCTTAAGGGTATGAAGCCATATTAGGGGATAATATAGATGTACTTGGTCATGTCTGGGATCACGCTTTCTCTGGCTTTGGGAAATTAGATTAGCTGTTGCCCGCCTGTGCATAAAGGAGGCAGTCTCCCACCCATGCAACGCATTGGCATCCCCCATGCAAAATGATGGCTCACGCAAGCCTGTTAGTGCGGCTGATGATGGTGTCGCGTTCCCCCCCATCACAGCCTTCTCCCTCTCGGAATGACTGGCCATCCTGAATATCCGTTAGCATAATTTATGCAGTTGACAAGTGATTTGAGCACTGGAGCTATTGATAAACCACTCTGGCATGTCTGTACCTTAATGTTATGTGACATCACAGGAAAACGGGGTCATGTGCATTCCCGGGCTGGATCTTATATTAAGGGAGTGCTTCTGTTTTGAATTCCAGGGGCCAGAGGAAACCCAGCACTATCAGACCCAGGCACTCCTGACCAACACCAAGGCAGTCAGACCCACCTCCCTTTCCCGGTTGGGCCACAGGTCAGTATCTCTCAACTACTTTCCATTAGGGCTGCGTTTAGGGTGGTTCAACCATATAAATAACCAAATAAATAATAATGAGTTAAATCCAATCAACTCCAACAGAGCACACATGGCGATAAATTTTCGTATGGGAAACTGTGTGACTACATTATTTATTAAATACCATCAAGAAAAAAAGTGTTCACAGAACTCTCTTTTTAAAGGAAATATTGGTTTTAATCATTTGGAATATTTTTTTTTCCCTTGAAATCCACTTCAACCATGTTGGTTACTATGCAGCCTTCTAGAAAGTAAAACTTTAATGACTGGAGTGTGAAGAAAATTAAGTTATTTCAACCTTACGATAGCCATTTTTGAAATACAAGATGTGATTTAATATAAAAAAGTTAATGCAATTTTAATGCAAGTTCAGCTTATTGGGTTTGACAATACTGTACATCACATACAGCTCTTGCATTAATAAAGAAATACATTCATTATTTTTTAAAGTCCAATATTTGTTTCTTGCAGCCTGGTGTGGTTATATGGAGATGTAGAACACAATTATAAAAGCTGGGCTCTTTGCTATTATTGTTTTTTGGTGTTTTTTTTTTTTTTTTTTTTTATCTCTGTCATTTAATGTGAAAGCTTTCAGAGTTCACCTGCTTTTATGGGAAAAGAAGCTCATATGTGAGCATTTCTCTCTCTTTTGCTATCATGGTTGTTCCTGAAAATTAATCACTTTCATCACTTTGAGGGCTCACCAATTGAAGACTTGAAAACCCAAGTTTAAGGGCTTGGGTGGTGGTCTTGGCTTTCTTGTTCCAGCTGCCACCAAGTCCTAATGTCTGTCTCGGGTCCTAATGTCTGAGCACCACGATGCCTTGGTGCTCAAGGACAGAAAGCCTGGGGAGGTGTCTCTTCGCCTATGGAAGCCCATAGAGGATTCTACTGGGAATCTTGGAAGACGGCTTCTTCCGGCCATACCTTTTGTGATTTCATGCTTGTGACACTGTGTGCGTGTGTATGTGCGTGTGCGTGTGTGTGAACATACCAGGGCTGACAAACTCATGCCTCCGGGTCAGATAAGTGAATGACAGACCCAGACAGTGAGAAGCGTGGGTGGGCATTGTGACAAAGGGAGAAGGCATGCCCTGCTTTAACCCCGAGGATTCAATTAAAAAAAAAAATACTACGTGCTCAAACCCCCAACTCTGTGTCCTGTACAGTCTAAGAACCAGTCATTTTCCTTCCTTCTTATTATGATGTTACTGTTGACAGTGGTGTCACATCAGCGATCTAAGCAGCAGTTTATAATTTTGTACTTATTCCTAAAAAATACGTTTATTTTGTCTTTAGAGTAATTAAAAATTTTTTTTAACATTTTTACTTATTATTGAGAGACAGAGAGAGACAGAGCATGAGCATGGGAGAGGCAGACACGGAATCCGAAGCAGGGTCCAGGCTCCGAGCTGTCAGCACAGAGCCTGATGCAGGGCTCAAACTCACAAACTATGAGATCATGACCTGAGCCGAAGTCAGACGCTCAACCGACTAAGCCACCCAGGCGCTCCCAATTTTATTTATTTTTTTTAAAGAGAGACAGTTACTTTGTAAAGTGAGTAGAGTCTAACAAATACATCAGGAGCTAGGCCTGTGGAGTCTGGACCAGTTGTCTAAAACCAGGCTACTTGATGTCCCAGGGCTTGTCCAGAAGCCTCCCTGGAAGGAACTATGCAGGGTTGCTGTAGGCAGTGGCCAGAGGGTGGGTTCAGCCCTCCTCCCTTCATCCCTCTCTAAAACAGTTCCGTGTATTGAGAGGGGATGGTGAGAAAGGGGCGAGCCATGGGCTCTGAAGCAGTCTGCCCTCACATGAACCCCCCACAATCACCAGATACGGGACTTGGGGCAAGTTACTAATCTCTCTGGATCTCATTGGCAGGACAACTGCACTAACACATGCACAGCAATATTAGAATAGTGCCCGGCTATAATTTATTAGGCTTTGTGCTATGCCTGTATTTAATTACCTCTTACTTTATGGAATCATTCTGTATTAAACACACAGAAGTTGAAACCCCACAGTAAGAGTTTTGTATTGGTTCCACTAAAAGAAAAATAGACATGGGATTATGTGTCACATGGTTCCCCAAAAGGGTGCAACGAAAGTGCCAGATAAAGAACTGTAAGATCAAATACCTTCTAGTCATTTGGCCTGACCAGGACAAGAATCTCTCCTAGGTCATCCTGGTGGAAAGCCCACACTCGGGCTCAAACATGTCTGGGGCCCAAAGCGCACACTGATGAGTCTGCCTTTCCACATCAAACAATGACTATTGGATAAATAGTGGATACAAACATATGTTTGGAATGTTGTATGAACTGAGCAAGGAATGTTAGAGTAATAACAGGAGACATCTATAAAAGATTTTCTAAATTAGCCACATCAAATATTTTCGCTTTTCTGTAGTTTTTTTTTCGGATATCTTAATCATCCACACACGACTTCACCATTTTAATGATTGCATTATCATTGCTTAATGATTATCCAGTTTTTTAATGTATTCTCATTTTATAAACATCTTCCATTTTTCTAAAGAGGTGCCATAATGACCCACTTTAACGATTAGGTTATATCTTGTCAGGCTTAGTACTATAACAAAGTATGCTTCAGCATTTATATATTTTAAAATGTAATGCATATTTTCATTTATCTTTTGTCTTTTTTGCAATTTTTTAAACAATTTTTTAAGTTCATGTATTCTGAGAGAGAGAGAGAGAGAGAGAGAGAGACAGAGCAGGAGGGGCAGAGAGAGAGGGAATGAGAAAATCCAAGCACACTCTGCCCTCTCAGCGCAGAGCCCTATGTGGTGCTTGAACTCACGAACCATGAGATCATGACCTGAACCAAAACCGAGATTTGGATGGTTAACCAATTGAGCCACCCAGGAGCCTCTCCTTTGTCTTTTTGAATAATATCTTCGGGCTGTATCCCTGGAGTATGTTCTGAGTCAAAAGGGGTTGAATATTTTTGCAATTCTTGATATAGATTTCCAAATTACTTTCCAAAAGACTTACGATTGAGTACATGTCCTAAATCCACATAATGGTGTCACTACAGACTTACCAGCATGCTGTAACTCTTTTACATTATTTTTGATAAGTTAATAAATAAAAAATAGTATTTTATTGCTACTTTTGAGCCAAAAAAAAAAATCCCCTGATGCCAATGAGTTCTTTCTGGAACAACACAGAACAAATTAGCAGAGAATTTCAAATATATAAGGGTAAGATCAAATGAAAATTCATTGGAAGTATAATACATAAGTGTAAGGTATTACTTTAAAAGGTATTTGACGTCCTGAAAAGAAATCCAGACCAAATGAAATTTTCCAAAGAAATAAATGAAATGTGATTTCAATTTTTTTTCTACTAGTTCATTTTGGAATAGAGCATGCTTGTTTGCTACTTGTTCAGGAGATTTCTGACCCTGCTTAAGTAAAGGAAAATGCTCTAAAAGGCCATGTCCTGCTTGGTTCCACTGGAAAGTGAGCTAGGATTATCTGTTTCCTTGCAGCCACTTCTGACAGCACAACAGTTAGCCTCTGCTGTCGCTGGCGTGATGCCGGGAGGCACGCCAGCCCTCAACCAGCCTATCCTCATCCCCTTCAACATGGCCGGACAGCTAGGAGGACAACAAGGACTGGTCCTCACACTGCCTACCGCGAATCTCACCAACATCCAAGGGCTGGTAGCAGCAGCTGCGGCCGGAGGCATTATGACTCTGCCATTGCAAAATCTACAAGGTAACCCATTGTCTCCATGTGCCATGTTGGGCTCAATCCACTGGCCAGTGTTCTCTGAGGTGCTCAAGTGCCCAGTGGCGAATGTAGTTCAGAGTTACTTCCACTATTGAGGAGATGGAAGGCTTGTGTAGGCAGCAAAGTTTCAAGTGGTCTGTGAATCCCAAGCTTGGTCAAACCATGGGCTTTATCAGTCCTTGTTTCCTAACAGTGATTTGAAACCTTTCAGGTCTTCTGGAGTCACTTGTGAGCAATCATTGCACAACAAATCAAAGATTTAGATGTAAAATTATTGTGTTGTTATTGGAGGACCTGAGTTACGATCTCATGAGTTCTTCAATATAGCCATCTGCAAAGAACAGTTAGGCATTATTTGTTTCTGTGGCAAACGGTTGGAACATCTCAAATACAAGGTACCATTTGGAAGTCTTAATTTAAGTATTATCTTACTAAGTATTTTAATTACGATTATTAAACAGAAATTGTTTTACTTGAGATCATACTTTATGATGAGAAAGATAGACTTGTATATCGAGGCTTTATATTCCATGGGCGTATAACAATGGCTGAACTCATTTTACTCTGGAAGGATAGTTCTCTTGGTACTACAAAAGTTTTCACTTTTCTTTAAAAGATTTGGTAACACTGGTTGATAGACTGATTTACAAAAGATTCTGTTAGAGGAAGAATTATATGGTGAAAAATGGCCTGAATATATTATTAGGATGCCTAACAAAAAGAAGACAAATTGGTTTTGGATGGCTGAAAGGTGTTTGTTTTCTCCATTGATATGAATCTTAGCAATTAAAAAATGTGGAGTCTTTTTACAGAGTGAGAGTTCAATTGTGTAAGTTATCAGAATAACAATTTAAAGTACTTTTGGTAATTGGTCAAATGCCAGAGCATCAGCCCATAGATAAGAAATTGACCACATAAGAACTGGTTAACTCTTGACCCAAACTTTCTTATACACTGTATGTTCTAATATCCCACCTAGCGTTGCCACTTCGTGACTTTCACTTTAATGTTTAAAACAAAGTCTGTCTTATACCATTAAATTGTGCCAGGAAACCTGCCATTCATAAATCATGCATGCCCAGGACACGCTAATGCACAAACTTTACTTCTTTCAAATTTGAGAGTGCCTGGGAGCCAGGATCTCAAGATTAAGCAAATAAGGCAGGAATAAACAAGGTAAAAAGCAGAAGTAACAAAGTGTAGGGAGAGGCTTTCTAATGTAGGTGCATGATGAAATCTTAATGAAGAAATGGGCATTATCAAAATGCAACCTTCCATTTGGAACATTTGTGCTTATGGGAATATTGAATATTATAAATAAACATAAGCTCGTGGAGCTCCTAGGTCATGAATTAATCTTGCTTGGTTAAAACAGACGCCAAAGTCAGAGTCCAAACAATCAGGCTTATGATATCTTTATTATGGCTTGGTATTCTTAGAATTTTAGTGCCTGGTTGTTTTAAGAGCTTGAAGTTAGTGACTGGTCCAATGTGGACTTCCATCAAGATTTTCTCTGGCTCTCTTTTCTTTAAATATCAAATTTAGGAATAGTGTGGAATTTGGTTCTTTTTACACCTTTGGTTTCAGAAAATGGATTCTAAGGTTTGTGGCCTGATTAAGTAGGTTCAATGAGAGTGCTAATTCTTTTTATCTCTTGGTGCTTCTTACACGATTTTCTTATCGGCCTCACCTTCAAAAGTGGATTGGAATTGATGGTCAAGCTCTCATCTACTAAACAAACACAAGGGAACATGTCTCCCTTTGTCATTTCAGTGATGTTGGAAAGCAAATGGTGAGGTCATTAAAATAAAACACCTTCCAGTAGCAGCTCAGCCCATTATAGGAAAACCTTCCTAATCAGTCTTAACACGCAAGCCTGTCCTCTAATACTTTTCCCTTTAATAACTTTGCAAATAAATCCCAATTCCTAAGTCACTGTTAGGATCCAGAAAAACTCCTTGGGCTTTTCTCTTCCTTCTGTATCTTCTCACATGATTTCTTCACCACCCAGACCTCACCGGGTGACTGGGGATTTCCTGGGGATATGTGACTTCTTCTGCTGAGACAAGGAAAGTTCCAGGCAAACAAAAAAGAGTTGGTCATCCTGCCAGAAGTCCTGGGGCAATAAGGATGATAATTGGGTAAATGTCTCAAATCTCCATGGTGCCCAAGATGAGTGTCCACTTCCTGAAGTATAATGCCAATGGCATCCTGGCATTCAGCCAACATCTGACCCAAGGATGATCTCACCACCTTTAGGGTACCTACTGCAGCCCTCGACAATCCGCAGGCAATGTCCATGGCTTGTGTAGTTTTCCAGGTTATATCACAGAAGGCGGTGGGATTCTAAGGATGGTGGGTGGATGGTTGGCAGGCTGGAAAGGCATCTGCAGGGCTCCTGGTTGACTTTGAGACTGAGCCAATCCCAGGCATAATCAAGTCTCACCCCCTTTCGGGGGTGGTAATCTTGTACATGGTCTACAATACCTGAGAAGGAGTCCTTACACTCATGTGTATAGTCAACCCATGTATGCTCCGCCCCTCCCCATGGTCCACCCTAGACAATGGACATAGTCACTTCCAAGGCTTTTAAGAGTCTTTTGATTCAGAGTCTGTGTCTCCCTCTCTCTCTGCCCAACCCCCCACTCTCTCTCTCTCTCTCAAAAACAAACATTAAAAAATATTGAGTCTTTTGAAACAACTAGTAAGTCTGCACAACTCAAATTAGATACCCACCTTCTTGCGTGGTTTTATAAAACAAGTGTGATTAGTCAGTATGAGGGAGAGGGATTGAAGTGTTAAACTCCTCGTCTGAAGTGGAACCTGTTTCCATGTGATGCACTGAGTTCTGGATGGTTCCCCTCTTCCTCATTGTGAAACGTTAAGGGTTATTCATGAAGTAAATCTGCCAGCTGCAATTATCTCTGAGTATCCTCCAGCCTTCCTGCCTAGTCCTTCAGCCTATCTGTTCTTCTAGCCCCGAAACTACAAATTTGCTAAGAAAGAAAAATACTGACATCAGTTTCTTAATGGTTTTTGGAATTTGGGGATAAGTTTTCAAGTATCTTCTTCTTTACTAAAGGGATTAAGAGCTGCTTCATTTACGTTCCCTATCAAGTGACATGGAATTGCTCTCAGACCCTCAGAGGCCATGACGCATGCATGTATTTTAATGAGCACTAATGACATGTTGTTACGATGAGTGGCTTTTCTTCACACAGGCAGCAGGGGTCCTATCACTGTCTGCTCCTCTGAGCGTCATTCCCAGACTAATGGCATCAGCTCTTGTTGGAGCTTGTTAGAAAAAGCAGACTCTCGGGCCCCACCCCAGACACATTGAACAGAATCTGCATTCTTAAAAAAATTCCCAGGAGATTCTTAGATACACTACAGTTTAAGAAAGCCTGGTCTAAGGAGCTTTTCCAAAATTCATCTGGCAAATCCCCTATTATCTCCAGCAACCTCTCCAGATTCCGATCATCCCCTGGTGATGGGGAGCCATGTGACTGTGATAAGCGCCCTTGTTAATTTTCCTGCTCGGACCACCCGAGGCTTCTATTGAGGGTAAAGAGCGAAACGAATAACTTGTTTGGGAATTAACTTATTGCTTCTGTTAGGACATTCGCATCCCCCAGACAGAGAGGGGTTCTCTTGCACAGTTGAAGCATTGTTAAAGTCCTTGCTCTGAGATTTTATCCAGCAAAAGCTTTGCATTGATGAAAAAGAGATCATATTGCCCTGCAGAAAACTCATTTGCATGGCCTGGGATTGTTTTCCCTTTCTCCTCAGATCCTTCCATGCAGGAAAGAGATGCACCAATGAGGGGGTCTTTTTGTAAGGAAACAGCCGGGAGTAAGGTGTTAGAAATCTTGCAGAATCCCAGAAACAGCTGGCAGCCCGGACTGTGGCACCCTGGAAGTGAGGTTTGGAGATCAGAGAAAACAGTGACTCACTAAGCTGCAGGCTGTGTCATTCTCCCCTTGGAGAAGACAGGCATGTGTCCCCACTTCTAGGGTGACTAATAACCTGTCTCCTCTCTTCTCCTGCTCCTCCCTGTGACTCTTCTCTATTGTGTTGGTTGACTTTTGGCTAGCCCATAATTTTGGCTCACTCGTATTCCATTCTGTCTCCTTGGAGGCCACGCATCTTCCCAACTCATGTACCTCCCAGGAACACTCCGTTGCTATTTCAGTCTCCATCGTCTCTATCTTGATGCCCATCTCCACGTCTGTCAAAATTCAGACTCTCCATATTCAAATTCCTAATGGGCTGAGACTTGGCATTCTAGACTACCTTGTAGGTCACTGGCCAGACTAGAGATTGACTGCCCCATGTGGAAGTGTGCATTCCTGTCCAGTCAGCTGTAATGTGAATGGAAGGGGGGAGCTAGGATAACATGGTGTGGAAGATGGGCAATATGCTTAAGAAATATTAGACAGAAGAAAAAAAGAAAAAGAAAAGGAAACATTAGATGGGAGATGATGAGGGTCTTCCTCAGAAGTAGAAGGGGCACTGGGGGGAGGCAGGCCACTGGGAGTGGCCTGCCCACTGGGAATCCTACATAGACTAATAGGCCCTCCTGTGTGCATGGGAAGAGATTGAGACATACCCTGAACTCAGAAATGCCAAGGGTGGGGTCTAGATTCTGAATATTTTAGGGGAGGTCCGTGGAAGTTCTGGCTGGGATTCAAGGGCACAAGTGCTCTAAACTCAGATAAGACCTAGAAATGACCTACTCCTCAACACTCCATGTCCCTACATGAAGTAGATACAGATTTGCGTTCTCTCCTCTCTTAACCTTTGAGAGCCCCTGCCCCCTTCCAAGCACCTCCCACCATCACCACTCTGGATCTTTCCATTCCCGTGTCCTTTGTCTGTCTGCTGCCCACAGAGATTTGTTCTCAGTTGACTGTCAGCAAACCCACACCTGTGACACAAGACTAACAATGACCAGAAAGCTCAAAGAAAGAAAATGACTAAGGCTGCTCTGTCACATACGTGATAAACTTTCAAAGATAGTGTTTTCCGTTTACTTATTATTTTGAAACACACCTGTGCTAAAAATATAATGTGCATTTGTCCTAGTGTGGGAACTGGATTATCACTTGATGGGGCAAAACAAAGTCCCCATGTGGAAGTCATGCAAATGTGTTGTGTTTTTTCCTTTGTAAGATTCAGGCAGGAAATGTCGATGAATACAACCTTGTATTTGTTGGAACAAGTGACAACAAGCCACAGAGGGGTTAATGGGACAGCAGGGGTGGGTCCACATCTAGGGCAGATGATTCAACTTAGTGGCTTTTCTCATTGCACAGACTGAGACAACCCACTAATCACCGTGGACAACATAAATGGAGAATATAAATGTGCTACGTAGGAGATTTATATCAAAGTGTGAACATTCCAGTTCAGTCAAGCATAACATTTAAATTAATGACCAAAAATACATTAGAGAGTGCTGCTTAACCTGAACATGGAAAAGCAATTAGGTTCAAGGCAAGTTGAAAACTCAAGGCCAAGGGTGGGTTTTCCTGCCCTTCGTGCTGGCTGGAAAACAGCCCTCATTTTCTCTCACTCTCCAAAGTCAAGTCAGGGAAAAGTATGGGGAATACTTTCGGTTTGGGGGATTTTGGTTGCAAATTGCATTACATTTCCTTTTTGTTTGTTTTGTTTGTCCTTGTTGTTTTAACCAAGGTATCATTTACGTACAATAAAATGCATGGATCTTAGGTGGCACACAGCTCAATGTGTCTTGATAATTCTTTGCCTCCATGCAACCTCCATCCACCACAGTTGATACAGAAAACATTTCGTTTTCCCCCAAAGGTTCCCTTGTGTCCCTTTGTAGCCAATCCCCTACCTCAAACCAGGCAACTCTGATCTGCTTTCTATCACTTTCAATTCATTTTGTTTGTTCTAGAACTTCATATACATCGATTCCTACAGTATGTATGCTTTCGTGTCTGGCTTTTTTCACTTGGCGTCATGTTTCTGAGATTCTTCTGTGTTGTTGTGTATGTCAGTGGTTCCTTTATTTCTTTCCTAAGCAGTATTACATTGTAAGAAGACGCCACAATCTGTTTATCCATAACCAGCCCACATCCTAGCCGGCAGACATGGTGAAGTTCCCCTGCCCTGGGGGTAGAGAGAGTTGTCTCCGTTGGACACCCCTTGGGAAGCATCCATGACCACTGTTCTCCTTGGCCCTTTGCTATACCCCTGGGAGATTCTTCCCTGCCCATAATCTTTCTTAGCTACATCTGAAGAGAAAATTGAGAAATGTGCCTCAGTCCCTGTGTGGCTTATGGAAGCTTGGGGGCTGAAGGGGTTGCTTGAAGTTTCCAATAGTTAAAGATTTGTAGCTTCCTTGGGAATCTGGTTCTGTCAGAAACTGAGAATGCTTCTGATCTTTTTGCTTTCAGTCAGTTCCAGATGCCAAAGTTTTTTCCAAGGCATACATCTTCCGTGTAATTTATTTTTGCTTTTTCCCTCCCTCAGTTCTCTGTTTCAATTCAATCGGCCTCAGGGTATGGGCACTCTGACCTCCTTGGTGTTCTCTAAACATGCACCTACCCAAGGGCCTTTGCACAGGTCACTTCCTCTGACTGAAGGACTGTTTCCCCAGAAAGCATCAGCCTACTTCCTCCCTCACTGTCCCCAATACCCCTGTTCCCTCTGACCTGATTTCCTTCATTTACCTGTCCATAGTGCTTACTACCTTCTACATAGATTTAAAATCTCAGAAATTGTTGAGTCTTTCTTATCTTGTCTTGTCTTCTCTTCTCTTCTCTTCTTTTCTCTTCCCTTTCTTTCCTTCCTTCCTTCCTTCTTTCCTTCCTTCCTTCCTTCCTTCCTTCCTCCCTTCCTTTTACTGCAGCCACCTAGGGCAGTGGAGGCAGCATCCTGATGTTTAGCCCTGATGCTCTAGGGGATGATAATTACATATAGTGTGTTAATAATATGTAATGTTTATCTAGTCCTGCCCTTAGGACGTATGTCCTATAAGAAGCATCTTTGTTTGGTTCAGTGATGTGGCCCAAGAACTGGAACAGTGCCTGGCTCATAATAAGTGATCAAAAATAGATGGATAGAGAATGGATGGATGGATGGATTTTAAACCAGGAGTCAGTCAAGTGAAGAGAAGTAAAGAGAACATTCAGTGTAGAGAATAAGGCATGAGGGCCCTCTGAACAGTTTTCGTTATTGTTCAAGTGAAGGTTAGGAGTCTGAAATGGCAAGAAATCAGACTGGAGGAGCAGGAAGGGGTAATACTGGAGAGCCTTGCATGCCTTTCCTGTACATGCTGAGCGGCCTCATAGGGCCCGATGTGTTAAGAGATGAGCAAATCTAAAGGTGATGCAATTATGCTATGATATTTTCATCGGTATATGTTTGCATTTCCCTAGTAATGCTTATGTAATGCCAAGGACTCAAAGCAGCTTATGATACAAGAAACCTGAAAGGCCAAATGCTGTTTTTTTTAAAAAAGAAGAAACCTAGATGAAGATTCGGACCTATGGGACAAGTCAAAGGGGAGGCACATCACATTCATACACTTATTTATCTATTTGTTTATTTATTTATTGAAAGAGAGAGAGTGAAAGCAGGGGAGGGGTAGAGAGAGAGAGAATCTCAAGCAAGCTGCACTCTGAGAACAGAACCCGATGCAGGGCTCAATCCCATGACTGAGAGACCATGACTTGAACCAAAACCAAGAGTTGGAAGCTTAACCAACTGAGCTGCCAAGGCACCCCCACATTCCATACTTTCAATTATCTGACAGTAAACAAAGTCATATCAGCTTAACAAGAAACAAGGTCTTTTTTTTTTTCTTTTTTGCTTTTCACTAATTTTATTTATTTACTCAATGTATACCTACTGAGCTTTCATAGCATATTAGGTCATGATCTCAGCATAGGGTATAACAGGAAACAAAACAAAGAGAGACTCTGAAGGCACTGTGCTCATGCAGGATGTAAAGGAGAATGAAGCAATGAAGGGTGGCAGGCATGGGGACATGATGTATTTTACACAGGGTCATCAGCATCAGTCTTTCCACTGGACAGAAACCCAAAGGACACGAGGGACAAAGCTATATAATATCTGGGGGAAGAGTATCCCAGATTAAAGTTCCAGATGCTGAGAAAAGTTCATCACACAGATTCCCAATGAAGAACTGTGGAACCGACTGGTGGACAGGACACTGGGCATCTTTTGGGTTCACTAGGTTGTACCACAGTAACTAACAAGCACACGGTCTCAGTGAGGTACCACAGAGGTTTATTTCTGTGTTTATTTCATAATACATGTTGGCTGCAGGTCAGCAGTGGCATTGCTGAACATCCTCTTTCTAGGGTCCAGGCTGAAGAAGCACCCTCTTCCTGGAATAGGCCTTTCTCATCACACAGGGAAGAAAGAACAGCAGAAACACAATGACTTCCAAATCTTTGGCTCAGAAGTGGCTTACATCACTTCCATTCATGTCTTGATCAAGCCTGCTGCCAATGGGAATGAGGATACCCCTAAAGCGGAGGGTGTTTCTCGAGCACATGATTGGAAGCTATATTACAAGGTGCTACACTGTTCAACCCCCACTGCACTGAAGATACCCTGCATGAGTATTTGACTTAGGTCAACTTTAAGATTCCTTCCAACACCAAGAGTTTACCATTCCATTAGGTGAACCCATTAGGTGAGACCATTAGGTAAAATGGGCTATCCGTGGGTTCCTTTGAATACAACTCAGTAATAATTTCATAAAGTAGTAGAATTCAAACAATAAATATAAAAATAGATTACAAATTTATGGAACAATTGGGGACTTTAAAAAATAGCACATGTACACATGTAAAAGTACGACTCCTTTTTAAAAAAAATTTTTTTAATGTTTATTTATTTTTGAGACAGAGAGAGTGCACGAGCAGGGGAGGGGCAGAGAGAGAGAGGGAGACACAGAATCTGGAAACAGGCTCCAAGCTCTGAGCTGTCAGCAAAGAGCCCGATGTGGGGCTCAAACTCACAGACCGTGAGACCATGACCTGAGGTGAAGTCGGATGCTTAAACAACTGAGCCACCCAGGTGCCCCAAATATGACTCCTTTTATGTAACATTCAGAAAAAGGCAAAATGATGGGGACGGAAAGAGATCAGTGGTGACGAGGGGTAGGCACTGGGGGAAGGAGTTGACTATAAAGCAGTGCAAGGGAATTTGGGAGGCTGATGAGACAGTTCTCTGTCTCGATCATGATGGAGGTTACAGGACTCCATGTGTTTGTTAAACTGCATGCTAGGAAGGGTGAATCTTACTGTATGTAAAATATACCTGTTTTTTAAAAAAGGGAAGTAAATGGTATGGTGCTTATAAAATACCAATAAAACACCAACTTAGAGGCGCCTGGGTGGCTCAGTCATTTAAGCCTCTGACTGTGGCTTAGGTCATGATCTTGCAGTCTATGAGTTTAAGCCCCGCATTGGGCTCTGTGCTACCAGCTCAGAGCCTAGGGCCTGCTTCAGATTCTGTGTCTCCCCCTCTCTCTGACCCTCCCATGCTCATACTCTGTTTCTGTCTCTCAATAATAAATAAGCGTTAAAAAAAAATTAAAACACCAACTTAATGTTAAAACATAAAAAAGAATATGTATGGGGCTCCTGGGTGGCTCAGTTGCTTAAGTGTCCAGTTGACTTCGGCTTAGGTCACAAACTCACCGTTTGTGAGTTCGAGCCCCACATCAGGCTCTCTGCTGTCAGCACAGAGCTTACTTCAAGTCCTCTGTCCCCCTGAGTCTCTGCCCCTCCCCCACTCGACTCCCTTTCTCTCTGTCTCTCTCAAAAATAAATAAACTTTAAAAAAGAATATGTGAGTACAAATCTGCTAATAAAATGAAAGCTAGGGAAAGCTTCATGGAGACGAGAGACTCAAGTTTTCCCATTAAAGAAAGTGTTAATGGCTCTATTTCTCAGATGCACAAGTGAACACTAAAATAGCACAGATTTTTACATGCACACAATTTGACTCCAGTTGTTTGAAAGAAATCCAAACACACATCCACACACCCCACAGAGAGAGGAAAAGAAAACTACTGTATACAACAAAGTGTTACTGGTAGATTCTAGACAGCAAGAAATTATGGATGATGTTTTCCTTCTTTAAATTTCTTCATTAATAAGTATTATTCCAAAATCAGAATACTTTGTATTCATTAAAGTTAAAAGTCATATCCAAAGCATCATTATTAGCATTGACAAGGTTGGGTCTATGGGTCTGCTGTCTTGCCCTTCTAACCACCTTTTTAAAAAAGCATCCCTCAACTCAAGGAGGATTAATTCTCAAATTAACACTACAACCACAAAACAACTCTATGCATTCATGATGTATGAGCAATCTTTAATACAAGTAAAATTGCCTTTAAATGTGCTTGATTTTATTGATCAAGGGATAATTTATAGTCAGGGAGTGGATGAGGGGTAGGCACGTGTTTCTGAGCGTTCTATCATTCTTGACGAAGGAAACAGTAGGTGGCCATGGGCGCTGCTTTTCCTAATAATTTACTTTTGTGCTATTCTAGTGATGTCCATACCCAGAAAGTGTCGTCCCCAAGGGCATCATGAACATGAGAGCGGAGGTCTAATACCACTCACAGAAAGGGCAATGCAGCACCTGCCACAGAAACAAGAAGAATGGACCCAGGCTTTTCGTATGCAATGATTTCTCAGCCTCTGATAGGTGGCTTGCTGTCACAAAGTCCAATATTAAAAATATCTAGTGCATAAATTCATATTTGCGGTGTTATTCAGAAGAGCCCCACCTGACACACCATACAATAATACCAAATCCACCATAAAGAAGTTATGAAAGTTGTTGCATGTGTCTTACTCCGGCAGTTTTTCAAACCTCCGTATCTCCAAGGCTTCAGACTTTTTATTTAAAATACCTGGAAAGCCCGTTCTGCAGTACATTATCCTTGAAGCAGGCGTCACTGAGGCACTAGGGTATGGATTAAACTGGAAGCACATGAATGAGGAGTATGACTAGTATACTGTGTATTTAAGAGATACTGTCAATGGAATAAAGCATTGTCAAAGGATAATGGTTTCCAGCTGCCACATAAATGTCAAAGCAAAGCCAAAGCATTTATTTTCAAAGCAAAAGGCAGGGAAGTAATGTGATCCCCAGTTTGTACATAATAAGGCTGTAAATCCATCAGGGCTCTTGATGGCATGCAGCGGTGTGTCTACACTAGGATGTGCAAACTGGATTAGATTCCAAGGCAGCCATCAGAGCTCTTTTCCAATATGGCTGCCGCTAGAATGACACTGAACATAAAACCAGAAAAGATTGTGCTCAGAATGTTTCTTAAACCTACTCCATTACCAAGGATGAGAGAGACTGGGATTATTTGTTCAAATTTCCTCTGGGACCAAAATAAAGAAGTCTTCTTTATCTTTTTGAAAGTGTGGAGCAGGCGGGCAGGGAGTGGGGAGGTACTGGAAGTAAGGAGATGGGAGTTGGCCCCTCCGTTCCCCTCTGCCAATGTTCAGAGCATGAAGAGGTAGAGTTGCCAAGAAAGTCCGGTCTTCTTGTACACGTGTGATTCTTGAAGGGCAGATTTCCAGCGAGAGGTCACAGCTGTGATTTCTTGGCCCCTCCAGAGAAAAGCTCAACCTCATTTCTTGCCCTGAGCTGTGCACAAAGATTGATTGATGGATTTCACAAATACTTGCTAAGCATCTGCTCTTTTCCAGGCACTGTGGCACTGTGGTAGGCACTCCGGTCTGGTTAGAAAAGAGGCCTTCGTAGTAATCAGGGAGAGAAAGGGTCCGGGTGGCCATGATGAAGAGCAGAGGATTCATTGAGAAGACATTAACAAGATGCGTTTGGTAGGACTTGGTGATGGATTAAATGTAGAGGGATAAAAGGAAAGACAGGGAGATGTGTAGCTAATTTGACATGTGACTTCATTTCCTATGGAAATTTTAAATGGAAATACCAGTGGTCAGTTGAAAATTCATGGTTCTAAAACTCAGAATGGAATTGGCACTGGAGACCCTGATGTAGACACCATCAACACGTGTGACTGAAACCAGGGAGGGAAGACATTTCCGGGAAAGAAGAGGTTAGGGAAGGATCACGAGTCAAGCCATTGGAAGAGGAAGATACAGGCACAGCTGAGACCGAGGAAAAGTCCCAACGTGCATGATTGTTCTGCACCGGTTTAGCCTGCAATTCTTTGGGTTTGGATTAACTTTCTTTGGACATAATTGACACATTCACACTGGAGCTTCTGGTTGTTGCTTACCCCTTATATAGCCAGAGTGCAACAAGAAAGAGCCTAAAAATTGTATCTGTCAATTTGCTCTTTATCTTCTGAAGACATGCCAAGTTTCCATATATAAAGAAGCTATTTTAAGAGCTTGTACCTAAAAGCTTGAACAGGGTTTGCTGTCTTGCTGGAAAGTAACTCCACTGATTTAAATCTATTATTTAAAAATGTAGTTGTAGTCTTAAAAATCTCAAAATGAAAGTACTTGAGTCTTTTTCCCCCCTCCATTCTTCTTTTTAAAGCACTTTGGGTCATGCCCACTGTAGCCATGCAGGGCAGAGGAAGCAGCATTGGCCTTGGTATGGGGTATGGATAGAGGAGGATACCTGTGCTGGGGAAAAGCCGTAGTATAGATACCATACTTTTAATTTTCGAGAATTACTTACGTTGGAAAACTATGTCTTATTGCTAGCAAATTAGTCACTGAACATCTTTTGGCTCCACATTAACCTTTTTTTTTTTTTTTTTTTTTTTTTTGCTTTAGTGTTATCTCCCAAATTGTATTAATCAATCATGCTCACCCACTGTATAGCCAAAATTTACAACAAAACAAAACAAAACAAAACGAAACTCAGTATGTTTGTCATTTGTCACCAGATTAGGATTAGCACAAAATGCAGGTCCATTAAAACATTCTTAGGCATCTCGGTTCCCCTGTGTGCCATTATTTTAGAAATTCTTAGCAGAATATATATATATTCAACACTTGACATAAGATAATTTGAGTTTGCTGTGTTTGGAAAATAACTCACAGGGGAGAAAGTTGCATTAAATAAATAATAGAGATAAAATTTATACTTCTATATATTTCAAAGCTAATGTCGCTAACTTACAATAGAACGGTAACGTGAAGACACAGTGCTATAATTTGATTGATTTGTTTTGACAGCAGCCAAATAATTGAGAGTGAAAGGTGTCAGCACAGATGAAATATTGTATAAGCCACGTTCAAAAGGCAGCCCTCGCAGCAGCAGCAACTAGAGTTTTATTTCCTTTGATTCCGTACTGGTACTCACCTCCAGTTTATTATGAAACCATGAAAGGTGTATGACTTCCCCAACGAGGGAGACTTTTATGGAGAGGATAGAAATAGAAGTTTGCCAAATAGTTGAACAATGGTTATAGACAAGAGGAGGGAAAATGGCTACAGTGTGCCAAGCTGAATGCTAGCAGCCTGTCCCTTTTCTTTTGCAAGTTGCTGCTCTCTTGCATTTCACCTCACTTTGAAGAGACTCTGAGTGAGAGCAAATATTAGATCCCATTTTCTGCACCTTGACAGGAGATGGGCCAAAGATGTGCTTGGTACCATTTCCGGGCCCAGGTAAGGAGCATTTACCCAACTGAAAACCCTCGTGTCTGGTTAATGATAAGATTTGAGGTGACCGGTGAATATAGGAGCTAAATGGTCAGGGGAGGGTTGATCGGGAGAAAATCTCTGCCCATCGGTGACTGTGCCTTAACAGAGTATGGTTAACCGGTAAGTAGGTAACAGGTAAACAGTGGTGAGTCTCACCGGCCTGGGTTAATTCCAGCCCTACAGCTTGCTAGTTGTGTGACCTGCCTTCCTCAGATATTTTATAGAGCCGTTTAAGGATTACAAGGGATACTGTATGGGACATGTCCAGCAGAGTGCCTGACACTTAGTAAGTGCAAAGTGAATGAGAGCTTCCGTAGTCTCCCTTATCTGCGGGAAAGATGTTCCGAGCCCCTCACTGGACGCCTGCAGCCACAGATGGCACTGAACACTATGTACAGAGTGCTTTTTCCTCTATGTGCATACCTATGGTAAAGTATACTTTACAAATTAGGCACAGTAAGGGATCAACGATGATAACTAGCAATATAAAATAGGACAATTATGATAACAGACTATAATAAAAGTTGTGGGAATGTGGTCTCTCTTTCAAAGGATCTTACTGTACTGTACTGATCCTCCTTGTGCTGATGTGGGATGTTAAAATACTGTGTGAAGAGATGAAGTGAGGTGCATGATGTAGGCGCTGTGACGCAGGGTCATGTGCTTCCAGACCATGGTTGACTGTGGGTAAGAGAAACTATGGAAAGCAAAACTGCAAATAAAAGGGGACTCCTGGGGTGCCTGGTTGGCTCAGTCGTTTGAGTGCCCTACTTTTGATTTCAGCTTGGGTCATGATCCTGGAGTTGTGGGATCAAGCCCAACATGGGGCTCTGCACTGGGCATGGAGTTTGCTTGAGGTTCTCTCTCTCTCTCTCTCTCTCTCTCTCTCTCAGAAATAATAAACTTAAACAAAATTTTTTAATTAAAAAATCAGAGGGGACTACTGTACTTTTACTACATAGAGTTGCAAAATCTAAAATGACAGCAATGTGGCTATTGGGCCCTTGAAATGTGACTACTCCAGGTTGACACATGCTCTAGAGGTAAAATCTGCACAACTGCAAATATCTCATTAATAGTTTTATATTGATAACATGTTGAAAAGATATTCTGGATATATTAGGTCAAATAGAATATACCATCAAAATTCATTTCACCCATTCCTTTTTATTTTTTTTTAAATATGGAGACTAGAAAATTTTAAATTATGGATGTGGTTCACATTCGTGGCTTGCATTATATTTCCATAGGATAGCATTGGCCCAGCCTGGAGGACCTCCCTAAATCCCATATACATTTGGCACTAATTAAAAGTTGTGCTCATTAAAAATAAACATAATTAGCATACATTTAAGTTTTGGACCCTCAAGCAGAAAATCACAAAGGGTCCTCTTTAGTGACAAAAATTAGAGAGACTACATTTAATAAGTTCTCTGCTGTAGTTTAGGAACTATTTGGGATTCTATCTATCTATATAAAAAAGGATACAATTTACAGTTTTTACTACCAACTTCCATTGACCAGAATCTAAAGTTCTCTTTCTTTTTTAAAAATTGTTACACTTTGTACTTTGAAACATAGAGAAAATATGCTCAACTGATCTAGAATTAAGAAACGTTAAGATTTTGCCACCTTTGCTTGAGATCTATTATCTTAGAAAATGAAACATTATAAATAATGCTAAAAATCTTCTGTTGCTTCTGTCCAGGCTTCCACAGTATTCCCCACTCCTGGAAGTAACCACTACCCCTCCAGTGCATGTGTTTATGAATTTACCATATATTATACATACATACATACATACATACGTGAAATATATAGTATGTATTGTACTATAAATATATACTATAATTTTGATGTGTTAAAATTTGACATAAAGTAGCACACTTTAGGTATGTTTTTGTATCTTGCCTTTTACTTTCTGCGTTTTGCTTTCGAGGTTTGTCCATGTTGATATATGTAGATAATAATTGTGGGGTTTTTTTATCATGCTTTTTCTGCCCTTTTTCTCCTTTCTTGCATTCTAATGGACTTGTTGAGTTTTCTTTCTTTTTTTTTTTTTTTCCACCTACTGGATTAGAAGTTAATCATCCAATTTTATTCTTTTAGTTGTTATCCCTGTATTTGGGATATGTGTTTTAAGGAGTCATATCAGTATTTTTCTCTTTCCTCCTAACTAACATTGCAACTTTTTGATACCCTCCTGCCGTCTTCTATACTGTTATTCCCCAACTTTAGTTATTCTTCATACTGTTGTGCGTACAACCTCTTAGCTTTCATTATATTTGCAAAATTCTTTACCCATCATTATGTCTTATATCCCATTACTCCCTTTCAGAGCTTTCTGATTCTTTTAATGAAGATCTTTGAATGAGAAACTGAGTTTCCTTTATTTAAAATTCTCCTTTTGTCCTTATTTTCTATTGTGTAGCTGGACTTACAATTCTCAGTTAATAGTTAATATTTTCAGCAAATGGAGCAATTATCTTCCAGGTTCTATTTTTTGCTGATCACAACTATATTGTCAGTTTAGTGGTCATTTCTTCACAGATATCTCTTTTTTTTTAAGTTTTTAAGTGTTTACTTTTTTTTAAGAGAGAAAGAGAGACAGCGTGTGAGCAGGGGAGGAGCAGAGAGAGAGGGAGACACGGAATCGAAGCAGGCTCCAGGCCCTAAGCTGGCAACACAGAGCCTGATGCGGGGCTCAAACTCCTGAACCGTGAGATCATGACCTGAGCCGAAGTCAGATGCTTAACAGACTAAGGCGCCCAGGTGCCCCTAAAATATCTTTTAAAATCATGGCTGATGTTAAGATTTTTCTTTTTGTCTTTGGGATTCACCAATTTTACTGTGAAAGACCTGGGTATGGATTTATTCTTATTTATCCTGCTTGGGGCTTGGGACTCCTGACATTTTGGTCATAATCTCTTCTCCCCCGGTCTCTCAATTCTTTCCTCCAGGAACTCCCACTACCCACCCACTGTCCTCTATGTCTCTCAGTCTCTCATACTTTCTCTCACATTATATTTTGTGCTACATTTTTGATTTCCTTATATCTATCATCCAGTCTTCTAGTTCTCTCTGCAGTTATATTTAATCATATGTTTAACCTTAATTTTTTCATTTTAAAAACTGCATTTTTCATTTCTAGGTGTTCTAATTTTTTTTCCTTTATGGCTTCTCTTTGTTCTTAGCTTTCTTTAATCACTGGAAAATATTTATTTTATAATCTTCTTCAGACTGCCTTTTAGCTTAACTACTTGAGCTAATTCATAATTGCTGTCTCTGTCTTATTCATAGTGGACTATGTCCCTATGTTGTAAGGAATTTTTTTATTTTGAACTCACTTTAAGCAGAGATAGTTGTTTTTGTTTTTAATTTTTTTAACGTCTGTTTATGGAGAGAGAGACAGAGTGTGAGCAGGGGAGGGGCAAAGAGAGAGGGAGACACAGAATCTGAAATAGGCTCGAGGCTCCAAGCTGTCAGCACAGAGCCCCACGCGGGGATGGAAGTCATGAACTGAGATCAATTCTGGGTTCTGGATTTTTAGAACAAGGCTCTGTTCAAACAGTTCTTCTCACATGGATCCAAGGCCCAGATCCTGCCCCAGTGTTGGTGGCCAAACATCAGCCCCATGCTGGACAGTCCTGACCCCTGTCCGCCCTCAGGGTTCCAGGGTGTTAGTTAGTGGTCTTACCATTTTTTATTTCTGATGCCTGAGCATGTTCCTTTCTGCCTGTGTATCTAAAGTTTTGACATGTTTTGGTCATAATTTCTATATATGGGAAGCAAGAAGGTTGTCCATGTTAGGTCAGTCTAATATTTTTCCATGAAAAGTCTTCTCCACTCCCTTTTGTCAATTTCTCTAGGTGGATCAAGTCTGGATAGCTCATCCTTGGCACATAGATAATTCCTAAACATTTCAAGCATTCAATGTGGTAGCGACTTAAATTAATTTTTTTCTGGAACTTTCAGAATATTCTTTGTGGAATTACCGAAAGTTTTAGAAAGAAAGCAACAAGCCCATTACAAATATATCGAATATTGTAACCCTCTGGGATGTTCTTGAGTGACAGATACATCTATGGTTCTTATTAAGTAAACCAAATTCTGTGCGGATGCCCAAGGTTATTCAGCTAAACCTTGGTCTCAAAAATAAATAACTAGAAGGGATCACAAATAAGTTAGGACATTTCTCAGTTTCAGGAAAAAGCATAGAAAATACTCTTTAATTTTTATTTTTAGGATATTTTTAAATTTTGATTTTGCTTTTAGTTAAAATAAATTTTAATTTATTAGCTTAACGAAGTTTTGTATCTATTAAGGATGTGGAAATAATATTCTAAGTTTGAAATATTCAAACCATAACAGAGGAGTACAGTGAACACGAACACCTGTGTGCCTTCCTCCTGTTCTATCAAACTCTAACATTTTCCCCTTCTTGCTTCATATCGCTTCTTAAAAAATATTGCAGGGGCACCTGGTGGCTCAGTCGGTAAGCATCCAACTCTATCTCTGCTCAGGTCATGATCGCATCGTTTGTGGGTTCAAGACCCGCATCGGGCTCTGCACTGACAGTGCAGAGCCTGCTTGAGATTCTGACTCCCTCTCTCTCTCTGCCTTTCCCCCACTTGCTCTCTTCTCTCCCTCAAAATAAATAAAAATAAACTTAAAAAGGAAATATTACAAATAGAGTTGAAGCAATCTTTGTAACACTCCCAGATTCTAAGCCCCTTCCTCATTTTTTTTTTTTGCTTTTTAAAAAATTATGGTTAAAATATACATAACATAAAATTTACCATTTTAGCCATTATTTGGTGGCATTAAATACATGCACATTATTGTGCAATCATCACCACCATCATCTCTAGAGCTTTGTCATCTTTTGCAACTGAAACTCTGTCCCCCATTAAACTAACTTTCCATCACCCTCTGCCCTTGGCACTCACCTTTCCACTCTCTGGCTCCAGAAAGCTGAGTACTCTGGGTATTTCAGTAAGTGGAATCATACAGCATTTGTCCTTTTGTGACTGGCTTATTTCACTTAGCGTAGTGTCATAAGGATTCATCCATGTTGTAGCCTGTGTCAGAATTTCCATCCTTTTTATGACTGAATAATATTCCATTGTGAGTATATGCCTCGATTTGTTTATTCACTCACCTGTCAAGAGATACTTGGGTTTCTTTCACCTTTGATTACAGTGCATGCTGCCATGAACGTGGGCAAACAAATAATGTGTTTGTCCCTGCTTTTGATGCTTTGGGATATATGCATAGGGTTACAATATTCTATGTCTTCTCCAGTACTTGTTAAATTCTGGGTTTTGTTTCTCGTATTGTTTTGACAATAATTATAATACCAGGTGTGAAGAGGCATCTCATTGTGGTTGTAGGAACATTTCTGAGACAATAATTAATGACCTACTGACTTCTCCTGATATTGCTTACTCACAGTTTGGTATATTCCAAATAACCTAATAGTCGAAGGAGAAAATCACCTTACGGAGAGAATGCACACTTTAGAAGTTGCCTGATTTCTGCTTCATGTCCTGCAGATGATAAATGTTACAGGGACAATTACAGCAATAATTGCAGCTGGATTTACATTTTCAGATGCATATAAATGTTTTATGTATGCAAGTGAACACTAGCAATATTTGTCATGAAAGAAATTCCCTTCATGCAAACATTCTTTTCCTATTGACTTCCATTACAATGAAAGATTTCACTGAACAAAAAACATATTTCCCTGTAGATAAAATGAAATTTTTCCTTGAAGAAGATTTTCCGGGGCACCTGGGTGGCTCAAGTTAGTTAAGCGTCCGACACCGGCTCAGGTCATGATCTCATGGTTCGTGAGCCTGAGCCCTGTGTCGGGCTCTGTGCTGACAGCTCAGAGCCTGGAGGCTGCTTCAGATTCTGTGTCTCCCTCTCTCCCTCTCTCTCTGCCCCTCCCTGCTCATGCTCTGTCTCTCAAAAATAAATAAACTTTAAAAAAAATAATAAAATAAGTATTTTCAAGCCGTGGCCCTCTCAGTGGATGCTAACTGTTGGAATTCAATGAAAGTACCCTATGAAGGGATTCGGGAACTAGCCAATAGTTCTCTTTTCCTTCGTGGCATTTTTTTTCAGTCTCGAAATCTTCCCTACCCTTGAGAGGGGTATCAAATCTCCTTTCTGAATCATGAGAATTTCTTCCATGCCAGGGTATTTCTTTATTTTCTGTTTTGAATGCCATAAATGTTCTACCAGTAGTCTGGTAGAAACCACTCTCAAATCATTTAGAGTGTGATGTTTATTTTTCTAGTAAATGTGCTATGCTCTAGTTCTTGTTTTATTCTGGCCTAAATTTTCATCATTGAAAGCTTCAAGTTATATTTTAAGAAGTAAGCTTGTTCCTCACTTTAACATTTCTGTCCAATCTTATATGCCTAATATATTTCTTAGACATTTCTGGTACATCTTCATGTGCAATAGATGCTATTGTTTGTCAAGTGTGAACCACAGTAGAGCTACACTCTACCAGCAAATTTTATTTTGTTTGGTTTTTCATTTTCATAAACTACAGTCTGCCCTCCACTCTGGCGGAGACCAGAATGCAGAATAAGGTAGGCAGGTTGCCTGAAAGAAAAGAGCAGGTATACAAAAGCCCCTCAAAATCATAAAGTCAGGGGTGCTCATAAAACTGTATTGCCTACGTTTTCAGGAGATTAATGAGTGGGCCATAAAATAGCATTAATTTTCTTGGCCAAACTCCAGCCAGAAAGTTGTGTGTTTCCCGGGTAGTTCTTTTCCAACTGCAGAAGCCTTGCTCTGAGAATATTTGTAGTTCAAAACACCAATGCTGTTGCATTTCTTCCCATCCAATCAAAATGGGAGAGGTAGCTATGGAAATCAGCAAGCTATCCAGCATTCCTGGCCAGGTTCGTGCTCAGGTGTATCTTCAGCTTGACTATCTCCTACACAGGGATGAAAATGAGGCTGTTAGAGCCAGATACTAACAAGAGTCCCCAGCACACAACATCTTAGAACCGTAGATACGATTCCTTACTTTATCCCAACTAGCAATCTAAAAATACAATTAGTTGGCTATAAGGGTGGTTAATATTATGAAATACAAACAAACAAAACAAGCAATCACTGCTATTGAAAAAATAATACTGGCTGATCACTCCCCTGATTCTGTCACATAGCACATTCACTCACATAGTACAGAAAAAAAGACAGACCCCACCCCTGCCATCACGGCTTTTCAGAAATTCTGGGTGTCCCTCGGTAAATGTGACTGAGTCTGCAGGGACAGGCTTCCATGTTGTTTCTTGCCTCCTGACTGTTCCAGAATATTATTTGCTTATTAATAGTCATCTGTCAACTGTATTTTAAAAATGAGAACTCAAAGCACTTTCACCTGAAATATTTCAATACTGTGTTCACATAAAAATACCATTTATGAATCTAAAAAAAAAAAAAAAAAACAATGTTAAAGCACTTTGAATTTCACAGGCTTTTGAGAGAAATTAGGAATATTACCAAATGTAAAAAATCTCTTCAATTCAGAATACCATTAAAATAATAAACATTTAATTAAGAAGCTAAAACTCGAAACAAATCCTGTTTCATAACGATGTTTTTTCCATAACTGCCCAACTCCCTCCCACATTATTGTTTTAATGGGGATATTTTACATTCTCATAACAAAAGCATAAGATGCCCTGTTTGGTCTGAATATTTCTTTTCTTTTCTTTTCCTTTTTTTTTTAGTTTATTTAGTTTTTGAAGAGAAAGAGAGATGGGGAGAGAGCAGGGAAGGGGCAGAGAAAGGGTTAGAGAATCCCAAGCAGGCTCCTCGCCATCAGCATGGAGTCCATTGAGGGGTTCGAACCGTGAGATCATGACCTGAGCCAAAACCAAGAGCTGGATGTTCAACCGACTGAGCCACCCAGGCACCCCTGGTCTGAATATTTCTGAGAAAATCTCAGTGCTCTGAGTTTCAACTCCTTCTTCTCCATTAAAGAGAAAACCAGATTCCAAAGCATGTTCCCATCCAGGCAAAATTTCCACACCCAAACATCCACAGAATTATCAGATATGAAAGATACAGAGGCCTTATCTGAAATTCTATCTATAATTTTTTTAAAAAACTAGGCTCTATAGCCACATGCCCCCATATGTAATACATGTGTGTGCACACGTGTGTGTGTTCTTTAGTAAATGTGCTGTACTTTCTGCTGGTATAAAATATTGCCATATTTGTCAATTTTGTCCTGACAAATATTTGACCACATGTGATCCCACATCTTACAAATGCATCTGCATTTTAGGGGGAAAAATAGGATGATGCCCCAGGTCTCATGCCAGATTTTAATGTAAAATTAATTCTTTAAAAAAAAGACTTTTAAAAACACAACATTTTTCTAATGTACATTAAGGATGTTGGAGAAGTTCACTGAAGCATATGCTCTGAGCTTTCAGGAGCAATCTGTAGTCAGGCATTTTAAATGAAAATTGATTTGTGATTTACATGGTCAGTGGAAAGAAAATTAACTTATGGAAGGTTGTAATGAAATATTAGACAAGTAAAAAAGTAGATGGTGATCTAGTGGAACTAAAAGTCCCATCTGGAAGAATTCTGTGACATTTTTACATTTATCTGTGTTCTGCATGAGTTGTAATGTTAGTGGTAATTTTATGGGACTGAACTGAAATGAAAAGGGTGTTATCACAGATTGCCTACAATATAGGATTGTGTTCAGTGGAGAGTCCTGTATCCTTTTCTCCATTTTCTTATAATATGACTCATTGCACTTTTTTCAGCTACTGTTGTTGAATGCATTCAGCCTTTTACTTGAGGTTATTAAAGAAGAACATCAAATGCTTGCAAATACAATCTAACCGCACATTTAAAAGCAACACTGCAACTCTTCCTCTTAGTTCTGCATTGTTTACGTAATGTCCAGGAAAGAACCTCCAAAATGTACACAAAAGAAGCAAGTGTACTGAATGTAAAGCTTTTACCTTAAACTGTTTCTTTCTTTTTCTGGTGTGTGTTTGGGGGTGGGGGGTGGGTTCAAAAATAACACGAACAGCTCACCAAAAGCTGGAGCATGTTAGCAGAATGGTAAATTCATTCCTTCCTAGAAAGGAATCATTCAGAAATTGCCCATTTCCTCCTTTTCTCTTCCAATTTTATAAAAGCAATCACTGTTGTTTCTGTGGTCAGAGAAGTATGTTCTAGTAAAAAAAGAAACAAGTGAAGAAGATTCTTCTGTCTCTGTTTGAGAAGAGATGTCCACCAGATTTCAGTATTAATTGGTTGATAGAAATTCTTTTTAAATTTTTTTTAACATTTATTTATTTTTGAGACACAGCATGGGCAGGGGAGGAGCAGAGAGAGAGGGAGACACAGAATCCGAAGCAGGTGCCAGGCCCTGAGCTGTCAGCACAGGGCCGGATGCGGGGCTCAAACCCACAAACCATGAGATAATGACCTGAGCCAAAGTCGGACGCTTAACCGGCTGAGCCACCCAGGCGCCCCAGCTGATATAAATTTTAAAAGGGAGAATACCTCGTGGGTTTCAGTCCATATGCCATTCTTTCTCTTTACAGATAGCCATAACTTTTTCAAAGTATATAATTTCTGAATTACTGTAACTTAAACATTTGATATCGTTTAAATACTTTGACCCCGTGCTGAAGCATAAGCCACGAAATCATTCGCCTTAGAATTTCAAAGTCCATTTCATATTTATTATTTTCTTTCCTTTCATCTCCTCCACAGCTGAATGTAGGAAGAACTTCTCCAAATTCTAAAGATTAAAGTCTTTGGCCAAGTTGATACTTACTTGTACTATATTTAGATAAATCCATTAAATGTGGGAAATCTTACATTTAGGGTTGGCAGTTTGAGTTGTCCTCCTTTATTTTAAATTATTTTCATCAAGTATTTTGCATTTGTGCAGTTCCTCATTTTTTTCTATGTTCTCTAATAAGAAAATAGCTAGTTATCTCAACAGATTAAATTGGGCCATCTTTATTTCAACCAGAGTGGTAACTTTCTATCCTTGTAACTATAGCGGTGACTTTTGAGCAGTTCTGAGCAGTTCTGCCCATCACAATCACCAGGAGCCTTGCAGAAAATGTTCATTTGTAGGTCCATCACAGAGTTCTGATTTAATGGGTCCAGGGTAAGTCCTGACATGGGTACCTTAAAAAAATAAAATAAAATAAAACTCCCTGGTTGAATTTAATGCCCTGCCTGGATTGAGCCTACTGTTCTGTAAGAAGAGGCCACAGGGAGATTCTTTGGGAAGTCACTCTATCGTAGGCATGGGACCAGAGAAGGTGTAGAGCTGGATTCCCTCCTTTCCTACATTTTTAAATTTTTTTTTTAAGTTTATTTATCTTTGAGACAGAGACAGAGACAGAGTGTGAGCAGGGGAGCGGCTGAGAGAGAGAGGGAGACACAGAATCCATCCGAAGCAGGCTCCAGGCTCTGAGTTGTCAGCACAGAGCCCCACGTAGGCCTCAAACTCGTGAACTGTGAGATCATGACCTGAGTCGAACTTGGACACTTAATCGACTGAGCCACCCAGGCGCCCCTGCACTCTTGCTTTATCCAGAGACACAGCTCTGCCTTCTTTCTCTCTACACAGTTCTTATGTTTCAGGAATCATTTTTTGACCCACAATATTTGGATTTGTACATTTGACCTAAATACACATATAATCAGAGTATAAGAGAATTCTGCCTTGTTTATTTAATTGCATTTTCAATCATATGCTCAAATTATACGTTGAATCTGGATTTTTTTTGATAACTTAAATTGAGACATCTGTTCTGATGTAAAATAAAATTGTAAAAAACTGAAAATTTATTCCTGACAGGTAGCTCGAAACATCTGTTTTTGGAGGTAGAGGATGGCCTATAGCTTCCATCTTTTTTGCTTGATTTTTAGTTGTTTCCTTCAAGTGGAAAGCAAACAGCCCCCCACCAAAATGTCCTCTAACATCAGTACCCAAGACCCAAGCTGTGGGTGCTGACGTAGCATTTAAACAACCATTTGACATCCATCCCTCTTGTCATTTCTACAGGGCATTCGGTTCGTAGCATTTCTAGGGGAAAGGTCACAGATCTGTCACTAGCAGTGTTTGTGGCAACTCAGAAAATAAGATGGGGTGGTTAATGATAGCTGGGGCAGCCCGAGTAATCACAGGATGCCGCTGAGGTCAATATTCCGTATTGGCTTTCCGTCCTGTCCATCTGAAACAATATACTGGAGTAAATGTAATCAGTAAGTGGTTGCAAATGAATCTTTTAGGGACATCAGCATTACAGAAACAAGAGATTCAAGAAGAGATGCTAAGTGGATCTCTCGGTTTGTAATTGCAGCCCTGGGAATCATGACCCTAATTAATAGCTGTTAAACCCGAGACCCTTGCAACCAGGCGCATGCGTGAGCTTGCAATCGCTGTCCTGGGAGTGTCTTCGGGCTCTGCAAAAAGTGTCAACGAGGTAAACAGACCCTGGGGACCAGGCTCAGGTGCGGGGAAGTCTCCTGGCCCTCCTGTTTTCCTAACCACAAGAACATCCCTGGTAATCAGATAGCTCTCTTATCACAGGCCACAAGTGCCGGCCGCGGAATAGGGTGAGGAGATCCATTTCGGCCCTAAGTTTCTGTTGGGTAAAGAGAGCTTTAAATATACTCTGCTTCTGGTGGATGGGTTGCTCTGGTGGGAAGACAGTAGCCCTCTTGACATTGGCCTGTGAGTGTATAACGAACTTGAGAGACAGAATATCAGGACAGCTTTGGTTTGAGGCCCTCCCCCCCCCCCCCCCCCCCCCGCTACCTCAGTATACCATCTGTAAGAGGTAAAGACAAACTCTCGTCTGAAGGGCCAGGCCTTGGCAAAACTGTGAACAAGGCCAGGTTTGTTTCTGAGCCCTCAATCTTCCTTTGCTCTCTTCAAGCGTCGCTCATTTTGTGCCCCTCCTCACCAGTGGCCACTTATCCAGGCGGGTAGGTTCCTCTCCCTCCTCTTCTAGTCCAAGCCTCCTCTTAAAGATTCCAATGAACTTGCACATTCGAGGTATAATTTCCCCATAATGCTTCCAGAAATATTTATGACAAAACAAAATCACAAGCCAGGCATTGGCCAACTGGAGTTTGGGAATCATTTTAGAAGGGAGGAAAAAACATCACCTTATATCCTCATCCTGTGGCCTGAATGACTTCAGAAGAATATTAGTGATTGAGGACCTGATATAATCATTGATTTATCGATTTATTCACTGTGTAAGCTGATAGACATAAAACGTATAAAGACCCACTGCTGATCAAAGTTTTGTCTCCACAGTGATGCAGATATTATCTACGCAAAAGATGTCATCCATATCCACACTTTCCAGGTGTATGTGTTAGGAAAACAGGTGGGTGTTTTACAAGAGCAGTGTCCCTATTTACCTTGCCATCTTTGCCCTAAACAACCCAGGTGATCCTAGACATGGTGAGGAGGGGGGGGCAACGCAAACCTTTTGAGGATGTGAGTGATGGTGTTCTGATTCAGATCCGGTTCACGTTTACAGAGCCTGTGCCAAATGCTGAGTGTTCTCAAAACGCATCTCACTTCCCTCCCACATACACTCTGGGAATAGGCATTATTCTCCTCACTGTGCACAGGAGTTAAACGAGGCACAGATGTGATTCAGGAATTTCCCCACAACAACACAACTGGGAAGCAGCATGGTCTATGTTTGAACTTGAGGTCTCTGGCTGCACCTCCCATGATCCTTCCACTGTGATGCTACAGTGACTTGGGAGTCTTTACCTGCCATTGGTTTGGAGGAGTTAAAATGGCCCCCATAAGCTCTGTAAAAAGTTCAAGATGGCAGAGTTGGATTACGTAATTCCGGTATGCTGAGCTAGCAGTAGGTGCTCATTAAAACAATGAATTGAATGGATTAACTGGAGCAACCTCATGCCTCTTCATGTAACATTTCTTCTTGCGGTGGCAACGGGAGAATTTGCAAGTCAATCCAGAAAGGGGGAAAATTATTAGGGGTCCAACCGAAGATTCAGAACTGATTCAAATATTGTGGGAGGGGGGATGAGCTAAGTGGGTAAAGGGCATTAAGGAAGACACTTGTTGGGATGAGCACTGGGTGTTATATGTAAGTGATGAATCACTGGAATCTACTCCTGAAATCATTGTTGCACTATATGCTAACTAACGTGGATATAAATTAAAAAATAAATAAATGGGGTTGCCTGGGTGGCTCAGTCAGTTAAGCGTCCGACTTCAGCTCAGGTCATGATCTCATGGTTTGTGGGTTCGAGCCCTGCATCGGGCTCTGTGCTGACAGCTCAGAGCCTGGAGCCTGCTTTGGATTCTGTGTCTCCCCCTTTCTGCCCCTCCCCTGCTCACGCTCTGTGTGTGTGTCTCTCTCTCAAAAATAAACATGAAAAAAAAATAAATAACTAAATAAAAATTATATAAAAAAGAACTGATTCCAATAGCTTTTGCCATTCTTAAATAAGCAAAGGAAGAATTTCAGTACTGGTCAATGTCCTTAATGTGACTCTTTAGGTGTGTGTGTGATGAATATTATTGCTGACATTTGAAAATTACCATTCTAGCCTCCCCCAAAAGAGGCCAGTGTGCTTGTAGTGCAGCAAAATGCTTAAACAAAGATTAGAGTAGTGGTTCTCTACTGAGAGTAATCCCCCAACCCCAGCAGGAGACATTTGGAAATGTCTGGAACCAGTTTTAATTGTTACCACTAAGGGTGGGGATGCCACCAGCGTCCAGAAGGTAGAGACCAGGGATGCTACTAATAAACATCCTAGGGGCACCTGGGTGGTTCAGTAGGTTAAGCGTCAGACTTTGGCTCAGATCATGATTTCATCGTTCATGAATTCAGTCCCTCATTGGGCTCTGTGCTATCAGCGTGGAGCCTGCTTCGGGATCTCTGTCTGCCTCTCTCTGCCTCTCCCCCACTCACGAGTGTTCTCTCTCTCTCTCTCTCAAACAACAAACAAACAAACAAATAAACATTAAAAAAACTAAAAAAAAATCCTATAAGGCCCAGAAAAGACCTCACAGGGAAGAATTATCAGGCCCAAACTACCAACTGTGCTAAGATTCAGAAACCCTGAATTAGAGAATTAATGTTAGAGGGAGGGGCGCCTGAGTGGCTCAGTCGGTTGAGCGTCCGACTTCGGCTCAGGTCATGATCTCACAGTCCGTGAGTTCCGGCCCCACATCGGGCTCTGTGCTGACAGCTCGGAACCTGGGGCCTGCTTCGAATTCTGGGTCTCCCTCTCTCTCTGCCCCTCCCCTACTCATGCTCTGTCTCTCTCTCTCTCTCTCTCTCTCTGTCTCTGTCAAAAATAAATAAACATTAAAAAAAAATGTTAGAGGGGAAAAAAATGACAAAGGGTAAAAGAAACCTGATTGAATTTATAATCTCAAAGCGAAAGTGTGTTCTGGCTAGGAATTGAGATAAGAAAAGAGTCTTAATATTGTTAGTTTGATTGAAAAATTATTTCAGTCTTTCATAGTTTAATAGGATTAGCCTCATAAGAAATCTCAATCTGCTATGGAGTCAAATTCCTGGAAAACAGCCATAATAATATGTAGCATGTCATATGCCAGGCATTTACGCTTTACAAACATCTTCTTTAACCCTCACAACTCTGTGAAATACGTAAAATTATACCTTTTTATATGTGATGACATTTTGACATGTGAAAGGTGGAGCGGTGTGGCAGAGGTATTTAGTCTGTGTCCACTGAACCCTATTTCCTTTTCCTCCCAGACCGTATTTTCCATCCTCTGTGGCCCTGAAGTGGGGCTCTGTGACTGATCCTGGCCTAGGGATGGGTGAAGTGAGATATGCTTCCAGGACGGGCTTCTAAAAATTTCCCCTACACAATCTCTTGCGTGTTCTCTCTTCCCTCGGCTGCTAGCCAGATACAGAGTCCAACGGAGGACTCCAGGGGCCCCAGGGAATGGCCTGGATCCTGAATGACTTTGTGGAGCAGAGCTCCCACTGCCCCTCATGTGACCTTAATGGGACATAGAAAAAACTTTTATCGCGTGTAGCCGTCAAGAAATTGGGATTGTTTCCTGGAGCAGTTGGTGCGCCCTGATTAATACCAATAGCTATTAAGTAAGCTGGAATTTGAACCCGTGTTTTTTGCTTCCCAAAACTCTGGTTCATGTCTACTACATTATGCCACAAATAAATGATTATTAACCCTTTCAAGACAAGTATGGGGGTGCTGGGTGGCTCAGTCGGTTCAGCATCTGACTTCGGCTCAGGTCATGATCTCACAGTTTCATGAGTTCGAGCCCCACGTCGGTCTCTGTGCTGACAGCTCGGAGCCTGGAGCCTGCTTCACACTCTGTGTCTCCCTCTCTCTGTGTCTCTCTCTCTCTCTCTCAAAAATAAATAAACATTAAAAAAAATTTAAAAAGACAACTAAAAATTATTTTCTAGCAATAGATATAAAAAGATGTGTATAATTTCCTCAGTGCTTCTTCTATGAAAGTCAAAATATAGGGCTATCATTAAATTCTTCTCATTATGAAGATTTCTCATAAATTGGTACAAATAAAGCCCTGGAGTGTATAAATACTCAACAACTTTCAAAGCAGATAAAATGTATGATTTTGTGATTACCATGTGAATAAACACTATTTTTAACATGTTCCTCAGATATTAACTAAATGCCTACAAGTTTTTCCACTTTCCAAGCCCAAAATACAGGAAAATAGGTTACAAAGATTTCAGAAAAAAAAAAAATATGGAGAGAAGAGAGGAAAGGTTTCTAGGGGCACCTGGGTGGCTCAGTCGGTTAAGCATCAGACTTCAGCTCAGGTCATGATCTCGTGGTTTGTGAGTTCAAGCCCCGTGTCGGCTCTGTGCTGACAGCTCAGAGCCTGGAGCCTGCTTCAGATTCTGTGTCTCCCTCTCTCTCTGCCCCTCTCTCGCTCATGCTCCATCACTCTCTCTCTCCCTCTCTCTCTCTCAAAAATGAATAAACATTAAAAAAAGAAAGAAAATGTTTCTAGACTAGAAGGACCAAGTGCCACTTACCAGTTTCCCAATACAAATCAGATTAAAATGCTGACTCTTGATGAATGGTAGGAGCCATCAACTAGGAAGACAAACATTGCATTTCCAAGCTTAGAAACCAAGGAGAGTGCCGCTGAGACTGTGACCAAGATCACCACACTGAGAACTCCTTAATAGAAAAGATGCAGTTTCATAAGAATATGTACAGCTTCCTCTAGCATACAGTAGGTATTCAAATACCTATTGAATGAATCTGAATAGTACTCCATTATTACAATTGTAAGATCTAAACACAATAAACCCACACTGAATGTGTTGGTACGTTTCCTTTCACTTCTTGCTACCAATGATTTCACTGAACTCAACATATCAAGCAAATACTATTGCAGTGGCAATACTTTTGCACATAATCATTTTATGTGGCCATGACATGCTAAAATGAGAAGTAGGTATAGTTCATGCCATTTGCCTGAAATAAGGTGTACTAAAAGGGAGGAATCTTCTGGTGTGGCATCAATTTCCATGGCATTAATCTAAGGACTTGCCCATGAAATGAAGTTTTGTGCTTTCTCAAGAACATCTACAAAATTTCTTGACTTTGCGTGTAATATTTTTGTTCTTTTGGGGACTATTTTTTGGTTTTTATGCTTTTAAGCTTATCGTCTAACAGTGTTTGAGCTGACTGTACATCACGTTGTACCTTACTGTATGTTGAAGATGTTTTCTTACAAATTATGTGCTATTCATTCATTCATTCATTCATTTATGGATCAGACATTTTATTAACTACCCCATACTGTGCTCAGGAGGTACCAGGTATCCAGCACCTTGCCCAATTCTCTCCATTCCAAAATTCTAACACAAGTAAGGCAGAGCTCATAGTTGAGTGGGAAAGGTAGACATACCCACAGGTAATTTACAAAATAATTTCATAGGATATAGAGATAAAATGAGAACAAAAGAAATGGTGGTCTTATCTGTGTTACCCAAAATATATTTACATTAAGTTGTATCCAATCTCAATTAGCATTTGGTCTGCCTCAAAATTATCATTACCCCCTTCTAATTAAGTTGTCAATATTGTCAGCAATTTAATATTTAAAAAAAGCTTCTGATGTTTATTTATTTTTGAGAGAGAGCACGCACACTCTCACACCAGCGCCGGGGGGGGGGGGGGTGCGGGGAAGAGAGGGAAACACAGAACCCGAAGCAGGCTCTAGCTCCGAGCTGTCAGCACAGAGCCTGATGCAGGGCTCGAACTCATGGGCTGCGAGATCATGACCTGAGCTGAAGTCAGACGCCCAATCAACTGAGCCACCCAGGCACCCCAGCATTTTAATACTTTTTTTTTAGAAATCTGTTACTGCAAAACTTCTCACACTACTATTTGTTCTCATTCTCTGGGGTGGCAGGAGGGGCCTGTTCCAAGGATGATCCTTGCCCCTCCCTTGATTACACAGAGACAAAAGCATGTCCAGGAGATTGGGTGATGAACTGGGTTGTGGGATAAGGACCTGGGGCTCTTTGTTCCTTCCTGCGTTCCCTCTGTGTGGCCACACTACCAATGCCAGTGGCCAGGGCTCTGCGAACGAACGTTAGCCATCTCCCAGAACAAAGGGGACGCGTGAGTATCACGGCACACAGTATGGTTACATTGCTGAACCTCCTGATGACTCATTTTCTCCTGCATACTGGGTCTTTAAAAAAACATAAAACCCGATAACTTTAATTATATCAATCCATCTGCTCAGTTGTCCCCACTTGTGTTTTCCAGGCTCCCAGTTGTGAAATCAGGACATGTGGATATTTCCTCTGAGACTTTTCATTAAATGGTATTCAGCACAGAGAAAGGCAGTGTTGAATCTTTAATGTTCCGCTACCCATATATATGTGGGCCTCCTGTCCCACTTATTTTAATATAAATTTTATGGAAACTACATCTTAGGATAGGCTAGGCATATAGCACCATAAGCGTCCCATGCTGTGGAAAATAATCCAAGGATATTGTAATTTCTGTTAGATAAATGCATGTTTCCCTTTCAATGACAAAATTGGCTCACTCAAAGATTGAATAGGATGGCACTCGAAGGATTCTTCGTGATTAAAATTAGATTATTGAGGGAGAAAAGAATCTGAACGGGAATATTTTGTGGGCCTCTAAACATCAGCAAAAGCGCTGTGCTCACCGCGTCCTAAGGCCCCTCATCCCAGAAAACACAGTGTAAATGGCGCCCCCTGGTGTTGTGCGCTGCCATCACCTGGGTACTCTTAAGCTTTGCCTCCATGAGTTTTGATGCGCAGAAGGTTCATTTCTGTCAGTTATTGGATTCAGCGATACCTTCAGGTGAACACAGAGTGTAGCAGTGTTGCTGTGTGTTAAGGAAGCCAACGGTAAAGGAAGGAGACCCCAGTGTGATGCTTTGGAAACTCTCTTTGCTTTGTGTTCTTGCTTGCCTCTTGGCTGCCTCGTACACGACCTCTCTCTCGCTGCTAAGGCATCTTTGGCTGCAATAATACCACTCACCCCTTTTTCATAAGAGCAAAACTACTGCTTAATCGAGGCTTATCAAGAAATTTGTTCTCTACTAATGACAATTTTCTTGCCAACACATTGCATTTTCCATGCATCATTAATGCCATCGTTCCCATCTATTTCTGTTACACATAACATTTTTCCAGAGGTAAAACTATCCAGATAAGTCATCAGCCAACAAAATATTTTTTTTGCCAGACTGCTAAGTGAATATAAGCTGTCTTGTGCATTACTCCCTGGGCTTGGCTTTCTCACTGTGTTCAGAAATCTATTCTTTCATGCTAATCCAACAAAACATCTATCTTCCTTTTTCAGTGCATGCATTTCTGATGCCTTGTAGATCCCTACTCTGCTGACCTTTGATGTTCCACTCTACGCCACGAAGGTGGTGATTCTGGTTTCACCTGTTACATTCTATGATTGCTACCCTTCCCTTCCTAATTAACATTATGCCACCTTTTCCTTTCCTCGCTGTATAAATACCTACCGCTCACATGCTCACCTCTCTTAGCAGCCTACCTTTATCCGACCCAGATCTATAGCCACTCATTCTTATAACAGAAAAAGGTAGCAACAAAAGCAGTGTAATAGATGTATCCGGGCAGATCATAATAAAAATAGCTCCCAACTATCAAGTACTGTGCTCAGGACTTTCCATTTATTATCTCATTTATACACATCATGATTTGCAAAGTGGTTACTGTCGTCTCCGTTTCAGTTGTTCAAGGTCACACAGTAAGTGGTGGTGCTGAGATTAAAAACCAGGGTCTCTGGGTGCCCGGCTGGCTCAGTCGGTAGAGCGCACGACTCTTGATCTCGGGGTCGTGAGTTCGAGCTCCATGTTGGGCATAGAGATTACTTAAAAAGCAAAAAGCAAAACACAAGGTCTCTCTGCCTTACCCACTACACCACACTGCCTTTTCTTCTTCCAGTTCCCTGGGTTTCTCCTCCAGGAGTCAAGGTTTCAGCCTGTGACAAGACCTCAGTCTAGATCAGATTACGTTTTATCCCTTTATTCCCCTTGCATTGTCTCCACTGAGCTTTTTAACATACAGAGAGCCCTTTCTTAGAATAGCTGTCACCTGGGTCTATTGTAATTTATACCTATTGACACTATGCGGCAGGTAATTCACCCTTGCAGACTGTCACTTTGCACTGTCACCAGAAGTAGCTAGCAAAGGGAAATTATATGCATGGTGCCTATCAACAGAGGGCCTTGGTGTCCCCTGGTTCACACCACCCTTATGTAGGGAAAGATGAGCCCGTACCTCTTGGTACGGGGAGCCAGAGGAGCGGATTAACTCCCGAGATACGATCATTATTGAAATGAAATACTGGACAGTATCTGCATTTTCTGGAACTTCCCTCAGTAGATCTCTTATCTGTATGTTAAGCTGCCAAACGCAATTACAATATCCTACCTCGAAACTATTAATATAACATGTAGTGAAAAACAAACCGCACTGACCATTTCCTTTTGCGTGCTCAGAGATAAGCATCAGAAACCCACAGACTTTTCTTTACGTGGAAGAGACTTTAGAAATTATTTGTCCTTACCTTCTATTTAGCAAGTGAAGAAATTGTGGTGCAGAAATACCAAGGGATTTGCTCAAGGTTAAACATGGTGAACACTGCTCAAATATAAAGTCTCTCTCTCTCTCTCAAATTAATATTGTGGCAGTTAAATACATTTCCATAACTCTTACTTTTCTCTGCTGATGTTGTGTCTAGGATAAAAACAATTTATAAATTCAATTGTAGTGGAAACTTATTTCTGCCTTCAGATAGTGTTTGCATTTTTTCCCCTCATTCCCATGGTTTGAAACAATTAAAGCATCAGCCCCAACCAATATGCAGTTGAATTTGAAATTTACTGGATGATGCTTCTGCTTTTCATTTTTTACCATTTCACACCTTGCCCGCATCTTGAGCAAGCTTGTAAGTTTCCAGCGCATCTATTTCTTGTGATGATATATTGTCCTGGTGGAAAATTTCATTTACTGGCTGTGCCCTTTGCTGAACCTGTTGCTAGTCAGGGAACATGATAAGCGTATAAGTAGCATGCTGCTTCATTTATCATACATCGTTTTAGACACTCAAATATCTCATATACAATTCTGCATTCTGCACGGAGGAGAAGTATCCAACTCACAGGGAAAAAAAAAGATCTTCAAATAAATTGTCAGTTTATGATGTATAAATGTATCCTCTTAATAAAAATTAATCACAGTTTATACTAAATCTGTAAGTACCTTTATTTTTTTTATAACCCTGCTAAACCACACGTTATCCAACGCTAATAGAAAGGATCTGGCTTTTGTGATTTGGTATATAAGAGAATTGGAAGATATAAAAATGCTATTTTCAATAATTGAATTACATGGTGAAATAAATCAGGGCTTTGGGAATCTCAGCAGTGTTTCAAGGGTTCTCTGGAGCCACACTTCCCACCAGGGGAAGTACTACAATATTTTCCTCCCGTTACCTTACGTGAACGCTGCCATAAGTCAGGACCAACATTTTGAGAAGTTTGAATTAAGCTAGAAAGAGAAAGTGTGCACCTGTGAATGGGAAGCAAGAAAAACAAAACTCAGGCATCTACCTTAGTCCTTTTTTTTTTAAGGGGTTATTTTCCGAGGCTGCTCCAGGAGGTCAGGCCTACCTAATTTCAGCTTCTTTCCATGTATTGATTTCTGCTCTTCCCCAGCCTGTCATTACCGTGTTTTACCAGCACCCATGTTTTATGAGGAGCATAAAAAAATCTACATTCTGTCAGAATGGGGCCCTTGAAATTTTGCAAGTGAAACTTGATTTACATTAAACACTGCTTCGACTAATTAGGGCCTTTCTCGAAGGAACTGTGACCATGAAATACAACTAACAATTACAGCGTGGCTTCTCTTTCTAGCCTTCACAGTCCGGGACCTGGCTGAGCTGAATAGAACCAGCGCAGACAGATGAGGGCTACGAGTGCTTATTTAAATATATCAATACAGACAGAGGCCCCAGCATTCTTATTTATATGGGACCGCTGTCCTTCAGAAGCCGTGGTGGTGGTGGTGGCTGGTGGGTTTCCCCGCTTCTCCCTTATCTGCATGTAAATATGGCTCAGCCACGTCTCCTTTGCAAGAGGTGCTCACATAAAAGGGGAGATGTCTCTCAAATGAAAACTCACTTATTGTTTCATAAAAGAAAGAAAGAAAGAGAGAGAGAAAGAAAGAGAAAGGAAGGAAGGAAGGAAGGAAGGTCCCTTTCTGGAATATAGGATTAGGACGCACAATCTGAATGTAACATCGCTTCTGGCCACTGAGGAAACACCTCCACTAGACAGAAGGCAACAAACCATTGGATTTTCTCCAATTGGATTCTCTCGTGAATAAAACTCTCTCTAGGTCTTGTTTCTTCCTGCCCTTCGGATCACAAAGTCTTTGAGATGCTAATGCAAGCTTCTGATCTTCTCCCAGGAAAAATGCACGTGTCCTGGACACACAGAGGTCTGCATATAATTCAGGGAGTACAATTGGTGTGAGCTTCCACTGAGGAGCCCAGAATGTGAGGCAGGTGGGGAGCACCAGATTCAAATCACTAGCTACAGACTGGGGCGGGTGATGTGGCCTCTTGGAACTCAGTTTGGGCATCTGTGAAAGCAGCACAAAGGTGGTGTTAGTCTGAGTGGGTTGATGTGGAGGTAGAACAAGGACAATATAAGGTGTATAAGGACAAACTCTGCCTGGCAGATGGTCCTGCTTAGTTAGTACCCTTCCTTAACCAGGAAGCAGAGCAGGGCGGGACCGTCTGACCCATCACCTGTGTTTCTAAATAAAGCTGTTTTGGAATACAACCACACCCATTTGGTTATCTATTGTCTGTGGCTGCTTTTGTGCTACTATGTCAGAGCTGAGTAGCTGTAATAAAGATTACATGGCTTGCAAAACCGAAAGTACTCGCTATTTGGGCTCTTTATGAGAAAAAGTTCTCTAGAACTATTAGATGGTCTGGATGTTGACAGTTGGTGGCAGTAAGGTCTGATAGTTAAGACTCTGGCTCCAAACTGGAATCAACTCAAATGTCCATCTAGAGGAAATGGATGAAAACATCATGAGATTATTTATACAGCGAAATAGCACACGGCAATGAAAAGAATGGACTAGTGCTACACACAGAAACATGGATCCAGCAAAGGAAGCTGGGTGTGAAAGGGCATATTCAGCTTGGCTGCCTTTAATAAAGTTCTAGAATGTGCAAAACTAATTGATGGTGATACAAGTCAGAGTCATGGGGGAGAGAGTGGTGCCTAGAAAGGGGTGCGAGGCAGACCTCAGCTAAACACCTTAATCGCTTCGTTCAAGATGCTAGTTACAGACGCAAAACTTTGTTAAGCTGTATGTTTAGCTTCGTGTGCTATATCTGAATGAAACGAGACTAAAGAGACAGGAGAGACCCGAGTGATAAAGCAGAGAGGGGAGAATGTTCTGAGTGGAGGCTGTCATGTTTTGAATCCTGATTGCACTTTTGCCCAGTTATGGTACTCAGGGCAATCTCACTTTCCCCTACTGTGAAATGGCCAAATAGTTGTATAGGCCTAAGTTTCTTCATCTACAATTCCAAAATCCCAGACATGTCTGAAAAGCAAAAGTGTTTTCATAATTCATGTAGCAGCAAAACTGAGGTTAACGAGGATCAGGATATTTAGAGTTCTTATCGATCCCACTTACTATGAAAAGTAATAGGTTTTGTTACAGAACTGTTGATGTGTTTGATTATGGAACCCTGCTCTAGATCATACTGGGGGTGTTATGAGATGTATAGTATATATTTTTCTATATTAACTTTTAAAAATAGAGATAATTCTGCATTCTAAGGTATCTGCCACAAGGGTTTCACGGAAGGGACTGTGGGTTTATACCTGCTTCATGGAGTTTAGGAGAATTAAATAAAGTAACACCTATGGAGCACTTAGGACAATGCCTGTCCCGTGCAAATATCCCACAGAGATTAATATTATTATTAATTGTGGTCCTTGCTTTAATCCCAAGAAAGCTTGTAACTGTTGTTTTCCATAGTTGATACCAGCTGTGAAAACCATCACGATCCCAAGCTCTGGTGACCATAGTCTGTAAACTTCCCTTTGAGCAAACTTTTTGGCAAAGAGGTAGAAAACCCACAGAGGGCCAAAGCCCTGAATGATCACCTGGAAGACTTCACAAATGGGACTCTCTTCAGAGTGGCTGTTTTCTGCCACATCTCAAAGTGGCTACTTCATCCACTAAGACAGAAATTGCTAAGTGTCCTTGAACAGGGTAGGAGGGTTTCTCTGAAGGACTAAGAGAGGGGTTTTATCTAGTGCTGATTCTTGCCTGAGTTTTAAAACCACACCATTTCTAGCGTTCCTGCTGTGCCGTATGTATTTGAAGCATTCCAGTGAGAGGACTCTACAGATGTCCCTGACATCCCTGCCTGTGCTGGCAGTGAGCAGCGGGGAAATATCCCCAAACCAGAACGAGGAGAGAGAAGTTAACCAGAGAAGCAAATTACGTAAATGATCCTGCAGAAGGATTTTCAGTACGTACCAAAAAATAATCCCAAGAAGAGGCACCTGTCTTAGTGGAAAGGGTACTGAAGTATTTGGCTCTGGGTACCAAATTCTGATCTGGCTTCTGCAGCTACTAGCTGGGCAGCCTTGGACAAGCGACTTAAACTCTTTGTGCCTCAGTTTCCTCATTTTTGAATCAAAAGGATCCTGTCATTGAAATTAATTTCTGAGTTCTTTTGTTTTTTTAATGTTTATTTGTTTTTGAGTGACAGAGTGCAAGTTGGGGAGAGGCAGAGAGAGAGGGAGACACAGAATCCAAAGCAGGCTCCGGCTCCGAGCTGTCACTACAGAGCCCGACGCAGGACTCAAACCCACAAACCATGAGATCATGACCTGAGCCCAAGTCAGAGGTTTAACGGATTGAGTCACCCAGGCTCTCCGACCAGAAACCGGTTCTTACCTGTCATTTCAAAACCTTACGAATGGCATGACCTGAAGATCTACAGACAGGAAGAACCTTACAAAGCAGTCATTTTCAAATACGACTTTGTTTTGTTTCCCGTGGCATCGTCAGTATCTAAAACAGTGCTTGGCACAAGCACAAGTAGGTACTCAAAAACTATTGTTGAATGGATGAACGAATGATTATTTTCATGATAAATCTGGTATCGAGGTAGCAATAGTTTCTTTGATAAAGACAAATGAAGTTTATGTTATTTCATGACTCTTGGAAAGAATGCGTAATCTATTTTCAGCCACATGGAAAATTACATGTGATAAGAATGAAAGGGGTAGACAGCATCTTTATTGGCTCATTCAGGGCTCAAGAAGATCACCAAAGACCCAGTTTTCTTCCATGTGGTGCTCTACGGTCTTTGGCATATTAGCTTTCTCGCAGCTGACTCACCTGTTGTTGCAAAATAGCTGTGGTGTTTCTAGGTATCCCCTTTTCCAATAGATTCCAGCAGACTTTGTCTTATTTCTTATTGACTAGAATTAGGTCACATGCCCACCCTTAATCTATCTCTGGCAAGAGGTCTGGGATCCTCGCTGTCTTAGATGATTTAAGAGGAGTGGTTATCTTGCCTTAAACAAAAATCAGGATTTTCTTACACAGAAGGAAGCAGAGGAATCGGTTTACATAGTGATCATAGTGATCAACCAGTAAGGATCATGCCTGTATTAAATGCCTCTTTAATAAATATCTGATCAATCAATAAAATAATAAATGAATTAAAGGGGGAAACAAATGGCATCAAGATTTAAAAAGCAACAACAACAACAAATGAGTGACCCAAAAAATGCCAGAGGAATTTTCTGGAGATGTCACTGGGCGCTGGTGTGAGAAGGAAGGGACCACTGAGATAATAGCACATGGCCTGAGCTTGGGTGGTTTGGTCTGGTGAAGTCATTTTATTTGTCTGGACTAGTTGATCCAATGTGGGGGAGTAGAAATACATAAAACATGTGTGAGGGCAGGGAGGACACTGGCTGAAGAGAGGACGTTGTGGTGGGGGACAGTAACTAAGGATGGGTCTGGGAGGATGGATTTTAATGCTCAGCTCACTGGAATAACCATTATTCTATTGGTAATGGAAAGAACTTCTTTTGTAGTCCAGTTTCTTGAACTATACTTTACATAAAGTAAAATTCACCCTTCCTGGTATATATTCCATGGGTTCTGACACATAGCAACAGCCAGTATAACTACTCCCACCGTCAAGGTGGAGAATAGTTTCCGAAACTTTCCCTCACGTCCGTTGGTAATGAACCCCTCCTTGACTCCGAGCCCCTGGCAACTACTGATCTGTTTTTCTGTCCCGATAGCTGTGGCTTTCCCTGAATGTCATAAGTGGTCTTTTGAGTGTAGCTCCTTTCACTTGGCTCATGCGTCTGAGATCATCCATGCTATATGTAGCAGCAGCTCCTTTTTATTCGAGTGGGATTTTATTATATGGATATACCACACTTTGTTTACCCATTCACCGGCCAGAAGATATTTGGGTGGTTTCTTGTTTTCTGGCAAATGTAAATAAAGCCACTAGGAACATATGTGTGTAAGTGTTTCTATGAACATGAGTTTTCATTTCTCTTTGGTGAATACTTAGGAATGGGACCACTGGGTTGTATGGCGAGTCTATATTTAACTGTATAACAAACTGCCCAATCGTTTTGCAAAGTGGCTTTGCCATTTGTAATCCCGCCAGCAATGTGTGTAGGATCCAGTAACTCCACATCCTTGTAGCCGTTGGAATTGTCAGTTTGGGTTTACTTATGTTTTTCTTTCTTTTCTTTTTTTTTTTTTTTTTTTTTGTGTGTGTGTTTTTGTCAATTTAACCATGAACAGGTGTCTAGTGGGGTCTCGTTGTGGCATTAATTTTCATTTCTGTAAAGACTAAGAACGTTGAGCATTTTTTTCACGTACTTGTTTGCCTTCCATTTAGTTTCTTTGGTAAAGTGGCTAAGGAGAAAAGTTTTAATATTTTTCAATTTTTAAATTTTTTTTCTGTTTGTATCATGTAAAAGCAAAAGTTTAGGAAGACGAGTCTGGGTCTGGAAGAAGGGTGTTGGTGTTGCAGAAATCAGACAGGGGCGGGGCGCCTGGGAGGCTCAGTTGGTTAAGTGTCTGACAGGCTCAGGTCACGATCCCACAGTTCGTGAGTTTGAGCCCTGCATCAGGCTCTGTGCTGACAGCTCAGAGCCTGGAGCCTGCTTTGGATTCTGTCTCCATCTCTCCCTCTGCCCCTCCCTTGCTCACCTTCTGTCTTTCTCTCTCTCTCAAAATAAAAAATAAACATTAAAAAAAATCAGACAAGGGCTATGGCACAAGCCAGGTCAGAGGCAATGAGATGGGCAGTATATCTCTAGCTGGTATATTTGTCCCAACAAATAGGCATCGAACGTTGAAGATACCTTCCTCTGTGCTGCCAGCATAGTGAAAACATTTATGATGCCCATTTATGGTGCCCCATGTATGTAGGCACACATACACCCTTTACAAGTATGAACTGGGTCTCCACATCACCACTACGGGGTTCTAGTTCCCTCCCCTGTCTTATATCTGAAGAAACTGAGGTACAGAGAACAAAATCACTCACTTAAGGTCATATAGCTAGTAAGTGTCTGCTGGGGGATTTGAGAGCTGGAAATCTGCCTCTGTGCCCACCACACAATACTGCCCTCCTAGAAGCACTTCCATTAGTATTTGCTGAATTAACCAAATTAGTAAACGATAGGAAATCACCAGTCATACCTAAATGTACCTCTTCTCAATAATACACAGCACATCCAACATATTGTTTGGACAGTAATAATGACAATGTTCGTTCTTATTTATCCAACTGGATCAAGACTAGTGGTCCCCAAACTTGGCAGCATGTAGGGATCTTTATCAATGTTTGGTGATTCTGTCTCAAATTGGTTCTACTGCTGACAAAGGGAACACACCTGCCCCTCCTCCCTGCCTCACTTAGCCAGTGCATATTTGAGCCATTTCCTTACTCTCTCCACGCCATGCTTCCAAGGAAGACTAGCATCACTCTTTGGAGACCTTAGGCCCTTCAAAGGCATGGCAGCACCCACCTTTGCAACCACTTCTACGGAGCCAGAAGGATAAAGGAAAACAAACAAAAACACAACAAAAAGCCCTTCTATCCTTCTTCATTTCTTGGCTCAGCCTTAGAAGAGTTATTTCACTGAGTTCCCCAAGAAGAGATAAGAGTTGCTAATTGTAGTATCAATAATTTAGTCTGGGAACCAGGGCAGTTTGTGCTTCTAGATCAAAGTGGACACATTTTTAGAGATTTTATATCGGAAGAGTGTGAAAAGCCCAGCTTTGTCAAGATAGTATGTTAATCCCCAGAAATGAAGTCCCCAGAATCTATCTGATTTGTCTCCCAGTCAATCAGGAAATTGAGAATTTGCTTTTTTTTTTTTTTTTTAACTGGGAAACTTCTTTGAAACAGGTATGTGATACTGTGCTCTGGCAAAGATTCCTCTGTGGACAGTGAAGGAGTAGGTGGTTGTGTACAAGTGGCAGGCTTATTTCAGGAGCCAGAAAGTTTTCAAGCCATTGACAATTCAAGACTCATGTCAGTCTTCAACTTCTTAAAACAAGATGCTTTGTTGAGAAAGGAAACTTTTTGGTCAAAAAGGAAGCAATATTTAATGAATTAATTGACTTAATCTTTTCTAAGTAATATTTCCAGATGAAGTAGAAAAATGGAAACCCCCTAAAAGCTCATATTTAAAAAGAAAGACAATTTTGTGGTGAAACTTTATAATAAATCTTGACTACTATCATTAACTTTAAATTGAGCTGTGTCTTTCTGAGACATAGTCACATTTAAAATCGCTTCTAGGGGTGCCTGGGTGGCTCAGTCAGTTAAGTGTCCGACTTTGGCTCAGGTCATGATCTCACAGTTTGTGAGTTCGAGCCCCGTGTCAAGCTCTGTGCTGACAGCTCAGAGCCTGGAGCCTGCTTCGGATGCTGTGTCTCCCTCTCTCTCTGCCCCTCCCCCACTTGTCCTCTCTCTCTCTCCCTCAAAAATAAACATTAAAAAATGTTTTAAAAAATAAATAAAATAAAATAAAATAAAATAGCTTCTAAAAGTAAGACAGAAAACAATAAAATAAAATAAAATTGCTTTTAAAATTAAGACAGAAAACATCTTACTCCTCAGTACGTGCCCATACTATGAAAAATCCCACACCTACACATTTGGTTGACTGTGAGAAGTCTGATTTGATGGCAAGAACGGGGCTTTGGTACTACCCCTCCGACCGCCTATGAGCCACGATGAATTTCCTTCTCTGAGACCAATTTCCTCATCTATAAAGCGGCATAAGAATATTTATATATGGGGTTGTTGTGAGGAGTAATTACATGAATGTGTATGAAATACCTTGAACAGAATAGTCACTGACTTACTTACAGTTAACTTTTCCTAAAATTATAATATCATGAAATCCTAAGGAATCCCATAAACACCAATTTTTCATTCCTGTACACACACACACACACACACACACACACACACACACATTTCAAATAAGCTGTATAGTGTTAATATAGGAAAGATCATAGTCCAAGATTATCTAACAGGTGATGACCCCAAATCCAAGCCAGCTATCTAAAATCATGTTTCGCATTTATACTTTACCATTAACAGAATCACCATCCATCCAGCTCAGAGAATCTAAATCTGCCATCGGATCTTCCTCAGTATTACTTCGCAGCTGCCCTTGCCCAGAAACGATTCTTCCATTGTAGAGAATTTGGTTATAAAAATGCTTAAATGAGCCAGAAGTCAGTAGCAGCCACAAATACTCCAAATAGCCTTTAATGTTTCCAAAGAAATATTGGGAATCTCTGAACTTCATAGCAGCTTATGAAAAAAAAAAAAAAAAAAAAAAGATGTCCTGAAGATGTCCAAATTCTATAACCTTGTGGGTATTTTATAGATATAACGTGGGGCTTAGATAATGAATTACCAAAGGTAGAATTTTGCTGAGTGAATTACTATCAAACAAAGCTAAAGTCTACTCTGGTTCCATAAATCATGGAAATAAATATCTTTAAACGTTAAGCTTGCTTGAGGGAAGATATCTGGCCCTGCTTTAAGATCTTGAGTTGAAGACAATATCAAAATTAATTTATTCAAAAGAAAGCAGACAGCTTCATAAAACTTGACTCATGTAGAATTTGCATGAGGACTGCCCAGTTCTCTAGTTTTAGATTCTGGAAAGTATAAATGATGTGTGATTATCTACCCCTCCACTTCTGCACCAAGTCCTCAGGGTCTCTCCATTTTGTTTGTTATTTAGACCCACTGGGAGAATATCAGCAAAGTCATTAGCCCAATATAATGCCTGAGTAGCAGTATCTACCAATTTGAAAGAAGATTTTTCTTTATCACGTGGTTTTTGATAAAATTTTCACCTTTCCCTTAAACCTGTTAAGAAGAGATTGCTGTCCCTGACACATCCTTCCTTGTCTGGCAGTCTCCTGATTCTACATGCTGAGTAGGATTGAACGTGAATGTGAGTCTCTATCTATCTAAGGAAGAGCTTAGTTTTTGCAGAAAATCATATTATCATCCCCAGTAAAATCCTTGGTTGTCTCCAGTGTAACATAAGGGTCTGTACATTGTGCCAGATAGATTTTCAGTAGAAGGCCCCGATGGGGAAAGAAACAACCCTTAAAAAGCAGGAAAAAGACCAAATGATTTGACCAAGCATATCTGATGATCCTTGTTGCTGCCTTCGCCACCATTTCCAACCCTTTCTACAACCATGGTGAAGGGGACAAAGATGGCATTTGGACATCAGCAGTAGGAATATAGAGGAAGGACTTCAATATGATTCGTATTTCAGCTTCTTCCCTTTTCCCCTGACTTTTCAGGGAGAAGGAACTGCAGGGAAGTGCATATTCCCGAGTCTTGGGGCAACTGCTAAGAGAGAAAGAAACAAACAAGATTTTACCATGATTAAAACTGAACCCAGGGCTTTTTTGCCACCTGATGTCACCACCCTTTAAAATCGTCTCATTGGATGAATGTTGGTCAACCTTTAGAAACACAACCAGTGAAATCATGGTTTCCTTCCATCAGAGAATATGTACCAGGCACGAGGGAGATACTATGTCCCAGGCACGAGGGAGACACTGACACTATAATAGGGGACTCAAAAACAACTGGCTTCCCAGGGTTCTACTGAAGGTCAGTCATTTAGCTAAAGAAATGCACAGTCAGCGTAGTACCTATCAGTAATATGAAGAGGGAAAACACGGTCAAGATAGAGAAAACAGGGGGTGTGTAATGTAGATTAAAACAGTTCAGGTTTACCCCCCTACTGAAAGAGACATGCAAGGCACATTAATGGAAGGCAGTGTGATAGAACGGTTAAACCAGGCTGACTAGTATTGGGTCTCAACTCCAGCCCTAGTTACTTGACCTTGGGTAAGTTACTTAACCTACCTAACCCTTGGTTCCTTCATGTAAAATTGGGATGACAAAATAACCTATTTATCTGATGAAACAGATGGGATGATTCTCTGAGAAAGGCTAATTTTTATAATTGGTTTAGTAAATACCAGCTACCGTCATCGTCATCCTCCTCCTCCTCCTCATCATCATTATCAATGGTGTTGTTGCCAGTATAAATAGCAGTAGCAAGCTGAGACCCAGAGAATCTCATGAACCAGGACAAACTTTTACACTCGGTTTGCTCCATGGATGTTTCTAGCCAGAGAGAGAGAGAGAGAGAGAGAGAGAGAGAGAGAGATTGAAAGTGGTTTTTCTGCTCAGTTTTGAAACACAGTCCAGCTCACCTCAAATCCAGACTTTTTTTTTTTCCCCAGTAGTCACGCTGATTGAGAAACGAGTTAAAGAACGAACATTTCTTCACTGCATCCTTGTCGTCCAAGCTCTGTGTCAGGCACTGTCTCATTGAGTGTTACCATTTAATTCACAGCCATTGTTGGACAAGGGTTATTCTCTCTTCCGTACAGATAGAGAAATGGAGGTTCACAGAAGCTCGTCCCACAGCTAATAACTGACAGAAAAGGATTTAGACTGAGGATATCTGATCTCAGACCCAATGCCCTTTCTCCTCTCCCATAGTCATGAGGCATCAGTCTCTTCACTGACATACTAAGTACTCCTCAACACTTACTTAATGACTACTGTCATTCCCGAAAGAGACCATGAAGGATTTCAGAAATCACCCACTTCCCTAGGCTACCATTTGCTTCAACCAAAATCGAGAGGTTCCAGACTTTCAAGTTAATGGTCACTTGTGACACAACGTCCTTGGGTATCCAGTAGATGGTATCCCTGTCAAAGCTGGAAGCCCTCCACTATTTTCTGAGCACCTCTAGAATCTTTTTATTTTCCACTGCTGGTTCTAGGTAGAGGTTAGCTATTTCCTCAAAGTCTAAAATGGGTAGAGATTATAATCCCTTAGCATTTGTCCCGTATGGAAGCCTCAGAATATACTAAAAAATTAAGGGTAGATATGGTGTGTTGATTCTGATAGATGTCACAGTAAGTGCTCTGTTTCCCAGGACAAAAGGTACAGTGGCACTACCAGTCTGGGAGATTTGGACATATTGACTAAGAGACTGTTGACATTTCAAGTGCCAGAAAGATGTCTCAACAGGATATGGGGTTAAAATTGTATTTCTGACCAATGAGCTCACATTTGGACTAAGTCTTAGCCAAGGGAAATAGTATCTTCCCAATTAAAAACAAAACAGTACTTAAGAAACAATCCTTACCAGGGAGCAAATAGAAAGGTATTTCAAAATGGGGAAGTGTGTTCAGGAAAGCACACAGGATGAAAGATCATCCCTGCTGCTTCTCGTGGCTTTCCTGTCCTCAGCCAATCACAGAACGCCAGCAAGAGGATGCTTCCCACCCAGATGTCTGTGCCTCTCTACTGCAACATGGCAGCCCAGTGATCCTGGAAATCCTTTCTGCAGTGAGTGTTTAAGCCCCAAAGGCCCTTCTCAGTGCATGCCTGGATCAAATTCTTTGGTGGATAAATTTTGAAAAATGTATTCAAAAGTATATGTCACATCCACATTTTAAATCTTTATCATCAAAATAACCAGCTGCCTTTGGCAATTCTGTTGTTTATTTTTAGAACACAGACATAAAACAACCTTCATACCGTGAATTTGAAGGCTGAGCTCACTTGCCTTGGCCGCCGCCGCAGTGTGGTCGGTGTAGTCGCGGGTCACACAGTGAAAGGGACAGGCGAGCTTTGTTAGTCACCACGCAGGAACTCTCCTTCCCCCACTGCCCATCTTGCTTGAGGGTTTTCAGGGTTGGAAACAATAGCATTTCCCACCCTCCCCTGAGACCAGAACGCCTGAGCACCGTTTTTCATGGCTCACCAACGAGGAGCTCTCTCTTGCCACAGTTCAACCTCTAGTTCCCCATTATGAAGACTTTTCTACCTGGTTCCCTGTGCCAGTCTCTGTAGTCCACCCGCCCACCCCTCCGACATCTGGGCCCCAGTGTAGCTGTAAAATCTTCATTGCAAAAGGGCTTGAAGAATAAGAGAAAAATCTTATCCGTGTTGTTGCTCACTACTTCAAGTTTCGTCACATGTCTTTGAGTTCCTTTCTGTCTGAATTAATTTCAAGGATTGTTTTTTTGGCTTCGTCGTTAAATTCCGACTTGTAAGTCCCCTGAATCTACCCTTAACAGACGCTATTAGCATCTTAAACCCAGGGCCGGGTGGGGTCTCTCTCTTTATCTTCGGCAGCACCCCTGGAGTATGTGCGTCTTCCCGCGGGACCACAGACGCTTATAATGTGTCTCTTTCAAAACACACAGCACCCACTACATTTCTGCTTTTTCTAAAATCACGTCTGGGGAAACTGAGAAGCTCCTTTTGAAGGATTGCATTACGGCTTTGATTTTTATTTATAAAACATAAAGGACTAATATATATCAGTTAGGACATTTTGCTTCCAAAGTGCATTGTAGCAAAATAATTGGAAGGCAGTTGCGGTGTGAAATATATGACAGCTTTACAGGACATAAAAAGCAGCTTTTTCTTTGTAATAGTGTAATTGCCTTAAACCCCACAATCATAATTGTTATCAAAAAATAATCCCAAGGAAAGGCTAATATAAGGTGAGCAGACTATTAGAAGAGCTCTAATACACTCGATTCCTTGAACAGCAAATGCAGCTCTCAATCTCCCAGTGCTTTTAGTGTCAGTCAGAGAGCACTCAGTCATTTCTGTGCATCAAGCCTGCAGTATTGATTTTTCCACTGACTGAAACAGCCATATAAGCATAAATTTTGCATGAGCCTTTCACTTTGTAGACTCTCCTTTGGTCAGATGACACATGATGTGAACATGAAGACTGTATAATAACAATGCATGGTCAACCTGCAGGCATTAAAGCGTGGGCTCTCGCAGCTCTGAAGGACAAAAGCCGGATGGGGTGCGGGCTGCCTTGCCGGTGCGGTGCGAGAGAAAACAAATATCATCTCCATCTTGGCAACGCGCGTGCTGGCTTATTTTCTACTGCCCTCCTGGATCTGCACAGAGCTGCTCCTTTTCCGAAAGCCCGGCACACACGCGCACGCGTGCACACTCGCTCACACGCGTCTCATGGTCTCCATCCACTCCAGGGGAAACTCGGCACCCCTGCGTCGGTGACTGAACCCCGCTCCCCGCACCTCCTTCTGGTTTTCTCCACGTTGTTCTGTTGTGTTCCGACCTTGGTGTCATTTCTTTTGTGTCGGCCCTGGAGACTAAACAGTGTGTAACAACATCTGATAAGATCTGGTATCGGGCTGGGGAAAAAAAAAAAAGCCTTATCTAAAGATGTGACTCATTGATACACAGGTACAAGAAAAACCAACCTCCTTAATAGCCACATTCCATTTAACCTGCCCGGGCCCTTCTGTGAGAGCTCCTTATTCATTAATAGTTCTCTATCTCGTGTCCTTATGATTTAAAACGTTCGCTGTGAAGTGCAATCATTCTGTTAGGATATTGTGCCTGACGAAACAAGAGGTGGGTGTACTCCTACCCCCAAGGGTCTGATACCACCTTATCCCAGGTGGCATGATGGCTCCGTCGCAGCCACCCTCCCCTGTCACACGAACTTGGGCGATTTGATGTAATAAGCTTATATTATGATGGGAAGAATTCCCAAATTGAGTGAGCCCAAAGAAGGGAAATTATTTATTTAAAGGGAGAGAAAAAAAAAACAAAACAAAAAACAAAACCCTGTTGGCCAGATAGAGTCAACCAGAAGGAGAACACTGTCTCATTTTAAATAAAAATCATGGTACAAAACAAGAGACTTGCTCTAATGAATAATTGCAGATGTATTCGCTTTTTCCTTTTGTGTAACCATTTGGAATTGCGGTAATAACACTCACCTTGAAGCTTGCTAACCTGGGGGAAGAGAGGAGCTAACGCCGGAATAAAGCACTTCAAACTTCAGTGTCTTATAAAGGAGACCAACTTCACACATAGGAGACATATTAGCTTATGGTGAATGTAAGCACGATACGATTTAAAAAGAGAGAGAGAGAGAGAGAGAGAGAGAAGTGGATGTGCATTCATCTGGAATTTGTCCAGTGCTCAGGAAGGGGACACAGACACCATCATTTTTAATTCTTTTAATATCCGCCTGCCGGTGGCAGCTGCTTGCTTTTTGTGATTGGCCTCATCAGTGCTGCTGGTTGTTTGAAAAGAGTTTTGAAAATTATTCTTTTTATTTCCAGTTGATGGCATCACAGGAGATATTTCTACTTAAAAGCAAAGTTATTATAGCGAGCAGTGTTCTCTGAAATGAGTTTTGGCCAAGGAGAATGAGCAAAATGATACTGGTGAGCGAAGCTCGGAGAAGAGTCTGTTCTCAGGCTGAAGTGTGAGGGGGGAGGAAGGCCAGGCTTGTCTCCTTGCAGGAAACTAGAAGTCTGTGGAGACTATGCTAAACTTTCTTGCTAATGCTTTATTTGATGGTCTCCTACCCTGGAAATTTGCTCAAGTACCTACTGGTCAAAATGAGGCTGCTTTAGGGGCGCCTGGGTGGCTCAGTCGGGTTAAGCGTCTGACTTCGGCTCAGGTCATGATCTCACCATCCATGGGTTTGAGCCCCGAGTTGGGCTCTGTACTGACAGCTCAGAACCTGGAGCCTGCTTGGATTCTGTGTCCCTCTGTCTCTGTCCCTCCCCCTCTCACTCTGTCTCTCTCTCCTCAAAAATAAACATTAAAAAAATTTTAAACAACAACAACAAAAAAAATGAGGCTGCTGTAATGTTAAAAAGGGAAAAGATGGTTCCTGGGCCCAGCTGAGCACCCCACTCTGAGGATCCTTTTGCATTTAGGAAATGCAGTCTCAACTCTGGATCCTGGGAGATAGGTCCCTCAGATGTGGGGGCCAGGACAGGTGCTAAGATCGTGTACCTCTCAGAAACCAGAATCTGCTTCCCAGACCACCAGCCTGGGAAGAGGTTGTCTGGGGAAGTGGGGGTCCCTTCTTCTTTTCTTTCTTTCCTGTCTTCTTTTCTGTCACTTTTTTTTTTGCTCCTTTGACTGCCCCCCCCCATGAAATTTGATTATAACCAATGGAAAAAAATCAGGAGGCTCAACGACATCAAAGGGCTGGTAGCAGAATCTGCAGTGGTTCACTTCAGTGCCCGCTGCCTCGAACCCATCCCCGTGTCTAAAAATTGCTCATCTCTGTCCAGTGGCCTATCTGGAATGTGATGGCCATCTCAACATCCTTCTGAGTGCATGGCTGTCCTCTGCGCCCTCTCATTCTCCTCAAGTCTCTGTAGAGAGATCAGTAAATAGTAGGGAAGGAAATTAATGACTTAGTGGCCAGAGTCTGTCCCACAAGCCCCGCCCCTGGTGGGTTTCTCAGTGCTTCTCATCACGGGGCTAATACCTCAACGGGCTTCCCTTTACCTGTCATCCGAATGTGGGTCCAGCCCCACTGAGCCAGAGAGGCGGAGGCTAGGATTCTCCTAGAGCCCGTTGCAAAATTTACGTTCATAGGTTTTATAGCCTCTCCACAGTCACCAGAAACACACACACACACACACACACACACACACACACGTGTGTGTGTGCACATGCACACACATGCATACACACACGTTTTTGAGCAACCCTAAAACATTTCCTGCTCTGACAGATATTTAGGAATGAACATTATGGGATGCTGCCAAAACAGCTTCCCAGAGCCTCTTCTGATCCCAGATCCAACCGGATGTGGGGTGTGTGTGTGTGTGTGTGTCTGTGTCTGTGTGTCTGTGTTAGGAGAGAAAGAAAAACAGAGACCAAGGGGTGGCGATGAGACTACTGCTTATTAAGTGCCAGCCAGGAGCTAGGTATTTACAAATGCCAACACTTGTGTTTGGAAAAACACACAACCTATGCTTTTGTTCGCATGTGCTCAGAGTCTTGTGTTTGCTGTTCCCCTTCCCCTCCCTTGGAATGCTTTTCTCTCCAATGTCCGTATGGGTCTCTTCCTCAGTGTCTCCAGGGATCTGCTGATTGGCATCTTGTCAGTGAGACCTTCCTGAACTACGCTGTAGAAGAGGGCACCCTCCAGTCCCACTGGCACACCCGATGGCCTCTCCCTGATTTACTTTTAACCATAGCTCTTAACACCGTGTGACAGACTGTACATTTCTCTGAGTGTCCATTGTCTGCCTCCCCTGCGAAATGTGTGTGCTCCCTGCTGGCCTCCCAGCTCCAGAGACGGTGCCCTTGTGAGCATTGCATCAATAGCCGTGTAGTAAAAGGAGACTAAATCGCTCCCTGTGCTTCTTTACCCAACGAGGAAAGAACCCATTTGGAAGTAGAAATGTCCTTCCAGTCCCTAGGATGCTGCTCCAGGGTGTTTGAGCTCGGTAGAAAGACTCCCTGGGGGCACTCCTAGGAGGCGAGGTTTGGAGGCTGCAAGGTGCAAGACTCTAGACGTGTCTTCTGCCTTCTTTGCCTCACGTGACAGCCTCAGATAAAGAGGACCTGTGTACCTGACAGAGGCAGGAAGCAGAGCAGGTGCGAAGTTTGCCGACCGAGGTGCCGGGGAGTACCTGGTTAACAGAGCCTCTGTTCTATAAAGGTACACGGTGGCTTGTGATAGACAAGCTTTATAAAATAACAGCAATAATAGCCTTTATTTAATTTTGGTATTTCTATATATTTTTTTTGTTCATTGCCTTTGGGCAGTGTGCACCTTTAATAAATAAACACACACCTTCTAATGAGGGAATGAAATTACAGAATTGCTATCAACCCCAGAACAGCAGCCGATCACAACTGCCGGCCGCCGGCACCGGAGTGAGAAGCGTGTAATGTAGGTCACAATATTGGGAAGCCAGGGCCCCCAGTCTCAGTCAAGGTGGTGGAGCCGGTAGAGGGAGGCTCGGAGCAGGAGGGTGAGGAGACACAGAGATGCCTAGAGCAACCTCAGAAAATGGGACACTGCAAGCAACCTGTACCTTCCTCTCCCTTCTAAGTTGAGGATGAAGTTAACAGTTTCCTATTATGCTTCTCCACGAAGGTCACCAAACCATATTTTTTTTTCTCCTGGCATTCAGTCATTATCAAAATTCTGCCTCTTTATCTGAATTCATCCCCACTGATTTGCTAAAATCTACATTTCCCGGAATGCAATTGTAAGTACCTGATGGTGAACTGCAAGGAGCTGCCGTGAGCCCGTTGGAAAGTCAGGATGCACTTGAGGGTCATTGGAAAATTGGCACAAGGGGAGCGTTTGTTGATCTAGGCTTCCTTCCATCACTGCACCTGCTGCTCTGTGTCATAATTTTCTCACTGTGCAATCTCCCCAATCCCTTCCCAGAGGCTGGCTATCTCCAGGACAGGCACTGGCTCGTTCCTCTCTGGATTCGTGACCCCTGACACAGACCCTTGCACAAATGTTTGCAGAAAAGATGGAACACTGAGTAATTGGAAGCCAATGACGAAGAGATTTGCTTTTTTTTTTTTAATGTTTAATTTTGAGAGAGTGCGCAAGTTGAGATGGGACAGAGAGAGAGGGAGACAGACAATCCCAAGCAGGCTCCCCTTTGCCAGTCCAGAGCCCAACGTGGGGCTTGAAACCATGATCTGTGAGATCACGACCTGAGCAGAAACCAAGCATCAGATGCTTAGCTGACTGAGCCACCCAGGCGCCCCTTGCTTTTTCTTTTTTTTGCTACGATATTTCCCACAGTCTAATACCCAGCGAGCTATAATCTTCTTGGCCCCATTCCTCCCAAACAGAAGGCAGCCATAGTACAACAAAGTTGTCTGTCAGATGGGAGAATCAAGGTACTTAAGATGAGAGAGCTTGAATAGCCGCGCCCCCCCCCCCCATTTCCGTGTTCGTCTGGCTCGTCTTGTTTGAGAAGCAGAGATTCATTCACTCAAGTTGCTTCAAGTAAGAGGGACTCCAGTTTGGATGTACACGAGGCTCTTGCGAATCTAGGCAAGAAACAGCAGCACAGTTGAATCTCAGGGAACCAACTCTGAGGAACCATCTGGAACCCACAGTGAGCCTCCAGGGGCCTGCACGTTCCTTCTAACAGCATTCTGGCTTCTCTCCATGCTCCCCTTCCCCTCGCTCTCCAAACTGCAGAACTCCAATTATTTATAATTATCCTACACTGTTGGCTTCTCTGGCCATTTGGGTCATCCTCAGTTTGCTTTCTGGCTTCTTTTTGTAACTCCAGCTTCAGTGCCCATCCCAAAAGGTCTTTCAGTTCCTGATATCAAATATCAGAAAGAAATATGTATTTTTTTTTCTAAGAAGGCTTCGCAGAGCCCAACACAGGGCTTGAACTCATGACCATCAGATCAAGAGCTGAGATCAAGAGTCAGATGCTTAACCAACCGAGTCACTGAGGTGCCCCTCAGAAAGAAATATGATTGATCGTCCTCATTTATTTCAGTTGCAACACATACATTTCTAGGAGAGAATTAATTGTGACCTGGAATATCATGGAGGCTTCATGAGGCCAGTTTACGGCTCCAGCAGGGCCATAAACTCTAGATATTTCAAGATCTAAAACATTGCAAGATCTTGTAATTCTACCCCACCGATCCAGGTCATTTTTTGAGCCCAAGAACAACTATACAGATTAATTAATCTACAGGGAATGTAAATAATATGGCAGATTTAGAAAACAGCTAGCCAATTTTGAGGGTGTGAATGTGTCCTTTGACTAATGATGGAGCCTACAAATTAGAAAAGGTTGTCTGGGGGCACCTGGGTGGCTCAGTCACTTGAGCATCCGACTTTGGCTCAAGTCATGATCTTGCAGTTTGTGAGTTCGAGCCCCGCATCAGACTCTCTGCTGACAGTTCAGAGCCTAGAACCTGCTTCAGATTCTGTGTCTCTCTGCCCCGCCCCCCACTGATGCTCTGTCTCTCTCTCTCTCTCAAAAATAAGTAAATATTTCAAAAAAACTTTAAAAAAAAGAAAAGACAAGGTAGTCTGAAGCCCTCTTAAGAAATAAACTTTGGTTTTAAAGAAATTATTACAACTTCTGAGAATTAATGCAGTTTTTTAAAAATTAAAGTACAAGTGAACTTCTCACTTAATTTTAAACATTTGCTACTATTAAAATTCTTTGCATTGGGAATAATATATAGGGAATCAGAAAATCACAGCTATTAGGTTAGAAGAAAGTTTTACAAAGCCTAGATGGAAAAGCTGAATTATAAAAGTATATTTTCACCAAATGGAGGAGAATACAGTCCACTAAATTAATCGACATGTCTAATGGAAAGAAAACACTTTATTCTCTGTGTTATAATTCAGGACAAAGAAGCAAGCCTTTTTCATCTTTGTGTGTCTGGTGTCCGGCTCAGAATCTGACACATATTAGGTGGTCAATAAATGTTTGGGAAATTAATAATAAATGACTCTGGTCTTAATATTTTGGGAAATGGAGCAGAATGTAAACTACTTGGGGAAGTAAAAAGGTTTGAGATCAAGTTATTTAAAAATTAAACCAGCTAAATGCCTGCTCTGGACTAACCAATCACCAGACAAATCATTGTTTGTAACGTGTCTAACTTGGAAATGACAATATCTTCCTGGGCGAGGAAGGACATTTCAGGCCTGCACCTGTCCAAATCCGAGGTGAGACTCCAGGTGACTTCATTTGAAGAAAGTGGCCTGTGTATCTCTGTCTCCCCCCCCACCTTTAAAAACAGCCCCTCCCCCCTCCCAATTTTTGGACTGTGAGTTCCTTCAGGGGTCAAGGGTATCCTTCTGTTTTCCTGGCTTCTAGCTCGGTTCCAGGCACATGCTTGCTGAATGAGTGGACACAATCGGAAATCACCTAGGGATATGAAACGGGGTCTCAGTGGGTTGAGGGATTCGAAGGGTTACAAGTACAGGAATGATTTCCGTGCTTTCCACGTAGGTCCCTTGAATCCCTATTGATGCGTCTTTAGTCCACATGAGATCATCTGCTCCACTCCTCTTTCCTGGTCTCTGCCATTTTCCTCCTTCATAGCTTTCATCACTAGTGGCTTATTATCGACATCTGTTTCATAAAGCACCTGGCCTTGCACAAGGTAGGCCCTCAACAAGTACCTAGTACCAAGTACCAAGAGTACTGGGTACCAAGTACCAAAGTCCTGGTTACCTAGTAACAAGTACCAGAACGGATGGAGCAAAAGAACAATGTGCTCAAAGGCCAGGGAGAAAGGAACACCTGGGTATTGAAATCCCCAAAAGAGCATGGCATAAGACTAAGGGAAGAAAAGAGAGAGGCTGCCAATTCTTTAGGGGAAAGAGATGAGCCAGGAAGACCAGAATATTCCATATTATGTCTCCTTGTAATAGGCAAAATAATGCTTCCCACCCCCACAAAGATGTCTGTGTCTTCATCCCTGGAACCTGTGACCATGTTATGTTACATGGCAAAGAGGAATGAAGGTTGCATATGGAATCAAGGTTGTTAATCTGCTGACCTTAAGATGGGGAAACTATCCTGGATCATTGGGTGGACGCAATCGCAAGGGCCCTTTAAAAGCAGAAGAGGGAGGTGGAAACAGAGCCAGAGTTAAAGAAGGGTGTGTGATGAGAGAAGACTCGCCCCACCGCTGCTGGTTTTGAAGTTGGAGGAAGGGGGCTATGAGCCAAGCAATGTCAGGATTCCCTGGAAGCCGGACAAAGCTCAAAAGCTGATGCTGTCCTGGAGCCTGAAGAAGGAACTCAGCTCTGTCCACACCTTGATTCTAGCTCAGTAAAACCTGCTTGGGACGTTTGACCTCCAGATATCTAAGATAACAAAATTCACGTTGTTTATACTGCTGTTTGTGTAATTTGTTACAGCAGCAAATAGAACACTTACACAAGCCATGGAAGTCCATCACAAAATGGCGTGTAGGCACCTAAAAGTTTACCAGCTCTCTCATGAGGAACTCCCACCAGACCCTCTCAAATGCAGGCTGTCACATCTGTTTGTTTCCAAGCCAGCGCTAAGCTCAGCAACCACACGTATTTATATTTTGGGAAAGGTAGCCTAGACAACGAAGGAGAATGGGTTCTCGAGGGAAGGTACAGGTGGAGACTTTCCACTTCCTCTTATAGTGACTGACATCCTTCCTAATACTTTAGGGAAATACTGGAGTCAGGAGTAACTTGAGTTCTGGAAAACCTAGATCATATCAGCCATTGTAAAGCCTAGTTAGAATTTCAAATAATATAGGCTTACACATAATTTTCAATTTTTGAAAGGGGGATAACATCTTCCTAACACAGTGAAATTCTAAATTACTGTTTGGGTTGGTTTTCCACTTTTCTGCTGCCCATCTGAAAATCATTACGCGTTATCCAGTGACAAAAACCATAATCGCCCTTCTTTAAACGGCCTCCACAGTGCCTCCACGTGATATGCACCCCCAAACCAGCTGTGGGTGGGTCTGAAAGGCATACCCTTAGACTCCATGCATACCTAGCAAGCTTTCAGAAGACGCCTGCTGGGAAATAAAGAGCAAAATTAAGAAGGTCACACAAATGGGCTTAAAATAGAGCCTTAAACTGCAACCCCGAGCCTTAAACTGCAACCCCGTGCCTTAAACACCTAAAATAAAAAGATAATGTTTATGCATTGGAATAAAAATCACATGCAGCATCACACGTTCCACTCAGAAGATACACATTACCGAACCTTTGTGTCCCTGGGAGGCAGAATGAGAACAGGGGAAATTTATATGTGCACTGCACCCCCACACTTATTCTATTTTTATTCTTTTCCATAGACATGTTTTCACGTATCTAACAGCTTTCAGACATTTGCAACTTTCATGCAAAGGCAACAAAAAATTGTCAAAAGAAAATGCCAGTGCTTAATGCTATGCACATCCACAATTTTGAAACTAAATTATTAGGTCCACCGTTTTGTACCCGTGCCAGATTTTCTGTAGAGAGGGAACTTACAGTGAATTAAGACTACACGGAGGTATGGATAGCAAATGTTCTTACCTCTCAGATCCTTGGGTGGTGGAATTAACTTTCAGATGATATCGTGTAGATAACGCAGTTATGACTACAACTCATGATAGAAACAATAGTTCCATATTGTTACTTTTTCACTTGTTTCCTTCCAAAAATAGAAACAAATGTGCAGAGAGGACAGCATACTCCTCTTGAAGGAGTACTCCGATTTGAAGGGGGCAGATTTGCCTCATACTTTGTGAAAACATTTCCCAGGTGTAGGTGAGAAAAAATCGGAAGGAATATTAACAATACCTGTATTCTGGAGCTTTGGATTTTAATCAGCAAATTTATACATGGCTTTTACGCCATGCTTCACGTCATTCTGTTCTCATTGCTAGCTGGCGTGAGCCTCAAGTTCCACATTTTAAGAATCGTATGCCTGTGGGGTGCCTGGGTGGCTCAGTTGGTTAAGTGTCTGACTTCAACTCAGGTCATGGTCTCATGGTTCGTGGGTTTGAGCCCTGCGTCGGGCTCTGTGCTGACAGCTCAGAGCCTGCAGCCTGCTTAGGATTCTGTGCTTCCCTCTCTCTGCCCCGCCCCTTCTCATGCATTGTTTCTCTCTCTGTCTCTCAAAAATAAATAAATGTTAAAAAAAATTAAAAAAGAAAAAAGAATCTTATGCTTGAAACTTGCATATGATAAATCAGTCAACCCATCTTTTTTTCTGGTGGTTTCAATCCACGGAGACTCATCTAGGACAGTCGGGAGTGTGGTAACACAATTGTTCCTTGCTAATTTCCTACTGAGCTCAATTACGTTTAACAGCTTTTTGACATCTCAGGTATAAAAATCACCCATAACCACAAACCGTCTTCTGCCTGTTTTGTGTATTTTAATTGTTGATGGTAAAAAATGGGGGACCGGGACAGGGGCAGAATTTGTGATGTTCTAAAGTGGTCCAGGTGGACATAGAATCACAGTGGCAGCTATAAACTACCTTGCTCATTTCATGTGACAAAGAAATGAGAAGAAAGGAAACATAAATGAGAAGAAAGGAAGCTGAAAAGAAAGCAAGCTAATTGTAAGCCATTTGTAATTGTTCAGAATGGGTAAACATATTACCCTTCTCCCAGCATAACATACTGTTCAGGGTGAATTGCACCTAATTTTTTTCTTATTATGCCATTTGAAGGCCAAACTCATTCTTCACAGAAATTGCTTCAGGGCCTGAGGGTTCATGTAACTTGTTTAATCATGATTGTTATTTGATAGCATTACCTGGTAATCACTCCATCAAAAGTTGGATGATTATCTAGAAGCCATGTTAAGCAGAGACATTTAAAGACCACAGATTGATTAAAAACAAACAAACAACAACAACAACAAAAAACTGCAGCCAACTCTGCCTTCATAACAATACAGTCTATGAACTTCGGAGCAGCTGATTTTTATTTTCTTGTCTCAATGTTGTCCTGTAATGAGGCTAAAACTAAAATGTGAACACTTTTCTAAGCCAATTAACTATTTCTTCAGATGTAATCCTGGATAAGTTCTTTAGCCTGATTTTGTGTTGAGAACTTTCCTGACCTTAGAAAATAGACCATCCTAACTTGCCCTCGAAGAGAGAGAAAAGTAATTGCCTCTCTGGCCCTAGTAGGGAGGTGTCAAGGTCATTCAGGGTGTGTGGAAGGTCAAAGGCAAGAAGCAAGCCTGGAGATGGCCCAGCGGTATGCAAACAAGCTTGGGGATGTGCCCAGCCCTGACCATGTTGGGGCCAAATTCCTCCTTGAGGACTTCCCAAGGGCAAAGGTCAGGGGAGCCCCTGAAGTCAGTGATGATCAGGTGGCCTCGGGACACACAAGTGGCCTGGCGTGTGCATTCCCAATTTCCCAGGCCCTGAGAGCAGAAGTATGGGACCTGGAAAAGCCCAGCCAAGCACCAGCTTGGCTCCTACACTTGCCCCTTGTTTCTCTGAATGAAGCCTTTCTCCTCCCCAACCACGACTTCCCAATCCCTCCACCTCACCGCCAACCCCCTCTGGCATTTCTCTGCCAAGTGCATCCTTGTGTATGTACTAAAACCTTCTGCCCTTCACCAGGCTGCTCCAGATCCTCACTCTCTAACAGCCTCCCCTGCTCCTTCGGGAGCATTTCAGCCGTTTGCCCATGCCAGCTCCCAGCTTTGTTATAAACTGTGCAGAGCCCGCATGCCCAGCGCTTCCCCAGCTTGTGAACATAACTATAGCCTCAGGCCCAGTGGGATGCCAGTGGAGCTGGGGCCTGTGTGCATGCGTGTGCACGTACACACACACACACACACACACACACACACACACCCCCCACAGGTCTGTCTCCTGCCTCCTCCAGCCAACAACAAAAGCTGCCAGGGAGACAATTCGAGGCAAGAGTTCTGGGATCACTAATTCTGCCACCAGTCAGGGCTCAACCAGGTTGTCTGTCATGCCGGAAACATGTTATAACCAGAGGCTCTTCCCGCTTCACCAGCTTTTCTCCGTTCAGCCGGGCATCTCCAAAATGTCACATTCCTCCCTAACGCCTCTGCTCCCTCCTGATGTCACTTTATGAAGTATATAATGCTAGTGATTGGGGCGCCTGGGTGGCTCAGTCGGTTAAGCTGCCGACTTCGGCTCAGGTCACGATCTCGCGGTCCGTGAGTTCGAGCCCCGCGTCGGGCTCTGTGCTGATGGCTCAGAGCCTGGAGCCTGTTTCAGATTCTGTGTCTCCCTCTCTCTGACCCTCCCCCGTTCATGCTCTGTCTCTCTCTGTCTCAAAAATAAATTTTAAAAAAAGTTAAAAAAAATTAAAAAAAATATAATGCTAGTGATTACCTTTGAGTCCTCTTCCAACCCATAATATGTATTTCAACTTCCTACCTCTGGCTACCTTGAGAACCAAGCATCTCTGGAACCCACTTTAAAAGGAAGGCATTGTTCTCATCAGTTTGTTTGATGTGCCCTATAGTCCTCAGATAGGTGCTATGGTCACAGATGAGAAAACTGAGGCGCAGAACTTTAATTTGGTCAAGACCACTCAGCTGGTAAGTGGCAGAGGTAGAATTTGAACTTGGACCCGACCACATTACGGTCTTCTGTCATTTCTCCTTCCAGAGGTGGCAAAATGAGCTAGTGATCCCGAAGGTCCTGTTCGTCCATATAGTTCTGTGATGCTGTCACACTATGCCATTCAGGTAGATGAGTTTTTATATTTTTATCATAGTTATGCAGATTGGCTTAACCAGAAAATACACCAGTACTTACGTCTTTAAGAAGACAGAGTAGATGTATAGGAAATGAGCCAGTAAATTTAAACCACATTCAATATTTTCTGTCGTCTTGATTTTAGGCCCCATCGGAATTGGTATGAGAGGGAGGGAGGGAGAGACAGAAAGAGAGAACTTGAAATGTGTTTTCTGAGTTGGCTGCCACAGACAGCCATGCAGAAGGTGTGGCGTAACCATGGAAGGGGAGCCAGGCCCACAGAAAAGGCTGCATGACAGTATGAGCTTGGGGAGACCTCTTGAGGTTCAAAATCCTTTACCTTAAATAAGTGTAAAGCTTCCTACATTACATAACTAAGTTGAAAACAGTGGCTCAAAAGATTCCTGTTTGTGGGGGCACCCGGGTGGCTTAGTGGTTAAGAGACCAACTTTGGTCATGATCTCACGGTGTGTGAGTTCGAGCCCTGCGTCGGGCTCTGTGCTGACAGCTCAGAGCCTAGAGCCTGCTTTGGATTCTGTGTCTCCTTTCTCTCTACCCCTCCCCAACTCATGCTCTGTCTCTCTCTCTCTCAAAAATAAATAAGCATTAAAAAAACCTAAATATTAAAAAAAAGATTTTTGTTTGTGGTAGGAAGATAGGGGTACTTTGGAGCCTCAGTAGGACACCAAGAGGAAGAGACTCAACTACCAACAGTCAGATTTGGGGAAGACACAGCTTAGCAGGACAGGAAAGAGTGGCCTCTGAACCGCCCCAATGCACCTGTGCCCAAGGTCACCATGGCTAGATACAACAGGCTCAAGTCCCAACATGTGCTTGTTTGGGTTCAATTTTAGACCCTGTTTACTTTTCTCAGTGTGCCTGGATGTTAATAAAAATTCATTGATGGCATCCACATCGGATCATCATTCACCTATTCTACAAATGCCAAACCCACATTTTTGTGGGAGCAATTTGTACCCCTTCTTTTGAGAAACAACTAGGTTTTTGTTTTAACATTTTAAGAAAAGCATTGTATTATACTGATCAACATCACACTGGGAAAACTTTGAAGTTATCAGCCCAGAAAGGTAGAGCATTCTCAGATCAGAACATAAGCTTCTTTACTTTTAGGTCTGATAGTATGCATTTTATTTATAGTATGGTTGTCATTTTTTCCCCCAACCTACATGAATCATGAAGTTGGACCTTTTTTTTAATGTAAAATGCACTGGCACCTATAACATATACTTAACAAAATTACCCAGTGCATTTTCTGTGAATAGCACCCAACTCCTTTTCCCTTCTCTTCTGACAACAAGAGTGCTACTGCTCAGAAAATCACCGTTTCCCTTCACTTTTATTTGACTGAAAACAGCCAAGTTTCTATGGGTTTCCGAAGGTACAGTGTTCAGCTCATCTGATATGAGATCACGTTAAAGATGATTGTGGTAATTTGTTTCTTCTTGTTGTGAAACCACATGCTGTCCCCAGAAACTCGAGCACATTTTTTAGAGACTGCTTTTGTGTGCATTTCATTATTATAAAGACATACATGCACAATTTGAAAATTCAAAAAAAAATGCAGAAAAATCTTTAAAAATGAAACTAGAATCTCCCCTAATTTGTCATGAGATTAAGGAAAAAGTTGCTTCCTTCCTTCTGTTTTCAGTGTTATTACAATAAAAAAAAACTTGTTTTAAAATCACTCAGAATCTTAGAATTCAGTTAAGTACTCATAACGTTTTGGTGTTTTTCCTTCCAATGTTTTATCTAATCACATATATATTCCCTGTGTTTTTAAAATGTTAAATCCCACTCTCCATAGGAGCCAGGAGTTTCTTCATTTAGCATCATATTTCAAATGTCTCCTTCAAGCTGTGCCTTTAGCTTTGAACTTAAGTGGACCTGTATAAATCAGGGGGCTGATACATTTGGTTCATTAAAATAACCATGGTTGTATAATGTGACTACATCCTGGCCACAATGTACTGGATAAAGAAAAACGGAGTCAAAAGCAGAAATTCTGATATAATATATATTGGTCTTTTGAGTTGTGAAAGCTGGTACATCGCACACACACACATATGTACACACACACACACACACACACACACTCATACACACGCAGAGGCATGCTGGTGCCTTAGTGTTCATTATTCCCTCTGCCTGGAAGTTTCTTCCATTACATATTCATATGGCTCCTGCCTTCCTTTATTCAGGTCAACTGTCACCTCCTCAGGAAGGTCTTGTCCTCCATTCCTAAACTGCCTGTTACCTGCCCTGCCCCACATTTCCTCTTCGCCCTTATTACAACCAGACAGGATACCAACCCCCTATTGCCAACCACCCCCACCCGAGCATAACCTCCATGAGGGCAGGGACACTGTTTACGTCACTCTGGAGCCCTGCCTGGCACATAGTAAGTCCTCAACAAGTGCTTGTGGAATAGAGACAGACACGGGGTCCTTTCCTGTCCTGCATTCCTCCCCTCGGCGTGGCAGCTCATGCCAATTTCGTGATTTTCTGTCCACTTACAGAAAGATGGACTTTGGCAGGTACTTCTCAATAGCCCCAAGGTCTCTAGGAAATCAAAGCCCAAACTGAAATGCAGGCGGTCCAATGTCAGGGTCAGGAGCTGGGGCCCAGACCTAACTTCCTGGATCTGAGCTCCAGCCGGGCCTCGTCCTACCTGTGCTGCTGTGGGCAATTCATTCGGCCTCTCAGCCGCTGTGCACGTATTTAATATCCATGAGACTCTTAGATTAATGCCTGGCAGGTAGTAGCTGCTCTATTAGTGTCAGTGGTCATTAAAGGAAATCAGAGAGCAAGTAAGGAAGTAAGAGGTGGGTGCGTTTTTCCAGTGGACTCGGACACCCAACCATCAGACTGGCCCTTGCTTTTGTCATCACCTCCACTCACTATTTCATCTGTCTCTTCCGGAAAAATGTAAGTGGACGAGAACAGGAAACGGGAGTGTGTGTCCCCTGGAGGGTGGGTAGGTAACAAACGGGGCATTGGGGCCCAGACACAGGAAACTGGTCAATTTTCAAAAGAAAGTAACTTGCTTGGTTAGAGAATTTAATCCCTGAATTATAATGAAGATCTGAGAATACCTCTCTGACCCCAAAAGTGGGCTCGTGGCCTGCAAGATTATTCCCAGAGTGTGTTGTCTGGGATGTGATGAGAGTCCCGGCTTGTGCCTGAATGATGCACACCTGTGATTCTGCCACTCCTGGCCATCAGGCCCCCTCCCGTGTTGTAGGTCTACATCCCTGGTACCTAGCTAAGTGCCTGCCACCCGTTTAGTATGGATGTTGAATGGGTGAGTAAATAAATAAGTCATGCATTCAATAAGTCACCCGAGTGCTCAGCGTATGTACGTGTGTGTATATGTATGTATATGTGTATATAGATACACACACATGTACATACTCCCTATATACCACAAGGAATGGCTCTAAAGAGTAAGCCCAAAGGGTATCCAAAACTGATTGGGGAAACTGCAAATGTCTATACAACAAACAAAAAGCATTTGATCTTATTGTCAGGCGTGGCCAGAGAAGGATTTTGAGAGTGGTCATTAGGCCTGGAGGTGAACTTTGAAGGAAAGGTAAAGGTCGGCCAAGCAGAGAAAAGCTGGCCTGGTGAAATAAACGGAAAAGGTCAGAATGTGTACCTCAGGCAGTTTGCCGCTTTATAGAAAAAGTAAAGAACCCCCCCCCCCCACACACACACACCAGCCTAGTGGAAAACTCTGTGACCCTCAGCTTCTGAGTATTTGCGATAGGAAATCCAGGCCTCTGGGATTCGCCCCAGGCCTGAGGTCAGGTGCTTGGTCAACATGGCACTGACTACCCACCCAGAGCTACCCACCCAGAGCTAGCCAAATCACCACTGGGTGATTTGGGTGCGAGGCTCGCTTTGGGGAAGGCTTAATGGGGGAGTCGCCACCATTCCACTCTGACTTCCTTCGGGGAGAAAACCAGAGCTCCACAAAGTCTCAGACTGACCAGAAAAATCTAACCCATGCTGTTATTACTTATGTTTAGTCCGTTTGAAAGTTTAGTGCAACAAAAGTATACACATTTACATGTTTGCTGTGCATTTCAAGAGAAGCGTGCAGTTTTAAATAACTTACTCATATTGTTAGAGTTGAAATGCTCCCTATTTTAGAACCTATTATCCAGGTTAAAATAATAACTTATTTTAATCAGCAGTGATTTTTATTCCACTCGGTGCTCCCAGAGCTTGGCTTTTTGTAGTAAGACAGCATCTCCGGCTGGCAGGCGAGATTTTCATCTCTCTTTGACTCCATTAAAGTAAGCTTCTATAAACAGACATCAATTACAACCATTTTTAAGAGTTTTAAAATGTAATCCAACAGTGCTGCTTAACTAAATGAATCCTAGGAAGTGATCTCCAGTGAATTAATAGAGCAGTGTGCAGACGACTCACTATGGGTCTGAGTTAATGACTGAAGAAGATCAAATTAATTACAAGTGTCTCCAAGGAGTTTCCAGGAAGAATTCTCCCTTATCAGTTAAAGTCTGTTTAACCCTTCCCGTTCAGAGTCCGTACGTTCTCTAATTGTTAAAATATCAGGTAGTAATGGGGAGAGAAAGGCTCGTCTGCCTTCTCCTTCCAAGTGTGAGTTTTCAGATGTATCAGAGCATCTGGGAAGGAAGGATTCCCATGAAGACACTGGTATTCTTCAGCCCTTTTCATGGACTGAAATCCAGCTGGGTTTGTGTTGGACCCACCAGTTGAGTTCCCTTGGCAAAGATCCACGGGAGACTTGAATGACGTTTTTATATTAAGAAGTGTCCAAAAGACAACTTTATTTTCTTTTATTTTTTTTATGTTTGTTTATTTTTGAGAGACAGAGACAGAGAACAAGCAGGGTAGGGGCAGAGAGAGAGGGAGACACAGAATCTGAAGCAGGCTCCAGGCTCTGAGCTGTCAGCACAGAGCCCAATGCAGGGCTCGAACTCACAACCTGAGATCATGATCTGAGCCGAAGTCGGACACTTAACCAACTGAGCCACCCAGGCACCCCTAAAAGGCAACTTTAATTGGGGGCAGGGGAAATCCATCTGAGCAGGGTCAAATAAAAGCCTGAGTTGACCAGGAAGAAGAGTTCAAGGTCATCAGACATGATTTTGCACCAGATTGCAAAGATGTAGTAGGTCGTCAACAAACTGCTCCTGGGTGAGCTGATATCCCCAGGAAATCACAGAGGGGCAACGCTCAATCCCTACTCATCTGTGCTGTTCATCTGGCCTTCAGGAATCACCCTCAGCCCAGCTCTGGGTTTCCCTGTAGTGCTTTTGAGGTGAAGATTCCATCTTTGGAACCCAAGCTTCCTTGTATTTATTATTATCATGACCAAGAATTATCCTAGTGGGTGCTGGAGATGCTGTGCTTGCTTGAAAAGCACATCCAGAGAGTAAAATGGCCAAAGTATAGAAAACCGAAGAAGCAGGTCAAAAATGAGAGGTGAATAACAGTGTATGAAGAGGACGGGGAATAAGAAAGAGAACACACACCACACAAAAATTGTATTGTATTGGAAGCAACCAACATATCCTTCAGCAGGTGAACAGCTAAATAACCCATGGTACATCTGGACAATGGAATATTATTCAGGGCTAGAAAGAAATGAGCTATCAAGCCATGAAAAGACACGGAGGTAACTTAAATACATATTACTAAGTGAAAGAAGCCAATCTGCAAAGACCATACACTATATGATTCCAATGACGTGACATTCTAGAAAAGGCAAAACTATGGAGACAGGAAAGAGGCCAGTAATCACCAGGGGTTAGGGAGGAGCAAGAATATAAAGAACACACAGCATTTTTAGGGCAGTGGAAGTACTGTGTATGATGCTATAACTGTGGACACACGTCATTGTAAATGTGTCCACATCCTTAGACTGTACCACATCGAGTGAACCCTAAAAAATGGGTGAACCCTGATGTAAACTATGAATAATGACAATGATGTGTTAATACAGGCTCACCAGTTGTAACAAATGTAGCACTCTGGTGGAGGGTGTTGAAAACAGGTTGGGATCTACGCATGATTGGGGGCAGGCGGTATACAGGAAATCTCTGTACCTTCTGCTGGAAGTATAAAACTTCTCGGACAAGTAAAGTCTGTTTTCAAAATCATATTGTAGATGGAGCACCTCGGTGGCTCAGTCGGTTGAGCATCCGACTTCGGCTCAGGTCATGATCTCACGGTCTGTGGGTTCAAGCCCCACATCAGGCTCTGTGCTGACAGCTCAGAAGCTGGAGCTGCTTCGGATTCTGTGTCGCCCTCTCTCTCTGCCCCTCCCTGCTCATGTTCCGTCTCTCTCTCAAAAATAAACAGTAAAAAAATTTTAAAAACAATAAAAATAATTACATTGTAGAAAAAAAAAGCAATTGAGCTCCTGGATTGTCTGTTCTTCAAATATACGAGTGTCATTTTCTGTGGTTTTCATACCTTTGAGCACCCCTTGTTTTCACTTGTTCGTGAATTGTTTCGTTCATGTGTTGAATAAGTGTTCACTGAGCACCTCTTCTGAGCAAGACATGAGCCAGGCCCTGGGGAGGCAGCAAGGAGCCCCACATATGCTACCTGTCACCGCACATCCTTTGAAAGCCCGATTTGTGATCAGTCTGACGTAGGGAGAGTCCCAGTAACTTTCTGTGATTTGCATGATTTGGAAGGGCATCCTCTGTAAGTAGTGTTCCTAACTAGTAAGGACCAGCTATAATTCTTCATAAAATGTTACAGTTTAAATAAGCACCATACGATGAACTGTATAGCCATCTGCTGACACTAATTCTCAAAGTCAGATTCTTAACTATTTGATGTATTCATAATAAGTTTATTCTGCATAAGTCGTTTGTGCACCTGTGAGGTCTTGAAATAAGATGACTGACACATGGCTTGCTTGTGAGTAGAGTTTGAATGGAAGGGGTTACTGACGTTGATCCTTCAGGTACGTCCTATAGCAATGCTTCTCTTTAAAGTACACTAATTCCAGAGAAACATTAGCTCTTGGTGACTTTCTCCATTTCAGCCTCCGAAATAATATGCCATGTTTTTATGTGTTGTCTGCATAGGGAGATGTGGCAACAGAGTGTGAAAGTCATGGACTCACGTGCCAGATGGACTGTGATTTTGTTACCGCCGTAAAGTCCATCAAAGATAATGGAAAGTAGATAAAATAAAATCACATGCCCGTTCTGCACCCACCCCGAGCTGGAATTTCAGTGGCGGGACACTAATTGGTGCCAGTTTAGATCTGCCTGATGTTCTCTTTATGAGTGTTCGTACCTGTGGGACGATCGTAGGAAACATGCGAGGGCGATGGCTCACCCTGGCGAGAGGGAGGGAGTACATAAAGCGCTGAGGCAAAAGGTGATTGGTGACTTTTAGTGGGTGTTTTAAGCAAAGAGGTAGAATTGTTGTTAAGTTGCTCAAGCAGAAGTGTCCACAGGGCACTCCAAATGGCAGTGTTTAGAAAGAACTCCTTTGTCACTGCGTATTCCACGGAATAATAAGCGAGGGAAGGGACGCTGATGTCCTCCAGCACCTGGGCCAGCCCTGCACAATGAAGAGTTTTCTGATGCAGCTTGCCTCTCCAGCGTCCTGCCAGGCATCCGTGTGCAGGAAAATCCTTTTTATAATGATCTGGACTGATAAACTTTTCTACGTATCAACCGAAATGATTTTTTGTGCTGACTTAACGCACCTTGGGTTTTCCAGGAATGCAACTACCTGATGTTGACATCAAGGGAGTACTTGAACTTTGGCTTATTTAGACCTGCCACCCAATCTACCCAGAGTTTTCACTGCTTTGGGAAAGCCTCCAGCCCAAGTGTTGCTGGGGTGTTTCCTCCACTCATCTCATGCTCCTGCATCATTCTATTAATAGCGTAATCTCCGTGAGATTCGGATTGTACCCATAGGTACGGAAATCAGACTACTTCCTATGTCTCTTAGAATAGGCATGCTTGGGCATTTCCAGATGGAAATATGTAGTTTTTTTCTCTTGTCTATCATCCTCCTTTTATTTGTCCTTTCTGTTATAATTGAGAGATTATATGGATTATTTTTGAAGAAATTATGTACATGGGTAAGCTATATTGCTTCATTTCGGGCCAGTAAGGAGGTATTAAAAAATATTTGCTGCAAAGAAGCGGTGGGGGTCCATCCCCATGAGGATGACTGGCCCCACGCAAGGGATGGAGGCAGCCTTCCCGAAGAGCCAGGCAGGTGGTGCTGGCCACCCTGGGGCATGTGGGTTATCTCATTTCCATGTGATACTGGCTTTTCCTGGATGACTCCTCCTAGTAGGGAGACATGCCTGTTTCAGGGATCAGGAGGGACACATTGACCTTCCCAAGGTTCCCCGTGGGACACACTGGAGCCCTGAGACAGAGCCCTCCTGGCCAATGCAGACAGTCTGCAGGCCTCGACAAGCCAGACAACCAAGAGCAAGCTGTTCCTTTAATTCATCATGCATCCTCTCTCCCTTTACATGGCTCTCCTTTCTTCATTGGCTTCTTTCAACTCAGGCCACAGGATCTGCCTCCCAGGACATCTCATATTCTAGAGTTTGAGGCAAGACATGGCTGCCGGGCACCTTTTCCCCTGTGAGCGGCCCCCTCCCCCCCACCCCGAGCCTGTTGGAGCACCGCATGCTTGGGCTTTATGTTCAGCTCTTGGTGTGAGCTATGGACTTGTGATGGGCTCTTTTAGGTGGTGTTGTGTGGAAACATGAGGCATCAGAGGGTGAGAGTCATACACTGATGGGCCACTCCTCCGTATTTTTGTTGCCATTATATAGCCCATCAAAACTAAAGGAAAGTAGATACAATGAAATCACACTCCAGTCTCTCAATGCCAGGACAAAGTCAAGAAGGGCTCTCTACATTTTGTCAACAACAGGAAGTAGGCTTGTCAGTATGACAGTGGAAACAGTAGCCATGGCCGAGCACAGGAGAGCAGTTTCCACAGCACCCCTGTTCATTTCTCCCTGTCTTTCCCTTTGGAAGACACAGGGCAACATCACGGTTAAGAGAATGTGCAGAACTGGCTTCAGTTCCAAAGGAAGAGAACCGCCCCGCGCCTTGATGTCCTTACGTGTGACACTTGCCTTTAAGAGTCATTTCCAGGGGCGCCTGGGTGGCGCAGTCGGTTAAGCGTCCGACTTCAGCCAGGTCACGATCTCGCGGTCCGTGAGTTTGAGCCCCGCGTCGGGCTCTGGGCGGATGGCTCAGAGCCTGGAGCCTGTTTCCGATTCTGTGTCTCCCTCTCTCTCTGCCCCTCCCCCGTTCATGCTCTGTCTCTCTCTGTCCCCCCAAAAATAAATAAACGTTGAAAAAAAAAATTAAAAAAAAAAAAAAGTCATTTCCAGGGAAGCGTGGGTGGCTCAGTCAGTTAGGCATCCAGCTTCAGCTCAGGTCATGATCTCACAGCTCTTGAGTTTGAGGCCCCGCATCGGGCTTTATGCTGACAGCTCAGAGCCTGGAACCTGCTTCGGATTCTGTGTCTCCCTCTCTCTCTCTCTCTCTCTGCCCTTGCCCCAGTCATGCTCTGTGTCTTTCCCTTTCTCTCAAAAAATTAATAAACATTAAAAAGAAGAGTCATTCCAAGGATGATGGAGAGCAAAAACCTACAACGTGCCAACTACCAGCTTCAGTACCTTACGGTAGGAATTTTTGATGTACAGAGAGCATAAAGAGCTTGTCAAGGTCCCATTAGGGAGCACGCGGTAGGAAGGGCACCAGAACCCAGGCAGTCTGATTTTGGAGATCATGCTTTTAACATACATGCTGTGTCGCCTCGAGGGAATGTATTTAGTACATGGTAGCTATTATTCGTGTTATTGCTGGTTTTCTTCCCTCCTCCCGTGGGCTGGCGGCAGGTGAAGGGACACCAGCCGCTGCACTTATCAGCGGGGCTGTTGCTTTCACAGCTCACACCGCCTAGACCTGAGTCTTGTCATGGTAATAAATGAGCCTCCAATGCACATCCGTCGTCTTGGTCACCGTGAGGCATGGAGGGACACAGTGCCACTCCAACGTCATTTTCCTATCAGTTATCTTTCATTCTGTAAAACGTAGAATAATAGGAAGGCTCCTGGATTAGAGAGTCAAAACACCAGTCTTTCGGTCCCAACTAGTCACCGACCCACAGGTCAGCCAGTTAACTTCTCCTATACTCCCTTCCTTCACCTGTAAAACCAGGCTGGTGTGTTTCACTGTTCTCCAAGACCCTTGTCTTCTTGAGGGTTCTAGGATTCTCTTTCATACCCTGCGGGACACAGAGCGGTGCCTGTGAGGGGTGGGGGCCGGTTGCTCAGAGGCCAGCTGGGTGATGAACCCTTGTATTCATCTTAGTCAAGGGTCGGCCAACAGCCAGTGAGCCAAACCCAGCCAACCTCCCGCATTTGTACCCCATGCGCTAAGAATGTTCTTTACGTTTTTGAACGGTTGAAAAAAATTAAAAAGTGAATAATCTTTTATGACACATGACCGTTATGTGAAATCCATATTTTCGTGTCCATGCATAAAGCTTTCTTGGAATTCAGCCTTGCTCATTCCTTTACATATTGCGTATGGCTGTTTTTGTACCCAATGACAGAGCTGAGTAGTTGTAACAGAGACTAGATAGCCACAAAGCCTGAAAGCTTTTCTATCTGGCACTTTACAGATAATGTTTACCACCCCTGGATCTCAATGAACAGCAAGAGGGAAATTTTCCAGGTTGGCTTTGTTTTGCTTTTTTTTTTTTTCTTTTTTTCTTTTCTTACAAAGGAAATCCAGGTACTGTCCTGTGTTCAATCTGTGAAACAAATAGCCCTTATGACCAGGGAGCAGTCCCTACGGTCAAGAAATTACAGGAAGTCCCAGTGCTGGCAGTGGACCAGCCGAAGTGGCTGCAGCAGCTGCGAGAGCCGTGGGGAGCAGCAGATTATCACAGCAGCGCAAGCTTCTCGAAATTCCCCTCTCATGTGGCTGACAAAACCTGCTTGATGTGCCACAACTTTCCATCAGTAACATGCCTAAACGCTCATTTTCAAACATTATCTCCGCCAGGAGGGATAATTTGCTGTAATGTGGGGGTGAGAAATCCAGGGCTGGTTCAAGCGATCATTCGATTTATCTTACTCTTCTCTTAAAAAATAAAATAAAAATAAAACAAAGAACCCCACAACCACAACAACTAATATTCCCAGAAATGGGAAATGTCTTCAGGAAAACCAATTTGCTGTGGAAGAAAAAAACTGAGAGATTTGATGATTTCTGATCAAGAAGGAGGCGGGGAGGATTTGGTTACGAAGGGGATGAGGAATTGGTATTTGTGAGTATGCGTGTTTGGTTTTTGTTAGATCAGATTTCTCAAAACCTAGTGCTTCTGAAAAACATGTAGGTGGTAGATGTGGGGATAAATGTGATGACTACACAGACAATTAGGGGGAGGCCCAGAGACAGTCCAGGGTTATAAGACAGAAACTAAACACAGCACTTAGTAGTTGAGTGGGTAGAGAGGAGGCATAAATACCAAATGGAAATGCACTAACTAGTCAGTGCATCATTCTTCCAGTCACCACAGAGAGATACAGAGTCCAGGCTGGCTCCCATATAACAGCCAGCCGCTGGAATCTCCCAGCCAGCTTTGTCCTGCCTCCTCCCTCTGGGCCAGGGGACCCTCTCCTATGCTCCCACAGCACACGGGGCACAGTCCGGCCAGCACTTGCCAGATTGTGTTGAACGTCTCTGTTGATGTGTCTTCCTTCCCATCAACCTGAAAGCCCCTTGGGACCAAAGTCATATTTTATTCTTCACCAAATCCAAGGACTGCCCTCAAGGTCAGAGTCATAATGGGGACCCAATAAATAAAATGTTTGCTGAACAAAACGAAATACCTCGTTAGCTCAACTTTGGTGAGGGGGATGGGGAGGAGGAACTTCTGGCTGATTTTGGATCTCTCTCAAAACAAAAAAGCTGAGCATTCTTTAAACCTAAATTTCAATATCTAGTTCCTCAAATATTGGCTAAACGCACATCCACAAAGAATAGGAATTAATTTGCTATGTTTTACTTTTAGATTTGCAACTATTTCCTTTTAGAAAGGTCTAGTTTAAAAAAAAGGATAATCTTTAAATAAAGGTGATTATTCAGTGACTAAATATTTCTCCTTCCCCCAAATCTCCCCTCCTAAAACAAGTTGGAAAGGAATTAGTGAATATTTAGATTACGTTACTGAAATATGCCTTTAACTCCACGCTAGAGAAGCAGCAAGCAGTGAGAAAGTTAGAGCCACTGACTTGCTTCTGGAATCCCTTGATAATGAGGCTGGAAGATGACTTTAAGCAAACTATTAACATTTTCGAGAATGAAAGAATGGGAGATGGTAGGGGAAATTATGGGAATATGGTAATCCACGGGATGTGAACCAAGAATCTTGGAATATTAACCTGCCAAGTAACAGATAACAAAAGGACAAGAAAGAGCCTCAAATCTTCCTTGAAGAAGAATTCCAAGTAACATATATAGATGTGCCCCACCCCTCAGGATGTGGAACTGAATTCTGCCCTTTTTCCCCACCCCCCAGCACCAAGGTGGGCTGGACTGGACTTTGTGACTTATTTCCACAGAACAGAATATGAAAAGGGAAAAATAGCAACTTTCCTGTGAATAAGCCTGGCAAACACTACCTTAACCAAGTGATCAAGGATAACATCCCAGCAAAGCCATGTGGACGTCATGAATCTCTTGATGTGATGGGACGTGATGGGACCTGATGTGGTGAGACGACAAGGCACTTTGCCTTTGTGATGTTCTCTCCCCAAACCCATAAATGTTGGCTGAGTCAAGAAAACGTGAGGCAAGCCTAGACATAGGGGCATTCCATGAGAAACCTAGCCAGCACTCCTAAGAACTTTAAGATCCTAAAAAAAAAACACGGGAAGATTGAGAAACCATCACAGACCAGAGGAGACTGGAGAGACAGGACAACTAAAGGTAACACAGTACGCTGGGTTGGATCCCATGAAACAGAAAACGGACATCAATGGGAAAATAGTGAAAGCCAAATGAAGTTTAAAAAGAAAATAAATAATAATGATAATAATGATAATAAAAACCAGGAGTGTCCTCAGAGAAAGAATAAGTCCTAAGTAGTTATCTCCTTCCTTTATCCTGGTAGATGGTAACAGGCCAATTAGTTCCTCAATATAACACTTTTGCTACTTCTGAAAAGCTAGAGAAGATTGCATCTTATAAAAGTCTATGTTGATAAAGGTCTGAGGCTCTAATGTAAAAATATGGTGACCGTAGTTGATAACACTGCATTGTATAATTGAAATTGGCTAGGAACGTAGAACTTGAATGTTCTCACCAAAAGAAAAAATAAAGAGATAAAATGTGAGGTGATGGATGTGTTAATTAACTAGATGGGAGGAATCCTTTTACAATGGATCCAAAAGAAGAAGAAGTCTATGCTGGCAACAAAATGAAAAGATGTAAAGGAGTAAAAGATTATATAGTGTTACCACTTTTTTGGAAATCAATTCCTAAAATGTAAAGATAAGGGGAAAAATAATGAAAAATATGACTAGTAATCTTATGGATATGACAAGTTTGCATGCTTACTCCCAACAAATTTAATTTGCTTAACAATAAATAACAACTGTATTCAAGAGTTTGGTGACCCCTTCACTTCACCTTCAAACTACTCACCAAAATATTTATTGTTGCCCGCTAGTATTTAATTTGAACCAACCCCATATAAAATTCTCTTTCAAAACATAGCTCACGGCAATGTGCTTCTGGGGAAACTGTCTCTCAATTGGAAAAACAATAACTAAGATTTAAGAAACACTACAAGTTCAAGTAAACAAAGGTAGATAGGAAGGTCTCTGTTTTTTCCAATCCCCTTGCTAATAGATTGACATAATCAGAAAAACACAGAGCATTGAGTCTCCGGGCACCAGTGCCCTGATTTCAGCCCTGGGGGAATCCACAGTATTAGGATCGAAGAACTTTTGTCATCATCAACTGAGCCAGAGAGACCCAGGGAAAGGGAGAAAATTGATGCCCAGGTTGAATTCCCCTTCACAAATGTTCATGGGGAGCACCAATATGGTGGAGGAGAAACCTTCCTTGGGAAGCTGCCTACAGGGCAGGACGGGGAGGACCATGAGTGAGGAACAGCACCTCTAGGTCCACAGGGAAGAGGAACTCAGGGCATTGTGGAAAAGTGCCCGAGTTACGAACCTGTGGACACATCAGCATTGGAGTTTGGTCAGACTCCAAAAGTCAGCTCCACATCTGGGTCTAGGAAGCACAAGCCAATGGCGATGTTTACAGCCACCTTCAGTGTGGTATTGGGGCTGAGGGAGGCTTGCTCACCCTGTGTCACTTTCTCCACCAAGGGCAAACAGAGTCCACATGGCCCAGGTTCTGATATTCTTTCATTCTGTGTTTCATGAAAAGAAGTTAGTAACGAATGGCTGAGCCCACACTCTCTAAGGCAAGTGCTCTACAGCTCACTGTGTATAGGGGAGGTGCAGTCAACAAGGGATATTCAGTGGAATCCACTGCTGATTTCTAGATCTTCTTCGTAAGTGGACACCCCCTTGCACTTATGCCACTCTGTTCCTGGTGGCAAGATCCCTGGGACCACTTTAGGGCCCTTCTTTCTCTCTCTCTTTTTTTAAAGTTTATTTATTTACTTTGAGAGAGACAGACAGTGCGAGTGGGGGAGAGGCAGAGAGAGGGAGACTGAGAATCCCAAGCAGACTCCACACTGTCAGCAAAGAGCCTGATGCAGGGCTCAAACTCATAAACTGTGAGTCTCTTGGAGAGAGCACAAGTGCTCGTGCTTTCTAGTTTAGGGAGATAAACAGGCATGAACAAGACAACTGCCTGGCACCACATCAAGCACATGACCTGGCTAAGATGTGTTTTTATGCATTTCTTCCTGTGTGTTATCTCTCTAAGTCAAGGCATCACATCCAAGTTCCCACAGACTGGAGAACTGTGTCTCAAGCATCCCTCTCTCTCATGACCGACCACATTCCACCCCATGGACCCCACGTTCTAGGTGCTGCTTCTGAAATGGCACCCGAATTCGCTTCCTGCTCCTTCCCCCCACTCTCACAGCCTGAATCCCAACCCTCACTGGTTCTAACTACTTCTAGGTGCTGCCCAGCCTGCCTGCCCCTCCCCACTGGCTCAAGTCTCCCCGAGGAGCCTGGCGTGACACACATGGCCATTCAGCATGCGGCTCCAACCACCCCCTCACCTCGTGCCCCTCCACGCTGCACATCCTGTATTCGAGTCTTCCAGAACTTCCCTTCATGCCCAGCAGCCTCTTCCCTCACATCACCCAGGAACGCACCCCTGTGTCCACCTAGCAAACTCTGCGGTGCCACAAGCCCAACTCAGACACCACAGTTAAGTCTTCCCTGACACTCGTGACACTCGGATGGGTCTGGTTCCAGTCCTTACCTTTCTGAGCTGCAGTTTCCACGTTGGTAAAATAGGAGAGAGAACATAGCATCTGCCCCATAGGGTGGTGGTAGAAATGAAATGAAATCATGTCTTGGTTTCTTAGGGCCGCTGTAACGATATGTCAGAAACCAGGTGGCTTCAAACGACAGAAATTCCTTGTCTCACAGCTCTGGAGGCTGAGAGTCCAAAATCAAGGGATTGGCGGGGTCTTGCTCCCTCCGAAAACTAAGGGAAATCCCTCTTTGCTTCTTTCCAGCTTTCTGTGGTTTGCCAGCAATGTTTGATACCCCTTGCTTATAGATACGTCATTCCAATCCTCTACCTTCGCGTGGCCATCTTCCCTCTGCGTGTCTGTGTCTGTCCTTTTATTAGGACGGATGAGGGCACCCTGATGACCTCATTTTAACTTGATTACTTCTGTAAAGGCATTATTTCCAAGTAAGTCCCTCTCTGAGGTACTGATGGCTGGGCCGTCAACGTATCTTTTGGGGGAACTTAAGTCAACCCAAGAGAAATACTAAATACTAGGTTTGGGTATGTGCTAAGCCTGTGCTCCCCCACCGTGTGTTCAGATGCCTTGCCCCCTCCTCCACACTCAGGGACACCTCCCCCCGCCCCTTCCACCACCCTCCCCCCCACCCTCCCGTGCAGAACAGGCAACTCAATGGTGCGTGTTCAGTACTTGAAAGACAGCTGGGGCTGCTCCCCCTCCCTTCCCCCAAACATTCACAGCTGACCTTTAGGAACCCCAGGATCCAAAACTGTGTCACTGAGATATAATACAAACCCAAAGATAAAGATTCAAATGGGCCGTGTCTCTGGAACTTACTCTCCTTTCAACTGCTTCTGAAAATTGCTAAAGAGGCAATTATAGTTGCGTGTTGGTAATGGAAATAATTATGACCACTTTCTGAAATTATGTATTTGATACATTTCTCACAGGTAATTTAAGGGGGCAGTGGAGTGGGATAGGTGGGTTCTTTCACTGAAAGCTCCCACTAGATAATTGAACAACATAATGGAGGAAGAAAACCACGTTAAGTGAGCATAAGATAATGCAACCAAGAGAAAATAAGTTAACATGCTGATTGCTCTGGGATTTCGCTAGAACCTCACGACTGAGGCCCTGGGAAAGATCTGTGACTAAAGACATCTTCTGCTACAATGTAATCATCAAACACTGTTGTAGGTGCTTAAGATGTGATGATCCAGTTGGCAGAAATGCGTGAACTCCCAGACATTCACGATCTCACTAGATTCCAGAGCACCGTGATGCAAAATCTCTTAGGGTTACACGAAGGGATGCTTTGTAAGACGAATGCATCTTCTAGAAGTTTTAGTATTTACTAGTGGAAAATACCAGGAAAACAGACTATGAGACACATGAAAACAGATTCACACACAAATCTGTCTGCCTTCAAGTCTGAGCCTTTTCCCTAACACCACCACCCAAGCCCTTACCCACGTTATCAAGACCCTACAGTCTCACAAAGCCAGGAAATTCCTTTGTAAAAGATACTTGGTAGTGAGATCAATTTTCCCTGCTTGCACAGGATTAAGATAGATCCTAACTATGTCTGTCGGAGATTTGGTTGACTGTAACACATCCCTGATCCCTGGCAGGGTTGGTGCAACTCTGTATATGTAAATGACTATTTGTAACTGGAAGCCTTCGCAGTGGAGAGCAAAGGGACAAGGCAGGGATACAATAAACCCTTGTTTGCAGCTGTGGTGGTCGCTGTTCCTGAGATAAAGGGATCTGGTGGAGTTTGAAAAGGCTGCCCACATTTTCACCAATGAATGTGCTGTAGGAAATTTCTCCTGACAGGTTATTATGACTCCGTTAATGTACATATGACCAGCTGTCTGGAAAGCAGTTCAAATTATAAATTGTTCATAAATATACTGACATGCTTGGTAACAGCACATTGCAGCGCTAAACATTTAATTTGATCTTTGTTCTGTAAAAGAGTGATACTGCTTTCTGAGTGGGAGTAAGATGCTGTATCTTTTGGAGAAATGCACATCTCTTTTTCTGTGTGCTTTCAAATCCTTCTGTTTTGGGAAGTGTTCCACGTTAAAATTATAATGGGTTTGGGTTTTTCCACGCCACTCAAGGCATAAGAAAGGTTCCCCCCCACCCCAGGGTAAGTTACATTAAGTCACAGTTGGCGAGAATGTGGTATTAGTCCTTTCAGGGGCTCTCTCCTCCCCGTTACACCATGTAAGATCCCCAGGTGTAGGTCCACCCCGACCCCCGGATGGCTGGGGTCCTCAGTAGGGGGGGATTCTCAACAGCTGTTGCTTCTCTGCTAGGTCTCTGGGTTCCACTCACAGTGGAGCCTGAAAGCTTCACTCCCTCTGTGCCAAGTTCATCCATGGGCATTTCCACATAGCTCTTGAGCTCGCAGTGCATGACATGGGGCCCTCTCGCAGGATGACCTCCCATCTTACAGACAAGGAAACCCAGCTGTTGGAGTGGCTTGCCTTGGTCATACAAAACGTGACAAAGCCTGGATCTCACTCCCAGACCTTCAGATCCAAAATCAACAGTTCTTTCTACTTTGCCAAGCTTTATTTGTTGGAATTCTCCTCCTGCAGGGATTATAACTCACAGAGGATTTGACCCTCTGCGATGTACCCCCTCACTCTGGATATCACATATCCCACTAAAAACTCTGATGCCATGGTTGGTTATGTGTGTGACGCAGAGACTGAAAATGGGGACAGGATTTTTTTCAAGACTGCCTCTGAAACGTAGGATGCATGGTTACTATATCCGTGGTACCTGGGGACGACGTGTCAGTCACGTGACTGGACCCCATGTCAGTCACTCAGAGATTTTTGACCCACCGACCAACTAGTGAAAAGACTTCTTGAATATAAGGTTTATTTCCATAGCCAGAAGCAAAGAAGCAGGAATTCCTACTTGGGAATATAGGCAGAGTTACCAACTTAGTTCAAAACGATGATATTTGCACAAGACCCAATCGCTATGCGGTATTTCAAAAACCTGGATGTCAAATGTATGGATCTTCACACTTCTGCAAAAAGAAACACTCCTCTATTAAGAAACTAAAACCTTTTGCTTTTAACATGGTAGATTTCGAAAACAAAACAAAACAAAAAACAAAAACCATATGTCGTAGCCACAGAGGAAAGAAATCTGAAATTATATAAAGTTCTCCAATAGGCCTGGCCCTGGGTTCCTACATGAGATGCAGAAGTTTTCCAGCACCATCTCAGGAATTCCAAGTTCTCCCCTTGGGTGGTTCTTCTGACCCCTTTCCCCACCCAGATCCCTCCTCCCCATCGGTAGCTAAGCCTGTGTTCAGGAAGGCATCGGCTCCCTGCGGGGAGGAAGCAGGCAGGTCTGCTTTCCTGGCAGGTGGCATAGGTTGATTAATGGCATGAATTAGTGAGGGAACAAAGAGGTGAATAGGAGTCCTTCTCTCACCAGCCTTTGTACTGGAAGCTTCATCTCTGGTTGTATCTGTACAGCTTTTCTCTTAGTAAAGGAACTGTAGCCTCCAGAGAGTCCCTGAGAGAGTTACCTGGGAAATGAGGGCTGGGGTGAGGACCTGAAGTCATGGTTTATATGGGCACATGTCTATCCTCGTTCCCTACAACATGGGTCTCTGTGCCACCTTACATGAATTCGAGGAGTTTAAAGCTGTTACCCAGGCCAAGGATAATAAAAGTATTGCTAGAAGAGGGTGCCTGGGACACATACTGGTTATAAGTAGAAAACTTCTTGACTCAGGAGTGAATCTGAAAGATTTTAATTATGTAGTCTTTTATAACATTACTTCTTAATGTGATTGTGTGAGTACCGTAGCATGGTTTAATCTCACTGTCAAGTTACAGGACAAAATCAAGAAGACCACCCAAAACACAGATGGCATTACAACACCAACCATATGTTCCATAAAATGGTCTGTCTTTTTAGACATGGTCAGCCTTCTCTCAAAGGCCATCTTCTGGCATCTCCTTGAACACTTCTGGTGATGGGGAGTTTATTACTTTGGACAAGTCACATTGTTGGAAAGTTCCCCTTTCTGTTACCCTGCAATCTGCTTCCCGGAAACTGATTCTGGGCCCTAACGCGTGGGTGGACATCAACATTTTCCCAAGTGTACCCTGAGGAAACTAATTAGTTTAAGAAGTATTATTTTTAAAAAAAATAAGTAAAGAGGGAGTTATGGTCAAATAAGAATGAAAATCCTAACTTAAAAGAGGTCAAAAGAATCTGCTTGCTGGGGACTTCTCAGAGCCTTCAATAGACTCAAGGATGCTATGAATCCTGGGAAGGAGTGGGTGGGCACGAGGCATTGTTGTGACCACAGCATCCCTGGTTCTACAGAGCATCTCTGAAGCTTAATAACTCGGCAAGCAGTGTTTAAAAATAGTTACCCAAATAAACATAAAATAAATCTACTTTTCTTTCCACATCCGGCTTTCCAAATACTATCTGAAAAAAATATGTAAGTTTAAAATCCAGGCTATAAATATCTGAGTTTCTTTAGGAACTCTCCCTGTGATAAGGTCTTTAGACCTCCTCTGCATCCTCGATCCTCTTCCCTAGATTCTTCTCTCAGTATTTGTTGTATACCTTCTAGCACATAACATGTTGAAGAAGAACTCTAAATTTGTAGTCGCTGCTGGCTGTGTTACTCATCCTCCCTGGCTTTAATTTCCTCATCTGCAAATGTGGAAAGTCAAAGTCTACCAACCTCATGGAGTCATTTTGAAGATTGGGTCTGTTAATGTAGGTAAAGCAGTACATAAGTGTTAACTATGTGCTGTTTTTCTATTTTCTCTTCTATTTAGGACCTAGTCCCTCTTACACATGTTTTAGTCTTGCCTTTCACATTCAGATTCCAGAAGATACACACAGAAAAAATATTGGGCCAATCATCTAATGATCTAAATCTTACCTCTCTGTGGTCGTTCTTTGGTTCCCAAGAGACTTGCTACTCCAAAATCACCTGAGAGCTGGTTAAAAATGGAGAACCTCAGACCCCAGCCCAGATATAGAATCAGAACCTGCATTTTCTTGAGATCTCCAGGTAACTCGTGGACACGTGGATTGAGAAGCACTGATCTAGATGGTTTGCACAGTTGTGAACCTCTCCATCCTTTGTGTGTGGCCCAGGGCTCTGCACATAGCAGGGGCTCAATGGGACTTTCTAGCATCCGTGTTTGTTAACTGAACCTGTATGAAACCTGTTAGTAGGGGCATTGATAACTGGGTAATTCTGGAGTCAAAGGCATGTATAAGGTAAACAGGAAGGGGCTTGCCTCACAGCAATTACGACAAATTGTCTAAATAAGATCAAAGAGCAGATATACCTTTAAACACTAAAAAAGAAAAAACTAACTTTGAATTATCTTTTCCTTTTAATTATTTTTTCATTACTTAACCTTCTTTTGATTATAATCAAGCTTTAAATTGTGAGACATAATGTTGATGAGAGAGAGAGTGATAAGGGGAGAGGGAGAGGGAGAGGGGAAGAGAGGATCTCAAGCAGGCTCCATGCCCTGCCTATGGAGTCCAACGTGGGACTTGATCTCATGACGGTGAGATCATGACCTGAGCCGAAATCAAGAGTTGGTCATGTAACCAACTGACCCACCTAGGCATCCCAGACTATTATCTATTCTTAGAGGTAATAAAATGTAATGTCAAGACCATGGTCTTTGCATTGAAACAGACCTGAATACAAAGCTTAGCTCCACTTCTTATCAGCTATGTGACACCAAGAAAATCACCTCACCTCTCTGGAGCTTCAGTGTCCTCATCTGTAACAAGGGCATAATAATGTCTATCCAGTGGAGGCAAAGAAGGATAAACTAATATGATGCACATAGAGCTTCTAACATGGTGACTCACATGTACAACTCAACAACACGTAGAGCTCCTTCCCTTTTCAGCACATTCCAACTTTTTCTTCATTAAAACCATGATGAAAGGGAAAATCAAGGTGCTTTTTAGATGAACAGCCAAACAGTGCATTGGTCTGGAAACCCATTGTTGAAGCATGGATCATGAACCACTGGCTTACATGCCACAGTCATCGTGGTGAGCAAAGGGATGGGTTTCAATCCATTCTCCAATTACCCCTAGTGGAGACAATGCAACGAATCAGCCGATCATGTGGCCACCGACAACACCAGATACTTTGTAGGATTATAGTGTTTGTTACCTGGAAGATGCTCAATCAATGTTTTCAAATTTATTCATCAATTGGTCAATAAAATGATAGTTACATACAGCCTTAGAGGACATGTAGTCCAAGTCCCATCAATTCGAGTATTCTTTCATAGAGGTGGACACCCAGTCTCCGCCTGTAGGCTTAGCAGTACGTACTTGGTACTTCTCAAGATAGCACATTCTATCCTTGTAAGATTTTATCTTGATTTTGAGCCCAAAGCTCACCTTCCTCCAGCTTACAAACACTGTTCCTGATCTTGTCCTGAACTAGAGCTACACTACCTAAACATAATTCCTTTTCTCAGGAGAATATTTCCGAATATGTTAAGATAGCACCAATACCTCTCTTTTCCATGAATTACTTTCTCCCAAGATCCCTTCCATCCTGGCACCTCCTTCTGGCTGCCTCCAGCCACACCACTGGCAGTTCTGTTGGGCTACAGGTCCTCTGTCCCCACATTGTCCCACTCAGACTACACTTCCCTGCGGCCACTCATGCCCACCACCAGAAACTAGACAGCAAACCCCAGAAGGGCTGGTGTATCCTTGATGTAGACCTCCTTCCAGCCGTTAATCCACCCACCACATCACCATTTTTTAGCCATGTCAAATTGTGGGGTTATAATAAACTAAAGTCTTTGGTTGGTTTCATATGGATCGCTATTAAGCTAAGTTTTCCTGATCTTATATGCATAGAGCTTTTTTTTTAACCTAAAAGCAGAACTTCACCTTTTTTTTCCATTGATGTCCACATTAAAAAACTATCGAAGTCTTTCAGCATCGTGATTCAATTGTGGAAAACAATTAGCTATCATCTTTCACTGATAATGTCTATCAATGATCTGGTTCCCAGTTGACTGCAGTGTTAGTGTGGCTGTTGATCATTCAACAACATGAAAATGGTCTTTTAAAGGCAAAGGGATACAGTCAGTTTTTAACGCTTTTCTCTGTTAATCTGAATTCATGGTTTGAAATAATTGGCTCTGCTTTTCATAGTCCATTAGAACCAACACCTTAGCCTCACGAGATAGAATCTATGTCATTTACAGTTAGAGATGCCACAGTGCCATACTTATTTGTAGATTGGGACAATCCTCATGGGACTTATATCATCTCTGGACCGTGTTCCTCATGGTCACTGTCAGCAGTGTGAGCAGTGTTGCCATTAAGGCATCTTAGCTTAACGGCATGGACTTGGGACTTCGTACTGACCACCAAGAAGTCCTAGGGACACTTACAAAGAATAAGAATAATAACAACAAAATGTAAAACTATTTATTTTAAATTATCAAATAAAACACCACCCAAAGTTAGGAAAATATATGACTTAAGGAAATGTATATATTTTTTAACATAACGTTTTATCAAGTTTATTTTAGATCCTTTCTTATAAACATGGATTTCGAGTTTTTTTCTTCCAGTTCATATTTTGGGCTGTCAGTTTCCTCTTTCATATTAGTCTGTCTCCTTGCTAGAGAATGGACTGAATTGCTCTTCACAACTCCCTCCCCGGGGGCCGCCCATCCCACCTTTCAGAATCCAAATCTCCCTCCCTCCCCGGACTCCTGTTGCTGTGGCTGGTCCAGCTTTCCCCCTGAGCATCTCCTTGGAGCAGGGTTAAAAGCTTCAGGTTGCCTGGGCAAGTCTCTTAACCAAGCCACTCCCATAGAGAATTTTTTTCTCTGAGCTTTGTGTTCTTATATTCCAGATTCTAAACATGGGGGGGCGGGGGGCAGGCATATTCCTTTTAATCAACTTCTTGAAGCTGAACCTGGTGGATGGCTTTTCTCAAGTCCCATTTTTCAAGGACCAAACATGCAGCCCCAAAATCAATAGATGCTATATTCAAAGTTAACTATCATTTTCTGGTAAATTGAAATTAGCCTAGAATTTCATTGAAGGTTTTTGTTTGCTGTTGTCATTATTTTTCCTCCCTGAGGAGGCTAGATGTTGATCTTACCCAGATCTTGCCATGCCCTCTCTTTCCGGACCTCCTAAGATCCTTGGCAAGACTTTCTGTGGTGGCTACAGGCCCGTGATCAGGAAATAGAAATAAAGCGAGATTCACTGGCCCATGTAAGACTTTAGTCACGCCATATAGTTGCCAACCAATAGGAATGAGCTGAGCTGATGAAAATTGCAAACACTTGTAGAGAAGACTAGGTGATTGGTCCCAATAATGTCACTATTATAAGGAAAACTCGAACTTAGATTTATCAATCCACTTTGGTCTCTGTCTCTGTACTAATGCTCTTTAGATGCAAAAAGGACAGAACACAAAACAGCATAGGCTTGCAGAATCAGGGACTCCTCATGATTGCTTAACTGAACCTGTATGGTTTCAACTTTATGCCGTTATTTAGCTGTGGTTATAAATTCATGTTTCAAGAGTTACCCCTCCTTGCTGATAACTTCTAGCATTTGGCACATCTACGCTGCAAGATTCACAAATGAATCCCCATCTAACAAATCACCCCTCTCTTTCACTTCAGGAAATTTAAACATGAGCTAATTAAATGAATCTTTTGGAGATGGAATCATTTGATAGTGTTAACCTACATCTGACCCGCTGTGAATGACGTGTCAGACTGCCAGCGAAATCAATGTGTTATTTTAGGTTTTGCATCATGTTGTTGTGACCAGCTGTAATTACAAGGGGAAAATTTTTTTTTTCTTTATACGCGACACATAATTTGAGATGGCGTCCAGATATCACAGCTCAGTTTATTTTCCTATTGATGAGATGCAGCGATATCGCCACCATCCAATTATGTTGGGTCACAAGCTTTACACCTGCTATGATTTAATTACATTTTGTGCATTCAAACATCGCTACCTCACATGTGTTTGTAAATCATCTTCCTCACTCTAGTGGCAATTTCCCAACATGGTTGTGGGAGAAAATGGCCTTTGAAATGGTGCTTTCTCTGTAGTGCTTAAAAAAGGGAGGCAGTACATGAAGAAGAACCTCAAAAGATGAGGGCCAGGCTTGAAGCACGGTTTCATTAATACTGGATGGCAGAAAAGGAGCCAAGTCCCAGATAATGAGGAAGGAGTTGCAATTTTTTTTAAAGCTATCTGGTGACAGGGAAAACAAAAATGACATTCAGCTGACGAATGAGCGGAGTTTGACCTAGCCTTTTGACCCTTGACAATCAATCTTACCTGCTACTTCATAAAGAATTACGGCTCTGCCACTCACATTTGACTCTGGATTTTTACTATTCCCTTTACCTTTTTTTTTTTTTTTTGAATACATGGTCCAAGAAGATAAATGTTTATGTTGTATACAGCAGAGAGAAGGAAATATGGGATACTCGGAAGATGGGGAAAAAAACCTGAGAAAGAGAGGAGAAAGCAACAAGACCAACAGCCATAAAATGGTTTATACATGCAATTCAGCATTGTCGGAGATATTTTTTATGTGGCTGGCCAAAATAGCAACTGGAAATAACTGATGACCCCGTACACCTGGTCTAGATGCGAAACCCCGAAGAGTCGGGTGAGATCCGAGCCCGCCTTCCAGCTCAGCCCGCCTCTGCTCCCCACCTCCACCGGCCCCAACAGGCATCAAATGAATTTTGATGAACCCGTCCCCTGTCTGCGGGCTCTGATTCTGGTGTGTGCCGCGAAGGGTTTCAGTGCCGCCATGACAGGAAAGGCAGGGCCCTGGGTCCAGGCCACCGAGCTGTTTTCAGTGAGCATTAAAGGCGCCAATGCAAGCACTGAACAATTTGTGCTCTGTCCATCCTTGGGGCCACCGAGAGAGTGTAAATCAGCAGGGGTAAGAAGTGTGGCACTGAGGTGGGAGAGGAGACACCTTAGGAATGAGACACAGGGTCCTCCTGGGCACTGGAAGTGCTTTGTTTTTATCTATTATTTGACGCAGTTTGTCTCGAGACGCTCAAACCCAGGCTCGTCAGCAAAAGCAACTTTATGGAGCTCGCCCAGTGCATAAGCTGGCCGCGGGGACTTCTCCTTGCCTTTATAGAGTCAGGATTCTTTTTCACGGCCGTACTGGAGACGCCACGCACACTCAGCCTCATAGAAGCGGAATGCAATTTTTTGACCATTTAATCCATCCTGGATCACTGGGAACTCAAAGCTGTTTTCCTCATCGAGCCTGAAATAAGAGAACCAGGTTGGAGGGTAGGGAGATGGATGGAGTCCTCCAGTAGCTCTCAAAAACAAAAACAAAGTACCAGAGAGGGCGGTACACAAATTGGCTCTTGCTTCTGAGCCTGAATCGTGTGCTCTGGCTGCCTCCGTCTTCCTGAATAGAGAAAGCTCCCAGGCAAATAAAAAGGAGCCTGGTTGTTGTGTGAAAAGCCACCACTCTGTCGCTGACACCTTTCTTGGTAAACGGGATTATACTTTGTCCTCAGCCCCTTCCCAAACTGCCTGCCCCCCTTCCCCAGCCGTGACTGTGCTAGGCACTTCTGTGCGGCCTACTCTGCTGGTCGGCTGGTCTCCGACTCCCTGCCATGGAGTTCATTACATCCAGAATCACAAGGCTGACAAGCTGTTTATGAGGTGTTTCTGGGCTGTGTGTTCGTAAAGAATCTCCCCTCAAAATAGGGTGAGCTTGTTAATGGAGGAAGTGAGGTCAGTGCTCTGACAGTCCTAACAAGATGACAGAATTTATGAAGCACTGTGGTAGAAAGATGGAGTTATCTGCAGTCTATTCATATAATAAGGCCACTGGGGGCCGGTCGTTACTCCCCTTGAATTTGCTTTCCTCTCTTCATTTCTTTTTGTTGACCGGCCCTCTCTTGGCCTCCCTTTCTGATCCACATAGAACATGATTACTCTGGACCCCGTTGTAGCTGAGGTAAATGGCGCACACTTCCTCGTAAGGAGTGGCAGGCAATCTCTTCGGGCTATGTTTCAACCGTGGGAGAATTGTGTAGGCCAAGCCCTTGGTCAAGTTTTGTGTTAACTCTACATGTGGGATTGGATTGGCAGCATCTTAAGATCAAGCTAAAATTTTCAGCTTAAAATAAGAAACTTGTGGAAGTTTCTTTTTTAAATCCGATGTCCTTTTAATTCCAATGAGTGATGACATCTCTTTTCTCACAACTCTGTGGAGTGGAGGTAAATTGTCTTGTTCCCGGAATAAAATGGTCATGACCTGAATAATCAGAGAAGACTTGATACGGATGGACAACTTGGACTAAATAAGAATAGAGCAAAAGATTTGAAAAGTGAAAGGAAAGAAGGAAAATTGATAAGCCACACCATTTCCAGTATTAAAATGAGGAGACAGTTTACCAATAGAATGTATTAGGTGTAAAAGCTAGTTACAGGCAAGGCAGACTAGTAACAGGGAAAAAACCATTGTCCATTTTTAGACTTGGAGAATTCGTTCTGATGAGATCATTTCACCGTAGGATAATCCAATGTCTGTTTAGAAACTCACCGCCGTGAAGGGCGCCTGGGTGGCTCAGTTGGTTAAGCGTCCGACTTCAGCTCAGGTCATGATCTTGCAGTTCTTGAGTTTAGGCCCCGCGTCGAGTTCTGTGCCGACAGCTTGGACCCTGCTTTGGATTCTGTGCCTCCCTCTCTCTGCCCCTCACCTACTTGTGCTCTGTCTCTGTCTCTCAAAAATGAATAAACATTAAAAAAAAATTTTTTTTAGAAACTCATCACCATGATGGAGGCAGCTGTCTCTGTTTAACGTTGACTCAATATTGTTGGTCAACAGAAGTATTAAAAGCAGGTGTCCCCAGCCAAATTATTACCAGCATGCGTTGTATATAATTTTTTCTAACAGCCATTCACCATTCATTGGGAAAAAAGAAAAGTAAAGAGTTAGATAAGAAAAAAAGAAAAGAAAACACACTACTCTTTCCTCTGCCTATCTAGACACGAAGAGCTAAGAAGTGGCAAGTGGCCCAAGTCTGTCCGACTCCAGAACAAAGTTTATGTCAACCTGAGTCAAAGAGAAAAAAAAGTTCATCTTATTCTTGATTCTTATGGAGTAAAAACGTTGGTTGTTTGGTTAGTTGCTGTACCACTGAGATCTACCAGATGCATCCTGAGTCATTCCAGGGCTCAAGGAAGAGACTGGCTGATCTCAGTAAAGCCAGATCACCAAAAGACTGCAGGACCTACAGTCTGCTTTGCGTGGGTGACTGTTATTCATCCAGAGTGATCAGCATTTGATGGCTGTCCTCTGAGGCCCTCCTCCTTCAAGGCCAACTCATATTTGACCTCAGGAAAGACCTCCTGTGGGACACTTGCTGGACTGAGCCCATGATACAAGAGCATTCCAGACTCGGAAGTTGGCATCAGTGAGTGTTCTGCAGTAGGATCGAGGGGAAGTCCAGGAAGAAAGAGCTCTGCAGTCTGGCCTCCCATAGCACGGATTCTGAGAAACAGTTAAGTATTCTCACCTGGGGGTCATGCTGCTAATTACTATAGGGCCAAAAGACCCCTTTTATGGGTTTGAGCCCTAATTGTCCCCAAGCAACATTATTTTAAGTGCTTTCATTTTATTCCCCAAAATTGTCTTTTGCACAGTGCAATATACAGCTGGCAGATCCCTGAATTGTAAATGTGGAAAACTGTGCAGTTGAGTTCTATAAGCAACATAGGAAGTTCAGCTTCATGCTTTCTTCGGGCTGATGGCAGAGCTGTGAGGTGACAGTAGGAAATTGGATACAGGGAAGAAAAGTGGCGGCCCGTGCACTGTTGTCTTGATCCGTATCAGGAAGGCCATATTACTTAAAATGATGTCCACAATCTCTATGCCAAACGGTCTAAAATTCATCCCTTAGAAATTTCTTCCTATATATTACTATACACACTACGTCCCAACAGGCAAGGTGGGACAATTAACCTAGTTTCATTCCGTATTAACAACTGAGACCAGACTCTAGACCAGACCTGAGGATATAAAGAGGGACCCCGGTCCCTGCCTTCACATAGCTGCGTCTCACTATTAGCAGCCCTTCACACCTTAATGTGAATGAATTTATCACATAAATGTCTTCTGTAATGGCCTAATGGGAACAAAGTCACATCATCGATTTAAGGAAATTGAAAGCTAGTGATGGTAAGTTTACAATTTTCTATATCGTAATTTCAGAGGGGAGCCCAATGTTCCCACATAAACTCTTGCTGGGAATTCTCTGGATTGTTATCTTTTGTGGAAACTCAAGAAAACAGAAGAGGTATTTGATGCTTCCTAATTATAAGTACTCTAAAAGTAACAGTTTCGCCTCTATCTTCCCTGTAAAACAAATTCTAAATCTTAATTTTTGTCTCCTCTCCTACACACCTTGGAGAGCGAGATCCTGTCTTAGCCATCAATGCACTTAAGTCAGCTCTTGTCCTCTCTCCCCTCCCCTCCACAAATGCAATCTGTTCTCCACTTTGCAACAAAGTAATATTTCCAAAATGCACCCCTGTGGCCCTGGGAATACAATCCCAAACCCCTCAACACAGCCCCAAAGCCCCCTTCTCTAGTTCCACCTCTAGTTACGCCACTCCCTCCTGCGCAGTCTTTGCAAGTGCTGTTCCCTCTGCCTGGAAGCTGACTTCTGCCTGTGCCACTCTCAGAAGAAGATAAAGTGTCATTTTGGCATTTCTAAGTGGGATTGTGGGGCTAATGTGTGTTTTCCCCTCTTAAAAGTCAGAGCCTTATAGCTCTGTGACAACATGCCTGATTTCATTCATTACTGTTTCCCCAGTGCCTAGCCCGCATCTGTCAATGAATGAATGAATAAATGAATGATAAATGTTTAACTGCTCAATTAAGACACAGTGAATTGATCTTACTGAAGGACACAAGGGTTTTTAACACTAATGTGCTCTGAAACCCTAAGGTATCCCAACAACATAGAAAGCCCTGAGAGCTTTGGATTCTAAAATAATTTTGAAAGCCTAGGTCTATTTATGCTGGGAGAGATAAGAAAAAATGAAAGAAAAAGTAAGAGTCAATGATTAGTGTAAAATCTCGAATGAAAATCTCATTTAAGTTGTATTCTTCAATGTTTGTGCTCAATGTTTTAATAGGGGTTTTTACACACACACACACACACGTGCGCGCGCACGCGCACACACACACACACACATTCTGTAGTAAACACACATATTCTTTCCCTGGACTGAATGAAGCATGGACATCTGGATCTTTGCACCATGCCAGCAACAGTTGGCATTTTGCCTTCACTATAAGACAAAAACCACTTGAAACCTGTTAACAAGTGATGCCATGAGCCACATTATTATAATAAAAGAAATAGTTAAGTATGTAGTTTTGCCTCAGATCAGTCTCTTATCTGACGATTCCTAGCTCCAGAAAGTAGGGGGACCAGAAATTCATTGCTTTAACATATATCACCATAGCCTGAATTCGTCTGAGAGACCGTTGTGACATACATTTCTCCCTTTTAATTCCAGTCTTAAATAAAAGTAGGTGTCCTGCCGGCTATTGCTACAAAATGGCTGCAGGCCTGGAGCGGTCCCACTTGTGAAATGTCACTGTCAGTGTGGGCTGGGATCCAGCGTAGTCAAATTAAACCACCCCTCACCTGCCTTTTACGTCTGGCCTGTCAGATACTCGCAGTTTTATTTTTCATCTCTTGCTTCCCGTATTGCTTTTCATCTCTTTTGAATAAACAGACCATCTTATCTGTCGACCCTTTCGGCTATTGCTGTGTATTTCATCCACCCCGTAAAGATCTGCTTGGGTCCACTTAGAGAGGGAGCCCAAATAATTAATAAACCCCATTCCCTGGATTGTGCCCACAGCACTGGCACTTCTGAAAGACACTGAAAATCAACACAACCAAACCAGCTAGAAGCGTGTCGACTTCGCAGCAGGCCATGAAACGACCCTCCCTGCCCAGCAGGAAACGACTACTACCGGTAATGAAGGACTGGAATTGTTTCAGATCTGGTATAGGCTTCATTCATAATTAAATGTTCAAATTCAAAAGTTGCAAGAATTAAATATACTGGATTTAAAGAGCATTTGCTTAAAAACTAAATAACACCCTCGGAGCTTCTCCGCCTCACCGGCCTCTTGCACTGTTGCCCGCGTGGGTCCTCATTCAACTCCAAAGGGGCCTTTGCTGATGTCAGGGTCCCTCAGGCAGGAAAGGCTCTGGAGAATTCTCAGGGAGGGAAGCAGTGGTGAGCTACAGCTTGATTAACGGGAGCACCAGGCACTTGCTCTAGGCAGCTTCCTTCAGGCCATGATGTTTGCAGCCTCGGTTCTTTCATTCCCCCACCGCCAGCAGGCAAAGATTCCACATCCTGCCTGCCTCTCCCAGCCTGTCCCAAAGAGGCCCCCCTGCCTTCTGACTGAAGACCCAAAGTACTTGTTTCTCTCCCCATGTCGAGCCTCACTGGGAAAACCCGTGACCTAGGACATTTCCCAAAACCGATGGCCTTCGGTCACTAATGCAAGTCTCAAGCCCACGTGTAGAAAGGTATGTCCTTCCCCAAAAGGGTATAAGGAAAAAGATGAATGAAGTTGGCTTTGTACAAGTTTAAAACTTCTGCAGGACTCGACTAAGCATTGTGATGAATAACGAGGAATAATGTGGAGGTCAGAATTCAGGCAAGTGTGCAAGGGAGATGTCCCGAGTAATAGGGGACATGCCGAGATTCCCTGGAGACCGGGAAGGAATGGAAAGCTGGTAGAGGAGGGACAGGGACCCGAGGAGGTGCCTCACAGGGATGAAGCCACACAGGGAATGCAAAGCGCAGGGGAGGGGCTTATGATGCTCGGGGCCCATCCTCTTGGCCAGTGACAAATGCTCGTGCCAGAGGCATGGCCTTCAGCCCTCACGTCAGTTCTATATTAGCTCAGGCTGTGTAACAAAGTACCACAGACTATGTGGCTTAAACAACAGAAATTTATTTTCTCACAATTTTGGAGGCTAGAAGTCCAAGATCAAGGTATCAATGTGGTTGTTCCCTTCAGAAAGCATGAAGGAAAGATCTGCCAGCCTATCTCCTTGGATTGTAGATGGCCGTCTTCTCCCTGTGTCTTCACATCGCCTTCTCCCTGTGTCTGTTTCCAAATTTCCTCTTCTTATAAGGATATCAGTCATATTGGATTAGGGCCCACCCTAATGACCTCATTTTAACTTAATGTCCTCTTTAAAGACTCTATGTGGCAAATACAGTCATATCTGAGGTCCTGAGGATGAGGGCCTTAACATAGGAATTTCGGGGGAGACACAATTCAGCCCATAAAATCTCTTACTACAAACTTTACCACTCGTCTTTTGAAAAGTCATTTTCCTTGGAATGCTGTCCTTAATTTTATAGAGAAAATTGTACTTCATTTGTATTTTGATGAAATGCTGTAGAGTAATTTTGCCTTTTTTATTCTCAGGATTATTACAGTTCCGTCCTCTGTGATGGAAAAAGGCTATCTAGAAGTTCAAAAGTGTTTTTCAGTGTCATTTAATAGTTTTTCAACTCCATTTCTTGGCCATCCTGTGAAATTAGAATTGACACATTTCCAGAAGTTTCAGCTTTGTTTGTTTTAGGGTCTTCCAGGATCATCAAGAAAAGATGGGATTCTTCTCAGTGCCCCTTGTAAATCATGGCATCCAGAACTGAACACAATATCCCCCAGTAGGACCCGCCAGCCCTGCATTCAGGGGGATTTTACAGCCTTTGTTCCAGGCTCTGCTGTTTTATCGATCACATCAGCTTTGGGCAACCACATCATTCTGTTGAACGTTGTTGCTCATTGTCATCCAGAACCTGTAAGGCTTTTTAATGTGTCCTGCTGTCACCCCTGAGCCCCCACGCTAGCATTTCTGCAGAGGCACATGTGTATGCACACGCGTGTGCCCCTGTGTGCGAGCAAGAGCGCGTGTGTGCCAGGGTATATGCCAGGGTTTGTGGTATATTTTGAACCACCACACAGATTGTTAACTTTATCTGCATCATAGGTTATTTGGGCACATCTGTTTCACCGTTCCAACGTCTTGCGAACTTTTTGGACCCTCGTTCTGCCAGTCGTCACCCGGGGAAGTCACACCCTCTGTGCCTGTGCTCCGTTCAGTAATAAAAATGTTAAATAGGAAAGGGCCCAGGGCAGATCCTTAAGGCAGCACATCAAACAGCTGTGTCTGGCTTGATGCTGTTCATTAAAGAGTCCTGTTGGTTTGCTCGCTCAGGCATTTATGAACTTGATGAAGCCACCAGAAGCCTACGTTTTCCCAACTTATTCACACAGACAATGTGAGAGGCTATTTGACTCTTCTCTCCAAATCCAAATAATAATAATAATTTGTTTACAGCTTCCCCCAAATCTATAAAACTAATAATTTGGGGGTGGGGGGGCTAATGCATGCCCGCCCTCAGTTGTCAACACTGCCCCTTTTAAGCACTTGCATACCATGTATTTAATACATATACTGCAAATATTGTATGAGAATAAAGTCAGTTTCTCCAGTTTTCAGAGACCACCTTCTTCCCCTTTTGAAAATTTTTACGTTTTCTCGATTTCGCACCCATTCACCTAGGCAAATTCAGAAATAATAAGGCAAGTGCTGTTCAAGTCAGCTTTGAATTAGTGTAACCTAAGAACTCCCCAAAAAGGGAATAAAGGACTTCGGGAGAGATCTATTCCACCCCAACAATAAAGATCAAAACAGACAGATCCAGTACCAAAATGCAGGCTTTTGGGGGTAATATCTCTTTCCCTCACACTCCATGTTCTTGAGAACTTTTTGCCAAAGCCAAAATGTTTGAGTAAATCAGTAGTTTGACAATTAATAGAGAGCAAAGGAGAAACTCTAAGTACTTCAGGCTCGTACCACTAAACTGAGTACTAAATTAAATACTTAATTGAATGGCACTCTTTCTTTCCTGCATGTTTGATTTGGCCGGATGAAATTCTAAGTTCCTCAAAGGCAGGGGTCGTATCTGATCTTTCCTTTGGAGCCTCCGTCATGACTAGCACAGCACAAGACTTACAGATATTCAATATATACTAGTTTGTCTGGACTTGAAAGGAACAATCAGTGAGAGCCAAGGAACTAGAGTGAAATCAAAATTACTTTTTTCCTAAGCAAGATGGGTACCTGTATCTCTTCTTTCTTTGTAGCTTGAGCATCATCGTGGAGGTGGTCACAGGCAGAGCATAACTGATGCTCATAGAACAGAACACAGTGTAGGCATTGTTTATTGAATGAGGAGTGACTGTCAGAGATCTAAACCTGAGGTCTAATCTAGTCCCGTGGTTCTCAGACTCGAACATGCATCAGAGTCCCCCCGGACTTGTCAAGGACGTGTTAAGACACAGAGTGCCGGGCCCCGCCCAGAGTGTCCTATCAGCTTTTCTGGGATGAGGCCTGAGAATGTGCATTTCCAACAAGTCCTTAGAGGATGCCGATGCTGTTGGATGGGGGACATGTGGGGAACCACTGCTCTTGCCCATGCGTTTGAAAAGGCAGCAGCTATTATAACACCACCTTTACAATTTCTACCGCTTTATGTCTCAGTTCCTCTGCTTGGATATTTCATATGGATGTGTAGAAACACCTCACATTCTCTGATTATAATTGTTTTTAGCCTCTGTCTTTTCACAATATCCTCATTTCCGTGGCTTTGGGAAGGTGCGAAAGAGCTGATTTTGTGGACTGAGTGGATTGGGTGGATGACACTCTGGACATCGGACTGACTTCCCCTCCTTCAGCAAATGTGGTATCAACTACGTCCCATGTGGTGATGCTCACAGCACACGCAGCCATGGCCCGTCCCATCAAGCTGCAGCCTTAGGAATACCTTTGCGGTCTGTATATTCACAGAAAAGAAAAGGAGGGAGGGAGAGAGGACTGTGCATAAATCTGAAGAAATAGTCTCGTTGATTCCTCTTAGAGAAAAAAAGTATTAGGAACTATAAATTTTGAAAGACCACCAGATCAGAACTTTATGATCTCCTAGCAAGACCATCACACTCCTCACTTCCCACCTCTCACTCCAAACCACTGCAAATAGGGTATCAGACTCATTCACCAAGCCACAGTCCTGATAATGTCACCCTTTTGCACAAGGGTGCACGTATCAGCTTTCAGGGATACTTATGTCAAATGGATCAGGCATTTCTCAAACTAAAAGTGAAGGAAAAAACTCCGTTATGGGAAATCTTCAAAAATTTGATATATAAAAATGTAAAACATTTTATATTTTAAAAAAATGAGGGGCACCTGGGTGGCTCAGTCTGTTAAGCATCTGACCCTTGATTTCGGCTCAGGTCATGATCTCGTGGTTTGTGAGACTGAGCCCCATGTCGGACTCTGTGTTGGGCATGGAGCCTGCTTACAATTCTCTCTCTCTGTCTCTCTCTCTCTCTCTTAATCTCTCTCTCTCCTCCCTCTCTCCTTCTGCCCCTATTTCCCTCTCACACACTCTCTCTCTCAAAATAAATAAATAAGGTTCTTTAAAAAGTGAAAAAATAAATAACAGAGGAAAAAATAGCGGGGACACACATGACAGGAGGAAGTAACTTTAATAATAAAGATTTTACAAATCAATAATAAAAGGATGGCTGCACTGCAAGGAAAAATGGGACACAAAAACGCACAAACTATAGAAAGTCTTTTTTAACTAAAAAATTCTAATTTATTTTTTATTGAAGTATAAGTGAAGCTCCATTAGTTTCAGGCATACAACATGCTGATTCAGTAGTACATGTACACAGTGGAATATTACCCAGCCGTAAAAAAGAATAAGGTCTTGTCATTCGCGACACCATGGACATATCTGGAGGGAACAATGCTAAGTGAAATAAGTCAGAAAGAGAAAGACAAATACCATGTGATTTCACTTATATGTGGAATCTATAGAACCAAAACAAATGAACAAACAGAAATCGTCTTCAGAGACCTTTTTAGAATTCAAATCAACATCTCCTGAACCAACATTTGGTAGGTGGGTCTCTGGACTGCTGAACAATCCAGTCACCTCAGACTTTTCACCAGGACTTTTTCCTAGCAAACCTCATAAATCTCTGTGTTACGAGTGTGTGTATCACAGGATCTCTCCGCAATTCTGATCCCCAATCAGAGCCAAGAGATTTAGTAAAATAGAGCCAAGTAAAAACGGGAACAGCGAAATCAAGGCACAGTCGTAATCTCAATCCTGATGGAAACAATCCTTAAACAGGGGCCCCTGACACCGGAAATGAAAACCCTCACCTCAGATTTAGATAGAAGTCCCCATCCAAAGAGGAACATAAAAATGATGCTTCCTGCAAGCTGAAAGCAGACGCAAATATATGCCTTTCTATTTGGAAAAGAAATCCCTCAGTTTTTGGTATTCTGCAGAAAACTCTCAATTCCTAGACAGTTTCACTAGAATTCAGTCAGATACTTAGATGAGGTAGTGACTCCCCGATGCGCGCCTAGGGGTTAAAGTCCCGGAGACAGTGATTACTATGGATATGAGAACTAATTCTAGAAAGTGGAATTATACAGACCATCACATAATTAAAAGTCTTTAAGTTAGGTATGTTTAGAAAAATTTTTTTAATGTTTATTTATTTTGAGGGAGAGAGAGAGAGAGAGACAGAGCATGAGTGGGAAGGGGTGGGGGGGAGAGGCGGAAAGAGGGGCAGACACAGAATCCAAAGCAGGCTCCAGGCTCTGAGTTGTGAGCACAGAGTCCAACGCGGGGCTCGAACTCACAAACTGTGAGATCATGACCTGAGCTGAAGTCGGACACTTAACCGACTGAGCCACCCAGGCGCCCCAGTAAGGCATGTTTTAAAAAGGCAAGATTTGTACCTTCAGGCCCATCCTTGCCCAAAGATCATAGCCTAAATTTTTTTTAAAAGAAACTTTGCTTCAACCATATATAATATACCAATTCACCAGTAAGTATGTTTGACTTCAAAAATCAATGTAAGTCTTACGGGCCAAAATAATTACCATTGTGAACCTTTAGTGCTGAGATAAACTCCACCGGCTTGGTCATGAGTGCTCTTGCCACAGTCGAAAAGTTTACACAGGTTTTTGCTGGTAGTTGTAGCCCTCAGCGTAGGCATGTGGGGGTTTTCGGGCATCATACTTACGCGTGGGGACTTCTGCAGAGGTTTCTTCCCGCTGTGCAATTCCAATGAGAATACAGAAGGTGCAACCGAGGGCGAAAGACTGGCTCAGGCTGGCAGTATTATACCTCTTAGAAAATGTAAGATGGTAAACAGGTCTTTGCTAATGTTCTTCAATGTGCTAAGAGCATCCTGCAGTGTGATTCCTTAAATGGTCGTGTATATGATTTCCGCCAACTATTTGTAAAGGAAAAGAGAAATGAGCTGAATTTATTCCTGGAAAGCTCCAGTAGATAATGTCCTTTGTTGGAATAGAATAGTAACTTCTTTACCCATTCTGGAATATGTCTTAATTTCCTTTCCTTTAAGAATACCTCTTGGGACACCTGGGTGGCTCAGTCGGCTAAGCACCTGACTTCGGCTCAGGTCATGATCTCACGGTTGGTGAGTTCAAGCCCCGCATCAGGTGAGCTGGAGCCCCACATCAGGCTCCACACTCTCTCTCCCCCCTCTCCCCCTCATGGAGTTCTCTCTCTGCCTTTCTGCCCCTCAAGCGCTTGAGCGCTCTCTCTCTTTCTCTCAAAAAAAAAAAAAAAAAAAAAAAAAAACCTCTCATTACTGCTTCTTTCTCTTTTTTTCTTTTTTCTTTTATCTGTAGTTACTTACCTATAAGGACAGACACTATATTTGCAAATTCAGGCCATGAAATCCCATATACATGAACAATACTGAAAATTTCTGGCCAGCTAACAAATAGAAACCAGGTTCACAAATCAAGACAGCCCAACCCATTAAATCAACCAGAACTGCCAGCCTGTCAGTAGCCAATAAATTAGCATTGTTAAAAATAAAGTCTCGCTGGCTTATAAAAGCAGCTTTTATTGATGAGTCTGAGACTCTGACCTTCGAACAGCAGCGGTGGCATCAACCCACAAAGGAAATAATAGCTGTCATATGTTGAGTACCTACTGGTATCCAGACACTAGACCCACAGCACTGTATATACCCCTCCTAACATCCTGGCATTAAGCTAGTTTTACCGGTGAGGAAACCGAGGTTCAGAGTGATTAAGGGAAATAACCAGGATCACTTAGTAAGTGACTTAAACCCAGGTCTCCAAAACCCATGGTCCCCCCAGTACACCACCCTGCCACCATTATGTCACCATAGAGGTGCTGGCTGAAACTCTTCTGTGTGATTCTACTTTCTAGGATGCGTCATTATACTCTGGAATCTGGTGTAATCATTGTCTCAGGGTTTTTAGCTCCGGGCTCACTTTGGGGCGATTAGGCATTACCTAATCTTAAAATTTGGCTAAACTCACAAAAACCAGCCAGGATCTTAGAAATTTCTACAGAACACCAAAAGCCTGGGGGCTTCCGTCCCAAATAGAAAGGCATCCTGTTTGTGTACGTTTTCAGCGTACATCACTTTTTAATGTTCATCATTTTTTTAATGTTTTCATTTTTTAATGTTAATTCTTGGACTGGCCACTTTTGTCCAAACAGGAGTTGCTGGCTTTGATTTCCTGTGCCACAGAGCCCTGCTTCTTGGTTGCTTCTGTCAGCGTTGGGATTTACATTGTCCCTAGATTTCTTTGCTCCTGTTTTTAATTGGCTTTGACATCACAAACTTTCAGCTCTGAGTTGAGGTCAGGACGTTGGAGGTCCCATTAGAAGAGGCGTAGAAGGGGTCAGTCATGAATGAGGTGCTCAAGGGCATTGGATTGTTCAGATGTCCAAGAGAACCACCAAATGTTGGCTTAAGAGATGGTGATTTGAGGGTCGCCTGGGTGGCTCAGTCGGTTAAGCGTCCGACAAGCTCAGGTCATGATCTCGCTGTTCATGAGTTCTAGCCCCACATCGGGCTCTGTGCTGACAGCTCAGAGCCTGGAGCCTACTTTGGATTCTCTGTCTCCTTCTCTCTGTTCCTCCCCTGCTCGTGCTTTGTCTCTCTTTCTCAAAAATAAATAAACGTTAAAAACATTTTTTTTTTAAAGAGATGTTGATTTGAATTCCAAAATGCTCTCAAAGAACTATTTCTGCAGTTACTGTTGTACATTTAAAGTAATTGACAACCAGCACTTTATCTTTTTTTTAAGTTTATTTTTGACAGAGAGAGAGACAGAGCATGAGTGGGGGAGGGGCAGAGAGAGGGAGACACAGAATCTGAAGCAGGCTCCAGGCTCTGAGCGGTCAGCACAGAGCCCAATGTAGGGCTCGAACTCACGGAGCGTGAGATCATGACCTGAGCTGAAGTCAGACGCTCAACTGAGTGAGCCACCCAGGCGCCCCAACAAGTAGCACTTTAAAAAGCAAACATCTTTTTGCTGGGTCAGTATTTAACAAATCAAGATATTCTTTCTTCACAGGCAGATCTGGGGTTGTAGAGCCCGAAGCTTTTATAATTTGGGGATCCCTCTTTAAGAAAAAGCATATAAAATTAAGAATGCAAAACTCTGTATTAGAGTCTGTATTTTTTAGAATGAGGAAAGAAATCACCAAAACTATAAAAGTTGGAAAAGGCCTTATATAAATATCACAAAAACCACAAATACAATCTATCATACTCTATAATATCACATACACTTTTTGGTTAATATCTTTTGGTCACCTCTCCAAATGATAGAAATTTTGTAATATTAATTTCTGTGGTGATTATTAAAAGATAATTCAGTGTTTTCTTGGTCATGATTAATCCTTTTAAGAACAATTATTAATACTTTAGAAAGGTTTCTTAGAGGGGCGGGTGGCTCAGTTGGTTAGGCATCTGACTCTTGGTTTCTGCTCAGGTCATGATCTCATGGTTCGTGGGTTCGAGCCCCACGTCAGGCTCTACTCTGACAGCGGGAAGTCTGCTTGGGATTTTCTCTCTCCCTCTCTCAGCCCCTCCCCTGTTTTCTGTCTCAAAATAAATAAATAAAAGTGAAAGAAAGAAAGAAAGAAAGAAAGAAAGAAAGAAAGTTTTCTTAGAGTTTCCTTTGTTATTGGTAATATAACATTCTCTCATATTTTGTCAAATATGAGAAAACTGTCTGTGGAGTCACTTTCACTATGAGAATTGTGACCTTTGGAAGACTAACTTCTGGCTCTGCACTTTGCAGTCATTGCCTCCAATGTCCACATATCTCCAGTGTCAGGCACCATTGGATAAGTTCCTGTGTCATGCATATCCATGTCCCAAAGCAGGTGGTAGGAATATCACCAGAAGCCCTTCCTACTCCAAGACATCTGGCAGTAACTTAACTATTCAGAGAAGGAACTGCAAACCACATAAAGACATCTCCCTAGGCCAATACTAAATATAGCCCCAACTCAACTTCCCCACAAATGTCCCAAAGCACTCCAGATGCCACCTGACTGTGGGGAAATGGTGGAGGGTAAGTCAGGGATCCAGAGAAAGACTCAACTGATGCAACTAACTGCGGTTAAAGTATCTCAGGAAAGGGGCACCTGGGTGGCCCAGTCGGTTAAGCATCTGACTTCGGCTCAGGTCGTGATCCCACAGTTCGTGGGTTTGAGCCCCGTGTCGGGCTCTGTGCTGACGGCTCGGAGCCTGGACCCTGCTTGGGATTCTGTGTCTCCCTCTCTCTCTGCCCTTCCCTCACTCGTTCTCTCTCTCTCTTCTTCTCTCTCTCTCTCAAAAATAAAATAAGAATAATAAAGTACCTCAGTTAAGCATATCTTCAGGTGAAGACTCCCCAGGGGTTGTGAAGGTGCCAGGCTAGGGCTTAAGCTTCCTTTGTTTCTTAGGGGGAAGTGAGATTACCAGTGTGTCCCTACAAGCTTCCAGTTCAGAACCCACCCCACACTGAGTCTAGATTATAGACACAAATGAGAATTTAGCCTGTGTTTCTGTATAAAAATGGCCTCATAATTCCAAGTGCATTATCAGAACTCTGTTCTCAAAAACAGTCGAGATTCTAGATTCCTTTGCTCCCCCAACCAGCCAGAAGCAGAACATCATCTGGCTCCAGACTGCTGCTGTTGGCCCCCTAGAACAGCCAAGAGGGGGTGATTCTGTTCTCCCAAACCAGGGCTAAGGACGGAGGGAGGGGGCACCACAGGCCCAGGTACCCCACTGCACCCCAGAAAACACAATCTGGCAGCCCATCACCTGCTCATTTCCTTCCCCTGTGAGCTCCAGGAGCAGACCCCCCTCCCCCGTTTCCCTACCGCCTCTCATCATGTCAACCCAGGACTTTGATGGCTGTTTTGGAAGCTGCCCCACAGCTTGTGCCCTGGTGCCTATGGTTGAAACACCACTGCCCGCATTCCCCACCACCCCCAACACTCACACACAGACACAGTACCTTTACAAGATTTTCCTAATAGGACTTGACTGCAGGCAAATAGTTACTAAAAGGCCCCTTCCCTGTCTCCCACCTTCCTGTTTGTTTTTCCCTAAGTAGATAAAAGCGAGGCACACCTGGTTATAGATCAGAACAAAGAGGAGGGTGTGAGGCACAGAATAGAGACAGAACTGGAGAAGATGCCGCTGCATTTCAGGAAAATCAGGACCTGGAGAAGATCCAAGGAACTTTCAGGAACAACCCAAGGCCCTCCAGGAGTGAGACAATGGGACAAAGGATCCTGCCTCTCAGTGTCCAAGCTGGGGAGGACGACAGAGGTGGAGGGAATGACCTTCGCTGTCTGTCCTCTCCCTTCCCTCCTCCAGCCCTCTGCATATGCAGCCCCCTGCATCGCAGGGGAGGCAGGACAGGGTGAGAACAGTCTGGGAGAAACAATGGGACAAAGAAGGTGGAGAGAACAACGATGTGACCATGGCCACTGACTGGGACAGCCCATCCCTGCAGCCATCGGTGAAGGGAACACAGGTAAAAAGGAGTTTACCTAGTTATAGATATGCCACACTTTTTTTAAAGAAAATTTTTTTCCCTCCAGTTTGCAAACTGAAGGACGTTTAAAGAAAACTGAAGGGCTAGTATAATGTCAAGGTTAACATTTTAATTGCATAAAACACCAAGAAAGCCTACGCTTGTCATTTTTACAAGGTTACCTTTCCTGTACAATGGAGGCTTTTATCCAACAACTATATGCGAGTTGGTGCCATGACACAGAATGTGACTTACATAAATGGAAGAGTTCACACTCTTTTTTCCCATATAGCTCCTCCAGAAGGCACCGTCAAGTAGCTAAAGTAGCTAAATTGTGGCCTTTTAAACCTTTCCTCGCAGATAAGAAATGCACATATACGTGTCATTTTGTAGTTTTGAATGCACAGGTCCTAATTCTCCCCTTAATTCCCCCCCTGTGTCTGGCCCCTTCCGTGCCCACAGCCCCATCAACTTCAAAGAGGGGTTTGCAGGTAGAATGGCAGATAAGCGTGAAGAATGTAGCTTTTTTGGATGATGTGATCACGTAACAAAAGGCTGCTGTAACCCTGCAAGAAGCCAAAGTTAAGGTTACTGTTGGAGCCTTAACTCTGAATTCCCTGAATCTAGGGCAGTCCCGAGTATGTAGCCCCCCGGTGCAGTACTCCACAGTGTTTTACAATGAGCGGCACAAGAAAAAAGAATAAAATCTTGTAAAGGATGGGAAGCCTTTCAGATCTCTGCATTAGATCTAATTTTTTTTTTTTTTTGAAAAATAACTCTGCAAGGTGGAAAAGTAGCTGAAGTAAGTTTCAACATGTTAGGCACACTTGGGAAAATAACAGCTTTATGTATAAGGTACAGAAGGGATGTGTCCTTATTGGTTTATACACCAATGTCTACTTAACGTTTGTATTTCCTAAGACTCAGAAGACACAGGAGGTTGTCATCCATAAGCATGACCCTCGTTCCCATCACCAGACTCGAGATTGAGATCCAAATTCTCAAGTGTTGACGTAAAACACCTGTCATTGCCTTAAATACCGATATGAAAATGTAGCCCCTTTAAAGCAGGACTGATTCTCTTTAAAATCAGGAGAACACCACCACTTATCAGTTTATACTCTGTGAGTATAGAAGAATGTTCGATTCTCTGTGAACCGCACACCAGTTTTATTCCGCCAGCCAGAAGGAAGGCAGGACTGTTGTCACCCGAAGCCAAAAACATGGGTTTGGCTGAATGGAGACAAAAGAGAAAACACACAGGTCAAGAGCCACCAGCAGGAGACGCCTGGTGGAAATCCACCTGCCTCCTGGCCTTGGCCAGAGTTCCAAGCCATCCTCTGCCTTCTCCACCTTCTGTGTGAGAGAGGAGCACGGACTGGGCTTGGGAAGAGAGGGTAAAGACAGGAAATAAAGAAACACACACCTGGAGTGGACCTGTTTCATTTCCAACAGAAGGGACCCCAACCTGAACTGGGGAATACTCAGGAGGATAGACCTGATTTCCCTGTTTGGATAGGGCCCCCGTGCTATGTGGTTTTTAACAGTATCTCAGAAAAAGAGAGTAAGGGCTGGATTATCACCAAGCGTCTGTCCAGCGTTCCTGCTGAGCTCTTTGCCCGTCCTCACTCCCTGAAGCAATGAAAAGCCTCAGCCCCTAACTGAAGCTCTTTTCTGAAGAGAAAGTCAAGGAGAATCTGCTCATACCAAGCAGGAGGAAATAGTGGCCAGATGGGCACATGCTATAAATGTAAAAAGCAGCTCGGGTACTTATTTTTAAAAATATATAAAATCATATCAGTCTTCTGCTCACAACCTTCTACTGGTTAACCCTGTCACTCCTAGTCACCTTCTCTAGCTTCAGATTATTTCTGTAACACTTACCACCTTTTCACCATTTCCCATGAAATCTACCTACTTATTATGCTCAGTAACCTTTTCCTCTCCACTAGAATGTAAGCTCTACAGGGGCAGGGATTTCTGTCTGCTTTTATTCCCAATGTTTCTTTAGTACCTAAAATAGCAGCTGCCACTTGCTAGGTGCTCAAGAAATAATGTTAAATTAATTAATTAGTCATCCATGGATAACATCGCAGCATTAAACAAGACAAAAATAATTTGATGGTGCACCTATGTGGGTGTAGGGATAAAGATATACACGGAAGTGGCCATGTTGATGAAAAAGTCTCATGTAAAGGCAGATAGAGATACATATTGGGTAGACGGAAATAAAGGAATCCAGTAGGCAAAAGCTAAGTGAAGAGATGCCTGGGTGGCTCAGTTGGTTGAGTGTCCGAATCTTGGTCTCCACTCACAGTTCGTGAGATCAAGCCTTGTGTGGCCTGCTTGATAGTCTCTCTCTCCCTCTCTCTGCCCATCCCTCGCTCTCGTAAAAAAAACAAACAAAAAAAAGCTAAGCGAAGAATCTATCCTAGAAAACAGAAATTTTTAAAAAACAGAAAAAATTCCTCTATAGAGGTGATGGTGACATTGAATTAAATTTTATAAGGACTTTAGGAGCTACCAAAACACAAAATGAATCCGAATAATACTATTTAAAAATAGATTAATAGGGGGCACCTGGGTGGCTCAGTTGGTTAAGTGACTGGCTCTCGATTTCGGCTCAGGTCATGATCTCACAGTTCATGAGTTCGAGCCCTGCATCGGGCTCTGCGCTCACTGCACAGGGCCTGCTTGGGATTCTCTATCTCCCTTTCTCTCTACCCCTCCCGTGCACTCTATCTCCCTCTTTCTCACCCTCTCTCTCTCTCTCTCTAAATAAATAAACTTAAAAAATAGATTAATAAACTAGAAACATCGATGAACGGAATATACAAAGAGCTGGGGGTAACACTGAATAAAATTTATAAAGAAAGAATATAGGAGCTACCAAAACACAGCATGAATTATCAGAAACATCAGTGAACAGAACATACATAGCTAAAAACCGAATGGCACTGTACCTTTATGCCGTGAAAATAAAAGAATCATAGATTAAATCAACCAGAGAGGAAAGAAGATATGGAGAATAGACAATGATGATCCAACGTAATATAATTGACTTTCCAAAGAAAAAGGAAGAAGTAATAGAAAAAATATCTGGACATGAAGAAAGGACTGAATCAGCATGAAATCTGTGTTTGGGGGAAGAAATTAATGCAGAACACTTGTTATAAGGCACATTTTGATACCACTACTGAACTTAAAGGTTAATTATTCAGACACAAAGGCACCGAAAGGAATTTATCTAGAAAGGATAACTAGTAAGCTGGTCTCCAGCTTCTCTGCAGAAATACGAAATGGTGGGGCCAAGTCAGTAAAGCTTTGAGAGAAAAGTGGCTAGAGCATTTTATACCAAGCCAAGCAGCCACCCAGCATTGAAATCACTACCAAGTGAGAAGCCAAGAAACATAGCTCTGTTGAAAACCAACTCAACAAACAGGTAGAGAGAGAACCTACCTGGCTTCTTGTAGAAACCAAAGCTCTTACAATGGCATACAAGATCCCATACCTCCTGCTTTCTCTAATGTTTCTACCTTCGTTCCCCAGTGCCTTCCTCACTCACCTCCTGGCTCATCCCCAAACACATCAACCACACTGTTAGCCTTGCCCTGTCTTCTGCCTGGAGGATTCTCACCACATGTTGGATTGTCTTGTTCCCTCACCTGTCTTGTGCCCTCCTTACTACCTATCTAAAATTTCCATGCCCACAGACACCCTCTTTTTCTCTTCTCTGCTTGATTTTTTTTCCTTAGCTATTATCACCACCTCACATACTCGACTTCCTTTCTGTATCTTGTTTCTTATCTCTCTCCTCCCACTAGAATATAAGTTCCCTAAGGACACCGAGTGCTGTTTTGTCTATCTCTTTATTCCTAGAACAGTGCTGAAGCATAGTAGGCATGCAAATATTTATTGAATGAAGGAATAAATCCCCTGGACTACAAGTCCATGCTTCCCATCCATCCCCTTACATTTCTTTAAAAAATTTTTTAATGTTTTATTTATTTTTGAGACAGAGAGAGAGACAGAGAATGAGCAGGGGAGGGGCAGAGAGAGGGAGACACAGAACAGAACCCAAAGCAGGCTCCAGGCTCTGAGCTGTCAGCACAGAAGCCAACGCGGGGCTCGAACTCACAAACCTCGAGATCATGACCTGAGCCGAAGTCAGACGCCCAACCGACTGAGCCACCCAGGCACCCCTCCCCTGACGTTTCTGAAACCAGAGTGAACCCAGAAGTTGATGAGCAGTCTGAACACTGAGGAGTCTGAAACCCAAGTCTTATTAGGGCAATCTAATGAATACTTAACCTTTGTGCTAATTGACCTTAAATATATTAGAAGGAACATCAAAGAAGCCTCATGTTGCTTCTTTGGTATTGTAAAAATAGTTTGGACATTTACAGAGAGGTAGATTTTCAGTTTACCAAGGAAATCGCCTTACAGTCAGGGCTGATGATAGAATTGGCCTCCTCACAAACACTGACCTTCGCCGCCAATTATGAATTGCAAAACAGATGTTGGATGTTTTCTGAAAGGGACCCTAGGCAAGAAATCCCCGCCATGTAAAACAGTTTAGTCTGGCTCCGTTAGAGACAGCCCCCAAGTTCTTCTCCTGCTCTGAGATTCCATAATGCGTGCATGTAGTGTCCCTTGTTCCATTGTGGGTAATGGTGTTTTGCAGATGTTTCTATTTGGGGACTGCAACCATACTCCTGACTGCAGGTCCCTGCCTGCTTCACCTGTTCCTACTGGCTACGCATTGAAGCACTTCCAGTGGATAGGAGCCCTGCATAGTTGATTGCCTGGTCTTTCTGGAAGAGATTTACAATTCAGCAGTAATTCCAACAGGAGAAATATGTCTACTGTAATGGAGTAAGCAGGTCACCTCCTATTCCGGTAGAAAATTGTAACGATGTTGATATGACCTCCAGGCAATTCCTCCAAGCTAGACATGGGCCCTGGCTGAAGCAAGAGTCCACATTTCTCTGCAGTGAAGATAAAAGACTTAGGAGAAGGAGCTAAAGATTCTAAGAGAGTTGAGCTGGTTCCAGGCATTTCAGTGAGAGGGTGCCTTCTTGCTGGGTGTCAGAAGAAAGACCATGAAACGAATATGTCTGTTTGTCTGCATTTTGGTTTTGTTGTCTTCACTTTTCTAGAAATCATAGTGTGTGTGTGGCTAGCGTTGTTTCTGAGTCCAATTGACAAGATGCAGCATTCATGGTAACATTCATTGCCACAGTCAAAATTTTAAACTCTTCTGCCTATATTTAAAAAAAAAGGATGGGGCGCCAGTGTGGCTCAGTCGGTTGAGCGACCAACTTTGGCTCAGGTCATGATCTCATGGTTTGTGAGCTCGAGCCCCATGTTGGGCTCTGTGCTGACAGCTCAGAACCTGGAGCCTGCTTCAGATTCTGTGTCTCCCCTCTCTCTGCCCCTCCCCTGCTCATGTTGTCTCTCTGTCTCTCTCGAAAATAAATAAACATTAAAAAAATTCAATTTGGGGCGCCTGGGTGGCTCAGTTGGTTAAGCGTCTGACTTCGGCTCAGGTCATGATCTCACAGTCCATGAGTTCGAGCCCCACGTCGGGCTCTGTGTTGATAGCTCCGAACCTGGAGCCTGCTTCAGATTCTGTGTCTCCCTCTCTCTCTGCCCTCCCCCCACTCATGTTCTGTCCCTCTCTGTCTCAGAAATAAATAAACATTAAAATTTATTTTTTAAAAAAAAGCTTTGTTGGGACTGGAAGGTTGGGAGCTAAATTAATTGTGATTTTATTTTATAGGATACATGAACTAAACTGTAGCAAAGATAGGGAGATATGAGGCTCTGGGGGAAAAAAGACAGAAAGAAAAGAATTATTCCCAAGAGTTCTTTGGAAAGCTACCTCCAAATGATGGCAATCAGTCTCCTGAGCCTTAAAGTAGGCAACTTTTCTACAATCTCCTGGAACCATGGCAGTCACAACCTTCATAGAGGTGGTCTGGATGAAGCTTCAAGTGACCAAAATTAAAACATAACAAAAACCCCAAACTGCTGTGGTCATAAGTACAACACTTCACTGTGTTTTGCAGCGTTTCCATGACTGAGATGTATCGTACTGTCAATTTTCGTATCCTGCTTTACAGCCGTAGAAAGAAAGCTTTGTGTTTCCCGGTCATTGCCGATGGGGGATAGCTATGTATAGATTAGGACTTTTGAGGGAAGCTCACTGTGCTAATTCTGTAAACCATCTGAGAGAACCTTCTTTCCATTTGTAAATGTTTCCTTAGCAATTTCCAATGCTAATGTTTCCAGAGAAGCATAAGGACTCTAGAGTCACTCCTCACTTGGAGAAGGACTTTCCTGGCTTGACGTGTGCCTGCTCTGTGGTTAAGCCGTATAGGCCAGTTAACCACCAGGGGCCTTTCCGAGAGTTACAGGAGGTTGAGTGTGGCACGTAATAAGTACTCAGTGAACGATCAGAAAAGTTTTTGACTGTGTAAGTTGATGTTTTCAGGTTGCTAACTCTGCATTGTTAGAAAAATAAAGTCCACGAGTTTATAGACTGTTTTCATTCTTCTCTTTCTGGCAGGCAGCCTTTCTGTACCAACCGCCTCTTGTCGTAGCTGCTGGAAACGGTGCCGCCCTGCTTTTCTAGAGGCTACCTTCCCTTCTCCATCCTTTTCCCCCTTCAAACCCCTGCACCTATCTCACAGATCTCTAACTTCAATCCAAGTGAGAGTCTCTAGCAGCAGGAAGAGTGATGGGGGAGGGAGAACAGAAAGGAAAGAATGAACACTTTTGATGTTCCTACTTCATGGATGGCTGGGGGCTTTACATGCACTATCTCATTTTCCCTTTGGAACATCCATGTGGAGTCAGTGATTTTCCTCATTTTATAGACAGAAGACCTAAGATTCGGTCAGCAATCGGCCCCCAAAGAGTTACCCGATCCTTTTGACCTACTTGTCCTGTGGGGAAGTCCTGCCAGTTCAGGTGAGAGAAATTGGTTAAGAGCAGACTGAGGTCCTCCTTGAGTTCACGTTCTGTCTAACGCTGTGTTCTAACAATAATATCGGTAACGATGTGAGTAACAGCAGTAATGGCAATAGTAGAAATCTCAGAAGGAGTATGCCTCCTGATCTCTCGACAGGACTCAATATTCAACCGGCCCTCTTTTCAGTGTTCCTGTTTTAAATACTCACATTGGTACCATTCAGGTCCCTGAGTCTATGGATTTGAACTTCTGTTATTGCCAAGGACCCTCTGAACACTAGAAAGGACATCGTTTTTGATTTCCATGTGTAACTGTAACACTAACAAAGGGCTTGTGATCTTAGGCGGAGCTGCATTTGACATTCATCCCCACCAGATCCAGGGACTCCGATGAAAAGGTTTGACAGCAAAGTGTTAGGATCTCCAGTAATGAGGCAGAGAAAGACCTAAGAACGGAGCTTGCCCCGAGGCCCCTCTGAGCTCCCGGCCAGAGCCCACTGGTTGTTGGTTCCGTGGTACGTGCAGATCAGGGCTCAGGATGGGGGCGGGGGGGGGGGGGACATCACCAAACAGTTCCTGCATCTGAGAAGTTCTTCGTGTTCTATTCTGTGTGACCTGGGAGCACCTCAGTTGGTCTAGCAGGCAGTGCTCTGTGTACACTATCATCCGAAAGACTCACTTTCTCAATCATCTTCCTACATTTGCATCTGCATACTTTTGAAGTAGGTATTTCTAAGACAAGGCAGCAGATTCCTCTCTCCTATGGCTCCCACTTTCCTGTAGCTGAAGGAAGACAAAATGTCATGGTAGTTATGAACTCCGGGAAAGAAATTGACTTTATTAACCAGCCTAATAATTCAAAAAAAAAAAAAAAGGAAAAACCTACTGATGTGGATTTGAGTCTTTTCAAATATCTAGTCTCTGTTTAAACACCTTCACCTGGAAAGTAAGGGAAAAACCACCGAGCACCCGTGCAGGCACAGCCCAAGATGGTAAAAGCTTCCCAGTGACACGGGGTTGTCTCAGTCTGAGGGAAGAAAGAGTTAAGAACCCAGTTTCCCTCTAGGATAAGTGAGTCACTCTATTCCAGAGCAAGAATTTCTCTTTCTTGAATCCCTCTACCTCTGCAGAAAGCCATCCTTTAGGCTAAAGGGAAGTAAGTGTCACTGAGATGCTTTAACTGGCCTTGAATGTGTTGGAAGGGTGATAATTCCCACAGGACCCTCTAATTCAGTAGCAGCTAAAACTGTCTCCCAGCTGGACATAGAAATAGGCTGCCCACATGGCTGGCAGTCACTGATGGTTTATGAAAGTCAGCACACACCCAGAAAGAGCCACAGTCCTTACTAGTGTGAACGCCTCCTTCTTTAATATTCCAAATTGCTTGGGAGCACAGTGCCTGGAACACAGTAAGCACTCAGTAAGTACGTGTTGCCTGAACAAATGAAGATGTATACACAATTCAGTTTTTGTGCCAATGATATTTTGCAAGTTTAATAATTTATGGTCAAAAGCTAAGAGGTGACAAATTACCACGGGGACTTTTTCACTTACTTGTATTATCTGAGATAAAAGGGTTCCTTAAAAAGAAACTTTTAGGGGTGCCTGGGTGGCTCAGTCGGTTAAGCATCCAACTTTGGCTCAGGTCATGAGCTCATGGTTCATGGGTTCAAGCCCCACATCAGGCTCTGTGCTCTCTCTCTCTCTCTCAACAATAAACATTAGAAAAATAATTTTTAAAAAGAAACTTTTGGAGGTCTTTCTAACTAACTCACTCATTTAATCATGTATTTATGGGATATTACTTATTGGATTTGAACTGCCCCTAAAATTCTAAGCCATTAAAAGGCTATCCTTGGTATGAGTGGTTATTGGTTCAAAATCTATCTGAAGTATATGGATAGACAAGCCTACCTTTTCCTCTGTATGCACTTGAGCCAATCATTTAAGGTCTCTGGGCCTCCTTTTTCTTATTTGTCAAGGGTGAGGTTGGGCATGATGAGTTCCAAAGACCCTGCCAGCTCTGATTCCCATACATTTGGCAGAATCCTGGCAGAAGAATCTTCAAACTGTAAGTCGCTCTTTCGCTGCAGTTGGCCTCTTAAAGACTTCGCCCTCTATTTCCCTCCCTCATCAACCTGACCCTCACCTTTCTTTCTTGCCACTTGCAGTGGGTTTTCTCTCTTTTCTCACACTAATCCTACCACAATCCCACGGTTTCTAAATACCTCCAAGAGAAATACATCCTCACATATGTCAATAACTTGCAGGCTATGTGTATATGCCATCAATCAGTTAGATTCTTGAGGGTAAGAAATATGCCTCGTTATCTGCGCCTTCGCAGGCACCCAACACAGTGTCCAGAACCCAGGGGAGACCAGTCGTACTCAAGTATAGACCGGTTATTTCCTGTACTAAAAGCTTGATTGAAAGTGGCTAGTTCCTCAGCCCACTGGAGATCTACCTGACCATAGTCAGCCCACTGGAGACCTACCTGATCACAATGTATGGAGCCTTGGAATCTGTCTTTTTACAAGCATCCCGGGTGCTCCCTCTGTACCCTGAAGATTGACTGACAGCCTTGGTAATGAGACAGACAACAAATATGTGTCAAATGTTGAATGAATGTTTCCAAAAGAAGGGGAACTTACCCTTTCTCCCCAACAAAGGTCTTAGACTCACAAGGGCAACACCAGGGAGAGAAGGAGAAGAGACACAGGGAAAAACAAACAAACAAGCAAACTTACACTTAACCAGCAGATATTAAGTATCTGCAGCAAAGGAGCCCATCTGCCCTCTCAGGAAAGAATAAACCAAGGCTCAGATGCTCCAAGATCCATGTATTGAACAAGTGGGACTTGTTCAACTTCATTTTAACTCCTACTGGGAGTTAAAGGCTGGGTCTTCCACTGCCTCCAGATGACCATCCAGGGAGGTCCGACAGCTTCTCTGGTCACTCCTGAGTAACACAAACTCTACTCCACTTTAATAAGAATGATGTACAGATGCAGTAATAGTCAAAACCCTTGCTGGATTTGAAGTTTTTGGCTCTCCTCGCCTCCCACATCCTCTCTCAAGAAGGACGCTTGTGGTTGGGGAATGGAGTCGGTCAGCGCTCTCTCTCTCTCTCTCTCTCTGTTCCCGCCTCAGGTTGCAACTCCTCCACCCTGACTACCTACAGTTTCTGACCCCTTCAGAAGTGAGGAAAGCAGGGACACCCTGACGTGCCTGGCTCTCTGTCAGCTAGTTTCATGCTCACTGGACTTGGGGATATTTACAGCTGACCCTTATTCTGAGGGGTGGTTTTGTGGATCTTGGGAAACCTTCCGATGCTGGCCTCTCAACTATAGACCGCTTGATGTGGATGATGCCCTACCTCTAAATGCTCCGTGCTGAGATCTGTTCCCCCACCACAGGACTCTCTCACACGGGGTCCAAGAGGGTCCACACCAGCGCCGCCTCAGGCACATGGCCCACATCTGGCCCCTAGACAATCTTCATGCAAACCTGAGCCACCAGCTTGCCAGCTCCGTCTCTCCTTTGCCTCCCCAGCAGAGCAGCCAATCCGCCTGCCTTGCACCTTTTGCATTTGCTAAGTCAAAGCCCTGTGTAAGTCCATTGAGTCTCCCCAGCACCAAGGTACAAACAAGCCCTCTGCATCATCCCGCGGAAGCCCCTCTTCCTTGACCTGAGGTGAAGGGTAAGGAGTCCCTCCTCCTTGAAGGGGGTGGGACTCACAGAACACCAGTAGCTCTTTCCAAAAGTACTGTTTAAAATTCTATTCCTTTGTAATATGGAGGAGGAGTTAAGAGATGTCCACCTAATTCTCAGAGAGCCTCTTCAAAAACAGGTGCACCTGGGTCCAGCAATGTGTTGTAGTGTCTGATATGTGCCATCACGAGATCACTTTAAGCCCCACCCCACCCCCAATAGAAAAAGACTGCACTGGAATATCTTAGTGTGACTTTAGTAAAAGCTACTAACCCCCCATTAGAGAACCTTTGAGCTCACTCAGAATGAATCTCCACGTGGCAGAGAGGCCTTCAGCTCTCCCCACCTGGGAGGTCCAAGAGTACAAGCAAAAGTATCGAGACCAGACCTAAGAGAATACAAACCATCAAAGGGGCTAGAGTTCCCTCTATCACCTGTGGCCCACCTTCCAAACTCTGAATCTCTGTCTCAGGTCCTCCCTCTCCCCATCAGTGGACACCATCAGAGACCCCATGTTTCAGAGAAAGCCAGTGCCCTTCTCCCCCATTTGTAGCCTGATCCCCAGTAGTTCTTAGCATTGGGTAGATATCTATGGATGAGCTCCAGAGACATCTGAAACCCCCTGAAAATTTATCTTAAAATTGCAAATAGAAACACATCTATCAGGGAGGGGTATATATTTTTTAACATATTCTCAAGAGGGTTCATGATCCAGGCTTAGCGCAGCCTTAGAGTCTCAGCATGGTCTCAACAAGGACAACACTTGTTCTAGTGCAATACGGTATTTATGCCTGACAGCTATAGAGGATACATATACATCCCATCACCAAGGTGTCATCGCACAGCACCTACTATGTGCTAAGTGGGAGCAGAAAAACTGCACAGGAAGATGAGCTGGGTTTTAAAAGAAGAATAGGGTCATGTCAGAGAGAAGTAAGGGAAAAGACCATGTCAGAAAGTGGAACAAGCATGGGTGGAAGCAGGACACAGGAAAGCCAAGCGTGTGTGGGAAGTGATATGAAGGCAATTCAATTGGAATGGAGGTCACAGACGGGAGAATGATAGGAGCTAACACCAGAAAATGGGGCTGAGGCTAAATGGTGAGCAGTTTTAATGTAAAGAGTGAAGACTTAAACTCATTTCAGAGAAGAAGGGTAAAGGTGAACATCATTAAAAAAAGTATTAACCTATCACATTGTATCGTGACCGGCCTATTTGCATGTCTGTTTTCCCAGACAGAATGTGAATGGACTGTAGGAAATTGAAGTCTAATTCATGTTTATACTTCCCTGGCACACTAGGTGCTTAATAACTTTTTAGAGTACAGAGGGAAGATAGGTCAAAAGGAAGGAAGGGAGGAATGTGGGGGGAAAGAAGGAGAAAGGGAGAAGGAGAAGCAAGGGAGAGCTGTACTTCAAAAATATATTTATTTTGGGGGTGCCTGGGTGGCTCAGTTGATTAAGCATCTGACTCTTGATTTCGGCTCAGATCATGATCTCAATGTTGATGAGGTCAAGCCCCACGCACATAGGGCTCTGTGCTAACAGGGCAAAGCCTGCTTGGAATTCTCTCTCCCTCTCTCTCTGCTCCTCCCCAGCTAATGCTCCCTCTATCTCTCAAAATAAATAAATTCATGCAAAAAGATCTAAAAAAAAAAAGGCTTCAAAATATACATACTTGGGGCGCCTGGTTGACTCAGTTGGTTAAGTGTCCGATTTCAGCTCAGGTCATGATCTCCCAGTTCGTGAGTTCGAGCCCTGCATTGGGCTCTGTGCTGACGCTCAGAGTCTGGAGCCTGCTTCTGATTCTGTGTCTCTCTCTCTCTCTGCCCCTTCCTCACTCTCACTCTGTCTCTGTCTCTCTCTCAAAAATAAACAAACAAAAAATAAATATATATATATATATATATACTTATTTTATTTTATATATATTTTGTGGATGGTAGCTACATTTATGGTGGCATAGCATAACCTACAGAGTTGTTGAATCACTATGTCGTACACCTGAAACTAATGTAACATTGTGGGTCAACTGTACTTTAGAAAAGGATCACTTACAATGTAAAAATCATTTCTATGAAGGTGCATATATATATATGCATATATACGCGTATATACGCATATATATGTATATATGCATATATATGCGTATATATGCGTATATATGTATATACGCATATATATATGCTCATGCACACACACACATATTGGAAGAAAAAACAGAAGACCATTACATTGGTCTAGGCAGGCAACAACAAGAATGAGTGACTTATGAGATGCTGTGTTGCCATAAAATTCAAATTCCCCTCTTCTTCTAAACAGCTTATCTGTAACATGTTCAAGATGTGTATTTAATGTCGTAATTCGTAATTCGTTACAAGTAGAAAGGATCTCTAGGTGTTGTTTTGCCGATACTGTTAGTGAATTTGTGCTCATCCCACCCTCCTGCCCAGTTTCCCTCATGCACAGAGCATGCATTTGCTGATGGGGAGGAGTAGAGCGTGGCCATGGAAAGAGGAGGATAGCCACTGACCCGTGGGGTCCCCCTGCATCTACATGGCCATTCTGCCCTTCTACCACTGGCTCACTTAACCAGGCATCATGATTGTTATGCCTGGCTGACTTCACATCCTGCTAGCTAGGACATACTAAAAACCTGACCTTCAACTCAAACCCTCTTAATCCATATGGTCTATGATGTTTCTCCCCAGATTGGGTGCAATGTTTTGATGACATTTTTCACTCTTCTAAGATTATGAGTTAATCTGTCCATGGCAGACCCACCTGAAGCCCTTTACTGGTTTTCCAGATAACCTTTCAGAGCATTTTAAGCTTTTCATTTCCTCTTTGACCATGTTTCATATACATATTTCATGTTGAGTTTCTATAGCACACCTTCAAATCTTGAATCCTTAAATGTTCATTCACTTCCTTTATGAACTTGCTAGTTCATAAACAAAATTATTCTGCAGAATGTTTAGGACATGGCTACCTTTACCTGTATAGTTACAAAAAAAAAACAAGGAACACAGGAATTTGACTTTTTTTTTCTCTTATAAATCTATACCCCTCCACCAGGTTAATTGTAGATCCTAGTCTTTTTCTAAAAGACCTGAGCAGTGAATCCCTTTCACCTCAAAAAATCTCCCATGATAGGGGCACCTAGGTGGCTCAGTCAGTTAAGTGTCTGACTTCAGCTCAGGTCATGATCTCACAGTTTATGAGATCAAGCCCCTCATCAGGCTCTCTGTTGTCAGCGCAGAGCCTACCTCAGATCCTCTGTCCCCCTCTCCCTCTGCCTCTCCCCCGCTCATGTGCACTGTCTCAAAAATAAATAAATATTAAGGAAAAAAAAAGGAATTCTCCCATGGTATCTGTTCTCTTGTGAGCCAAGCCAGAACAAGCACATGGCATAAGGTAAAAAGAACAGAATAAAGTTAGCACGTGGTGAAACAAATTGCAGTTGCCTGCAATGATCATTTCTCAATTATTTAGTGAACACCGACTATATGCAAGCTGCTGAGAGGAGGCAGGAAGATTAAGAGGAAAACAAAGACTGAATGGAAACATGGTTACCTTCTGTAGAAGGTATTTGGCAAAAGAGGCAACTGGGTACACATTACTCATCATAGTGCAGAGGCCACACGACCACCCCACAGAAGAGGGCAGACAAGATCAATTCATTCCGGCTATGGTGGGCACCAGGCCCAGCGAGCGGGACAGCTGTTACTCAGCCGCCATGATCTCACAATTCCCCTACAGGAACAAGAGTCCTGCTGCAAGGCCTTCTGGATGTTTTTCCCATGAAAAACGGACCATGTGTATTTTATGCAGACTCTCCTGATTTTTCAAGCTTGCTAACCAATTCAAACTTTGTTAAAGCCCTGTGTTGAGCCAGGTACCACCACCTTCTACCTCAGACCTTGGCCTGAGAGTTCTCAGAAGGGGTGAAGACGAGTCCAGAAAGGAGAGCTGGAGCAAATGGGCAGAGCACTACAGTTTCATTCTCTAGATTGGGGGAACTATCATGCAGTCTTTTTCTTTCAATTAGCAATATAATCCTATCTGTGTTTTAGAAAGGTAATTCTGGGGGCAGAGGGGCACTTGACACATGACTTGATATCCTTTGTCGAATGAATGAGACAGAACAGAGAAGTTAAGAAATAGGAGGCCAGTTACCAGGCTCTTCCAGGTGGACAGGAGGATGGGCTGTGTGGTAATGGGCACTGAGGAGGGCACTTGTTGGGATGGGCACTGGGTGTTGTCTGTTAGTGATGGACCACTAAATTCTACTCCCAAAACCAATACTACTCTATGTTAACTAACTTGAATTTGAATAAAATCTTGGAAGACAAAAAAATAGCCTCTTTCAATGATCAAGACAATAATGAGGTTAAATTTAAGGGAAATTAAATTTAAGTTTTAAGGGTTAAATTTACTGTGAGTGAAAACAAAAATGGAAAGAAAGTAATGAAGGCAGATGCTATCCTAGAGGCAGAGTGGTGCCTTCGCGGGGAGGTCATTAATTATCTTCAGGAAATTTTTCTGGCTTTCCCCCCGCTCTGGGAGTGGAAAGTATGGCACTTCCTGGTCTTCTTGGGGTTTTACGTGCCACGTGACTAGTGCTGGCCAATGAGTTGTGAGGGAAAGTGATGACGCGCTTCCAAGCGGGAGCATTTGATCCCCACCCCCAAAAGCTCTTTCCTCCTGGCATCATCCTGGCCATGTTCAAGAGAGTGACGTGGGCACCTAAGTGACTATAATGAGCTAAGAACCCCTGCCAGCTTACAGAGACACAAAAACAAATAAGCTTTGTTGAGCTAAACAGCTGGGAGTTTAGAGCTACTTGTTACCACGGTATAACCTGATCTAGCCTTACTGATAACATTTGTGTTGCCTCTTGTGTCCAGACTGCCTTAACAAAGTAAAAATAATGTTACTTTATGTCCCATAAGCAAGATCAACCAGCCTGGCAGAAATCCACAAAATATTTGCAAAAACACTTGTACCTGTACAGGGGATATGACCATATTACATTCAGACCTCATTAATTTTCCAGCATCTATTGCTTTTTGTGAATTTTCCAAAGATTTTTCTTGATGGCTCTTTCCTCCAATAGGCTTATCATTAACGTAATCATTTCACTGAAACTACTAGTTTTCTTCTTTTTAACTTAGTACATATAAAAGCTTAGAATGAACTATGTGACTCGAATGGCCAATTTGCACACCAATACAACCTAAGCAAATTAGCCATGAGGTATATTAATTATTCTACCAAAGAATTCTGCAGTAGAAATGGGAAAAGAAAATAAAAATGAGAATTATAATAATATTTATGATGCAATGTGAGTAATTCTTTGCCATCCAATTAAAGTCATTTTGTGGGGCACCTGGGTCAGTCGCTCAGTCGGTTGAACGTCCAACTCTGGATCTCAGCTCAGTTCTTGATGTCAGGGTCATGAATTCAAACCCCACATTAAGCTCCATGCCAGGCCTGAAGCCTATTTCATAAATAAATAAATAAATAAATAAATAAACAAACAAACAACCTTATTTTGTGCCAGATTTATTTTCAGTGAATCTGGAATGAAATTGCAAATCTAGCAAGGGTTTATTTTTAATTCCTATGTTTCAAAATGTAAAAATAGATGCAGCTTAAGGAAAGTATTATCAGTTATTGTGCAGGCCAAGCAAACCTAGAATACACATAGTCCTAGACTCATGTCTGAGTTTAGATTTCTTCATCTGCAAAGTGAGAGGAAGTATATGCTAACATGCCATCTCCCCTTCTCGAGAAATATGCAAGAACCAATGGGGTAAGAGCTATGAAGCTTTGAGGCAACCCTGAAGTTGTTGTATAGGAACAAAATTGAATTACCTGCTTAAGGAGTTTGAAGTTCAGCCTAGATAAGGAAGGCTTGTAGTGACATGGGGGAGTTAAAATGAGGAGAACACAGTCAGATGTTTAAAAAGAAATCTCTTGCTATACATCCTAGGATCCACAGCCTTCTAAAGGAATCAGCCACCGTATCTTTGTCATTTAACTTTTTTTAATCTGAACTGACAGATCACTGGAGAATAACTGTAGGGAATAATCCCCACAGTGGCAGAGGGGATGGATTAAATCAACCATGAAAATAAGCACTGGCCCATGTGTCTATAGCCTAAAAGAAATTTGAGTGAACATAGTGCTGTGTTTAAACCAGGCACAGTATCCACTGAATTGCCTATAATATTTTCCCCTGCAAATGTTCATTTGAAGGGAAAGGCAAATGCTGATGCTTTGAAGGCCAGTGTTACATCTTGCTTTGTCTGATAAGTTTAAAGAAATATGTTATTATCTTATTAGCATAGAAATATAAAATGAGCATACATGAGCATACTTCTCTTTCCCCCATACCCGTACGTTTATGTTTAGTGAATATGGCTTCACTTCTTTCTTATTTTTTTAAAGTTTATTTATTTTGAGAGAGAGAGGGTACACGAGTGGGGAGTGTGGAGGGGCAGAGAGAGAAGGAGAGAAAGGTATCCCAAGCAGGTTCTGCACTGTCAGGGCAGGAGCCCAACTTAGGGCTCAAACCCACGAACTGTGAGGTCGTGACCTGACCCCAAATCAAGAGCCAGACGCCTAACTGACTGAGCCACCCAGGTGCCCCAATATGGCTTTGCTTCTACCCTATCAATGTAAAACTTTCCTTGGGAAAAGCCATGCTCAGTAAATGTTAGCTATAATTTTAAACCTTTTAACCTCCCGTGAAAAGGTGGATTGGCCTTTTGAGAAAGGAGGCCACCAAGGATGCAAATAACTGTGTCTCACGTTTGTGGAGGAAAAATAATGGGATGGAATGTTACACGAACGCTTCTTTGAGCTGCTTCTTACTCCACCGCAATGAATTTTCTGTCATTAAACTCATATGGTATTAAGAAGGGAAGGTGTCATAGTCAATAATGTGCTGTGAACCTCAAACCTCTCACAGCACAACAAACACAGCCCTGACTATCCCTGTGTTGGCGAAAGAGCCGAGCCTAGAGAACTGACATCCAGGGAGTCGCATTGTTTTCCACCGGACTCCTCACTAAGCCTCTGCCAAACTCCAGAAGAGAAGGAAACCAGTTATTATGGGAGGGTTAGGATTTGCTGATGAATAAATTTGGCCTCATCTGTTGAACAAATAGATTTCAAATCAAGAACGAATGTGGCCATAGATAGTCTATGAATCCCTGCAGGTTATGGAAAAATCAATCAAGCAAAATCAAGGAACATGTAGAATCTATCCATGGGAATTGAGTCCAAATGCACATTCATATCTTAGGAGTTCTCATTTGATATGCTGTTAATGCCTGAAGAAGACTTAAAAATCTGATGGGAAAAAGCAGGAGGGGGTTATTTAAATCTTTTTCTGAAGGAAGATCTTATTTTTTAAAAGCCTTAGTGTTGATAGAACTGTATTTTTGTCTTTTACTCATGTTGTATACTTATTTGAAGAGCAGGGTATCCACTCCAGGATCCTCAACAGCAGGCAATCCCTCACAGTGATGCTTTTCTAGGACTTGGGAGAGTCCAGCTAGGCTCCAGGTTATCCTAATTAGTGACAGAAAATTCCAGCTCCGGTTTCCCTCTGTACCTTTCAGGAAACTTTTTTGTATTTCTCTTTCCTTTCCCCTTTGTATTTCTTTTTAAGCTTATTTATTTATTTTGAGAGCGACAGAGACAGCATAAGTGGGGGAGGGGCAGAGAGGGAGAGAGAGAGAATCCCAAGCAGGCTCCACACTGTCAGCTGAGAGCCCCATGCGGGGCTCCAACTCACAAAACTGTGACATCATGACCTGAGCTGAAACTAAGAGTTGGACACTTAACCGAGTGAGCCACACAGGTGCCCCACTCCTTTGTATTTCTTTTTAGACTACTTGGAAGGCTTCGCCTTTAAGAAATCTGTGTCTGTTGGGGTGCCTAGGTGGCTCAGTTTGTTAAGTATCTGACTTCTTCAGTTCAGGTCATGGTCTCTCATGGTTTGTGGGTTTGAGCCCCACATCAGGCTCTGCACTGTCAGATTCTTGGGATTCTCTCTCCTTCTCTCTCTGCACCTCCCCTGTTCGTGCTCTCTCTCTCTCTCAAAAATAAATACACATTAAAAATATATTTATAAAACCTGCGTATGTTAAGAAATTCATATGCATTGACCCCCCCTTAACACCTATTTCCATTTTTAATCAAAAATGCTTATTACACTCATTTAAACTTCTCTTCAGCAAGAATTAATGAGGTTTCACCAAACTTGATAAATTTGATTATAGATGAGTACATGTACTTATTAGAGTGTCAATTAACAGATATATGGATAAAGAAAATGTGATATATATATATATATATATATATACACATATACACACACACACATACATACACCATGCAGTATTATTCAGCCATGAGAAATAAGGAAATCTTGCTATTTACAACAACATGGATAGATCTTAAGGGCATTAAGTAAAAAAAAGCCAGACAGAAAGACAAATACTGTATGATTTCTCTTATATATGGAATCTTTAAAAAACCTGAGCTCATAGACACAGAGACCAGATAGGTGATTGCCAGAGGAGTGGGGTTTGGAGTGGATGAAATGGGTGAAAAGGGTCAGAAAGTACCGGCTTCCAGTTATAAGATATACAAGCCCTGGGGATGTAATGTACAGCATAGTGACTATAGTTAAAATACTATATGTCATATTTTAAAGTTGCTAAGAAAGAAGATCTTAAAAGTTCTCACCTTGAAAGGAAAGAACAATCGTAACTCTATGGGATGATGGATGTTAACTAACATTTGTTGTGATAATCATTTTGCAATATAGACATATCCAAATCATAATGTTGTATACCTAAAACTAATATGTTATATGTCAATTATATCTCAAGAAGAAAATACTTTTATTGAGCTCAGTTCTTTTAAAGTTTATACATTTTATTTATTTATTTATTTATTTATTTATTTATTTATTTATTTTTTGAGCGAGAGAGAGAAAGAGAGCATGACCAGGGGAAGGGCAGAGAGAGAGGGAGAGAGAGAATCCCAAGCAGGCTCTGTGCTGTTAGTGCAGAGCCCAACACAGGGCTGAAACTCATTGACTATGAGATCATGACCTGAGCCAAAATCAAGAGTTGGATGCTTAACTGACTGAGCTACCCAGGCACCCCTAAGCTTATTGTATGTTGAAAATAGTTCATTATTTCCTCCAAAAACCCTGATATATAAATATATAAATCAAATAGACATAATTATACATGCAAATATGTATGTGCATATACATTGTATATAAATGTATTGGGTATATATGTATATAGTGTATATAAACGGTGTGTGTGTATATAAATACATTGTGTACATATACATTGTGTGCATATGTATCACATATATGCACATTATATATTTTATATATATATATTATATTTGTACACTATATATGTATCTTGTATACAGGTACATTGTATATATGTGTATGCACTGTATACCTGTACATTTTTTGTTTACATATAAAATCGTCTCTAAAAACGTCACATTTGACTGCAACAGACAGAGACACCTTTATGATACTCCTGAATGGCTCCCTCATGGTATTAGTTCCACATATACACATAAATTTGAGGGGAAAAAAACCCAAAATGATGGGGTTCCAAGGCCAAATGAGTTTGGTGAGTGCTGGATGAAAAATGCTGATCAGCTTTCTTAAATGCCGAAATTCTACGCTATCAATATTCTAATGCTCACTGTGGGCTTGCAAAAATAGAATACAACCTAGAGTGTCTCCCAAATTATTTGATCCTGGAACACTCTCTTTTTCATGGGGCTAGCATCTTGTGGAATGAACTTTGGAACATTTCTGACTAGGAGGAACGAATGTCTGTTGTGGACTTTTCAAAAGAAGGTTCATGCCACAGTTGGTATCATCAGTGGAGCCCATGGAAAATTCTATTCTCCCCAGCCTAGGGAGCTCAAGAAGCCCGATCTAATTAGTGTCCCGGAATGGATCCAAATATCACTCTCCTGACTCACACCCAAAGAGACAGATTTATAAAACCACGATGTCTGTTTTAATTTACAAAGAGAAATACAATTGTCAAGGGGACCTGATACAATTGTCCTTTGGCCAACAATTTCTCCGCTTATAGAAGGACAAAACCATGAAAATCCTAATCTTGGCAGAATAAGTGTGAATACAGAATTAGGCGTGACAATTATTCAAAGATAGTATGGCTGCAAATATCTGCACAATGAGATACTATAGCCGCCACTTGGACCACCGCCACTTGGACCAGAACTGTCATGGCCTCAGAACACCATTCCAACCCCAGAATTGGTTTCTGAAGTGCATTTCTTTCTGTGCTTCCAGTAACAACTAACCTCTCTCTGATGAATAGTTACATTCTATCACTATGTGAAAACTTTCATCACTTCAAGGCCTTCAGTGGAACTAAATTCTAAGCACTATGAGAGCAACAACCATTGCTGTTTTGTTCAATCCTATATCACCAGAATTCTGTTCAGTAATTAATTGGCCAAAGTTTTGGAGCCTAGGGACCTCCTGTCTCTTTAATTTGGCTTGATGTAGATATAGATGATAGATAGATAGATAGATAGATAGATAGATAGACAGATGATACACATTATATAACTAGGTATAGGATTATATATAGATATAGGTGATAATATATGGTGATATTATATATGCTGATATAGGTGGATATTATATATATGTATATATTTTTGGTATATTTATAGATATAAATAGATATATACTTGCCTATATAGAGAGATAGTCAAGGGGACCTGGTATGATTGTGTTTTGACCAAACCATTTAGACAAGATCCATGGAAATTCATATCTCGTCACTCTGAGGGCATTTCTGATTACCTTATTGGGCCTGCTACATAGTGTAATCACCTCTGAGAGTAATTGTTAAATACAGTGCTGTCGTTCTTAGGAAGTTCTCTGATTCCTGGGCACTGAAGTCCCTTCCCCCTTACAGAGAATAAGAAGCTCCCGGACCCCTGGAGCTGAAAACTGACTGGTGTAGGAAGAGGAGAAGAGCTTCAAGACAGAACAGACTCTGAGGTGCAGTTCATGCTTCAGAGCCCCTGGGGAGAGGATGAGACAGAGATAGGGGTGCGGGGTTCACCTGAAGTCTCAGCCCTCCTTTGCTTCTTGCTCTTCCCTATCCTGTTTTCCTCACTCCCTTCCTGATTTCTCCTGGAAGCCCTTCCTTAACAAATCACTGGCACTTGAATCCTTGGCTCAGGTGCTACATCTGGGAAAAATCCAACCCAGGAGACTGACTGCAAGGTTGTTGGGAGGGCTGATGAGAAATGACGAGGAAAGGAAAGGGTCTAGAACGGCGCCTGGCACCTCAGCATTAGCTGTTGTCCTACAAGGTGCAGCCACAATGTTCAAGCTGATTTTCTAAAGACGTTTGTCAGTGCAGCACATGCATGTGGTTAAAAATCATTTCAGGGGCGCCTGGCTGGCTCAGTCGGTTAAGTGGCCGACTTCGGCTCAGGTCATGATCTCGCAGTCCATGAGTTCGAGTCCCGCATCGGGCTCTGTGCTGACCGCTCAGAGCCTGGAGCCTGTTTCAGATTCTGTGTCTCCCTCTCTCTCTGACCCTCCCCCGTTCATGCTCTGTCTCTCTCTGTCTCAAAAATAAATAAACGTTAAAAAAAATTTAAAAAAAATCATTTCAGTACAGAGGGGTGCTGAAGAAGGTGCGGTTCTCAGCCATACGCCTCCCCACCCTCAGGGTTACTCCCCCAAGGCAATCACATTTAACCATTTCTGGTCTAATGGGTTTATCTCTGTGTTTCTGAATACTTTCCATTTACTTCTGTCTCTTGATTTATTGGCTGGTGGATGCCTCACCTATTTATTTCCTGCTATGGCATATGGGGGTTTAGCTCACTTATAACATCTCCTACTTCCTCTTTCTCCCTTCTCCTGATGGGAATAGAGTGCTAGTTTTAGTTACCTTTGTAACTTTATTGTTTTAAGTTTATTTATTTATTTTGAGAGAAAGAGAGAGAGAGAGGGAGAGAGAGAAAGAGAGCATGAGCAGGGGAGAGGAAGAGAGAGGGAAAGAGGATCCCAAGCAGGCTCTGTGCTATCAGTGCAGAGCCCGACATAGGGCTTGATCCCACAGGCCACGAGACCACGACCTGAGCCAAAATCAAGAGTTGGATACTTACCTGACTGAGCCACCCAGGCGCCCTAGCTTTGTAACTTTAAATAGCATCTTTGAATCCCCATTTGTTCAGTCACCTATCTGGAGGGATCTCTTGATTCCCCACTAATGCTCTGATTCTCACTTGCCCTCCTCACTCCCACTTCCACGTTGTCAAGGATTTTAGTAGCATTTATGTTCTCATTAAATCTGTCATGCCTTGTTTACAGGCTGTTTCAAAAATTGAAAGTCAGTAAACCCTCTTAACCTTAATATGGCTACCTTATTATTTCCTGAAGAGCCAAGAAGCATGCTGTGATCACATGTCCTTCTAGACTGGATTTTAGTGCCACTCCAAGAAAATATTCAAATAGCTTCTCCTTCCACACTTCACCAAGTGCTCAAAATCATGCCCCATCTCATCGCACAACTGGGTCATGGTGTCTGTTTCTTTTATTGTTTCTTAAAAAACCATAGCTTGTTCTTAGATTATTTGTTTTGTTTTGCCTGAAGTATCTTATTACCCATCTTTTTTTATTGTGAGAAGAAATGTGTACCTTCTTTACAAAGCGGCTACCCTCTTCTAGCTTCTTATTTTTCTACAACACGGAATCTGTTCCACTTCTCTTCTTGGAGCTCAGTGACTTCTTGTGCCAATTTGGAACAACTGCTTCATTTCTTGACTGTGGCTTTCCCAGATAGCTTTTGGTTTTGCTGGAGTTTCTAGTTTCCTTTCCTTTTTTTTCCCTATTTTCAAATTCTTCCAAGATCTCAAATATCCTCTCACTTCTGTGGAGTCTTCCTTTTTTCTGGAGATAGTTCACCAAAGCCTCGGTGCTTTCTAGAACTTCCAGGCACTGTTGTAATGGAGCTCCCTGGTATTGCTCACCTGCGTGTCACACACTGCTCCCTGGATCCTAAATCTTCCTCTTTCTTGGGTCACCACCTTATTTTGCTGAAGTACCTATTCAATTTCCCAAGAAAAAGCATGTGAGGATAAGATGTCTAAGTTTCAGCAAGTTCCAAAATGGGTCTTACTCTGCTCTCGCGGTTGACAGAAAGTTTAGCCAGCAACAGAACTCTTGGCTGGGAATCATCTTCTTCCAGAACTTTGAAGGCATTGCTCCAGTGGTTTTAGCCATATAGTTTTGCTAACAGGAGGTCTGATGCCAGTTTGATTTATGTTACTTTGTAGATGGCCCCTTATTTGTCTCTGAAATCTTTTAAGTTGTTCAACAATCTTTATCTTTGGTGTTCTGCAATTCCATGGGAGAAGTATTGGGATGTAAGCCTCTTTTCTTTCAACTTGGTTGGCACACGGTAGGAAGCTGGAATGACTTCCTAAGGGCTTGGAAGGGTATTAAGAGCCCAGTGTGTTGGGGTGAGATTGGGAACTGACTAGCTTTTTTAGCAAAGAGGACTTTGCTTTGGGGTGCCCACATCCACATTGAACATCCTAATTCTTCCCCAGACAAGTTTTTCAATTTCTTTAGAGGAGAGCCTTCCCCTGATTTTTCCGGAGAGTTTAGGTTGGCCTAGCTGTGGGCCATTCTGCAGGAGGAGATAGAAGGAGATCGGCTGCTCACAGTAGGGTCTCCACAAATCCCACTGGAAATTCCAGTCGGCCTTGCCACCGCTGAGTCCCAGGCCTTTGCGATGGCCCCTGCTGCCGCTTCTCTTTGCTTTACTCTGGGTACTTCTTTGCTTTTCCTCTTCCTTGTTTAATGGGCCGTCTAAAAGCTAACATTACAGTCTCACACTTAATACTTGTGAAAACACTCCAACAAGAGTGCTCCCCAAAATGTCAACAAATGCAGTAATGGGTGGCAAATTGCCCTCATATCTAAAAGAATGTGCTAAAGATACTGAAAGATTCCCAGGTGTCTGTTTTCTGTTTTTTGTTTTTTGTTTTTTTGTTTTTTTTTTTTCCAAATAGCGATTTTGTTTCAGTATGCCTTTGCTGGTGGAAGAACGGATTCGTTTTTCAGAAAAACACATTCTCAAAATTATGGAGATGGAAGAATGAGGTGCTCCAGTTGAAGGCCAAGAGAAGAGCCACCCCCTCCTGTCTGGGATGCTGGGATCCCCAGGGGCAATGGCCCCTGACCCCCTCCCTGGGTGATGCTTTAGAATGCAGATTTCATCCTACTCTCTGGAATCCACTTTTCTAACAAGGTCCCCAGGTGATTCTGTCCACAATTTGAGGTAGGCTGCCAGAGTGGGCAAAAACCAGCTTGGTAAGAAAGAAGTTCCTGTAGTTCAGCAATACCCAGTAATTTGTAGGGATTTTTCATTGGGAGAATTTTTTTTCTCTTTGTTTTCTCCTGATACCCCAACAGATGCTGAGATCTCTGCCTTACATGCAAGAGAAACAAATGACAGATTAAAGATATTTCTGGAACTATAACCATGGCCACACGTGAGGTGGTTACACATCATAATCTTTGAAGCAGAATGGATCTTTTTCCTTTTAACACTGTTGCCAAAAATAAAAGCAAATTTCCCCCAAAAGTTCTCACCTTCTGCAGGTTTTTCAGAGTCCTCCGTTCCTGACACACTGTTTTTTCCATCCACTTTGCAAAGCTCCTGTCCACCAGTGCAGGCTGGAAATGCCCTTAACGAGGGAACCAAAGGGTTCCTGATCTGCACACTTGCTTCAGCTACCTTGGATGTTATTTCTTGGGGCACAGGAGGAAGCAGAAATCCAGGTTTACCAACTCAACTTCCTCTGGTTGGGTTGTTCTAGATTCCATTCTTTTTTCTTCTCCTGGGGATTTTAGTGGGCAACACAAGTGAACAATAATTACAGCATTGGGGTGGGGGGAGGGGGTTCCTGGATGGCTCAGTAGGTGAAGTGTCTGACTCTTGGTTTCTGCTCAGCTAATGATCTCATGGTTCATGAGTTTGAGCCCCACATCAAGCTCCACAATGATACTATGGAGCCTGCTTGGGATTCTCTCTCTCTCTCTCAAAATAAATAGATGATAGATGGATAGGTAGATAGATAGATAGATAGACAGATAGACAGATACAGAGTTAGGAAAGCAAGAGCTACATCAGGAAGCATGAGTTTTCTTTTTGGTGGCCTGCAAGCCCAGTGATTTGTAAGACTGAACCGATTTGGGAGTCGCTGTTCCTGATTAAGGACAAATCCATCCAGAGAAAGAACTCTTGCTGTCACCAAAAATACTCTACAGACAAGGGTGTCACAGAGTTCTATGGACAATATAAGCTGTTCCCCTACTCAGATACTTAAAATGTCACCAAGCTGAGCCCAGTATGGCTTCTGCCTGATGTCTAAGTGTAGACGAGATATTCTCTTACCATGATGGCAAATTTGTGACACAAATAAATTGCTGTGTGGCCCGTCCCCACCTCCTTTCTGCTCAGATTTTTCACTTCCCTTCCTGCAACCCCATGTCTCTGTTCCTTATAACGACCCATGTCTTGCCCTCAAATTAGCATCTTTATCCTCAAACACACATGTACATTTCCTATCAGCAGGCTTTCAAAAATTTTTTGCCTGCAGCAGGACAGAGGTACAACTGTACACGCTTTCCCAGGAGCTGAACGATTCATCACGGAGCAGACACTTCCAAATTAGCTTCTGTAGCCAGGTGCCTGGACCAGCTCTTCTCAAGAGCAAAGCCTCAGAGGGCATCCCTCCCTGTGTGAGTGTGCAGTTACCTTTGTTCCAGCCCTCAGGAGGAAATAGATTGGCCCATCCATACAGCTGATTCTCTTATGTTCAGGGCTTGGAAGACGCACACCTAAGACTGAGCCATCCATAACACTCACTTGCTAGGTAAACTTGGAAAGGTCAAGCTGTGTGAACTTCTGAGCCCAAGTTCAACATGTACAGCATGGCAACGTATCATCTATCCACGTGGTTGTCTTGAAAAGCTAAGTCATTCATAGTAAATTTAAGTACTTTCCAAACTATGAGGCACTGTCTTATTTTGAACCCAAACTGCATCACCAGTCTCCACCTGCTCACACAGAGTGTCCACCTTCCACTTGGAAGAATACTTTTCTCTGGCATTTCTGGAGGAGTATCTCGCCAGAGCTCAGGAGCAAGCCCGTGGCTCACTTTGATAGCGATCCTGTTGTTCTGCGCTGTCAGACCCGTGCCCGTGCGGTGGGCATGGCGTTTTCCTCTCTTGGCCACCTGGCATCCTGCGGTCCTGCCCGTGTCCCTCCCTCTGCTTCGCCAGGCACAACCCTCACTGGTGGCTGACCTGAGCCCTCAGAGCTGCAAAGCCATGCAGAGTGGAGAAGGCTTGCCTTCCTAGCCTGTGGCATCCCGAGACAGTATAGTAGTATAGCTTGGCTCCCAGTGTGTGAATATGGAGAAACAGCAATTATTATTATTATTATTATTATTATTATTGTGGTAAAATACACATAGCATAAAATTTGTCATTTGAACCATTTTAAGGTGTACAATTCAGTGGCTTTAAGTACCTTTGTGATGTCCAACCACCACCATCTACTTCTAGAACTTTTTAAACACCCTACACAGAAAACCCATACCTGCCAGGAGTTACTCCCCAGCCCCCACCCCCAGCCTCTGCAATCACTAATGTGCTTTCTGTGACTATGGATTCGCCTATTCCGCACATTTCATATAAATGGAATTATACAGTATATAGCCTTTGGCATCTGGCTCCTTGCACTTAGCCTCATACATTGACCTCTTTGTTTTTACTTGGTGCCTTTTCTCTCTGCCTAGGAACAGGCTTGCACCAGGGAATGGGACTAAGGATGCATTTGAATAGCCATTACCATTACGCTTTTCTCAGGATTCCGGGGCACTTATGTTTTTAAATTTTTTTTAATGTTCATTTATTTTTGAGAGACAGAGAGAGACAGAGCACGAGCAGGGGAGGGGCAGAGGGAGAGGGAGACACAGAACCCGAAGCAGGTTCTAGGCTCCAGGATCTGACCTGTCAGCACAGAGCCCTATGCAGGGCTTGAACCCAGGAACCGTGAGATCATGACCTGAGCCGAAGTCAGACGCTTAACCTGCTTAACAGACTGAGCCACCCAGGTGCCGCAGGATTCTGGGGAGAAGCCTTCACCCGGCTCCTTCTCCTTGGCCTATATCCTCTATCCTCTGTCAATGTATTGCTATGAGGCTACTCCAGTTCCCAGACAGGCCCAGAGATATATAAGCAGACTTAGTTTGTCCCCCTTCCCAGCAGGCTGTCAAACCCAAACTGCCAGTGTGCCAGCCATGCCCTTATATGCCTGAGCCTGAAAAGTGCAAGGAAATGCTGAAGTTGAGATCTCCCCACAGAGTGATTAGATTAACATGATGTTATACTTTGTGTTAACAAAAACGAGCACTTCCTCTGATACGCGAGTGCCATTTTGCTGTCTGTGGTCCTACGGTGTTTCAAATACCTTGGAGGTACAAGACACATCTGTATTTCTCCAGAATCTTTCATGGACTTGCCCTTCATGTGCACATATGCCCGATGCTTTCACTTTTCCAAGTGTCTGCCTTGGAAGTAGCCTTATGTAAATCCCAGGCAATGAAATTCCAATACCTCTAGGGGTGTGTGGCTTTGTTATGTATGTGCTTTCCTGAGGAAACCTCTAACAAAGATTCAAAAGAATGAAGTTTTTCTAATTTACAGCTGACATATGGAAACCGAACAAATGGAGAAATGAAAGATTCCTGGTTACTCCTTTGTCATATTAAATTATTTATTGGGGAGGTTTCGAGCCACTGGTTTCACCGCAGTGTTCTCTCTAGGAAATTCAGAGTTGGCTGGAATTTTGTTTGGGGTTTCTTTTTTAAAAGTGTAAGTTTAAGAAAAATGTTTAGTGAACGTAATGTCAATTTCTATGCATCTCTTTTTTTCCTTCATAGTGACTGGTATTGTAGTTAAATTTTACATTTACTGTTGGTCTACATAGTGTATAGTAATCAGACAGGGGGGAAACAATCATAAAAGGATGTAAATACCAGGGAAGAAAGTAAGAATCATTTTTTAAAATTTATTTGTTTACTTTTGAGAGAGAGAGAGACTGAGAGAGAACAAGTGGGGGAGGGGCAGAGAGAGAGAGGGAGACACAGAATCCCAAGCAGGCTCCAGGCTCCAAGCTGTCAGTACAGAGCCCCATGCAGGGCTCGAACTCACAAACAGTGAGAACAATGACCGGAGCCAAAGTCGGATGCTTAACTAACTGAGCCACCCAGGCGCCCCCAGAAAGTAACAATCTTTAATCTTCCATGCATAGGGTCAGAGTTCACACTCAACAATTATTTAATCCACAAACATTCTCTATAGTTAAATGTCTTTGAACCTTCCTATCTTGTGTGTGTATCTCAATACGCTTTATACAATGAGCTGTTTTAGAGGCTCCGGGCTTTACTGCTTTTTTTTTTCACTTTCATTTTACACAGAGTTATGTAGGTGGCTTTGCTGTTTAGACCAGCGTTGCATTCTTGTATAAACCCCTCATGCTTTTCTTTGCATCCAGTACAAGCCTGGACATAGTTTATTATCCATCATTTTTTGCCTGCCGATGCCAAATTAGCTTATGTAAAAACCTCGAAGAGGTTTTGTGGAGGTTACCTTAATGCCTTTCCAGACAAGCTGCAGGTTATGGGAAGGAAAGAGCCAAGCAATGTGAACATAGCAACATAAAGGAACGAAGACACGTTTGGACCCGTCTCATTAGTAGGTTAGGGTCTGCTGCACCTCCCCATCTGCCAATATCTGTCTGCCAATATTCCCTGGACTACCCTGCTTCTAAATGCTGATTTAGATAAATGCTTTTCTAACCAAAATGAAACAGTATGGTATTTAAGTCAACCATGAAAATAGGCGCTGACATGTGTGCCCCCCCACCTGAAAGAAATCAGGACGGGCTTGATTTGAATCGGGCAGGAGGCCAGATGCAATCAGATTCCCCAGATCTGTAACTCTACCAAGAGAGATCAAATCCCACTCCTCCAGGACCTTCCAGATTGTGGAAGATCCTGGGAGGTCAGAATTGAGCTGGGCTCCCAAACTGTCAATAAAATGTGATTTTGTACGATAGGAATGGGCGGGTGGTGAAACCAGACCATTCCCTTAAAGTTCCAGTAAATGGGATGACTGGGTATTTTTTTCTAGAGAGACTTAATTTTTTAGAGCATTTTTGGGTTTGCAGCAAAATTGGGCAGAAGGTTCAGAGGGTTCCCATTGACTGGGTATTTTCCAGCCCTCTTTCATACACACCATCTCTACCTTTGGAGTCCCAGAGCACTTTGGACTCACATGCAAGGCAGGGCACACAATGGACCGAGTGGTTGAACAGACCTAGAGTAATTCAGCAACCCGGTGAAAACTTGCCATCCCAACCGGTCCAATGTGGAAGCTCTACGTGGTGTCTGAGAGCACAGATTGGTATTTGGTGCCCCTGGGAGCCGTCAAACTACCGTTTCACCAATACGTGTGTGCCTGGATTTAAACAAACCTGATTTTAAAAAAAGAAATAAAAATAAACAAATCCGATTATATATTTTAAAAAATTTTTTTTAATGTTTTTATTTATTTTTGCGACAGAGAGAGACAGAACATGAGCAGGGGAGGGCCAGAGAGAGAAGGAGACACAGAATCGGAAGCAGGCTCCAGGCTCTGAGCTGTCAGCACAGAGCCCGATGCGGGGCTAGAACCCACAGACTGTGAGATCATGACCTGAGCCGAAGTTGGACGCTTAACCGACGAGCCACCCAGGCGCCCCCGATTATATATTTAAAATCTGACTTACACCGGAGGCTAATTGGGAGTGATCTGTCTTTCCATCACTTTCCAAAGATAGGCTCTCCACCCTCTCTGAGCTCTAGTCATCCCAAACTTCCCAGAGCCTGTGTACCAGCAGTCCATTCTCCACGTTGTCCTTCAGAAATATCACCTAAGCCAGGCGGTGTCATCTGGGCGCTTCTCACATTCTGTAATATCCTCTCTTCCTTCCTTTTGAGGAATGACCCTCACTCTCTTGAACCCTCCTCGCTCTCCTTCGGCACCCTCTGTGAACACTGTCCTGGCCTCTCTAACCCAAAGAAAACTCCCTGTCCTGATTCTCTGGGTCATTTTGGTCTACCATTAGCAGGACTCTGTAAAATTACCCCTAAACCTGATTGTTTCCTATGAGTTAATCTGATCTCCAATAAATAGATGATGAACTCCGTGAAGGCAGGATTGGCTCCTTGAGTCCTACACATTGGCACAGTACTTGTGCCTAGCTGATGTTCAGTAAGCCTAACGAAATGACTCTGAAATTTACAAAAATAGTCATTGCTTGGTTTTCTTACAAAGTTCTCTAGGTGTCCTCAACATACGAATCAATGTACACAGACTTCCCAAGAACATATTTGTTGTGTGAAGGCAGGTGTGCAATATGGCACTTTATGGAACCACAAGATTTTTTTTTTTTTAAGGAGCATTTCTTTAAAAATAGGAACTAGTTTAATGTGACAAAGAGGAGTTTTTATTTATTTATTTATTTTAATTCTATTTTTTAAATTTATATCCAAACTAGTTAGCATACAAAGAGGAGTTATTAATGTTGAAAATCTTGACTAATTCTAGGTAGGGGAGAAGCAGGAAGACATTGCAGTCAAGGCCAATGGGTTCAACATCGACCCTTATATTTATTTGTAGGCTAGTTGGAAAGCTTTTAGACTGAGATTCAGGCAAAGAAGGAGGTGAACTTGTCGCAGTAATTTTCTCTAGATCATTCTTTGGCCAACCTGTCTTCCTCCTGCAGAAATCGTTCAGAGCCAGATGGGCATATGAGAACAAATTTACTGCGCTCAGTCTTAAGAAGCTGGGCCCACCAACTCCTACTTTTCAAAGAACAAGGGAATCTTGAAAAGATGATATCATTCTCTCAGTCCCTGGCCTGGTTTTGAGGTGATAATGTATCCAGTAACCACTGCAGAATTCACAGTAGCCTGCTCTCTAAGCCTTCCAGTTTGGGGGTGGGGGTAAGGGAGCCCTGTCTGTTTGATCAGCAGGCAAAATATTCCCACTCAGGCTTTTATCTCTGCAAAGCTGAGAAGCATGTACCATCTTGAAATTTTAAAAAAAACCAAAACTGTACAAACTTGAAACTAACATGTCTGAAGTAGCGGGTGCCAACGACACCACCGACGGCACTGCTGATCAAAAGGAGGTGACAAACAACTTAGTTTCCGTTGGGTTGAGCATTTGCCGAAAGAAGTAAACGGGTTGAACTTTTACAGTCGAAAGCAACTCTTGAAAGCGTTGAGTGTCTTTCCCAAGCCAGTGCGGGAAGGAAGAGCGAGAGAAGGCAGGGAAACCGTGGCTCGCACTGCACGGTACCCTGCAAAGTAACGCCGGACGGGTGACCCGCTGGTCCTCCCCAAAGTTTACAATTCCCCTAGGAAGTGACTCTTCCCTCCCCCCACAACCCCGGTCCGCACCGGAGCGATGAGGGCGAGAGAGCAAACTCCGAGCTCGCGCGGAGCAAGCGGTCGGGGACACAGCGGGACGCGGCCGAGTGTGTTTCACCTGCACGTTCCCTTTCTCTCCTTGTAGCTACCTCATCCCTGAACTCCCAGCTCCAGCAGCTCCAGCAGCTCCAGCAGCTCCAGCCGCCGCCGCCGCCGCCGCCCGCCGGCCAGCACCCGCCGCCCGGCCCGCAGGCGCCCCCGCAGCCCCCGCAGCCGCAGCCGCAGCCCCAGCCCGCCCCGCCCCAGCAGCCGCCTCCCGCCTCCCAGCAGCCGCCGGCTCCGCCAGCTCAGCCCCAGCAGCAGCCTCAGCCCCACCCCCACCCCCCGAGCCAGAACCAACCGTCTCCGACTCAGCAGAGCGCGAGCCCCCCTCAGAAAGCCAGCCAGTCTCCGGGACATGGCCTTCCGTCGCCGCTCACGCCACCCAATCCTCTGCAGGTATGCTCCCCGCCCCGCCCCGTGAGCTCTGGGGGGACCTGTCCTCGGGGTCGCGCCGTCCCCCCGCCGCCCCCCCCCACCCCGCCCCAGGACGAGGGCCGGTCAGACTTAGCACCCAGGTCTGCAGCACCTAATTCGAATTGATCTCCTAGACGTAGGGAAGAGGAAGCAAATAGCAGGCGGCTGGGGATGCATGTAAAGGAAACAAATAGAAGCCCATTGATGTTGCCCTCCAATGGATAAATGTGTTCTGTTTCCTCCTGTGAGAGGCCGGCACTGTAAGTGCACTTGTAGCCTGTAATAATTCCATTTTATGATACTTTCTGAAGGCAGCAAAGATAGCATCCAATTAAAATTATTACCAGCACAGTTTTGTAGCCCCGTGGAGAACTGCATCTCCTGTCCATGAGGCATGGTGGTTATTTCTCTATATTATGAATACAACAGTGTCTTACCTTAAGTACTTTGTGCTCTTTTGTTTCTATTTTTCTAAAGACTCTCTGGGGTTAGGAGGGTAAAGAAATTCAGCCCCTGGTCTGTGTCCCAGATTCCAACCATTCCAACCACGGACTAACAATTTCTCTAAAATTATGCAAACAGCCTCAACAAATCTGCATCTTTATAAAATGATAAAGCTTCTATACATTGACTTTTTTACCTTGAGGCCCAGGGCATCAAAAATAGATATTCAGGCTAACTACCAGAGCTTATCCTTAATGGACCATCATTCAGGAAGACAGAACTTTAAAGTTCAGAAAGCCATTCTTAACTTAGATGCCGCTAAAATAAATTAGCTTCAGAATATAATGACTGTGGTGTCAACACCTCAGATCCAGAAATTAATAGCCCAGGTTTTGACTTACACAGTGATGTTTTCCCCAGTGAGATGACAGATGATTTAGTGCATTGGTGATACAGTGACAAAGTCCAACAAAGTGAGCAGCCCATACACTCAATTCAAATGCCAACTCAACCCCCTCCTTGATTCTGGGGCAGGCGGCCCTCCCTACCTGAGGACAACAATAGCCATGAGTCCCCAGGTCCTCAACAGCAAAGTATGCAAAGCCACACTAGCTTGACACACAGAGAGGCCGGTGGATTTAGAGTTAGCATTTGAGAACTGATTTTGTTTGTTGTCCCCTAACTTTGTTGCTATGAACTTGGGTGGCCCCAAGTTTTCCTGGAAATGAAACCATTTGGGTAAGATGAGTAATTGTGTTTTCCCCGGCACTTGGGTCGTTGTTGCTTGGAAGGTGAACGTTCTTTTGAGTCGGGTTTGAATGTGTATTTTTTTTTTAAATCTTACAAGTGCGAGACAACATAATGCCTTTGACCTGGGACTGCCATGAACGCAGGCTATAAAAATCTAAAGTGTGCACTTGGCACCTACGGAGAAAATAGGTACAATCAAACTTACAAGATGCATGATTGCAGCCATCCTAATGTTTTTAGCATTTGGAATTCAACTCTATTATTCCAAAGAATGAGTTTAATGCTTTTTAGGAGCAGTTAAATTAGATGGACCTACACACCATATGATTAAACACTTCCTCTATGTGAGGCACCCAAATAGGAGAAATTACCAACGAAAAGAACTTGTGCGGCTCTGAGGGATGAAGTTACTTAGCTCAGTCCCCAGTGGCTGTATCCAGTCCAGTGTTCTTTACAGTGGAGCGACACTTTGAGCTCTGTGGACATCAGTCTTTTCTGAACAGTGTCAATATCTTATAAATCTCTATTGGCCACTGAAAGTCAGATGTAGACAATCCATTTGAATGGCTGTTGCTAGGACTTGTGGATGAGGTGACCGATCAGCCTCATGGAAATAAATTCCAACAGGAGAACTTCCAGAAGTCATTCAATGGTTTCCTATGAAAATCCAGGGGACCTGTTGCGTTTTGTGTTGTTTTTGCAAGAAATGAAGGCTGAGAGTCACATTTCTTTCTTTACAGCCTTGAGAGAATATCCTTTTTTGCTATTAGGGTTTAAAAACATTTTTTTTAATGTGTATTTATTTTTGAGAGAGATGGAGACAGAATGCCTGTGGGTTAGGGACAGAGCAAGAGGGAGACACAGAATCCGAAGCAGGCTCCAGGCTCCAAGCTGTCAGCACAGAGCCCAACACAGGGCTCAAACTCACCAGCTGTGAGATCATGACCTAAGCCGAAGTCAGAGGCTCAACCAACTGAGCCACCCAGGCGCCCCTTTCCTATCGGGGTTTTAACTCATAAACTTAACAAATACATTGGTAAGGTAATACTCTTAACTTCTGTGGATCTAATGCATGACCACTGAAGGAATGATATTGTAAAACATTTAAAAATATTGCCGAGTAGATAGAGAACTAATTTTTAAGAAGAAAAAGGTTTTTTTTTTCCCTTTACTATAGGCATGTGTAAAGAAAATGAAGAATTCCATGGTTTTGAAATACTGTTTTCTTTCTACACTAACTGAGGGGTTTTTGAGTTTGTGGAACATGAAATGTTTGAACTTTTTAAAAAGAAAACTTTAAGAGGACCTGCAAAGATATTTAACTCTCAAAGGTAATGATCTTTATGCACCAGAGTAAAGTGTTTTTGTCTGAAGATGATTAAAAGAACAAAGATCAACTAAAATCAGATATGACATTTTAAATTCTATTTTACAATTCTTTGTTTTATGTGGGCTTTGTCCTTTTACATTGTTCAAACTCTGCTTGCGAGAGAGCAGTTTAGAACTAGGCAACTTAGGTTGTCAGGGAAAACCAGGAATTCAGAAGGTTTAAAAAACAACTTCGAAGAATAATAATTATTTCTACAAGTGTACAGAGGCTGTCACATCTTCAGAAAAATATAATAAATGTAAGTGGCTTGTGTCAGTCTAGTTGGGTGAGGTCATTTCTCAAGATGAAAATTAAAAAAAAAAAAAAAAAAAAAAGCGAAGAGAGCTGGCAGGCTGTATCACTCTAGACTGAAACTCTCCAAATAGTTCTGGTCGAGTTTTGCTCTACTATTGCAATATGAGTTTTCCACCCTTTTACTCAATTCCATGAAATTGACTGCATTTACAAAACCAGTCTGTTGTTGCTTCAAGACAGATAGGAGTCTAGAGTATTATCACTTCAGAGTACTAATTTTTGGTTGCTCAGGGTTATAGGGGAGCTGGGTGTCTAGCGTGGGCACCAGAGCTGGCCCCTGGAGGGCTGTCTTTGGAATCTCCATGGGCACTCGAGAGCTACCCACCCACAAATTCATTCTCAGGAAGGATGAGGAGAGAATTTATACTTCTCAGGATAAATAAGAAAAGCAGACTTGGGTTTACAAAACACACCTATGAGTTGAATTTAATCCTTAGGTTCCAGGATAAATATCAATCCATACTTCTTACCTTTGCCCTAACCCATTGGCCCCAGGCTGTGCCAGAAGCTGAAACTAGACATACAGAATGGGTTGGGCAGGAGCAGATCAGAAACATAAATGGAAGCAACTTTGGGGAGGAAAATATAGGGTCTCATCATTCCTAGGTAGAAAAAACAATGTACAGTTTTAATTTCAACATATAATTTTGATCTGGATAAAGACCCTGTAAGCATAAGAATGGTGAATACCTCCTTTCTGTGACCTTTGAGATGGCTTTTCTGGAGACCGTTCCTTGGGAGTCTGTATTTGCACTAGGGAAATTCTAAACGTTGTGTAAAAGCCCTGATGCGCGCATGCCCTTTCGTCAGTGATCTGGAGATAAGCTGGATGTGGTTGGAGCCTCGTCACAGTGCCATGGGAATAGGGGTCTCCAGGGTTTGAGGTCTTACTCTCGTTCTGACCCTTCTCCAACTAGCTGACAACTTTGGACAAGTCACATTAGCTCTTTGGACTTCGTTTTCCTTGTCTGTTAAATGTGTGGTTTATATAATTTTTAAGATCCTTTTCAGGCCTGGGAGTCTATGGAAATGTTGGTAGGCCTGTAGAATAGTATTGGCTATTGAAAACTCGGTGGTCCTGAAGATTCTGTGAGTATTCTTCAAGGTCAGGTTAATTTCTTCCCACTCAGCTGGGTGGCAGAGTGGAAAGAGAGTAGGGACACACATAAGTGGGATAATGATAGCAGAAGCAGATTTTATCTTAGCCAGAGAGTCCAAATTAAAGTCAAGTTTTTATCCTCAGAGAGTCACCGCTGTAAACTGTGGTCCCAGATTGCTTTTCCACACCTATGCATTAGAGGAGCTTACGAAACCAAATGCTGCATTTAACCTTGGCCTTCTGTATGTCGTCTTGCATGGCAGGAGGCAGGATAATCTTTTCCCTTTCTTGTTGTATTGCACATTTTAATAAATAACAGAGGGAGAGAGAAATCCACGGAAGCAGTTAGGGGAGGGAAAGTTATCTATGCTTGTTGAGGAATGAGGGGCATGGTCACCTCCTCAGAGGTGAAGTTGCTCGAGAGATAGTATAAAATTGCTCTCGACCACATGCATTTGCTAAGGGAAAGGTCTTGTTACCACTCAGGCACCCAGGAGTAAAACTGCATCCATTCCACCTCTGCTATGCAGTAGACACAGCCTTCTGATCTTCTCATGTGGGACGTTTTCCCACAAAACTTTCAACACTAAGTTCCAAAGTGTGTGAGTGATAGAGGGTGGTATATTATCACCAAAGAGCCCAACCCCTTGAGAAGCAGTTAGAGGCACATGACTTTCATCCTTTGAAAGCAAATTGATCTCCAATGGCTTCTTCCTATAGAAAGGCTCAATGTAACACTGCATGTTAACTAACTGGAATTAAAATAAAAACTTTAAAAAAGAAAGGAAGAAAGGAAGGAAGAGAAAGAAAGAAAGAAAAAAGAAAAGAAGGAAGGAAGGAAGAAAAAGGAAAGAAGGAAGATGAAAGAAAGAAAGAAAGAAAGAAAGAAAGAAAGAAAGGGAGAGAGAGAGGGAGGGAGGGAGGAAAGGAAGGAAGGAAGGAAGGAAGGAAGGAAGGAAGGAAGGAAGGAAGGAAGGAAGGAAGGGAGAGAGAGGGAGGGAGGGAGGGAGGGAGGGAGAGGGGCTCAGTGCCCTGGGCCAACCTCCTTTCTCTCCAGCAGTTAGTCTTCATTTAACCTGGAATGAGTTAAAACTTTGTGAGTCTAAGTTTTTTCATCTATAAAGCAAGGGGGTAAAATTAGACACTCTCTCGAGCTCCTTCTTCTATTCTATTTGCAGTTTTATATCACAAACCTCTGAAACTGGGTTGGGTGACCCATGCTGGTGCAGGAGACAAAAACAATCTTTGTCCTCTCTGCTCATCCCAGGTTCTCAGGCTGGGCCCATAAACTAGACTCACAAACGACAGACTCACAGGAGAAAACCAAACAGGAGCTTATTAGCATGGGCGTCACCCTTGGGAGCACTCAGTGATGTGCAACTCAAAGGGGGTGGTTAGAACTAGGGTTTACGTAGCGGTGGGTAGCGTTTTCACAAAAGAACAACACATTCATAGAGAAGGGACAAGACAAAGGAGAAGGACATGGAAGTTCCAGGGATGGCAAGTTGTGAGAAAGCAAATATGTGAGGAATTGCCCAGCGGTATGGGCTGGTTTCAGCAAGATCTGTTATACAGATTCCTCGATTGCTGAAAAGGCTCTCCGGTTGTTCCCAGTCATCAACTGCCATCCTTCCCGGTAGAGAGGGAGGGGCGGGGCACGTCTTTACACATTTATGCCCTGCTTTTGGCAAATAGGGAATGTCAGAGAGCTTTTCTTATATCTACCTGTTTTTAGTTGCCTTCGGCTTGAAATAATCCTCATGCCGAAGTGACACGTTTGGGGGTGGCATATTCTGCTACCCTTTGCAGGCATATTCACCTCATAATCCCTTTGTGGCCTTGGTGATTCTAAAAGAACTCAGACATCTTCGCGCCTACACGGGACTGAATCACTGTAGAATTCTCCTAACCTGGACCAAGACTAGGGTGAGGCAAGGGAGGCACTCAGATGCAAGATTCAAGCTGCCCCCCAAAAGGCAATTGTCAAGATAGATAATATTTTAGTGCAGTGTTTCAAAAAATCAAAACGAATGCCCAAATCCAAGATGAACTGAACATCAATTTTTTAGATACAGGATCAGTAACAGTCTCGAGTCGTATTGGAGTCTGAGGCAAGAGGAAAAAGTCAGTAATGCTGATTTTGTGGATCATGAATTTTTCACATTCGTTTTGATTCTTTTAAAATATCACATTAGGGGCGCCTGGGTGGCTCAGTCAGTTAAGCATCCAACCTCAACCTCAGCTCGGGTCATGATCTCGCAGTTCATGAGTTCGAGCCCTGTGTCAGGCTCTGTGCTGCCACTCCAAGCCTGGAGCCTGATTCAGATTCTGTGTTGGCTTCCCTCTCTGCCCCTCCCCCACTCACACTGTGTCTCTGTCTCTCTCTCAAAAATAAACAAGTCAAAAAAAAATAAGTTAAAAAAATTCTTAATATCACGTTATTCATCTTGATTACTGTGTTTTGAAGCAAATCCTTAAATGTTGTGCCTGAGCTGCGTGTCTCACATCCCTCAACTTTAACCCTCATCGTTTGGGTTGAGCTGGCAGATATTTTCCAAGGCTGGTGGCATTCTGTCCACTGTAAATTCCATTCAGGTCTTGGATGCTGTTTTCTAGTTGAACTTGAAAATGGCATCAAATTTTGCACAATCCAAAAGCAAGCGTGTGTTTTACAGTGGATTGGGGCTTACCAAACTGCGTATGCATGGATCTAATAAACCGATCATTGTGATTGAATTGAAAAGTGTTGACAGTCAATAATTGGTTTGGCTGACATTTTTCACCCAACTGATTTATGGTTTTATGAAATCCAGTAAGTTTGGTAAAAATGGTGGAAATATCACGGTGTAGACAGCATCCTCCTAGAGCAACTCAGGCTGTGAGGACCTTTCAAAAATGGGAAGAGTCCACACAGTTGTGCATAAGAACTTCTCTCAGGCTAAAGAACCGAAAGAAAATTAATTATTATGGAGGACAAAACCCATCTAAACCCAGAGAATTATCATGGAGATTAAATACAACATACTGACGGAAAGGCTTTGTGTGTTATAAGTATGTTAAGCAGCTGTTGATTATACCGCAGATATGAAACAGTACGAATTTATTTCTGTGTATCCCATTGTCTGGTAAATTGAGGGTTCCATGCATCATTCATCCATTCAGCAAGAGTTTGGGTGGGAAATGGGAGTCCCTTTACCCCACCGTACTCAGCACTGAATAAAATAAACAAAACATACTTATCCACATTCTCTGCAAGGGACAATTTTTCCTTTTATGAAAGAAAGAAAATCTCCTTAAAAAAAAAAAAAAACAAAAACCTCAGTTCAACATTACTGACATTTCAAAGAATTTATTACAAGCATTCGAGATCCGGGAGGAACAACAAAGTTTATATTGCTTTGAGAGTGGCAGGGGGAAAATTAGTTTACCAAGAATATACTTATATACTGCGGTGCTTCTTTGTCATTGTCTAGATTTACCATTTCTGTTACTGCTGGGTAGATTAGTCAAATCATGTAGAAAAGGGCTTAACAAAGCAGGCAGCGTGTTCACCCCACTGACTATGGAAGCTCACGTCAAGTAGCGACAGATAGGAAGGGTGCCAGACTCGAAGGGGGGTGGAGAGATTATTGCTGCATTTGAACGTGGCAAGCCGTAACTCCCCCCAAGGAAAGCAGCGCCTCTCCGATCATGACAGTGGGTGGATCTGAGGCTTGTCTGCCCTGCGCTCAGCAGTGAGACTGGAGCCACACACAAGGTCCAGTCGCATCACCTTCTGTCGGATGTGGCTCATAAGCGAATCTCAAAGTCTAGTTCAGAATAGTTCTGAAAGAATTTTGCCTCCATGTGCATAGATGCAGGCTTTAGTGGCAATTTGAGACGTGCCGAATGTGCCGGCTGGCACTTCGCTCTGAATGAGCAAAATAACAGCTGGTATTTGTGTTAATGCAGTATTCTTGGGCTTGCATGATCAAGCGTTATTCCTCATATTTTAGCCCCAATTCATTTCCCACAGGTTTGGGATACATTTTCCACGGGCTTTTAAATTGACTTCCACAGGATAGACCTGCAAGTGAAGGTTCTCCGGGTTGTAAAGAAAGCACTTCTGTCATTATCTGCAAACATTTATCAAGCACCTGTGGTGTGCATGGTAGCCCCAGGAAAGTTCTGCAGAGCAATGTGGGGCCATGGAGAGAGCATGGTCTTTAGAAGCAAACAGACTTGAACTTGAATGAATGCTGGCTCTGCTGAGCACTTGGGTGAGGTCAGCCCGTCGATTTCCTCATTGGCTGGAGGGATGATATGGGGACTAAATGTGATGGTTTCCATGAGAGGATCTAATTCACTTCCTGAGAGTTAGCTGGCACTAAAAAATACCAGAATCCTGCCTGCCTTTCTTCCTTTTTTGACTACAGACATTATCATCCAAGGGAAACAGGAGACCCAACAGACCCACTCAAAGTTGAACAGAAAGCAAATAGTCACGGGAATATAAAAGTGCACATGTACACAATAACATTGCACACTGCACACTACAGAAAAAGCCATAGAAGCTAGAATGAGGCTCATAATTACACACAAGTTTTGCAGAGTTGAGTCAGAGAGGTGAGGGGGATTTCTGAGGAGGGAGACACAGCAGAGGGAAGTGGGGACACCTGCAGCAAGGGCAAGCCTGCATGCAGGGGAGCAGGAAGAAAGAGAACTGTAGCAAAGTGCTTGTGTAATCTTAAAGAATTCTCACTTCAACCCGCAGAACCTCAGATTCTCCATCAATGTTATTAAGAACCAAAACTTTTTTTTTTCCTTCTAAATTCCCGAAGTTGTGGGTTTCAGTGTGTGGGTGAACAGGAAGAATCTTGGTGATCCCGGTTCTGCCACTACTGGCTGCGTGACCTTGCACAATCACCTAATCTCTGGGACTCAGTTGTGTCACTTACTATATGAAAAATTTGTATTAGATGATCTTAAAGTCTTTTCCGGCTCCACATTCTATTTATGAAATAATACAAATAAGGTGGTTTAGATTACACAGAAAGAAAGAGCTATGTATGTACAATAACATAACCCACAACACATACACAACACTCAAGAAAGACTCCTGATAGTATGTGACCAATATATGCAGTATGTTTGGAAATTTACAAAGTGCATTTTAGAGACATGATTTCATGCTTTGGTCTCATGGAATGACCATTATCATTTATTGACTGTATCCGTGGATCTTATACTCTCTGAGTACTTCAGCCTCTCATTTCCTCCTCACAATAGCCCAGAAGAGGCAAAAATTATCTTCGTTCAAATGCAGGGCAAAGAGACTGTCAGAAAGCTGAAGGAACTTCCTCACCATTACTGTCAGACTTCAGAACATTCTCCGTTTATATTGTTCTGCCTCTGCAATGTTCGTTTGGGTCGTTGGTGAGCTATATATTCTCATTTCCTTATTTGGCTGCCAGCATTTTTGAAGGCAACATTTCCCGAAGTGCCTTTCATAAAACACCAGGCCAAAGAAATTGCATTGAAAATAGATTTCATGGTAGGTCAGATAGATAGATAGATAGGGACCATACCGTATGCCAGTCCTAAATACTTCTCAATGAATAGCAGGACACTGAAAGTTAAAATACATCCCACAGTAGAGATGTCTAGTCAACATTATTTAACCAAGAAATTCTCAAACTTACGTAACCACTGAACCTTTTTTTTTCACGTAACACAAATTAATATCCCATGGAAAATCCCTCAGCAACCACTGCTCTATGGCTCCCTTCTCTAACTTAATACAGCGTCCGCACAACTAAATTAACCTTGCATTTCCTTATGCAAGGAACATCTTGCAAAAATCCACAGACCAAATCCCATGGACTGGACGGTAGAGAAAAGAAATTACAGAAAAATGGGGAAAGAGGGGAGAAAACACTCAAAAGCAAAGCAAGAGCAGGGAAAGCTGAAAGCAAGGATGGTCCTTACAGTTGGCAATGAGAAAAACCACCTGGGTCAAAAAATGAAGGGAAGGTCTGGCTGGCTTGCCCCTCATGGCGGCTGAGGTCTTGGGGGGCTTCTCCTTTAGCTGGGCCTCCCCTCTTCGTCTTCTTCACTGCCCATTCTTTCTCCTGTTCACACATCACTGCACCTGGAACTGTGCCTCCCCATACCAGGGCGCAGAGAAGTGACAGGGTACCACTGGCCCCCATGGCCCCAGGCAACACCACGGAATCAACAGGACAGAGAGGGCATGCACCCTCCTCACCACACTCCCGCCCTCCTGGCTCTTGACTGAGAAGTTTCCAGTGGTCAATACCCTGACGACTTCCTTCTCAGCCTCTGCATTTTAAGAGTGGTTGGAATCCAAACAGGTGAAGCCAGTCTGAAATCTGTATGGCAAGCCGGGTGTAAGGCCTCTAGAGCACCAGATTCCGAAACTCTCTGTCTGTGGGACATTCTGTCAGTAGTAATGCTCCCATCCTGGCTCACTCTCTCCCTTTCTTTCTTCCTTTCTTCCTTTCTCTCTCTTTCTTTCTTTCTTTCTTTCTTTCTTTCTTTCTTTCTTTCTTTCTTTCTTTCTTTCTTCTTTTCAAATTGTTATTTGTTTATTTTAATGTTTATTATTTATTTTTGAGAGACAGAGAGACACAGAGCAGGAGTGGGGGAGGGTTAGAAAGACATAGAATCCAAAGCTGTCAGCACAGAGCCTGACACGGGGCTCGAACTCATGAACCATAAGATCATGACCTGAGCCGAAGTCAGATGCTTTAACCAACTGAGCCACCCAGGCGCCCCTCAATTTTTTTTTTAAATTCTAGCTATTTGACATACAGTGCAATATTGGTTTCAAGAGTAGAATTCAGTGATTCATCACTTACATACAACACCCAGTGCTCATCATGATAAATGCCCTCCTTAACACCCATCACCCATCTAGCCCATCCCCCACCCACCTCCCTCCATCAACCCTCAGTTTGTTCTCTATCTTTAAGAATCTCTTATGGTTTGTTTCCCCCGGCTCTTTTCTCATTTCCTATTTTAAAGAGAGAGAGAGTGAGCATACCTCAGAGGCACTGGTGTTTTCTTTCTCCTTCATCCTCCACTGTCGAGAACCAAATTGGGTATTCTGGCTTCAGTACAGAGACAAGACAGAGAAAGGCGCCATGTTGAGAATGGCAGTTCCAGAGGATTTTCTTTCGTGTGTAAGAGGAATCCACATGGCAAAGCTTCAGGTGCTCTTTGGAGTGGCTGTCCACTGAAAGGACAATTCCGAGTCCTTGGCCACTCAGTGGGGATGCCTGTGAGGCCACGGATGAACCCCACAGTGGTGGGGGAGTGCCCTGCAGGTAGATGCTGACAGCTCTCTTCTAGGAACTAGCAGCTGTCATTTGAAGGCCCAGTTGGGCTCTGATCAATGCAACTTTCCAGCCCAACACATTTCGTCTGAACTGTCGTTTGACTGGGGTCAGCCTGGCGCCAGCCACCACTTAGTTTTCTACACCAGAAGATACTTCACTGTCATAAAAGAGAAGTAAAGTCAGGGATCTCCTTCTTTTCTCAGCTGGGCTCCATATCCTCCCTGAGGCTGGCCGCTCTTTCCCGAGTTGAGCTCTGTGTCATTGCATTGTGAGGTTATGAATGTGGCATTTAAAGAGAACAAAGCAACACTGAAGGGTTCAGAGAGGAGAAGATTTCAGAGAAACCCTCTCATTTCCCCCAAGGAAAACTCCCCTGAGTCTGGTTGTCTTGGAAACTTGTATGTTGTAAATCAGGGGGAAAATAATCTTGTATGTCGGAGGTTCTAAAAATTAACAGTCCTTACAGTAATTACCACGTCCGGCATTCTGCACCCCATGGAAAGAATTTGACCAATCTTGAGCTAAAACCAAATGGTCCTTGGAAACAACCTGGACAAGGCAGACAGTTATTAGAGGCAGAAAGCAAAAATGGGGTATTTTCCAAGCTCCCTGAGTATAAATATCTCAGTGAATACATTTTAAGCATCTTCAAGGCACAATCTGCATACCATTTTCATTGCTACTGAACATCCTTAAGTGATAAAGTAGGTATCTTCATACCAGAAAGGCAGGCCTCCATGTAATCAAATATTTTCTGGGCCACAGAGGCCCATTATCCCACTGCCTTGTCTGACCTCCCGCCCTCTTCTTGGCTCACCCAAGCCACATCCTCTCCAAACAGCTGCGGCCGTGCCCACACTGCATTTTGTTCAGTTCTTTGTGTTTTGATCAACTCTTTGCGTTCTTTTTTTTAGGAGAACATTTACAAACTCAACGGCAAGGGTTCTCACCGTCAACTGCACTTTGGGATTACCTGCAGAGTTTCTTTTTAAATCCCAAGGCCGAGGTCCCACCCAAAGATTCAGATTGGACTCTAGTGGGCGGGTCACGGTTATCATCATTTTTTAAAGCTGTCCAAGTGATTCCAATGTGGAGCCAGGGTTGAGGATAACTACCTATTGTCTTGTAAAGAGGCTCACAATTATTCATTTCTAAAAGAGCAAATTCCTACCTCTTATTTATACAAAACGCTTTTTACATGCAGTGTTGGTTGCAGGAGCGGTGCTAACTTTTATTCTATGATATAATAAAACTAGGTCTTCCTTTCTAAAAAGATTGAGCTGGTGTGACTTCTGTCCTACCCCTCCCCAGATTCACAGCCCACCAGGAAATGAAAACAACCATAAATGTACTTTGTTATCCACTGGAACCTCTCCCAGACTCTGAAGGTGGGTCATTAGCCAGTATTTGCAGAAAAATCTCACACCTTGTGATTCACCTCTGACACTCAACATAGAATAGGAAAAATAAATAATCTTTTAACGCCCTCTGCAAATAAGAGTTTATGAGATGCCCAGTCTGATGCTAGATGGCGTCTTATCCAGTCTATACCTGGGCTTCTCAAGCTTATATTTGCGTATGAAGCCCCCTGGGATCTTGATAAATTTACACTCCAATTCAGGAGCTCTGGGGTAGAAAGCAGACTCCAGATTCTGCATTTCTAATGAGCTTCCAGGTATGGTCCAAAGCTCAACAAACCTTAGATGTCCCAATAGCTCACTTCATGGGTCAGAAAGTTACAGGTAAGGACCTCTAAGAGGCACGATGCAAACCAAGGTCTATCTGCCATAACACCTTGTCTACTGTGCTAAATCTGCCTCTTTTTAGTCTTTTTTTCTTTGTGGGATTTTCCTCTGTTTAAAGAGATCTCATTTAAATCACGGAACAATTTCTTCCTTGCAGATGAAAACGGAGGTAAATTGCACGGTTGGAAGAAAGACTCTCACTGTCCCCTGTCTGGTCTTTCTTGTAGCTCCCGATTTAAGTTTCAGTCTTATCATTGCTCAAGAACCAGAAACTCTGCAATTACGGGGAAGGATGGGGCCATACATTCTTCTCTTTATTTGGTAAATATACCAGTTTCGTGGAACTGTTTGTACCCAACTGAAACTCAAAGAGATTGAATGGTCTGTGACCACTGAGAAATCAGAGAAGTCAGGGAGTGTCATTCCAGGTTTTAGGCCCAACATCGCCTGGCTATGTGACTATGAAGATCACACCTTCCTGCGTTTCCATTGTCTGTTGTACAGCCATGGAAGCACAGTTGACACTGTCTGCTTCCGTTGTGTGTGTGGGGGCGGGGGGAGTCTTCTCTTACACCATCATTTCAAGATGCTTTTTCAGGAGCAAAAGCCAAGATACACATAAAACGGTAGCAAAATCATCCTCCAAGTGTAGAGTCCATACAGAATTAGAATGTCATTCTTTTTACCTGCCGGAAGATCCTAGTGTGGTTTGTAGAAGTCCTCTACCCTCTTTATCAGAAGTGTGAGAGCTGCTACAAAATGACATTCGCAGGGGCACCTGGGTGGCTCAGTTGTTTGAGCATCCAACTCTTGATTTTGGCTCAAGCCATGATCCCAGGGTCGGGGGATTGAGCCCCACATTGGGCTCCACGCTGACTGTGGAGCCTGCTTAAGATTTTCTCTCTCTCTGGGGCACCTGGGTGGCTCAGTCAGTTAAGTGTCCGATTTCAGCTCAGGTCATAATCTCATGGCTTGTGAGTTCGATCCCCACGTCAGGCTCTGTGCCCACAGCTCAGAGCCTGGAACCTGCTTCAGATTCTGTGTCTCCTTCTCTCTCTGCCCCTCTCCACTCATGCTCTGTCTCTGTCTCTCAAAAATAAACATTAAAAAAATAAAAAAAATTAAAAAAAGATTCTCTCTCTGTTTCTCTCTCTTTCTCCCCCCCCGCCCACCCTGGCCCCTTCTCCCCTGCTTTAGTGCATGGTCTCTCTCTTTCTCTCTCAAAAAAAAAAAAAAAAAGTGACATTTATGTTAAGCATCCTCTCTCCAGTCACATCTGCTTTCCAAAGTGGCCATTCCTGTTCGAATGGAGAATTTGCTTTGTGATAATTGGGATCGGTGCCATCATTGTGAAGCAATGTATTCTATATAAAATGCAAGAAATGTCTTCAAGAACATCCACCCCTTTAAGGTTCTTGGCATGTTGTTTCATGTATCCCGTAGGTAAGTGGGTGTGTAGACCCAGTAACCCAGGCAAATCCTTAACACTCGCCTAATGTCTGCCTGTAACAGATTGGACAGGCAGGTCTTTATGATCATAAGGCTTTAGGAAAAAATAATCTCATTCACATCTTCATCTTCAAAGGACAGGAGAAACCCAACAGAACTTGTACCCATATCAGTCACCAGGCTTAGGATCCATCATGGATTGACCTAAAAGAAAACAAATTGGGAAAATAAGGTCTTAACCCCCGTCAACCCAAGTCCAATATGTGGATGGATGTGTGTTTGCATTAAAGGGTTGGACTCTATGTGTATTATGTAACTTTTTTTTTTTTTTTTTGAACAATGAACACCTTTATTCCATGACTGAAGATAGGAGGGAGGAAGATTCGTTTGCCTTTCTGGCTTTGATTTTCCTCAGAACTCTAGCTCCTTGCCCCCTAGCACAGAGCCATCTGCTCGGCCATACTGGCCTGGTCTTGAAGCCATGCATGGGAGCAGCTTGCCCTGCTGGGACTGGACCTCCATAAGATGCTGATTTGGGCATTCTTTTTCCTATCATCATATTTCTTCTGAATTTTCTTTGATCGTTTCTTGTAAAATCTCTTCCTCCTAGGGAGTCAGCTTGGCCCCCTTCTTGCGGCCCAGGGGCAGTGCATAGTGGGACTCATCCCACTGTCGGTACCGTGTGCTGTCAATGAGCACGATCCAGCTCTTTGCCAGGGTCTTTGTGTAGACCAGTTCATTGTTGGATGCGTCATAGACAACCTCAGTAATGCTTGTTTTGCATGTACAACATTCAGAGCCCCTGGAGAAGTAAGTCCCCCACACCCAGCCTCAAGCCAGGGGACTCCTTATTGCCTCCCTGAATGCAGACTGTGTGTATGCCGGTGGGGGGAAGGGGGACAATCTTATTGGTGGTCGGGGGGTGGGGGGCGGCTTCCCAGCTCATACCCCTGCTTCTTGTGGCTGGGCTTTCTCTCAACCCCATCTTGTGGCACTCAGGCCAGTTGTCCTGAGAGATGCCCATCGCTTGCGCTGCCCACTGCAAAAAAGCTGTGATGTAGACTTTAAATCTTCATGGGGCGCCTGGGTGGCTCAGTCAGTTAAGAGTCCAACTTCTGCTTAGGTCATGATCTCGTGGTCCGTGAGTTCGAGCCCCGCGTCGGGCTCTGTGCTGACAGCTCAGAGCCTGGAGCCTGCTTCGGATTCTGTGTCTCCCTCTCTCTCTAACCCTCCCCCGCTCACACTCTGTCAACAACAAACGTTAAAAAAAAAAAAAATTAATCTTCATAGTTACATGTATGTGTGCTCCATACTTGCGTGTATGTATAGTTGTGTTTATTGGTTATATATACACACAGGCACGTATTTATTTAAAAAATTTTTTTAGAAACACCCACTCAGGGATTCTGTAAAGTGTCCATTTATAGGGTCATCCGTGTAGTTTGGACAGATCGGCAAAGTGTGAGCACAGGGGCAGAAATGACATTGTCTGGGGTTTTCCTTTCTTGCCTTTTCTGCCTGGGACGTTTCCGAGAGAATGACTAAGCAGTGCCGGAGATTGTGAATTTGCTTAAGTGTAAATGGCTGATTGCCGGGTGCAGCGCCCGGCCCTCCCCGAAGGTGATTGACTGGGGCTTCAGGTCCTCACACTTGATGCCCGGATTTGACTCGGAAAGTCTGCCAAGTCTTTTACTCGGAAATTTATCTTAATTAGATCTGAAAGACCTGCCACAGTAGAATAGTCACACCGATTAAAATGAAAAACAGGAGAAATTACTGATCAAATTAATCATAATGTCGGGTTACAGCTGTAGGTCTGATGTAATTTGCCACTCCAGTGAGTTACATCGGCCCGGCCCGGGAAAGGGAGCTGGCTTTACGCTGATCCGTAACACCCGCCCGCTCCAGGCGGCCCGGCAGGAGGCTGATTCCATTCATTTTCTTGGCTTGCTCTGACCTCCCTGCTGCTACTAGAAACAAATCAGGCACCAAACAAATGGAGGGGGGTGGGGTGGGGACGGTGAGTGGGGAGGTAAACGAGAAACATTCTCTTATCCCAGTGATTGTACGACTTCAAAATGGTGAGTCGTTTACAACTTGGCTGGGCAGGCTTGGGGCTTTGTTGCTCGTTGGGGTTTTCGCTTTTGTTTTTCGTTTCCACTTAACCTCATTTTAGTTTTACTTGTGGTGACCTGACATTGATTAGATGCAGAACGGGAATCAAAAGGTCAGAGGACAAAATCTTTGGCCCTAAGCAATGAGGAAAAACCTTTAGAAAAATCTCCTTGCCAACATGGCTCTACAACTGGGGCATGGATTGAAATAATGTGAAGTGTCACAGCAGAGAGGAAGAAGCCCGGGCTGTAAGAGCTGATTGTCCCCACGAGGGTACAGTCCTGGTATTCTGATCTTTAAATTAACATCCCTTTATACCTTACCTTGGGTTAGGGCGGGGTTGAGTAGGTGAGTAGGTGGAGTATACTATTTTTTTTTAAGAAAACAAGTCAGAGACTAGGTTCTTTTCAACAAATAGCCTTGACTCCCAGCTGTGATTCACTCAGTGTTCACAAAACATATCGCCCTATTAGCAATACAGACAAGGCACCCTAAAGGACACCCTAGTCCAGACATTCTGTTGGCTATTCTCAGAAGTTAGAATTTAGGAGCAATGTAGGACTCCTTCCAATCAGTTCTGCTCTATCCCTAGCTGGGGGTGGGGGTGAGACTATGGGGGTTGGAGTCCTCTTAAAACAGAGGTGACTGGGAAGGTACAGAGAAAGGAAGCCTCCTTTCCATTCAGTGGCGATCAGATGACTCTGGAGCAGTAAGTTCTTCCTTTGTGAACATACGACGGGTTGTCCAAATCCCATTTAGTCATCCTGAGACCAGATGCTTATACCCTTTCATCTCCAGTGTGAAAAGGCCCCCATCCTTTCTTCATCCCACCGGGAATAAATCTGGTACCTTTTGTAAATGAGGGAGATAGGCAGTCACAGAAGATAAGGTGGCCTTGGCACTCAGGAGACCATGCCTTCTGGACCTTTCTCTGGCTCTTTATGAAGATTTAGGTGGGACAGTGTGCCCAGACTGGGGAAGGATGTAACAACCACGTTTTAAGTGGTTACTATATTGGCTTAGTTGTTTGTAACCAGATTTTTTAAAGGAAAATAATAATAGAGAATAGAAAATACCAGGGTATATCACACATAGTAAAGCTATTTATTTTTTCTTGAAGCTTCTGTTTAAGTTATATATGTGTAGATATATGTATATTGTTATATATATACATATACATATACATATACATATACATATACATATACATATACATATATATATATATACATAGAGAGAGAGAGATTTGTCCATGTGTTTATTTGTGTGTGTATATGTGTGTGTGTGTGGAGGGGGTAATACACAGTAAAGCCTTGGTTTGTGAGCATAATTCATTCTGGAAACATGTTTGTAGTCCAAAGCACACGTATGTCAAAGCAAATTTCAAGAACCAATGGCTCAGTTGTGATCATGTGACATTCAGCGTCATGCACTAACTCATACTGCAAGACCTCACTCATTTATCAAGTTAAAATTTATTAGAAATCTTTGCTTGTCTTGCAGAACACTCACAATCCAAGGTTTTACTGTGTATATATATATATTCTATGTATGTATGTGTGGGCTTGAGTTGTCAAGTGTATTTCTTACTATGGGACAAGGTCGGAAGAATTTGAAGAACCTTGCCCTGGAGTATCTAGCTCTTCAGGGAGGCAGAGGTGGGGAACCTTAGACATATGGTGGATCACAAAGCAGCTTTATCAGAGTCCCAACATACTGAATGTGATGATGAGCTCCTAAACACTGAACACTATCCCCAACAGTCAAAAAGACCTAAACGGTTATGCCATTCACCACCACCCCCCGCCCCGCCACACACACACACACACACACACACACACACACACACACACACGCGCGCGCGCAATGCAGGGAAGGAACCTCAGCCTTCTACCCCCAGCCCTGTGGTTGAAAACTCACAAAGCATTCGTAGTTTAACCATCCTATTAAATGAGAAACTGAATAACATATTAAAAGCTCACAAAGCAGTCCCACCGAAAGTGAATAGATCACTGCAAAGAAAGAGTGAAAGCAGGAGAGAGAGCATGGTGGGAAGGAAGCAGGGCCTCACGCTGATTTGGGCTCTTGGAGCATTGATCAAGGGAAAAGCCTCATCCAGAGAGTTGCAGGTTGGGAGCCAGGTCCGTGGGCTCCGGTCAGAAAAATCGTGGGCTGGAGAGGTGCACATCAAGGGCTCCTGCAGTCTCTCTCTGTTGGTTGTCCCACCTGGTGTGACCCAGGCCAGAGCTAGCATCATCCTCACTGCCCTGGCCTTCCTTCCTCTCTTTTCTCCCTGTTCCAGTCCTCTCTGCAAACCCTGCCAAACTAACCTGCCTAAAATAATACTTAATTGCATCCCCCTCACACAAAAAGCCCCCTTCTTAGCTTTCTTAGCCTGAGTGCTCTGTCCTGCCCTCCACCTGGTCTCCCACTGCCTGAAGCCCCCCCCCCCCCCCCGGCTCTGCTGGAGCCCTGCACACCTGCCCTCTTCACCACTGCTCTTCATACTTCCCTGCCCTTCCTACTCCCTGCATGCTTGTCCAGCCCTCATAAGTGCTCTCCTCTTGGACTCACGCATTCGGCACTTAGCACGTGCCCTCCGAGTCTTTTTTTTTCTTACCCCATCTATGGACAAGTTTGTTATCTTACTTGAATTATAAGCCCCTGAAGAACAGACACTGTGTCTCACACCTCTGTACATCCCAGGACTGTCTGTAATTGTTGTAAGTGGCGATGTCTCATTTCACAGTTATTCATTTCATAAATATGTAAGTGCCTATTATCTGATGATCTTAAATTTGTCTGCAAAATTACTCGAAGGTAACAATTACTACTGAAAGAAATGTTATGCATTTACTTTTATATTTAGAGCAATGCCTGGCACATAGTAAGGACTACAAAAACCTTAGATCTTGTTATGGTTATGATTTCTTTCTTTCTTTTTTTTTTTAGTGTATTTTTTTTTAGTAATCTCTACACCCAACATGGGGCTCGAACTCACAACCTTGAGATCAAGAGTCGTGTGCTCTTCCAACTCAGCCATGATTTCTTTGAAATTGTTTTTTTAACACCATTGTCCTTTGCATTATCTTCTGGTGGGCTTTGGGAAATGCAGAGCTTCACTTAGGCTACTTCAAATCAGCCTCTTTCCTTTGGGAGGAGATGTACATCAGAGCAAGGACCACCGTTTTCTAATTAATCTTCTGTTTCTTTTCTCTCCCTCTCGTCCCAGCAACTCATGGTGGTTCTTGGTATTTGGAGTATAATAGAGAGAGGAGCAGGCGTTCTTAATATTTTATAGATCTGATTGATTTGTGAGTTAAATCGTATTTTCCAAAGCATGAAATATCATAAAGCAGATAGGCCCGAGGAAGATGAAAGGGAATCTCCCACCAAGAATGTAGCTCAGGCCCCCACCATTGGACACTGGAGACTCTTGCGTGACATGCTGTGCTGCTTCAACCACCCCCCCCCCCCCAGGGCAGACTCTCCCAGTAGAAAAATGATAATCTAGTTTATTTTTTAATATATTTTAAAATTTTTATTTATTTGTTTTGAGACAGAGCATGCACCAGCAGAGGAGGGGCAGAGAGAGGGAGAGAGAGAATCCCAAGCAGGCTCTGCACTGTCAGCACAGAGCCCAACACGGGGCTCGAACTCACAAACCACAGGATCATGACCTGAGCTGAAATCAAGAGTTGGTGGCTTAACTGTCTGAGCCACCCAGGTGCCTGGGTCTAGTTTAAAAAAGTAAAAGTAATTGTTGAGGCTTGAACACATGCCGGGCACTGTGCGAGGTGTTTTTGTGTATGTTTTCCTACTTGGGCCCTGCAATCACTTATAGGAGTAAGGAAACCATGGCTCAGAGAAGCTGGTAACTCACCAAAAGCCCACAGCTTGTTAGAGGTGGAGCTGGGATGTAAGCCCAGACTGTCTGGCTCCAACCTGGGAGACCTCATGTGTTCTTTTATGTGGGACAGTCTCTGTGTATGTCTGCTGTCCAGTGTAATTACTAATAGTGCCCATTTCATTCTCAGAATGGTCTTGGTTTGGGCAATAAATCATCCAGGTCCCTTCCCCCAAGATATGCTCACTATGCTGCCTTCAACATTTATCCAAACTGCCTCTACCTGTTTTCACCTCACTAGGTGCCATTAAAGCTAAGACATTCAGACGTCTTCTTAATTTGGTGAAAAGATGGAATCAGTCATTTTTAGAAACATATTGTGTTCTTTCTACTAGGCAACTTACCTAATAATTTTTCAGAATGTGATCCTATTTGAGTCAAGAGGATCCTTGGATGCGGGCCATAGGAGACACCTTCTTTTCCAAAGTGGGATTTGGAAAAACCTAACTGGGATGGTTCTTGGATCCTGGCTGAGGTGATGGACACCATGCCAGCAGAATTATAATTTAGAACAGAGATTTACCACTGTTCCCAAAAAAGATGACGTTCAGTGAGGATACATGATGGGTAAAGATAATGCTCAACATATATTGTAAGGAGAGGACAAGAAATCACACACACACACACACACACACAGAACTAATGATTTTTTTAAAATCAAGGTGAATAAGAGTCAAAAGTGCAATGTCATTAAAAGGTTTGCAGCTGACATGGAGGAGAAGGGGCACAAGGTTTCCTAAACAAGAGTGGGGGCTCCAGGAGCTCCTGGGTGGCTCAGTCATTTGAGCGTCCAACTCGGGCTCAGGTCATGATCTGTCGGTTTGTGAGTTCGAGCCCCGCATCAGGCTCTGTGCTGACAGCTCAGAGCCTGGAGCCTGCTTTGGATTCTAAGTCTCCCTTTCTATCTGCCCCTCCCCTATTTGTGTGCGCTCTCTCTCTCTCTCTCTCTCATAAATAAGTGTTAAAAAAATTTTTTTTTAAAGAGTGAAGGCTCCAGAGTACTGACTGCTCCAGCCTCTCTCCTTCTAGGTGGTCCCTGAGGGTGCTTCAGGGACGTCATGATTCCCAGATTGGCCACACATCAAAATCACATGGCAAGGTTTCTGCAGCAAGTATATCATAAGAGAGAGAGAGAGAGACAAAGGGAGAGAGATTGAGATGAAGGTCTGGGAGACTGGACATGTAGATCAAAAGACACAGCAAAGAATTTCATTATGTGGACTTTATGTAGATCACATGTCAAACAAGTGTAAAAAGGAAAAATAATGATGTTTATGAGATAATGGGAAATATGACTGTTGACAGGGTATCTGATGATATTTAGGGATTATTTTTAATATTTTTAGGTGTGATGGTGGTATGTAGTTATAGTTTTAGGAGGGTCTTTTGAAGATACATATCTTCCAAATTTTCCATATCTGGGATTTTTTTCTCAGATGATGTGGGAAGGAAGAAAATAATATTGGTGGAGGTTGTTGGCTAGGCATAGATAAAATTGACCATAAGTTGGTATTTATTGAAACTGGGTGGTAGGTCCATGGGGATTAATTATAGCATTGTGTCTTCTTTTACATGTGTTTAAATATTTCCAAAAGAAAAAAAAAAGAAGTTTGGGTTTTTTTTTCTTTTATTTTTTAATGTTTATTTTTGAGAGGGTTGGGGAGGGACACAGAGAGGGGGACAGAGGATTCAAAGCAGGCTCTGTGCTGACAGCAGTAAGCCTGATGTGGGGTTCAAACCCACAAACCGTGAGATCATGAGCTGAGCCAAAGTCAGACTCTCAAACAACTGAGCCACCCAGGCACCCCAAAGAAAGAAGTTTTAGTCACCTGGGGATTCTTTAATAATATAGATTCCCCTCACCCAACCCAGAACTACAAAAATCAGGGGTGAAGTCAGTGATTCTGGTGATCAAGGTGGTTGAAGAACTCCATCCCTGTAGAATTGTAAACAGTTTCTTAGATCGGGATAAGTTAGCCAAGGCTCAGGACACTATACGTACCAAATATGGTTGATGGGTTGAGACACCGTATCTTAAGAAACTGAGGTTTTTCAAGTGAAAGATTGAATAAGTGAAGATGGTTGTTAATATCTGAGGAGTTGTAAAAAATAGAAAGGGAACTAGGAAACTAAAAATAGAAAAGATCTTTCCAATTCTCAAAAAGAAAAAAAAAAATGAAAGGCTTCCTCTTCAGTGAGGTAGATTGAATATGTGCATTTATCTCTACACCCCCCGCCCCAGGGGAGGGAATTCCACTAAAACGATACTGAAGGAAAATTTATTTTAATTGTATAAATCCAAAAAGGCAAAGAGAAGTAGAGAAAAGACAGCAGTGGACAAGCAATGTCAAACCAATTTTGGAAAAGCAGGTGGAGGAGTTAACCAAGCTGAGAGAGCTAAACCCAGAAGAGCACAGCGAGAAGCTAGGCAACCCTGGAGACCCCAAAACCTTGGGGGTTGCAGACACCAGCTGCACGGAAGACAGAGTTGAGGGGGCATGTTGCTGAAAACACGGACATTGGTTAATGACAGCATAATGAATGAATAGTTAAACCCTCAGCTTCCTCCTCAATCCAAGCAGACAAGCAACTATCCCTCTAGCAGCTTTATGCGTGAGAAGCTAAACGAGAGACCCTGTAGACCTGGAGACATAAGTATGACTGTCTATGTGGCTGGGGATAGCTCCTTCCTGATGACCATGGTGTCAAGGGAAAGCCCACATCCTGAGTGATACAACCTGGCCTCATTGGGCCACTTACATCATACACAGGTGTTCAAGTATGTGGACATCTCACCACTCCCCACCTCAACCACCCTAGGTAATTGGTGGTTTCTTCTCTGGAGAAACCTGACCACTAATCGAAGAGAAAAGACTCAGTTATCAATACTGGGGATCTCCAACACCACCAGGTCTCTGCTTTATTTGTATATGTGAAAAGACAACAAAGAATGACTAAATATTTGAGAAATGTCTTTGTCTGAAATCAGAAACTAAAATGAGCCAGGGAGAGGGCAGACATTTGTTGGAAATAGAAGCAACAGAAGAAGAATAATTTTATGAAAATTTTTGAATTAATATCTTACAGAATATCCATTGAGACCATGCATCCACAAAACACATAACAAACAGGTACAATACACAAGGAACCTTCAAAATAATTCAGGGACTATTTAGATAATAATTTAAAAAATTATAGCAGAAATAAAAATTCAGTAGAAGGTTTAGAAAATAAAGACAATATCTCAGAATGTAGAACAAAAGGAGAAAAAAGGAGAGAACAAATTAATAAAACAGGGAGAAAATACCAGATCCGTCCAGGAGATCTAACTTCTAACTGAGTACAAAACAAGAAAAAAAAAGAGAGAGAGAGAGAGAGAAAATTACTAAAGAATTAATTCCAGAAAATTTCCCAGACTTTAAGGATGTTACCTCATTGAAAGTCTCACTGAATAAATAACCTAATGAATGAGTACTAAACAAAACACCTGTAACATATCATTATGAACATTTTTTCCCAGGGAAAAGTGAGGGGGAGAACAGATAAAATACAAAGAATGAAGAATCAGAATACATTGGGTTCCCATAGCAATACTTGAAGCTGAAAGACAATAGAACAAAGCCTTTAAAATTCTAAGGGAAATGGTTTTCATCTTGCATTTTATATACTGCCAAGCTATCTATCAAATACAAGAATAAACTAAAGATTCAGATACAGAGTCTCTGGAAAACTTGTCTCAAATTGATCTGTCATGCATTCTTCATCAACTTTACTGGAATAAGTGTTCCACCAAAATGAGAGTAAACCAAAGAAGAGGAAAATTAGAGGTTTACCATCAAAAGGGGCAAAAAGGAACCCCCAGGCTGACAGTTACACGTGGGCTTAAGAAAGCAACCAGTTCACCTTGTGGCAGGAATATTGAAGACTCTAGAAAGGATGTTGCTGGAGACGAGGCAGGGGATGGGAGGGGGTGCAGTGAAGAGAGCAGAAGAGAAACCAAGAGAGTACCTGCTATGGTTGACCTTATGGAAAATGGTGTTCAGAGAGCTTTTCCCATTATTGAAATGAGTTTGGGAAGAATTATGAATAGAAAGAAAGAACTAAGCAAACAGAAAAGCAATGGCTAACTTTGGTAAGGGCAAAAACTTCTACAAGAAAAGAAGTGTAGTCACAGAATACCAAGAGGCTCCGAGGTAAACAGTCCCAAAAAGAAATTCTGATTAAATCGGAAACTCTGTTGGCAGAACAAGGGGAGGCAGGAGGAGGGGAAATAGGGAGTGGGTGCGAGAGCGTTCAATCCTCATCTTCCACATTGGAAGTCAACTGATAACACCCAAAATTGGCAAATTTAAGCTATTATGTAGAAATGTGGAGGTAAATAGTAAAAGGAACTTCTAAAAGACTTTGGAGGAGTGGCTCAGTCAGTTGAGCATATGACTCATGATTTCCACTCAAGTCATAATCTCACAGTTCATGGGATCCAGCCCCATATCCACGCTTTCAGCGCAGAGCCTGCTTGGGATTCTCTCTCCCTCTCTCTCTCTGCTCCTCCCCTGCTAGTGCTTTCTCATTCTCTCTCGAAATAAATAAATAAACTTAAAAGAAAAAAAGATTTTGGCGAACACGGAGAATTTGGTTTTAGGAGTAACAAGGCCTGAGTTATAGAAGATCAGTTATATTTCAGTGTTGGACTTTCTACACTAAGACTTTGCGTGCTTATAGTTCCTTCTGCCTGGACACTTTTCCCTAAGGTATCCAGCTTGCTCCCTCACTTTATTCAGGTCTTTCTTTACATTTTACCTCATCGAGGAATCCTGCCTTCACCATCTTATATAAAATTCCACCTCTGTTCCTTCATCATCCTTTGGAGGTCTTATCACTACCTGACATGTTCTGTATGTATTTGATGATTGGCTTGTGTGTTTTCTTCTTCCAACTAGAATGGAAAGTTCATACTCACAGGGACTTTGTTCTTTTCATTGCGATAGCCCAGCCAACAGTGAAGAAGTGCCCACATTAGAACTAGGACCATGGGTACAAACTATAAAACAGAGCTTCCTAGGAGATGTGTGCACAGAAGGGTGTGCTGTCAGGTAAGCCAGTGAGACATCCCTCCCAGAGAAGAGGTAGCCACTTCACTGGTTCTCTTGTAGAGACACTGGACCAGAAAAGACTGGTAGTCCTGTCCAGTTCTAAGATTCTGTGGTCAGCCCTGAGAACAGAATGAAAGAAAATGTACTTCTGCATAAAAACTGGGTATGGGAGGATTGATGCTTTTATCCCCAGCTAAACTAAACTTTGGGATGGACAATAGAGGAAATTTAAAATATCTTCTTGGCAGTGCTTTAAACACAAGCTATAAAGTTTTACTGCAGTGTGCTTGGTTTATTGCATCTGTGAGTATTATTTGTCTCTGTCCTGCAAGCCTCATACAGAACCTAGAACACGGTGCATATTTAATGTGGCTAAGTGAGTGCCGTGAAATTCTCAGATGAGTTTATTCCTTGAGATGACTCCCATAAGAAAATGGATGATGTTGTTTCTGGGTTTACTTTGAGAGGAGAGACAAGGAAACTATTATAAAGTAAGAAGTCAACAGCATGGCAGGCAGTATATAAAGGATTTCCCATTTGGCTTTAGAAACAGAGGTACCATTTCATTGCTGTTTGGCTTTCTCATTGGCCCCAACTGTTAGGCATGGTGTGTAGAGGGAAACACCAGCTAACTCAAAAAGATACTCCTTCTGTGTATTTCTTATAGAAAAACCTTTGATTATAAAGCTTTGCATCTTGTAGGCTTTCCCACTAGAACTATAAACAGCCTTGGTATTAAAATATTTTTATATAAAACATCTGCTCTCAGCCCTAATTGGTGTAAATAAGAAAGATTGTTATATGCAGGTTTCAAGTACTTAAATTATCACATTCCTAGACCAGAGACACACAGAGGGAGAAATAGGAAAAAAAAAAAAAAAAAAAAAAGAGGAATGAAGTCTTCTTTTATCTTTTGGATTTCCAGTGCTTTCTGTAGTAGCCGATCAGGATGCTGTCAAAGGCACTGACGAGAGATTTCCCAAAGTTAATTTTTCTCATAATACAATAACCAAATTTGCTTTAACACTTGAAAAGGCCCATCCATACTAAAAAGAATCAGTTGCTTAATCCTAAAATTAAAGGTTATCGCATGCAAGAGAAAATAATTACATGCTCAAAGTATGGAAAAAAGAAAACTTTTTTTTTAATATGTAGGTATTTGTATAATTAAAGACTAATCAAGCATGAAGGGCTGCTGACTAAACCAGAAAATGAGATTGTTGGCAAGCAATATTGTAATGTAAATGCCATTTTTGTTTAACTACTAAGAAGCTGGAGAAATGATATCCTGAACAGATTAAAAGCAAACAGCATTGATAATAAATATTTATCAGATTTCAAATGCAACACAGAGGATTTTTATATTTCACGTGCAAGATTTGCCTGCAGGGAAGTTTTCAGGTACTTTTCAAGGGAGGAGTTAACATCCTTATTTAGAATTGCATTTCCAGATAGGATCTTTCTATGTTAAAGTACATATGAAATATTACCCAAGGCAAAGTGTCCCTTTTGAGATAATATTACCCTCAATGCCACTATTTACTAATTAGAATTTTGTTAATTAGTATTCGTTCCTTAGTATTAGCCAAAGACTTCCTAATGAATATACTGAATGTATTCTTAGAGCTGAGTTACAAGCCACACACAGATGTTAACAAAATAGAGCATTAAATATAAATGATTTCTGTAAACTTTTAGGGACGTAAACTTTGAAGTCACGGATAAATGTTCTGAGACGTTCTACAACTGTCAAATATTGCACAGTGCACTCATTTGTCAGGAGGATTAAATAACATAGGCAAAACACCTTTCAGGAAGTGGGACGTTAATAGTCACTCAGTGAATCTGAGTTTTGCTCCCTTTCTCCCCTCTCCTGTGTGGACTAGTTCAACCTAACCATTCCCATGTCTGTTCCCATAAAGACTGTGTTGCCTTTGGAGACCCTGCTAAGGCATCCAGTTCTGCATTCTAAGTACACATCGAGGGCATGACCAAATCTGATCCTTCAGCATTCTTGAGAGGCAAGAGTTCTGTAGGGTGGAGAGTCTGGGTTTTTCTCTTGGCGTGAATAAACACAGAAATTCAACAGGAAAGAAAGAGCATACCACAAAGAGGCCAAAGATTTTATTTTATTTTAAATTTTTTTTCAACGTTTTTTATTTATTTTTGGGACAGAGACAGACAGAGCATGAACGGGGGAGGGGCAGAGAGAGAGGGAGACACAGAATCGGAAACAGGCTCCAGGCTCCGAACCATCAGCCCAGAGCCCGACGCGGGGCTCGAACTCACGGACCGCGAGCTCGTGACCTGGCTGAAGTCGGACGCTTAACCGACTGCGCCACCCAGGCGCCCCCAAAGATTTTAATCTAATGAAGCCCTCAGTGTAAAACTTACTTTCCGTTTATACGTGGTGATTTCCCTGTGTTCAGCTATGCTCAGCCTGATTTGTGTTATAAATCAAGATTTACTGCATAAATGGAGGTGTGAGTTTCTTGACCTCCTGATAAAAATGTGAGTTAATTAATCAAAAGTAGCTTTTAAGATTCAAGTATTGTGCACAGCAAGTATGCTGTTTTTTTTCCACCACAAAGCATAATTATAGATAAGTTTTCAGGAGAAGAGGCAAGACTGTCATTTTTTTACCTTCAAAAACAGTAGAAAATTCACTCTTCAGTTTCTAAATTAGAATCTGTCAGTTTGACTGCCTCTGTTTCTTTTGGGTGTACTGCATATGGTATGTGATCCAGAAAGTTGAAAGCTTGCAGACCTACTAAAATGCATTTGGGGATTTTCAGAAACAGATTATTGAGTGACAATATGATAGCCTTCAGGCTTGCTGCTAGAAATTTTTATTTAACTTATTTTCTCCCTAATGTGGCAGTAACATGTACCTATTTTCTGAAGATTGCAGAACACATCATCAAATGACAGTTCAAAAAAACATTTTAAAGTTTATTCTTTCCCTTTTTCTATAACTTATTTGAGAGCCAGGAAGCAGCACTAAAAGAGGTGTTTCTCTTAGCACCTCTCTCCCTTCACACAGCCTGAAAGGGTCACCATGAAATTGCCAGTTCTTGAGTCTGAAGAAAGAACATCCACAAATGTTTCGGCTCTGGTTTTAGAGAGGACCTGAGGTGATTTGCAGAAGCGAGTGGGTCAGGCAATGGGGAGGAACCCACAGAAAAAGTCTCTGTCCCTTAGAGACAGTGTGCCCCTCACAGGTTGCCCATGGACAGAGCACCAGGCCACGCCGGAGAGGGCCAGACTCCCTTTCGGTGCCGTCCCCTGGTGGCAGTGTCTCAGAGCGTGTTAGCTCGCCCAGCCTACATTTCTTCAGCAGCCTTTGCCTCCCCCTGCCTGGAAATAGGAGCTCCCGTTTTGGTGAATCCAAACAAAATTATAACCTAGCCTTCAATGGCTCAAAAAAACACTCTCCACTAAAATACATCTTGAAGTTTCTGGTCCTGCCCAAAATTCAGAGAGCATGCATTTAGCCAATGCCTTTTTATTTCCTAGTGAAATCTATCGACTTCCAGGGGGAAAAAGGACAGTGGGGAGAGGAAGACATGAAAATGTTTATTGCAACCCATGTAAGTGTTGAGTTGTCTGAGAAGGAACCTGCCCAGGTCACCTTGGTAGGCATCTCCCTTCTGGGCATGTCTGCTTGGAAGGAGAGCGAGACCGGAAAGATTCATGGGGTTCCGAGATTCACAGAGGATTCTGGGGGCAAGCTGACCCAGGCCTCTTCATCTGGGGAACTTTTTTTCAGGTTCCTTGTTAGATTTCTGATGCCATTGGGATCCTTTGAGTCATGCATTCATTTATTCCACAACTATGCATTGAGCATCCACACATGTCAAGCACTGTTCTTGGAGCAGGAATCAGGGGTGAGTAAAATTAAAAAAAAAAAAAATCAAATGAACACTTAAATATATAGTATATTAAACATTGTTAGCTGCTATGAGGGAATAATAAATGGGGTCAAAGGGAAAGAAAGTACTACAAAAGGGGTTCCTAATTGACATAAGTTAACCAGGAAAGGCATCTCTATTGGAACAGAGGTCTGTCGGGAAAGAACCTGCCAACATACGGAAAGAATGAGTTCCAGGGGAGGGACCAGTGCAGGGCCCTGAGGTAGGAGGATGCTGGGCAGATTCCAGAAAGAGCAAAAAGGCAGCAAGACTGGAATTGGGTGATTGAGGGGGAGAGTGGCAGCAGATGGGGTCATAGAAGATGCAGGGGCCAGATCATCTTGGATCTTGGATCTCATAGGCTACTGCCAGGACTTTAGCAATCACCTTGAATGACACAGGAAGCCCCATGGACCCTATGAAGAGAATAGGCTGTGGGGGCTCAAAAGCAGAAATGGGGAGCCCAGTTAGGAGACTACCATGATGATTTCACCAGGGTGATGATAGCTGGTACCAGGTGATGAGGTAGAGAGAGTGAGAGGTAATCAGACTACATATATTTTGAAGGATGAGCTGACAGGATTTGCTAATGGACTGGCTTTGGTGTGGAAGAAAAAGAGAAGAGTCAGTTGTGTCCAATGACCCTGACCTGTTGGAGCTCCCCGTGTACTGACATGGGGAGGACTACCCAATGAGCAGGTTCGGGGACATGTTTTGTTTTTAGAAAGTCAGTCTTGGGCAGGTTATGTTTGAGAGACTGCTGAATGTCTTGAAGGAAAGGCTGAGAAAGTAGGTGCATCTCAAGTTCTGAAGAGAGGTCCGTGTTGGAGATAAATTTGGGAGTTCCTGGGTGTACCACTGGGGTAAAGCCATACCCCTGAATCAGATCACCCAGAGAGTGGGCCCAGATTTTAAAAAATAGGTTCAAGCCATGGGCCCTGGAGGACCCTAACACTAAGAATTCCTGTGGAAGAAAACAAATCGGCCAAGGAGACTAAGAAGAGGTCAGTGAGGTAGGAAGGGCAGGGGCACCCAGAAGCCAAAGTAAATCAGTGCTTCTAAGAGGGAGTGATCAACTGTGCCAACTAGTTTGGGCAGATCAAGTAAGAGGGGGGCTGGAGAATTACCATTGGAGCTCACACCTGGAGGGAAGCAGTGCCCTTGACAAGAGCTTCTGTGAAGTGGTGATGAATTGGAGTGATTAAAGTAGATTTAAAAAAAAATGGGAAGAAGAGGCGCCATCAAGAATAGACAATTCTTACCAGGCACCTGCTCCAAAAGGAAGCAGACAGGTGCACTTCCTGGAGGGGATGTGGGGTCCAGATAGGTCTGGTTTTTATATTTTAAGTTTCTCTATTTATTTTGAGAAAGGGAGTGTGTGTGTGCATGAGCAGGGGAGGGGTACGGGGAGAGAGAGAGAATCCCAAGCAGGATCCATGTCTCCAGCACAGAGCCTGACACAGGGCTTGATCCCACAACCCATGAGATCGTGACCTGAGCCGAGATCAGGAGCTGGTTGCCTAACCGACTGAGGTGCTCAGGTACCCCAAGATAGGTCTGCTTTTTAAAGATGGAAACTGAAACCTCATGTTTGTATGCAGATCGTAGTGACCCAGTAGAGGAGTGAGATTTGATGAAACAAATCAGGGGTGTTCTTGAATAGGCAGGAAGCATGGTATCCGTCGCACTTAAAACATCAGGATAGCACAGGACAATGTTGGCTATTCGTCACCCTCAAAGAAATAAGTTCTCTTGAGAGCTGAGTTTTCCCAGAAGAGCTAAGGGTTAAACCTTTTAGTGCCAGAACTATAAAACTTGTAAAATGTAAATCACTTAAAAGCATTTTACTCCCATCTCCTATCTTCTTAAACAAAGTATCATAGTAATAAAAATCTTCTAGTTGTATCAAGCCTCGTGGCTTACAAAGTACTTTCACAAACATTATCTCCTATTATCCACCAACATCTCAGTAAAATGGGCATTTCGCAGATTTGACAGATTGGTGAGATGGACAGTCACAGGGATGTGAATTGCCCAATGTGGCTGAAAGGGAACATAACAGCAACTTCCTGATGATGTCGGATCATTATTGTCAATACAGATTATATATGTTCCGGGAAGGCAAGACTCATGTGTGATATAAGAGAACATAATGAAGGATCAAACTGTGTGGACAGACAGCAAGGGCTCTCAGAGACCCAGAAAGGAGCCAGCTGAAGAGTGGAATGTCTGTGAGGACTTCTGGAAGTGATGGAACTTGAGCAGGGCTCCTAAGTTCTAACAGATTTTAAAAGGGCAGGAAAAGCCAGGGGAAGCCAGTAAGCATGCTCCTTGACGCTTGCATTGGTAGTAGTTATTCATTTGGATGATCTCTATTTTGCTACAGATAGCTACTGCTGCCTTGGTCAGTTGTTCCCTCTGTACTTCACTAGGCCATGGTGCCCAGATATGTGATCAAAGTTTGTGTATGTGTCTGTGAGAGTGTTTTTGGATGTGATTTGCTTTTAAATCGGTAGGCTTTTAGTGAAGCAGATTGCCTTCCACACTGTGGGGTGGGCCACATCCAAGCAGTTGAAGGCATGCATAGAACAAAAGACTGACCTCCTCTGAGCAAGAGGGAATTCTGCAGCAGCCAGACTTCCGACTTGAACTTCAACATCAGTTCTTTCCTAGGTCTCCAGCTTGCCAGCCCACCCTGCAGATTTTGGACTCATCAGCTTCTGTATTTGCATGAATCAACTCTGTAAAATGTATCTCTGTCCCTCTCTCTCTAGAGATACACACACACACACACACACACACACACACACACACACACACCCTATTGGTTCTGTTTTTCTGGAGAACCCTGACCAATAGTGTCCCTTTCTCATAGATTATATGAAGACATAGAGGTACAGTTCCCCTCTGCAGAGTACAGACCTGCAAAACACTTTCCCATAAAACCAATATGATCAAAGACATTGCTGTATTTACCAGGGGAGAAGAAGCCAAAGTCTGAGGAATGGTCCTCAAAGAGCAGTCTGGGAGTAACCCAGACCCAGAGCATTTGAAGCCCCATCTTTCACCTGTCGCTGCTCTACCCAGACCCAGTACATCATTTATCACATCACACCTACAGGTGTTCCCTGTGGTTACCTTCTGTCATTTGACTCCACTGATAATTCCGCCCAACACTCAATCAAGGTGGATGATTGGTCAAAGTAACCAGCTAGTTCAGATTCAACCCCAGGCTCATTGCTATGGTGCAGGAACTGGCAGACATTTTATATAAAGGGCCAAATGGTAAATACTTTAAGCTTTGTAGGTTGAGGAAAATTGAGGATACTCTTCATGTACTTACATAACAAGAGTAAACAAATTTCCAAAAATTTCTTATTGATGAAATCCAAAATATAATAATAGTAACTGAGTAGAATTTTTAATACAGGTTATTGATGAGAAGAATAGAATTCTTTTTTTTCCCCCTGTAGGAGGGTGTATTAGGGTTCTCCAGAAGAACAGAACCAATGGTCTATATGTTCATATGTATGGATATATGACTTATTTCAAGGAAATGGTTCATGTGACTATGGAGGCTGGCAAATCCAAAATTTGCAGAGATAATGCCCAGCTTGAGTCCAAAGACCAACAGGCAAGAGAACTCCCTCTTCCTCAGAGGAAGGTCAGCCTTTAGTTCTATTCAGGCCTTCAATTGATTGGAAGAGGCCCACCTACATTATGAAGGGAAGTCGGCTTTATTCAAAGGCACTGATTTAAATGTTAATCATCTAGGGGCACTTGGGTGGCTCAGTTGGTTAAGCATCCGATTCTTGGTTTTGACTCAGGTCGTGAGCTCAAAGTTCATGGGTTCGAGCCCTGAGTTGGGCTCTGTGCTGACAACACGGAACCTGCTTGGGATTCTCTCTCTCCCTCTCTCTCTCTGCCCCTCCCCTACTTGTGCTCGCTCTCTCTCTCTCTCTCTCTCCCCCTCCCTCCCTCTCAAAATAAATAAATAAACATTCAAAAACAAAATAAACATAAAGCATCTAAACACACCCTCACAGAAATATCCAGAATAATGTTTGACTGAATATCTGGGCACCCTGTGGCCTAGTCAAGTTGACACGTAAAATTAGCTGTCACAGGGGAATAATGTTTCACTAATTGGAGTTCAAAATTAATGTTCTTCCTCATCAAATCAATTGCAAATGTTCATCTATAAGAACCTTTCCTTGCCTGTGGGCCAAATTTGGCCTGTGAGCAGTAGTTTGCCAACGCTTGCTATGGAATAATATTTTAATGGTAATAATGATAGCAATACCCTCTAAAAAGAAAGGTAATGAGAGTCAGTGTAGTGAATAATAGTCAGGAGAGGAGTCTGAGGCCAGACGGCCTGAGTTGGGATTCGGACTTCCTCACTTAGTAGCTGCATGATCTTAGGCATGCTGCTTAGCCCTTCTGTGCCTTTGGTTTCTCCTTTTTAAGATGCAAATGAAAGTATCAACCTGATGGGTTTCCTGTGGAGATTAAATTAGTTAGTTATCTGTAAACTCTTTAGAAACATGCCTGGGACATGGTGGGTGCCACCCAAATGCTAGATGTGATGATGATGGTAACAAGCTAATGAAAGGAGAAGATGAGAAATAAATCCCCGTGATACCGGGACATTGGGTGGCTTCCACAGGCTGGGAGTGGGACTGGAAAACTGGTTAATTAATTTCTGAGACTGGCCAGCCCTACCAGCAGCCCAAATGTGCGACTTCCTCTCGAATTCCAAGCGCCAAGAGTCATGGTCTTGGGTTATAGTCCACTCATCAAGATTAGTAGCATTTCTTTGGCTCTGCAAACCCTACAGCCTGGGAGGAGTAAGGGCCAGGAGAGAAGCAGGGTGGAAGAATTTGGGCACTGACCCTCAGAAATGCTTCAGAACCCAGTACATGGGGAGATAGAGACCTGTCTACCTAGTCTTAGCTGTGAGTTTACTGGAGAAGCAATAATTTCACAAAGAGGTGGGGCATTGGTGTCCTTATTGAATAAAGAATAAGCTCCAGATTTACATTCATTGATTTCCTTTCCAGTTTCTATCTATGTGCATCATGTCGAATTTCTTCTTTATCCTAAAATGAAGCCACTGAAAAAGCAAATGTATCTATATCTGCGCCCCTCTACTGCCACACCTTTGTGACGTGACCAACTTGTTCTAGACGTTAACTCTTAATTATACTCATTCCAGTTGTAGTCTTTCTTTAAAAGAAAGAAGAAGAAGAAAGAATGGATTCTGAAAAACAAAAAGATCTAGCCTTATTGCTTTGATGGAGATTTGCCACCCGTGACCCTTTAAATATTGAACTTGGACTATAAAAATATCACTTCTTATTGATCACATGGTTATTAAAGTCAGTCAGATGCTGAATTTATATGTCAAACACTTGTAATATTTCCTGTAAATATTAGGGCAAAGGGAAGAGATGATAATGCCACTGTGAAGAGTCACGCCAGATTTGTTCAACTTTACATAACTGAGAAATAATAAAACTGTCATCAGGGATCTTATCAGCTATGCCAAGCGCTTGTCAAAAGCTGGGGCGCCTCATTTATGCGTCCGTAGGGGCTGAGCCCAGAAAACAGGCACCCGCGGGTACCCTGGAGAAGAATGGAGGGAAGAGCCATCCGTCGGCCGGTCCACCTGCGCTGGGCCTGCCCAGCACAGCATCTGACAGCTGCCGAGATTATACGGCAGACCCTGTGCACCAGCACCTGTGGATGCACTTGCCTTGAGCTCCAGTCTGCTAGGGGGTGCTGACCAGCTGTCTGGGTCTGGAGGAAAGCCTTAGAACTCAAGTCAGCGAATACCAATCACGAGTTGAAAGCAGATCTCAGATCCCCGCAGATTCTTAAAGTCCCGCCTAATGATATTCAAGAATGCTTTTGGGGAGAAGTCAGCCAGAGAGATCCTTAGATGTCCTGTTTTCCCCAAGACAACTTTCCATATAAGCAACGGGAAGGAACCATGAGTCAACCGCGGGGGTCGTTACTCTGGAGCCTTCGATTGCAGGCCCAGGGCAGGCCCGAGAACGGAGCAGTGTGTAGGCATTTCTAATGGCATTTTGATGTACATGCACAAAATTGATGTCGGAAGGATCATTGTAAAGTCCCAAACAGTGGAATATTGAGGACATTTTCAGGTGGCAGTCAGATTCTGGCTGGGTGAGCCCAGTATATTTTCTCATGTCATAGTTGATTAGGTTCACAGGGAAGTGGAAAGAGTAAAAAATTCTCTTATTACTGCAGCAATGCCGTCTCAGCCTCTTTTCCCTTTGAATGCAACATTAGTTTTTGTCCAGAAGTCTAACTGCTTTCTACAGTTTGGGGAATTGTAAAGCAGAAACAATTTTCCCAGCCAGGCTGACCTTCACAGTAATGAGAAATGACTGGAATTTCTCTCTATTTCTCTAACATTTGGGGAGGGTTGGGAAGGCAGGGGGGTGGGGGGGGAAAAGAATATGCTTGTTTTACCTGATATTATGTTGTGGGCGTCCATTTGGCACTTTGAGCCTAATTTTTTTCCATTCAGGGGATTACATGGGCTGTTGCACCATCTGACCCAGCAGCCAGACCACAAGTGTATTGAGAAACGACAATAATGCACTTCAAACCTTTTGTCATCACAACAGAGGTGGCACTCTGTTTCAGCTATTAAATGAATAAATATTTTTCTCCTGGGGATGGCTATTTTCATTTATTCTCCAGCCCTTACGCAGGTGATGAGCGGTAGGGCTGGCAAATTCAACCTTCATTTAGGCCATGCCCCCAAGTCTCTGGTGCCCTTGGAGTCCCCACCCCCACCCCCACCAGGCCCCTGGACCTTCTAGTGGGTCTCCCCTGCTGAGCCAGCTGAGCTGAGCTGTGCTTCTTTCTGGATATTTCTTCCTCGTCTCTCTTGCTCACCACTGCCCTTGCCCTTTGCAGGATAGCAGAGTCAGTGAGCTCTCAGGCTAAGGCTAATGCTTCTTCCTTGGTTTTTAAACAATATCGGGGCGCCTGGGTGGCTCAGTCAGTTAAACATCTGACTCTTGATTTCGGCTCAGGACATGATCTCGCGATTTGGGAGTTGAAGCCCCGTATCGGGATCTGTGCTGACGGTGAGGAGCCTGCCTGAGATCCTCTCTCTCTCCCTCTCTGCACCTCCCCACCACCCCGCATGCTCTCTCTTAAAATAAATAAATAAACTTTAAAAAATAAATAAATAAAAAATATTTAACCTTCCCATTTAACTGAGGAAATGTGAAAACCCTCTGGAAGGGAAGGCAGAAGGTAAAATTTACCAACACAGCCCTCCCACCCCCCGCCACCCAGGGAAGTAGCCCTAAAGGAGAAGCATACCCAGAATTGTTACCCAGAGACATACCCAGAGTTGTCCTTCGTCTGAGTGTTCAGATCAGTATTTATGCCCTGGGGACACTTCAGCAGAGTCTTTTATGGGCGGGGGTGTTCTGTTGCTCCTCCCCCCCACCTCAAACTCTGTCCCTGCCCCCATCAGGTAGGCAGCAGATAATCACGGCTATACTGAATTTAGATCCTACTCTGCCACTCACTAGCTGTGTGACCTTGGGCACACTACTTAAACTCTCTGAACCGGCTCCCTCATCAGTAAAATGGGGCTAGCATAGTACGCACCTGACAAGGCTTTTTTGTTTGAAAGGGAAAAAGACATGACTTAGCCTGACGCATGCTGTGTGCCCTCAACACACTGTCGCTTGTATCATTGTCAACTCAAATCAGTCTGCAGGTATATTGGAAATCGAGGATTAATTTGCCTTATGGTATCAGACAAGACCACTATTAATCCATTCGGTGGTATGAGCTACAGAAGGATGCTACTGGATGTGGTTCGAGCCTGACGCTTTTTTTTTTTTTTTTCTGGACTGCTGTACCTCCTGAACCTTACATGAGCTAGGGAGGTGAGGGCTACGACTATCTGCAAAGCAGACAGAACAACTAAGTGTGGGAGGAGCAGCTGGCTGAGAGGGGACCCCACAGGAGGATGGGCAGAGGCAGGAGCATCGCGGCCAGCATGTTGTGGGTGCTGGAAGCTGTCCAGTCTCGGGGTCTCCAGATGGACATTGCAGGGCTTTGCTCTGCCACCAGCTTGGCATCGAGCTTTCTGCCGAAGGGGAGGTGGTCTTTCCTGGGTCCTGGACCCGAACTCCACACTCATACACTCTCATTTCACAGATTAGGAAAGTAAGACCCAGAGCATTTAAGAAACAAGCCTAAGGCCACACAGGCCCGGTAATTAGATGATGTCGAAGAGACTCCTTCACCTCTGAATTTATGATCCACTTGAGTATGATTTGCTCTTTAAAATAGCGACAATCACAGGGGCACCTGGGTGGCCTGGTGGGTTAAGCGTCTGACTTCGGCTAAGGTCATGATCTCATGGCTTGTGGGTTCGAGCCCCATGTTGGGCCCTGTGCTGACAGCTCGGAGTCTGGATCCCGCTTCAGAGTCTGTGTCTCCCTCTCTCTCTGCCCCTCCCCTGCTCACACTCTGTCTGACTCTCTCTCTCTCTCTCTCAAAAATAAACATTAAAAAATTTTTTAAATAGCAACAATCACCGTATGAAGGCCTCCAGGTCCTAGACTACATGTACACAACTCAAACTGACACTTCAAATACATGACAGTCTATAGTGGACATAACTTTATTATTTAGTTTTAGCATTCTTTTAAATTTTCTTTTAATAGCATTTTAATATATTTTAGTATTAGTATTGCTTAATATTCATTTAGTGTATTTACACATATACTCATGTATTTATTAACATTATTATATATACATTTATACTTAATTATAATAAATAAATGTATATTTATACAAATATGTCATTAATACATATAAATAAAATACACAATTTAATTGGTAAATTAAAGTGTTTGCCATGCCTAAGAGACCAATTCAAGGATTCCCTTCCTGAACCCTCATCTCCAAGATTCACTGAGGCACGTGGACATTGCAGCTTTAGGGGAGGGACCTCCAGAACTTCATTAATGGCTCCAGTTTGTGGTTCAGATGTCGGTAGCCAGCTCCCTGCCCCTGCCTCGCTGCATGAAGCTTGAGGCAAAGGGTTCAGATATACTCATGTTGCCATGTATGCCCATAGCTTCGAGACCTGAAAAAGATGGGTGTGAGCCCAGCAATTTCCCCAAAGAACCAGAGGTAGACTTGGGAGGAGGGCTTGGCAGGAAGGTGGAGACTTGTTAAAAAAAAAAAAGCAAACACAGGGGGGCGCCTGGATGGCTCAGTCGGTGAAGCATCTGACTTCAGCTCAGGTGGTGCTCTTGAGGTTCGTGATCTTGGAGGTTCGTGGGCTCGAGCCCCCAAGCCCCACGTCCGGCTCTGTGCTGACCAGCGTGGAGCCGGCTTCTGATGCGCTGTCTCCCTCTCTCTGCCCCTCCCCCACTCACACACATGCTCACAACATAAAAAAAAAAGCAAGCACAGACACAAAAAACATATTTACTTATAAGTTAACTTTGTAATAACCTGCATTAAATCCACGAAAGGTAAGGGCCTTTAAGAAGAGATGGTTTAGCATTAGGGACTTTGTCTTCTCCTCAAATTTTCCTTCTCTGTCTTGCTTGGAGCCTAATCTCTTGGCTAAATTTCCACCCGGCAATCTGTCCCTCAAGGAATCTGTGTCTCTCAAGAGACTTTGTGCCACTCATTGGCCCACTGATACAAGTGAGTACACATAGCTCATCCACTGACCCAGGCTTCCTGGCATCTCACTGCTACCCTGGACGACAGTCTACCTCTCAGAATGATAAGAACATGTTCCAAGAGACAGTCTCTGTCCCAGGAACATATGTGAGCAAAACCAGGGGTGTATGGATACACAGTTGTGTTCTTTCTCAGATTCATTCCCTTTTCTCTGTCCCCACTGCCACCATCTTAGGTTACATCCAGGGTCTGATAGCTCCGGACTTTCTTTCCAGTCTCCCTGACCCCACGCTTCCCTGAGCCCCCTCCCAACCCATCTCGCAGACCAAGTCAGACTTCTGACACATGAGCGGTGGTGGCCAGCTCATGTCGGTGGCACAACATGCCATGGTGTGGCATGACTTATGAAGTGGCACTATGTGGTGTATTGTGGCACGAGAGAGCAGATGACAGTCCTAACTCAGCCACTTACCCGAGGCCTTGTAAATCTGTTGCCATCATGGAGCCTCAGTTTCTTCTTCTGAAAAACGAGGAGCCCGCTATAGCTCATGTGAAAGACTCCTTCCTTCTCCAGCATTGTGACATTTATCCAAGAAAACCTGGGTTGTCACCCTCGCAACTGGGTCATTCAGAAAGTGGCAGAAACTCTTCACATTCAAAGAGGACCAGTGTGAGATCCTTATTAGACTGTTTCTGATAATTTGAACAACTCAAGCCATTCTTGGCAATTAATACGAGCACGGAAATGTCTGATGTTCATTTTGTGACCGAATTATATAGTTACTCAAGATTTTCCCCTGTGGGGAAGATTAATTAAACATAGAAAATGCTAGAGGCAGATCAAGGAGGATGATCTTGTAATCATCCAAATGAGAAGAGATGGGGACTTTAACTAGGCCAACAGGAGTGGAAAGGAGGAGGAGAAGTGGACAGATCTTCAAAGTCAAAATGATAAGATTTAGTCATTGTTTGAAGCCGAGAAGTAAAGAAAGAAAGGAGCCAGGGGAGAATGAGCCAGGGATTGAGGAGATGGGGCTCTCTCTGGGGGAGGAAATGGAGCTCCGCCTTGAACAAGCTAGGGTTGAGGTGCTGTGCATCATTGCACGGAAACACACAGCAGACCTCTGGGATTTGTCTGGAGGCAGGCCAACCCGGAGCTGGAATCGTTGCTTTTGATACGGATTCTCAGGTGCTAAAATCTGTCTGGGGTGAGCATGGCTTTTGCTACCCTGTCAGTCCTCCAGTAGTCACTGCCCTGCTTTTGTATTCTTGGTTTTATAGTCCCTATTGTGTTTTAGAAGTCCATGGAGCCCCTTAGCTGACCTTCCCCTTTGGTCCCCAAGCAACCGCCCTGGGCTCCTGTCCCCCTCTTGCAGCCAGTACCAATTTCAGCTCCTGTCCTCAAGTTCCAAACCTCCTGACTTAGATGGCAAGGAAGGAACATATGTATGTGGTTTGTTGTTTTTCTCTTGCATGATCCACCACTAAATGCTCTTCAGGTAAAATTCTACCCAATATCTATAATCCTGCAGTGGAACCAGACAGCTTACAAGCTCTGCTATTTCCCACAACGGTAACTATTGTTCTCCTTTGAAAAAAAAAAAATTTTTTTTTTTTAAACAGAAAGAAATCCAGGGCCAGTTACCCTCCTGGTTCTACCATTCTGCCTCCCCTCCATATCAACCTAACACTAACGGCTCTGGTTTTCAGAGTGAACTGTGCACTTGGGTCAGTGTGTGCGAGGGTATTCCTTCTCAAAATGAAAGCCCTCGTCATTTTGAGGTAAAATGTCCTTCCAGACAGAGCTCTATGACTTTCTGAAAGAGGGCATTTATAGAGCCTCAAATAGATGAATCGTTTTCTTTCAAGCAGGGAAATGTATTTTACTCTTTTTGCTTCAACTGGGACTGAGCCCATTCATTTTACTTTTTATGCTCTCCTGTTTTATTTAGAAATGATCTATTCATCCCAACCCAATTGAAGAAGTATAGATAACAGGGGAAAAAATTGTCATATTATTCACATGAGGAGTATAGATGTTCCCACTGAATATTTTCGTAGCTCCATTTAATTTGGGCTGTATAAACCTGGCCTACAAAATTCTCCTTTATTTGTTACACTTGAAGAAGGCAGCCTAATCCCTGGAGGGAATGAGACCCAGATTCTAATTGCAGCTGCTCCCATGACCCTTGGACAAGTTGTTGAGCTTCAAGGATAATAGAATCTATTTTTTCAAGGTATTGAGGGTTTCGATGAGATGGTAAGCATCTGACATGTACGATGTTAAATGGTAAACATTGTCACATGTGGAAAGTCATATTGTGCACGAGTCGTTTTGCCTCTCTAGAACTGTTGACGTATGCTGCTCTGCTAACCTAACGGATAGGACACGATTTCACACCTGCGTTCTCAGTCCAGCCGTGCTTGTATTGCAAATTGCGGGAGGCTTTTCAACGATGATAAAATAAGAACGTTGTCGGTGTGAGAGTGCTTGATGCTGGCCAAAAAAAAAAAAAAAAAATCGCTTCATTAAAAATCGAGTTCTTGGGGCGCCTGGGTGGCTCAGTCGGTTAAGTGTCTGACCGGTTCAGGTCGTGATCTCCCGGTTCGTGGGTTTGAGCCCCGTGTTGGGCTCTGTGTTGACGGCTCAGAACCTGGAGCCTGCTTCGGATTCTGTGTCTCCCTCTCCCCCTCCCCTGCTCTCTCTCTTTCTCTCTCTCTCTTTCTTTCTCACACACACTCTCTCTCTCAAAAGTAAATAAAAACACTTAAAAATTTTTTAAGTCAAGGTCTTTTGTACGTAACCATTTTTTATCATCGTATTAGCATTTACCTACTTCTGCGATAACTATCTGCACGGGGGCAAAGCGATGAAAGGTTGCCGGAGTGCCGTCCCCTGCCCTGTTGCTCCTAGAAGTTTCCCTCTCTTGGGCTCCCATCACTGTGATGTTAAGAAGTGTCTCTGATAGGATGGATTTCACAAGAGACTCCCAGATCTGGCTTCTTGGAACCATGTCCAGCAGAAATTCTACTCAGACTCGGACTTAGACCACTGGTTTCTGCAAGGGTCTCTGGGAAAAGCACCGTGTAATATTTGGGGCTTGGGCAGGCTCAGTGCTCTTTCATTACCTCATCCACCAGGTGAGGTAAAGATTGACCCACAGAGAAACCCACCCCATGCGTGGCCTGGAGAAGCACGATCGGCACTCGGGCCTCCTATCTCTTCCCATTGTTTACAGCCTCACTGGGCTCTATCTCCCCCCCCCCCCACACACACACACACGAGGTTTCTCCTGGAGCCACCTCTCACCAGTCCATCCAAAGTTACTTTTTTTTTTTTTTAATGTTTACTTATTTTTGAGAGACAGAGAGAGAGAGAGAGAGACCGAGCACGAGTGGGGGAGAGGCAGAGAGAGAGGGAGATACAGAATCCAAAGCAGGCTCCAGGCTCTGAGCCATCCACACAGAGCCTGACGTGGGGCTCGAACTCACCAACTACGAGATCATGACCCGAGCCAAAGTTGGACGCTTAAGTGACTGACCACCCGGGTGCCCCCAAAGGTACTTTCAAGAGAACCCCAGGAAGGTCTTTGGTTACAGGTTGCAAAAGACTGATTTGGACTGATTTGTATGTATTAAATGTTTCACTCCCTCAGGATATTTGCATGATGCAGGGGACTGGGCCCCTGTTCCAATTTAAACAGAAAAGTGACCTAATCATGAAATGGATTCTCCTAATCAGTTGATTAGACCCCCTGATTTCCATTTATTAACCCAGCATATGTCTTTAGTAGAGTTATACAAACCCTTTTAGAACCTGTGTATATCTTTAGAAATCTCTCGAGCTAATAGCTATGTAATTCCAGATGGCGTGTAAGAAAAACAGATATTTCAGGGGAATATCTCTTTTCTTGGAAACTCCTCTGTCCAGCAACTTGACTCTTGGGAACAGTTGACAACCAAGAGTCAAGCAGAAAATAATAATAATATAATAATACTAATAAATAACTGTAAGCTCTCTGTCAGAATATCCATGCATATCATCTGAAGGAGAGGGAAGACCTTAAACTCTCGCCCGGATCCAGCCAGATTGTCCGTCTGGTTTCCAAAGCCACTGCAGATTATGAACAACATGCAGGAAGGGGTAGGTTGCTTTTAGAAACAGGCTCAGCGACAGCTGAGGAAAATGGCTCTATTAGGCACAGGAAGATACACACACATACAACCCAGAAGGCACAGCCTTTGGGGCCTGTGTGGGATGGAGGCAGAGGGAGTTCATGTTCAGTAGCCGGGAGGAGAGCACCAGCTCTGAGCCCCAGGTCTGGGCCAGCAGGAGGAGCCAAGGCAGGAGAGGAGACACGAGTGGGGGCCGAGGGTGAGGCAGGCAACACCACGGAGCCCAGGCAGAGGAGACGGAGCAATGCACCCAGGAATTCTCCAGACATGCAGGCCCTGCGGGACTAAGAGACAAGAGTTCGGGACAGAGCTGTGCTCCCTTCGGAGGCTGGCAAGAGCAAAGCAGTGCCCAGACTGGAAGAACAGCACCTTGCAGGTCTCAGGGGAGGGACTGGAGCAAGAGGGCATGCGATGGTGACCCTGTTAGCAGGGCTTGGAGGAGGGCACAAATCGGAGCGGCTCTGAGTTCTGCAAGGGCTGAGTTCTCCAAACCGGGATCCTTACGTTCCCAGAAAGGACAAGACCTGGGGCGGAGAACCAGGCCGGGCACACTCCGCTAATTGATTTTCATAATGATGCCCTGGAGTCATCAAAAAAGAGAAATACCATGAAGCTTTGGAAGGCGCGAAAAATGTATTGGTATGAAAAGGTATGCATTATAGATAATGCAGTAAGAAAAAAAGTGAATAAAAAATTACCTTCACCCCAGAAGCACCTATATTATGCTCCTATTATTGTTAATATGTGCATCACCAGGGAGAAGTTCAGGAGGACAGACTTCCAGCTGTTGGCATCGTTATCTCTGGGATTGGGATGGTTTTAATTTATGTCTTATTTGCTTGCTTCTATTTCACAATTTTCTACAACAAACAGGTGCCTGGAGTATAATAAAAGTGATAAAGGGTAAAAGAAGGTAGAGACATTGGCAATGCATTTTTTAATATTTCCACGTACAAGATTAAAAATGCTTTTAAAAATCCTCAGCCTAAACTCCCGGAGCTGTGCGGTGATTCATGCCTTTAGGAACCCCAGACAGCTGAGATTTTCCTCTGTCTTCCTCTGTCTACACCACCGCTAACGGAGGATTTCTGTACCACCATCTCCTGCGGTATTTTAGCGTATTCTTCCAAGAAAGATGTTAAATTTCCTTTGACCTGAACAGAGACCTCTAATTAGATCCACCCACGGTGCAAACTCTTCAGCATTAACATCTATCTCTTTGATCTCTTTGGTCTTACCAGTAGAGTACTGAAATCAGCACGGAGGCCACAGAAGTCACTCAGAGGTGTTTATGCTTTGACTGAAACCAAGAAGTGTTACCAGAAGGTGTCCACAGTCCTAAACACACCAGTTGTTGCAGTGCTAGAACCCAAGCCCCTGAATATTAGCTGCCATCTCTACCTACCAAAGCCACAGCGATTTCCAAATTGCTGTTGGGAAAGCTGCATGTACTTGAAGGAGTCAGTGCTTTCTGCACCTGTAAGAACCTTGCACGATCTCTCTGAATTTCAATTTCTTCATCTGTCAGTCGCCTACCTCTCAGCATCCCTGCTATATGAGATCCCATGGAAATGCATCTTCAATTTTCCTCACCTGTTTCTGCAAGACCTGAAAGATTTCATTCTATCACCTTCCCCTTAAATGCTTAATTTGAATATGATGAATGCACACCCCCCCCCCCCCGCCAGATAGAGGTCTTGAAATATGTGATACATGACAAATCATTCAAACATAAGGAGCTCAAAGATTTTGGATCCAAAGGCTGATTTGATAATCTAAAGCACTGTCCAATTAGAGGTCAGGGAATAGGGGAGAAATCCAAACTGGCCCCAGAGGTTCTCATTTGTTCCACTAACATCTGGAGAAAAGAATTTTATTGGTTGTGTCCCATAAAATAATAGATACTCCGTCCTTAAAGATACTTGCAATTGGGGGCGTCTGGGTGGCTCAGTCAGTTGAGCGTCTGACTTTGGCTCAGGTTATGATCTCACGGTTTGTGAGTTTGAGCCCCACGTCGGGCTCTGTGCTGACAGCTCAGAGCCTGGAGCCTGCTTCAGATTCTGTGTGTGTGTCTCTCTCTCTGCCCCTCTCCCACTCACACTCTGTTTCTCTCTCCTTCAAAAATAAATAAACATTAAAAAAAAGAAAAGAAAGAAATACTTGCCATCAGTTCAGATCAAATGCTCCAGGGCTTGGGCCAGACACCATGGGTGGGCTCTTTCCTTTTGCAAGAGCAGTGACAGATCGCCACGTTAAAAACCTTGTAAAGTTTTTTTTTACAGTTTTAACAAAGCACGTTGCAACTCAAAGCATGCTCACGCTGGTGACTGAGTCTGAAGTCTATGGAAATGTAGGGTAACAAACGGGTTGAAAATGGAAGGGGTCATTTGGAGTCTGCAGTTGTTTTGTGATTCTTTACCGAGGTAAAAACACTTGCCATGTGTGTTGGCTATAAATTAAAACAACTAATGTCCAAAGAAGGATGCATGCTTTTCAATCCCGATGCTTGTAAACAGCCTTGTTTGTTTCTGCCTCAGGGCCTTTGCACTTGCTGTCTCTCATCTGCACAGTTCTGTGTCCAGACATTTACATGGCTGGCTTCCTCTTGTCTCTAAACTCTTACCTCAAATCCTGTCTTTTCAGCAAGGTCTTTCCTGACTACTCTGTTGAAAGTACCCTATTGAAAGTTCCTCTATCACATTTTCCTGTTTTGCTTTTCCTTTGGCACTTTCCATCCCTAAAATTATCTTGTCTGTTGCTTACCCATTTAGGCCTGTCTCCCCGCAACCAGACTGCAGGCACCTTGACCTCTGTGTTGATCTTGCTCCTTACTGTACCTAGAACAATGCCAGGCACTCAGTAAATAATATACTGAATGGATGATTTCACTTACTTTCTCCTTTGTTTTGGCATTTCTGTTTCTGCCCTGTGGGCCATATTTAGGCAAGATCCCTACCATATCTTAGCTGTATCCCCATAAATCTGGAATGGGAGCACATTATATCGGGTCAAGGTGATTCAGAACACATTTGGAAACTTTGCATTCTATAACAAATCCTTATAAGTAGAGGGATGAATTCAATCAGATAGTAATAGTTAACTGTTTCTGGAGGCCACAATTTAGAAGATGTTGGTATCTGCATATATGTAATTTATATCCTGCCTGCTTTCAAAAGTGATCTGAGAGGGCGTATGATCAAAAACATAATATTCAGAAGCAGAGTCAATAAAACAAACACCCAAATCCATGCGGAATAAAAGGACAAGAAGATACTAGATGTCAAGGCTGATATCGTTTCTACAATTGCTCATTAAACTTAAGCCAGGACCCCCTTAGGGTGAAGATATGAAAGGAAACCATGGTTTCTGTAAATCTCATATCCTTACAGTAGGAAGAGTTGAGTGTGTCACAAATGAGCCTCCTCCCTTTCATGTACTCATTCAGCAAACACATCTTGCTTGCCTGACAAGTCTATGTGCTCAGGGCCAGGAGTGCACGGAGGAAGTAAGAGTAAGGCAGGTGTCCGCCCTTGAGTTGCCCATGGTCCTGGGGGAAAGGGAGGGGGATCAGACATGGCGGTAATTAATTATAATAAGATAAAGATTGTATTAGAACCACATACAAAGTGATGTGGGGATAACAGGACAGAGAGCAACTCATTCTGTAGGGACAAGCCTTGGAAGGGAAATCGTGTTGGCTCTGGGTGGGAAGGAGCTCACCAGGGATAGAGCAGTATTCCAGCCAGAGGTTTGAAGGTGTGAGAGCTTGCCAAGTTCTAGGAACACATTTTTCAGTGTGGCCGGGGACATGTGGGGGGCTCAGTCGGTTGGGCATCCGATTCTTCATTTCAGCTCAGGTCATGATCTCACAGTTTGTGGGTTCAAGCCCCACATTGGGCTCTGTGCTGACAGTGTGGAAGCCTGCTTGAGATTCTCTCTCCCTCTCTCTCTGCCCCTCCTTCATTTGTGCTCTCTTACTCCTCTCTCAAAATAAATAAATAAACCGAAAAAAAAAAAAAAGCCCAGTAATGGGGAGTCTGAGTGGCTCAGTCAGTTAAGTGTCTGACTTCAACTCAGGTCATGATCTCACAGTTCATGGGTTCAAGCACCACATCGGGCTCTCTGCTGTCAGCACAGAGCCCACTTCAGATCTCTCTCTCTCTCTCTCTCTCTCTGCCTCTCTCCCACTCATGCTATCTCTGTGTCTCTCTCAAACATAAACATTAAAAAAAAATCCCAGCAACACTTGCACAATAGCTAATGCTTTCTAGAGCATTTACTGTGTACCTGGGTGTTGAAGTTCAGATGGATGCCACAAGGTGAATGCTTTTCATACTTCTCCTTGAAACTAGAGGAAACCGAGGCTTGGGGAGGCTCGCTGTGGTGGATTCCGTGATGCCCCGCAGGGCCCCCTTCAATGGAAGGGATGTTGAGGACCCGTTGCCCTCACTGGCTGGGAGCAGTCTTGTCACACAGCCTTCAGCTCTCAGCAGCCCCTCCAGCATGCCCGTAGTTGCAGGAAACTTCTGCATCCAAAGCCTTGCCAGAGGCCATGCCCCTTCCAGGATGGCCCACATCCAGTGACCTATCCGTTTGAGAGTCCAAAGACCCAACTGTGGCCACTCTTATGGACCATTTTAGCTCCTAAGCTTCCTCATGGGGTTGGCGGAGACATCAGGCCGGTGCCACGGCTGGATTTCTCTGCTCACTCCTGTTTCCACTCTCCCCGACCCCGACAAGGGTCAGTCTCAAAGGCAGTCAGTCCTTCACTAACAGGTTACCTGCCAAACTCTCAGACTTGGCTTCCTCTCCAAGGGTGGTGGAGCCTTGTTTAGAACCCAGACGATATGACTCCAGAGCTCAACTATTTTAGTCTAGCCCTGTGATGCCTGATGCAGAGTGGAGATGAGAGCAGAATTGTCAATGTGAGCCAGATTGTGAACGCAAGGTGTCATCCCCAAGTGGTGAGATGTTATTCTAAGTCCAAGGGAGAACGAGCAAGGATTTTAAATGGGAGGGTGATATCCAAAAAAAAAATTTTAATGTTATTTTTTTAGACAGAGAGGGACAGAGTGTGAGTAGGGGAGGGGCAGAGAGAGAGGGAGACACAGAATCCGAAGCAGGCTTCAGGCTCTGAGCTGTCAGCACAGAGCCCAACGCGGGGCTTGAACTCACAGACCATGAGATCATAACCTGAGCCGTAGTTGGACGCTTAACTGACTGGGCCACCCAGGCGCCCCTCCGAAAATGTTTTAAGATGGTCTCCATGGCAACAGCACAGGGACTGGACAGTGAGGGAAAAGGTCACCTTATCTCCATAATGGCCATGGTTGAGTCTCACCTTATTTACAATCCCTTCTTTAACTTTCTGGGGGAAAAAAATGCAAACGAGAGCAGGCAGATTAGTGGCAGGATACATATGAACACACTTATCCTGTGCATAATCCTTACATACATGGTTGACTTCCAGTTTATCTTCAACACAAAATGGCCTTTGAAGGCATGGTCCATGGACTCGTCCAGATACAATAAGAATCGTCGATGCTTCTTCTACCCTTACTTCTACCCCATACTTCTACCCTTTTCTGGGGCTCCTGACATCGGTCTTACAAGTGGAGCAGAAAGTCTAAGCTTGAGCACAGTTGTTCAGAGGAGATGTGCATCAGCCAGCTGGGAGCTCAAGCTGCCTGGGACCAGTCATGCCAAGAGGCTCCATTGAGCCCACATGTAGCACCTGCTGCTGGCGGAATGGGAAGCCATTGGACCCAACTCATCACCAGGAACCCAGGGTCACCTCAGTAGACAGCACCTTGCTTGTCTCTCCGCCTTGGGTTGTCTCCATGAGAAGGCACTCAGAATGTTTATGTTATTCCCAATCTACCCATCTCTGAACATACGCCACAATGGCAGAACTCATAGAAACCTGGCATGCATTTCCTAGTTTATGTAGCCAATAGTATGTACTTTCTACAATTCCATTATGGCTCTAACAAGTACATTACTATTTCCCTTTAAAGAACAGGGAGGGGATTGCTTTGGAATGCTGGCATAAGGTTGCGATTGGGGGGGGGGGGGTGGAGCGCACATTTTATATCCATATGAACCTCCACAATGTTGAAGGCTCCTGTCTCCATACAACAGAACTGATCATCTGGGTACACTTACTTAGCTTTGTCTGTTTGGATACAGAAGAGTTTCTGCCAAAAGCAGTTTTCTTTGTTCGATATAATTGTTCTTAAGCGCTGTCTTGATAGTCAAGAGGCATGCTTTAATCAAACACTGATAGAGTCCTTTGAATGTCAGGCACTGAACTACGTGTAGAAGTCATAGAACAGATGTAAACTTCAGCTACCGCCCCAAATGTGCACTTCTGACATGTTCATCTGATTCCTGAAGCCGATCCTAATTCATAGGAGGAAAGCCAGGCCTTCTGCATCAAAAGCAGTCATCCAGTCCATCTAAAAGCCACTTTCATATCATTTACTCATAAAATAAAAATAAAGGGACCCCCAAAGCAGTTATTTCTAGGAAATTATAATATCTCAGTTTATGACACCTCAAGGAAGGATCAGAGTAGATGTTTTTCCAACCTTTTTTTTAAAGTTTTTTTTTAATTAAAAAAATTTTTTTTTCAATGTTTATTTTTGAGAGAGAGAGAGAGAGAGAGAGCGTGAGCAGGGGAGGGGCAGAGAGAGAGGGAGACACAGAATCTGAAGCAGGCTCCAGGCTCTGAGTTGTCAGCACAGAGCCCAACGCGGGGCTCGAACTCACAAACCGTGAGATCATGACCTGAGCCAGTCGGACACTCAACCGACTGAGCCACCCAGGCACCCCTTTAGCAACGCTTATATGAACAGGAATGGAGAGGCATTTGGGTGAGAGCAGGAACTGATCACACATCTGTTTTCTTGGTGCAGGGTTTCCCTGCCTTGTGCAGCGCTCACATGGAAAACTTAACTACTCTAGGAACCGGGGAGGCAACTCCACAGACAGCCCCCTCCCCATCAGTAAAAGTCATCTCCTCGCTTCTGTTGTTTGAATGTCCTGTTGGTGTCCTTGTTTGATTGTCCAAATGATTTTTAAACAAAGAAAAGTTGGCTGTGGAATGACTCTCTTAATGGTGAATTGAATTCCCTCAACTTCGTCTTCCAAGGAAAACACAAACCAGAAAGGGGAGGGGGAGACCTTATTTTTCTGCCAAGTTCATATTCTATCTATTCTGTTAAATTAATGGCTGGTACATTAACCCCCTTTTACATTCAAAATCATTTTTACTTGAAATAACCTATTTTATAATGTATTCCATGATTACTATTTGAATACTAGGTGACAAAGTTCATGAGAGGGAAATGCATTAAAAAATGTTTAGAAAATTATAGGATTGTCTCAAAAATTTTCTGAAATGGGATACAATTTTCAGCACATTTCCTGGGTTTACTTACCATAGTTTTATTGTTTTACTTTGGGCAATTTGCGGACATCTATATACATCAATTTACTGACTGTCTCCCCACCGCCCCCTCCTGGAGGTGTTTGTCACAGAGAACGACATCTGCGGTGGTCACAGCGGTGGTAACAATGGCTATGGGAAGGAGACTCATGTCATTCATCCTCAGAAATTCAGAAGTCACTGTCTCATATTACTTTTCCAAACACATAAGAGAATACTAAGGAGAAAGACAGTAATGCATGATTCTATCATATCTTGAATAAGTTTACTTCCTGGAGCAGTACCTGTACACGTTTTGGTTTCATCCTGACATGCTTCAAAACAACCTTATCAATGACAAGTTCTAAAATACAAAATGGAGTCATTTTAGAGCCAGGCTTTTTAATTGTGAGAGTTCACTGTAATTTACAAGCACTGTATTTTGTGTTAAGGAAACTTTTTTTCCGGAACTTTGGGTATAGCCCAACCAACACCTTTGGGTAACTTGCTTTTATTGTAATTGTGAGGTAAAGTAACCCATCTTTAGCTGCCAATATTCCTACGGTTTCAAAACAATTGCTGTGGTTACAGAAACTAAAGAAAATAGAGTTCTAAACGTAAGTTGGTAAATTTGTTTAACACCAAAAAAAGTTTTTTTTCTGAACTCTATAATGTCCTGGATATATGAAAATATGTTTTTCTTGGTTTTGTTAACATGGAGGTTTTTAAAAACAAAATGAAAGCTTTGGTGGCCATTTCTACCCTCCGCCCCACCGCGCCTCTGCTTAGCAATTATCTACTAGGGCACCACAATAGAAACTATTAAGAGTATTACTCTCAAGCTAGAATTAGGCAAGTGAGCCACAGATCAAGTTCAAAACCCATAGCCTTTAAAGTAGGTGTTCATGGACACACACAGCCCTATGGTATAATACAGAGAATCATCTTCCTGCGCTCCCTTCTTACAAGTTTCTTCTCTAACACATGTTAGCACTTTCCACTGTGTTCCATTCCATCCCGATCTCGTCTTTCTGGGATAGAAAAGGTGCTACTGCAGGTGATAATAGTGAGGACACCACCATGCTCACTTAATGGTGATATTTCATCTAATAGTTAATTCAAAAATGTTACTATGCTGCCCACTTAATGCTAAGGCAGATGTGTTTGTGAATTCTCAAAGCATGTGTGATCTCCAGGATTCTTTTTAAATCAATAAATTTTATCTTAACCAATCTGCATGAACATTAACAAAATTACCAGAGGGAATTTTGTTCTGGCCTAGATGGTTGGTAGAGCATCTGGATTTGGAACATAAAATCCTTCCTTTAGATATAGTTGATGAGACTAGCCAAGGTGGATTACAAGTTTATTCCATGGGGCCATTTGATAAATCTGTGGATAACTAAGTAATAACATCACCCAACGTTCTTCAGACTGCATAACATAGAGCCCAAGTCCTAGGGATGTTAGTGGTGTTACATGCAAACGGGACACTGTGATCAAATATTGGGAAACATAGACTTAACTAGGCTGAACAGGTTTCTTTACCTGTGGGCAATTTCCAGAACCTTTAACCTACCAAGATGCACTGTCCATCACCAAGAAGGAGATGCTTCATTCACTGTTTCCCAAATCCATTTGATTCCCAAACCTTTTATCCAGAGCAAATCTTAGGACCAGAGTTCCATTAAACACACTTTGGGAATTGCTGTAATTCTCAAGGGTTCTACCAAAATATCCTTGCTTCTAGCATTGTAGTGCCACAGCTAAAAATATGGTGCTCTAAAGAAAGACATAATGACTTCCACATTATTTTGGTAAATTCTTAGAAATTACATTTCCCCTTATTACTTCATGGCTTTTTTCTAAAACAGAGAGAGAGAGAGAGAGAGATTAAATCACTATTTAATGTGATTTTTTTTCATTTTCTATTACTATATTTTAAGTGATATTTTCTACAAAATGACTACAGAATCACCTCTAAATTTAGATCTTTTCTCTTCTTTGTTTTTGTTTTTGTTTTTTTACTCTTGGCCATTTTGCTTTATTTTTCCTCCGTGTGCTGCAATATAGAAGCATAAGGATATCGAGAACAGTAAAATGTGTTCTTATTTTTTCCCCCAAACGGGAAGCAAACAGCACACATGCTTAATCTGAAAAATCGAACAAAGCATGAGTAAACTTCCTACTATCGAGGGGCACTGGGTCACTCGGTCTGTTAAGCTTCCGTTGACTTCGGCTCAGGTCATGATCTCATAGTTGTGAGATCAAGCCTGGTGTCAGCTCTGAACTGAGTATGGAGCCTGCTTAAGAATCTCTCTCTCCCTCCCTCTGCCCCTCCCCTACTCATGCACGTGCACACACTCTCTCTAAAGAAAAAAGAAAAAAAAAAGAAAGAAAAAAGAAAAGAAAAAGAAAAGAAAAGAAAGAAAAGAAAAGAAAAGAAAACTTTCTACCATCGAGGCACAGAAATACATCCCCCCAAACCCAAGGAGTTTTGTACTAAAGTGAGTCTGACACTAATCCCCAGCAGCTGCCCGGGTTTCCTAGTGATGACCAGCCTTCCTTCCACAGTGGTTTTCTTCCACATTCGGGCAAAACTCGGACATGCCAGTTCTTTGTCTTTGCACTTGTCCTTGAAAATCTTTGCTCGGTTTTCTTGCAGTAATCTATTAACTTCAGGTAATTAATTTTTTATTCAACCTCTGTTATAGATTTAAAATTCTATTGCTGTTCCCCATGATAGAACACTGTAGTTCCTCTGATCATATTGGAAAGGCCCGTGGCCCCCATCATTTTATTCCATCACCATAGAATTTTACTGTTTGAAGGAACCTTGGAGATCACATCATTCAGGGTTCCCAGGCTTCAGTATGCCTCAGCTTCCTCTGAAGAGCTGTTAACACCCAGATTGCCATTCCTACCTCAGAGGTTCTGAGTCAGCAGGTGGGGGGATGAGGCCAAGAATTTGCATTTTTAGCAGTTCCCAGGTGGTGCTGACATTGCCAGTCCTAGGAGCCCTTGCTAGGAACCGCTGTGCTAGAAAGCCCTTTCTTCCAGCCTACCCCAGAGAATCTGAAAATTCCTGGAGCTGGCCTGAGACCCAAACCCGGCAGAGCTGTCAGGGAAGGGAGGAAATGGTGATTTCTTCAGGCCTGGGGGCAGCTGAAGGGATGATGGGTTGGTCAACCTCAGTGTTCATCAGGGGTTTTCATCAGGCAAGGCTAACTCCACAACACACGTCCCCAAAACTGCTGTGGCTTAACTGCCCATCGGAGACCGTTTTTGAGAACCACCGATCTAGCTCAACCTTCTCATTTTATGGGCAAGCAGATCGAGCTTGGACAGAGCAAGGAAGCACGCACAACCAGTCAGCTGCTGACTCAGGAGTGCCCGGGGACCCTGACTAACAGCGATTTCACATTCCCCTCTCCATCACTGGTTACCTAGTTCCTGCCTGTAAACGCAGGGCCAGACATTTCTCAATAGTTCCCACTATTGGCAAGAAATTTTTACACATATTTTTCTCCTTGCTGATTGGGTAGATTGATTTCTTCAGTGACTTTCTGCCCTCTTCTCCCTACATGCGGAAAACTCTGACACAGCTTTGCCTTTGCTCTCGGTGAGATTAAGCTTTATGTTTTTTAACCCATGTTCGGTTTTATTAATGGAAACTTCCCGAACGATCTATACAACAACTTTTTATATTTTCTTGGCTTACGGCTCCTACAGGTAGTGGTTCTTACTGTGGGCTTAATGTTTTTAGAACAACGTATAACCAATATATTTTGCGAGCGCAGAAGGATTTTATTTACCTCTGAGCATTCGGGCAGTGTTTTCTGCTTTCTCTTTCGTGTACTTATCTTCCTCTTTCTACAGAATCGTATTTCCTCTAATAATTTGGACCATTTGTTTTCCTAATGCCAAAGTTCTCTTGCGCACGGCGCCTGCAGCGAGGCTGATGTGGGTGTGGCCGCTGCTCTCGTGATGTGCGCATGTGCCATCTGCCAAAAACCTCTACTCTACAAAGAAGGGACCCTCGTAGGGTTTAGCCTAGGGCTGCAAAAGGGCGCCCACTTAAAGATGGGTGTGACGTGACCAAAACCAGCATTTTCTTCATCTCCTAGTTTAAATTGGTAAATCTGACCCTTATTGTGAATTCAAGAAAGTAGATATTCTAAGATTCAATTGCAGACCAATAAATGGGTTGATTTATGCTGGTCCTTGGGGAAAAGTAATGCATGACCCAACTGTAGTATTGTTTTGTGGGAAGAAAAGCTCATCTTCTGACTAGCTTCTTGTACAATAGCTGTTCAGTGAATATATTTTATGGGGCAAGCAAGCCATTATGCATAATAATAAAATTCAGTAACAGTTTAAACAGGCGCTTCATTTGCCAGTGGGTGGATAAAACCAAGATATTATGTGTCATATTTGTTACAAGCACATTTTAATAACCAATGTGGTTATTGGAAGGAAAGGAAGAAGAAACATATGATTTGTTCCTTATAAGTGATAAGTTTAACTTGATTTGGAGTTGATGAAAATTTTCTTGAGTTTCATTAGCAAAATCAGTATCTATCTATACAAAATATACATATTTGGGAGTAAAATAGCTCCAAAGTAAATACAGACTCTCATCTTCTCTGGGCCGAATGTCAGAGACCTGAAATCTTATCGATTAATGCAACCCGTATAATTAATTTATAAAATCACAGCTCAATCTTCACACAGGGACCCAGTCATGGATACCAAGGTGGATACATGGATACAATTGATCACTTATGATCCATCTTTGTAATTTTTTGTAACAGAGAACCTTCTGTATTTTATCAAAATTCAACTGTTAATTTTTGGTCGGTCAGCAGTTGAGATTTCCCTTTATATAAAATATATGAAAGAATTTTATGATTCAATGACTATCAATTAGTGTTGTTTCCTGTGCTGCAAAGCCATTTAGGCTACTTCCACGATATGGATGTGAATATTCAGGCACTTTTGTAGCGACAGCTTGCAGGGAAGTCACCGTATGAACACACGCGTGCCCCGCACACACGTGCTCTCTAATGTAGACTTTCCTACCTTCTTTCTCTGCTTCAGAACCCAACCCAGAACTTTCCTAACCCCATTTCCTGCCCTAACTGTGCTGTGGCCATTCAGAAGACACCAGGAACTCTAAGATGTTTCCATAACTTTGTACTTCTCTTCTCCAGTTGCCCTTCTTGTCCTATCTGCTTAATTGATCTGCCATTTATTCAGGATTGAGCTCCTATCAGTTATTTCCTGCAGCTTCCCTGATGCCTCTCTGTCCCCACTGAACTAGCCAGTTGCCCAATATTCCCCCCAGCTTGCTGAGCACACACCTATCCTGGCTCGTACCCATTGGTTCTCTCTCTCTTTTTTTTAAATTGAGGTATAATTGACATATAACATCATACTGTTTCAGGTGTATAATATAACGATTTGATATTCATAGGTATTACAAAATCAGTCTAGTTAACATCCATCGCTACGCATAGTTACAAAATTGTTTTTCTCTTGTGATGGGGACTTTAAGATTTGCTCTCAGCAATTCTCAACTGTGCAACGCCGTGTTATTAACTATAGTTGCCATGCCATTATATTCCATGGCTTACTTATCTCATAACTGGAAGTTTGTACCTTTTGATCCCTTTCACCCATTTGGCCCACACCACCCTTTGCTTCTGGCAACCACCAATCTATTCTCTGTATCTATGAGCTGGGCAGGGGGGTGGGGGGGGGTGGGGGGTTGTGGTTATTTTTGTTGTTCCACACATAAGTGAGATCATACAGTACTAGTCTTTGTATGACTTATTTCACATAGCATAATGCAACTTGAGGTCCATCTGTGTTGTTGCAAATGGTAAGATTGCATTATTTTTTATGGCTAAATAATATTATATATATCATTATGTGTAAATAACATAGAGTGATATTAATATATATTAATGTTTTAATATCAATAATATTATATAAGAAATATATATTTATTTGTTACATAATATTATTATATATTATACATATAATAATATATATAAAATCACAAGGGACACTTAGATTGTTTCCATATCTTGGCTATTATAAATAATGACTGCAGTGAACATGGGGGTGCAGATATCTTTACAAGTTAATGAGTGTTTTTGTATTCTTTGGATAAATACCCAGAAGTGGGATTGCTGGATCATATAGTAATTCTATTTTTAACTTTTTGAGGAGCCTCCGTACTGTTTTCCACAGTGGCTAAACCAGTTTGCATTCCCACCAACAGTGCAGGAGGGTTCCCTTTTCACCACATCCTTGTCAACATTTGCTACTTCTTGTCTTTTTGAAGATAGCCATCCTAACAGGTGCGAGCCATATCTCATTTTGGTTTTGATTTGCACCATTGGCTCTTGATTTGTCTATGTCTCTGCCTCCCCCATACCTTAAAAGCTCTTTGGGGGAAAGACCATATCACTGTACCTGACGTATAGTTGATGCTCCATGTTTGCTGAGTCAGTGAACGTGAACTAGACTGTGTTCTGTGTGCAAAGTTACCCCGAGCCACACCCCTTCTCCAGTACAGGGCAGTCCCCTGCCCCTGTCCTTGCTCCGGCAGGCTCTAGTCTGACCCACTCTCAGCCAGTTCCACTCAGTCTCCCAAGTGACCATTGTGAACGTCAGATCTGATCATCTCTCTCCACTCTTGCCTATAGAATGAAGGACAAACCCCTGAAAGTGACAGTCATCCCTCCATAATCCCATGCTTTACCTCATCTCTGCCACTTCTTTCTCCACTTCATGTTTCCAGAATATCCACATGCCAATTTAGTGGCTCCACATCTACCAAACGCCACCTCTTGCCTCCATGCAGCTATCCTGCTATTGCCAGCGATTGAAGAGTTTTCTCCCCTTCCCACCTTTTTCCCAGTCAACTCCTCATCAGCCTTTAAAATTCAGTTCCCAAGTGGTCTGGTTGCCTGAGGCCTACTGAGGGCTCCTCACCTGAGTTCAGAACACCCCTTTATTATAGGACCACAGGTACAAGAGGTCAAAATCAATAGCTATGGATTAGACCGGAAGCCCCTTGAGAAAAGAGGGCTTGTGTCTGTATCCCGGGGTCTGACTTACAACCTGTACCATAGTCGCTGGGAAACATTTCATGAACAAAATTGTCCGAAGGCTCCCATGCTTCGTCTTCCTTTGAGCTGGGGACTACTGTAAGTAAATTAGGCACAGGTGGGGAAGGAGTGAGCTGTAGGTCCCCACAGCTACAAACCAGAATATTACCAACTATTGTACTGTGACAGCAACTTATTCTTTTAAAAAAAAAAAAAAGTATAGCCTTGTTTCATCACAGGAGTGCTCCCGACCACTTGTTTAAACTGGATGATAGAATAAAAAATACAGAAAGAGTAATTTTGAAATATCAACAAATTCACCTGACTAATGTGCCATGACAATAGGCAATTGGTAAGAGCAGCACTATTGTATGTAAGTAAGAAAATAGCATGAAACTCAATAAAGAGATAGATTTTCAGGTTATTAAATGGAGGACTAGACAGAAAAGGAAATGAGATGTGTAAGCTTATGGTAACACAGTATTGGGCTGCATATAACTTGGATAAAATCTGATTTAGAGTTGGTATGTTTCCATAATGCCGACCTCTCTACTTCAAAATCGAATGCATTGGGTTGAGTTAAAGGCTAGCATTCCCCCCCTGCCCCCCCCCCTTCAACTCTGGGCTTGACTATTTTATCAGTAAATTTAAAAATGAAGAAGAAATGCATCCCTTCAAAGAACTTCCTAGTAGTTTGCCACAAAATCACAGTATGCTGCCCACCCTTGTTTATTTCCTTCCTCTCCTCAAATGTTCCTGCTCCCTCCTTACAGATCTGTTGATCACCCTGCATTACCTGGACCCGGACCCCTTGCAAGATCTACCTTTTTCTCCAGAGTACTTCTAGAATACTCTCTAGGGCATGCATGTCTGCTCTCAGAGTCCCCTCTGTCCACCTGCAGTGATGTCCAGAGTTTGTGAAGCCATCTGAGTAGACCCTCACTTCTGCCTCTACATCCAGGGCCTCCAGGAGCCATAAGTCATCTAACTGCCCAAGTGGACAGACAACTCCTGAAATCCCAGCACAGTGAGGCTGCACAAAAGAGAGTGTATCCCTCCTTAAGTGATCCACACCGTCACCTGGCCTCAAAGCAGCAGTATTTATGCCCAGGGACAGATAGGTTCATCCTCATCTGGGGAAACAGCCCCTTCTGTTCCCACCCATGCTGCTGTCTACATGGGCTTTGCTCTGTCTAGTTCACGAGGCTGGGCTGGGGATGTAGACTCGCAACAACCCTTCCATGTCCACCACCACAGCCCAATAACAAAAATAGAAAAGCTTCGTTCCCTGCCTCCTTATCCTGAAGCACCCAGGTAACATGAAACCTAAAGATTAAGTCCTCCCCCCGGCCCTACCCACACTCATTTCCAGGCATGCAATTTTCAGGGACATCTGGGGCTTGGGGTCCACGATGTCCAGGGAATCGCTGGGCCTTCATCTTTAGATGCTGCCATTAATGAGTTTTATATCCTGGAGTATCCCAGGATTCCTTGCAGGAATCTGCCTGAGCTGCTGCGAGGAGGCCTAAAAGTGCTGACTCACAGGATGAAGTCACACATTAGGGATTATTCAAGACTCTCAGGATGGGGTCATCATGTCCTCTGAGGCTCTGGCCAGTCAGTTCTGCGTAGTGTGAAAGACTGTAAAGTGTGGTGCTGTATTGAAGAAGAAGAAAGAAGAAGGAGAAGAAGAAGAAGAAGAAGAAGAAGAAGAAGAAGAAGAAGAAGAAGAAGGAGGATGAAGAGGACGAGGAGGAGGAGAAGGAGAAGAAGAGTTTAGACAAATTTGCCTGCCAAATTTTTACCCTTTTCTGTAAATATTAAAGGGCCAAACTCCCACCAAGGTCCTGGTCAGGCCTAGATATCCTCGACTCACCCCTTCCTATGTTCATTCAATAAATGTTGATTGAGGGCCCATTGGGTGCCCGGCACTGTTGAAGGATTCAAAGCTAGAGCAGTGAACTAAAATCCATATTCGAGAGAGGAGGATAGTGGGAATGAACAAATGAAAATATCAGGCCCTATTAGTGCTGTGAGGGAAGTTTTAAAAAACTTGATTGTGGGAAATTGCAAGTGTACACAAAAGTAAAGCAAGTAGTAGAACAAACCACACGTCTACCCCCAGCTTCCAGATGCTCAACCCGACACCGCCTTCTCCACCCCATCGCTCTCCCCACCTCACCATGGATTATGTAGAAACATCCCCGACGTCCTATCGTCTCCTTATACAGGTCATGGAGTGAATCTCTGAAAGAAAGGCAGATAGGGTGGTCAAGGCAGGTGTCTCTAAGGGGTGACGTGGGAGAAGAGGTGTGTGAGTGGGAAAGAGATCCAGATGTAGAGCTAGCAAATGTGAGCATGCTGACATCATTGAGGATCTGTGAAAGGACCAGCGTTACTGCCCTGGGGGGAGTGAGGGCCAGAGAGAACCCAATCCTACAACAGCATGACCAGAAGTTCCTAGAAGGAATAAAAATTCCTACAACAAAACATATATAATGCTTACTGTGTGCCAGGAATTCCTCCAGTGTTTTATATATGGCAACTTGTGTGATTTTTCACAACCCTGTGAAGTCATGGCCACTATTAATATTCCCATTTTACTGGGGCACCTGGGTGGCTGAGTCAGTTGAGCGTCCAACTCTTGGTTTCCGCTCAGGTCCTGATCTCACAGTTCATGAGTTCGAGCCCCACATCAGGCTCTGTGCTGATAGCATGGAGCCTGCTTGGGATTCTCTCAATCTCTCTCTCTCTCTCTCTCTCTCTCTCTCTCTCTCTCAGCCCTGTTCATGCTGTATCTCAAAATGAATAAATGAACTAAATAAAAAATTCCCATTTTACTAAAACTGAAGAAACCTGAACACAGAAAGTGTCTCCGTCCAGTCAGGCTGTACTAATGAAATACTGGGTGGCTTACAAACAACAGAAATTTATTTCTCACAGTTCTGATGGCTGGCAAATCCAAGGGTGAGGCACCAGCATAGTCAGGTTCTGGCCAGAGCCTCTTCCTGGTTCACCTCGCCTTCTCACTGTGTCCTCACATGGTGGAAGGGGCTAGGGATGTCTATAAGATCTGTTTTATAAGGCATTAATCTCATTCATGAGGGCTCCCCCCCTTGTGATGTAAGCTCATCCCAAAGGCCCCTCCTTCTAATACCATCATCTTTGGGGGTTAAGATTTCAGCATATGAAGGGAGGGGGCACAAACTGTACAGACTACAGTTACTCAGGCAATCTGGTTCCAGAATTCAACCTCTTAATCCCTTCAGGTAGAATGGCTCATCCATTGTCAGTCACATCTCTGTGCAACTCTGAGCAAGCGTAGGTGAAAAGACTCAGAGCTGCTCATCCCAGGTCTCTTTGGACCCACGATGTCTCTCACCACCGCCCACCCCAGACTGCCACCCTCTCCAGGTCTGGATACTGCTCTTTACACAGCTCATCTCTTCCTGCTTCCCTTCCCTCCCTAACAATGTCTTTTTCCCTGTTTGACCCTAAGCCCCATGAGGGTAGGGAACATGTCATGTCAGTTTCCCCTCATACTGTTCCCACCACATGGTGGGCACTGAATCAATGTTTGCGGGAGGAAGACATTAATGAGTGAAAGGAAGTGATGTTGCACTGTAGCGGGTAATGATAATGTTCCACCTGGGTCCCCTGGAATCCCATTTCCATGAGTTGCCTTTACCCTTTTGGGGGGTTTTCAGCAACCAGCGCCTGCAGCTTTTCTCCCATCCTTCAGCCTCCAGTATGAGCTTTACCCCAAGAGCAAAGAACCAACAGTGCCAGGGATTAGATTTCCAACCCATCCTTGACCCCAGGGGCTGTCGACTAGGACTGTCAAGTACCCAGTGAGAACATTCAACTTCCTTGCCTTGAGCTGGGACAGCTCTGAAGCCTGACTCACACTCTATAGCCCCCCTGGGACGAGAATCCTTCCCTTCCCCATCCTGTTTCTGGGAAACCCAACTTCAAACATTAGGTCATTTAAAAAACTCCTCTGTTAACAAATATGCCTGGAGATTAGGGGGTTATTAAGAAGATACTATACTTGCAGTTTTGTCATAAAATAAAACTTATTCTAAAACTATCCTGGAATCAATGTGATTTTACACTGATGAACCAAAGATAGTTTAGGATGTTGTAGTGCCTGGGTCATTGCTGCAAACCTCAGGCACTTCAGCCGGAGACTTCCGGTGGGCAGAAAGTTGGATGGTCGGCAACTGGTCTATTGCCATCTCTGCAGGGAAATGGGCAGAAAATGAGTGGCAAAGCATGGCTCGATATTAAAACTCACAAAACTTATCTCGAACTGTTATGAGAGTTTTGTAACATAATAATCATGAGACCCATGGGGATAGCCTTGTAGGATAAAACCCACATCAAATAGGTTTTTGAGATAAATATGGCCACCTTCCAACATTTGTCTACTGGTATTTCCTTGACCTTTTAAGAGAAGACTTGAGGGTAAAAAATGGAAGCACCAATTTGGCCAAAAGGGTCCCAAGGGTCCAAGAGACGCATTTTTCACATCTACAGCTTAAGAAAAGTCAAGGACCTAATGCATGTAAATGAACTCGGAAAGCCACATTTGCCCTCCTGTTTCTAGGCAGCCGCTGCAAGTCACTTGGACCTTAAATGGGAGTGAACAGTGACAAATGCATTTATGAACATCCTCATTTAAAACAAATGGCGCCCTGGTTTCAGGGTTCTAAATTGAGAAGTTAGTAGCAAAAAGAGCTGCTCCAAAATCCATACTCTATGAAATCCACATAGCTCATGAGGAGAATGATAAAACTATAGATCATGGCCAATTATGCTTCAAGGAAAGGTTTTAAGCCTGCTGCATTCATAACTCCCTCTTGGAATAAAGGCATAAACATAGAACATAATGCCATAGCTAAGCTGCCTCATGCTGCTATATTTTTGTAAATAAGATTCATAAGATTAGAATACTGTAAGAGCACCTGGGTGACTCAGTCAGTTGAGGGTCCAACTCTTGATTTTGGCTCAGGTCATGATCCCAGGGTCATGGGATCAAGCTCCGTGTCAGGCTCTGAGATGAGTGTGGAACCTACTTGGGATTCTCTCTCTCTCTCTCTCTCTCTCTCTCTCTCTCTCTCTTTCTCTCTCTCTCTCTTTCTCTCTCTCTTCCTCTGCCCCCTTCCCTGCTCATGTTCTCTCTCAAATAAATTTTTTTTAATATTTAAAAAGTTGAATGCCACGATCAGCAAACTTTTCATGAATAGTGTCATGATTACTAATGCTCAGATTCAAGAAACCTGAATTCTTTACCAGGATGGAGGTTGTGAGTCTTTCAGAGAGAGAGAAGATAAAGTAAAGACATCCCTACACCAAGTAGTGACGTAATTTATGCTGACATCTTTCTTTTTGGAGAGAGAGAGAAAGAGAGAGCTGCAAGCTTGACCTGAACTGAAATCATGACCTGAGCAGAAATCAAGAGTTGGACACTCGGCCAACTGAGCCCCTGTGGTAACATTTTTATGATGTCATATGTATGACATCATCAAAGAGTACTCCTGGAAGAGACTCTAATTGAAATTTTTCTTCTCATTGCCACCTCGTGTTTTCAGATAAAAAAGATGTATACAAAGCAGTGGAGATCTGGGAATATGGATTTTTTTTCTCATTATGAAATGAGCACTAATATCCATATTGATGTATGGATGTAGATATAAGCCATTGCAAATCCTTCACTGCCTTCACTCTCAAATCAGCAACTGTGGGATAGAGTCACTCACAATATTTTGACATGAAGCAGGAATTAAACACCAAAATGGGCGTCCTTGTGGAAACCTAACAAATGTTGTAAACTAAGAATGAGTCTGATATGCTAGAAAGAAGGTCTCCTCTCGCTGGTCTGCCATGACCAACCCTGGCCTCACAGGCCAAACGCTGCTTTCTTCATAAATTTCTCTATAAATAATCGAGTATGAGGAAGCCCAAGACAAGCAGGTAAAGTCAAGTTTTCCATTCTTCTTTTTGATGTCCTCCAGCCTGAAATCTTTTTAAGTGGCCTATTTGTCTTTTAAGTCATGAAACCTCCTCTAATAATCACGTTAGTTAGCTAGGAGCTTCCTTCAAGCTACTCTGTAAGAATGAGCAAAATAAAATCAGAAAATACAGTTAAAATATAAATATGGAGAACACAGTTGCCTGTGTCCACATTATTTCCAAAGGGAAAAGATATTTATAAAGGTGAGCTCTAATTCTGATAAACTGATGAGTTCAAAATCTTCATGCACAATATGAACAGTGAGAATGATAGCTGACGTTTATTGAGAACATAATATATGCCAACTGTTATTCTACAACTTTTGTATGTAGTAGCTCATTTCTTCTTCATTGTGACTCTGTGGATGGTGCCTTCTTTACACCCATTTTACCCATGACACGATGAGACGTGGTTTACTTAGTCACAACCCAAGACAGTCTGGTTTCAAACCCGGTGCCCTCCCCTGCGTGCATGGATGGGCAGGGCTCTGAACCCTTCCTTGCTGGTACAAAACTATTTTTAATAATTATTCTCTGTTATCTTATTCTCTAAAACGGGGGAGACCAGGGGCCATCTTAATAAATTAGTGTTTCTTCGGGCACCTGGGTGGCTCAGTCGGTTGGGCGTCCAACTTCGGCTCAGGTCATGATCTCACAGTTCGTGAGTTCGAGCCTCGCTTCGCACTCTGTGCTGGCAGCTCAGAGCCTGGAGCCTGCGTCAGATTCTGTGTCTCCCTCCCTCTCTGTTCCTCCCCTGCTCATGCTCTCTCTCTCTCTCCTTCAAAAATAAATAAAAACATTTTTAAAAATTAAAAAAAAAAATTAGTGTTTCTTCTCTTAGTAGGTTTTTTTTAGACTATCTATGAATTATACAACCATAGCTTGATGGATTCAAGTCCCAGAATCCATTTGGTAAAACAGCCAAGGATCTGCAAATCCTTGCTTTCGGAGCTTCCACATTTATAAACAAGCCTGCACTAGAATTCAGCATGACTTTCGAGTCAGTCTGTGGAAAATGCAAGTATGTAATACAATCAGACTTCATTTGGGCCATCCCTCTGCTGCTTAGGCACATTGGCAATGAAAGATCTGAACGCATAAACTTGGCAGCAACTTCAAAATATCCAGTTGGTCCTAGAATGTCAACGTGCTCATTATGTACATTTGTTGTGCCTGGGCTCCCCGCTGTCCAAATCTACCCTGAGTCTCCAATCAAGAAGAAGTGGTGATAGGAACACTGCTAATATGACATGACTGGGGACAATACAGAGTGACATGACCCAAGGTGATGAAGGGAACACTTATGGCTTCCCTCCCATTCCCTCCCCCTCCCTGCCACATATGTTGATGCATATTACATCCCTGCCTTGGCAGTCACAGGCAGAAAGGCCCAAAGATATTTATGAAGCTGTATCCATCAACAACTCCAATGGTCCACCTGAAATGCTGTCAACTTGCACACTGACTAGTACCCGCTGTCTGCACGCGCCACAACCCCTCGCCTTCAGTTCTAGCTCTATGTCCCGGGGCCAGCAAGGCATCTCCCCAGAGCCCCCCAGGCCTTTCCCAAAGACCTAGGGATGCAGGGCAAGAAATAAGAGAGTCATCAAGTCGGCATTTGCTCCATTAAGAGGGAAGGCAGCAAAGGGAGGAAACTAGGACCAGGATATAGAGGAGATAAACATTAAAAATCACCAAAATCTGTACATCTGTGGTTGCCGAAGCAACCTTCCAGAGAAGCACAAGGATACCCATTCCTGGCCCTGTAACACAAAGGCTGAGAGCCTGCCCTTAAGTAGCCACTTTGTTTCTCATTCAGAACCATAGCTGATCCTTGATATAACGCCTGAATTTACAGCAAAGGTCCTTTATGTAGGACCATAGCCGAACAATACACTCACGTCCTAAATGGAAGGAATTCTCCAGTATCATATCCAGAGAGGACTTCCATAATTTCCTATTTGAATTTTTGATTGACCGAGATGTTAGGGAAATGTCTTACAATTTCTAAAAATATTTTCTCGGGGCGCCTGGGTGGCTCCGTCGGTTAAGCATCTGACTTCAGCTCAGGTCATGATCTTGCGGTCCATGAGTTTGAGCCCCGCGCCGGGCTCTGGGCTAATGGCTCAGAGCCTGGAGCCTGCTTCCGATTCTGTGTCTCCCTCTCTCTCTGCCCCTCCCCCGTTCATGCTCTGTCTCTCTGTCTCAAAAATAAATAAACGTTAAAAAAAATTTAAAAATATTTTCTCTTCGTTAAATACAAAGCATGGTCTATCTTCTTCAGAAAGCATTCTGCATGTCCCGATCTAAATTTTGCACCTGAAATTCAGGGACAAAATGGCCTCTTCAACACTAAAATCAAACTGCACGTGACTTAATTTTTCTTTGAGCTTAAGAAACTTATTTTGAGATCTGTCTGAACTTGGGGAATTTCATTATAATTTTAACTTTTATTGCATAAAAGAAGGGTAAACATAGCAGCTGGCACATGAACTGAGAATGTTGTACTAATAGGCTGTCTGTCCTTGCAGTTTGGGGAAGGTATTCCTAAAGAATCGTCTCACTTTGGGAGTGAAAACAGGTACACAGTACAAACTGTTTCCCTGAAGGTGGCTAAGCCAAAAGCAGGGAGAGTTTTCACTTAACTATTTGCCACGATTTGCCCTATCTACACTATAAAAGCAGAAAACCAAGAACAAGGCCAACCCGAATTTTAAATCCCATGGTGGTAATCTGGGATAAGACAGGGTTTCTTTTAGACTGATGAATGAGAATTTTTTTTCTCCTTAAAATGAAAATCATTCTTGTCTTTTAGGAGAGAGATAAAGGCAAAAGACACATAAAGTAATGAGCTTAAAATGGATTTTCACTTCTTAAAAAAAAATCTGCTTCAGGTCAATGGGATTTCTGTAGAACCAGTTATGTGAAATTCGATTATAGATTAATAAAGAAACCAAAGAGATAAGGATATCACATTAATGGAAAAAGAATTATTAAATTCCTGTCCTTTTTTGATGTTTCCTCTGACAATTAGTATTCCCGTCCTCATCAGGTGATACAAAACTCTAGGCAAATGTCCAAAGGAATTAAGCAGTAAAATATGTTTTGAGGGAAAGAAAGAAGGAAGGAGGAAAAGAAAGAAAGAAGAGAGACTGAATTGAGAAAGTAAAGAAGAAAAGTAGAAAAAGAGTTTCTGGGACCTGCATTAAGTATGGCATTAATTTTTTTCCCACCAAGTCTTAGTCTTGGCAGGCTTCCACTCAAATGCAGGAATTTCATGGATGTGGGAACGGGTGATGGAAAATGCATTATTATACACAACAATCGTTGTACTTGAGAGGAACTATATGGGGAAAAAATAACACCCTAGAATAAATACAAATGAAATTCATGTATCAAAACCAATACTGTGAAAATAGTTTAAATGTTTCTTGAATTTATATCTAGTCATTAACCTAAATGCAGATTTTAGTTCAGGCTACACTTTTGCCTCATGGTCAGAAGGCCTGAAAACCTGTGGCGTGGAAAATTGGCAGGATAAAGAATATTGAATTGGTCTCCATGGAAAAACAGGTTTTGGCAGCTATCACCTCCTCCTTGAGTGGGTTCCCCCCCAACCCAAGTCAAATTCTCCTCCCTCTTTCCTTGTCCCAGGAAAAAGACCAAGGGAAGACCATATATTAGCTAAGACAGCAAGCAGATAGATATCAACATGGCCATTCACCAAAGGACCTTCCTCATTGGCCTTGAACCCCATAGTCAGGGTGAGCCCCCCCCCCCGCCCCGCCAAAAGTCTCAACCCTAAGCTCACCCTCTGAGAGCACAGAGGCTGGAGGTTTCTATTTCTACTGACTTTGGTTTCCTTCTTCCTTGAAGAAAGGGAGTGAGGCATCCATCTTACCCAATGACCCTAAAAGAAACTGCAATTCACAAACAAAAATGATAAATTTATTTGCAGAAATCCTTCACATCTGTTCCTCCCCTCCAATCCTGCTCCAAACCTACTTTAATCCACAACCAGTCTGCTTACCTCAAGGAAGGGAGACATTTCCCCAGGGTTTTATTTAGGCTAGGGGACAAAATCCAGGGACTTCTTCAAAGTCACTCGTCCACCTGGCAAGACTCTCACGGCCCGCTGCAACCCCAAGGGCCACCTCACTCTCTCCTGGGGCTAGTCCTGAACCCAGTCTCCACTCTTTTCTTTCCAGTCTCCTTTCCAGCCACCCGCCCCCCCACCCCCTACCCCACCACCCCAAGAGCCCACAGCTTCAGAGCGAATGTTCACCAGGCTCCCTCCGGTGGGTTCCGGGCCCTTTGCATGAGCCAGTTGAGTGAGAACTTCTTCCCCCACATGAATGTTGTATCCTTGTGCTGTGCCTCTCTTGGTGGTTCACCCTGATCTTTTCTCTCTTTGCAGCTGGTTAATAATCCACTAACAAGTCAGGCTGCAGCGGCTGCAGCCGCCATGGGCTCCATAGCAAGCTCACAGGCCTTTGGCAATGCCCTCTCCAGCCTTCAGGGGGTCACGGGTCAACTAGTTACTAATGCACAAGGACAGGTGAGTGGGAGATGGGAACAAGAGTGAATCTTTATGGCAGATGGAACTCGGAAAGGAAATGAATTTCTTTTGCATGACAGTGATATGTAACCGCATCTATTCGAGGCAAATAAATAATGTTTACTAGCAATGTCAAGAATAGGAGAAGGGTTGGGAGGTGTTTCTATATTTTAGGAACAAGATTTTTTTTCCCCCTTCCCCTAGAATGTCTTACGTTTTTATTTTGTTTTTATTTCTGTACAACGGTTCTTGTTCTGACCTTAACTGAAGGAAATACTTTTCGTGATGGGGCAGTCTTTAAAAAAAAAAGTAAATTTTAAAAACAAAATTTCAGTTCTGCTTATGTATTTATTCTTTTTAAACTGGGACGGTGGGGGAAACTGGTAAGTTTCCTTCTCTAATTGCTCTAAGATTTCTAAACTAGTCCTAAGCAAGCCAATTTCTGACTAATATGGGGACCTGATGGAAAGAACCGGGCAGTCCTGTAAGAGAAACAAAGGAAAGGGGGGGGAGAAGCCTCTTGCTGATTCTCCTGGAAGCTCCTGGGAGTTTCTTGTATGCCTGCAGGCTTACTTCAGTCTGCCGGGGCATCGAACCTTCCTCATGTCATGGGCAGCGTGACGGTTCCCTTACACCACTCGTGTGCCCGCGTCGTGGTCCCCAGGACACTGACGAAGCTTCAGATGAGGGCAGCTCCCCCTTTAAGACCCCAGTAAACCTGAAAGCTCCATGAAGAGCAAACTGGAGTTAAAGCTGAGGGTATCAGAAGTACCCTCCGTTCAAAGGCTTGGCACAGACCCTCGGTGGTTAGGGCACCTTCACCTCAACTGTGGCCGTTGCTGAGGGTGGAGGAGCAGGTAGAAGACGCTAGCATCATCTCCAGGATTTTTCCTCCCAGAGTTATTTTACGGATCCCTGCTTGGCCTGCTCTGTGGAGAACAGGAATTGCAGTGTCTTGAACCCTGTTTTTATTTTACATAAAGAGTAAACAGAGATGCATTATAAGCTAAACCGTCTCAATCTACGTCCCGGGGAAAAAAAGCTGACCTTGTTATATTTCCTGGGCGGGTGCAGGATTGTCCCGTCAGAACCCCGAGGGCTGAACGATGGAGCTTGTCAAAGAGCAGCCCCAGGTAATGAATCATCTTATCACAGGTGCACACCACACATATTAAAGGAGGGTTGTATGAACACGGTGCCCTCCACAGTCACCTTTCAATGTCGGCTTTAACCCTTGTTCCAATCCCTTTTCATCAAAGGATCATTTTATGCAGCCTGCTCTAAATGGAGGCTCTCAAAAGCCTATTAAGATTTCTGAACAGACAGGGTTTGGGTGTGGAGGAAAAGTTGGTTATAATATCTATAACTCACACTCAGATCAGGTCAGTCCTGGAAGCTGCTTCTTAGAGTTATGCCCCAAATGGAACACCCCAATTCATTCCTGCCAGGCACCTAGCCCTTGAGATGTAAATTTTAAGAGGTCCAGATGGAAAGCATATCCACCGATGTGCATTTCCCCCTGATTTTTCTGTCCCGGTGTCCAAGTAAAATGTGCCACTGTGCCCCACCGCTTGAGAATTTGTGATGGAGAAAATGCTTTATTGCTTAGAAGGAGTTATTAGAAGTGTATTCTTCCGGTGATTTAATGGCTGATCATTTTGCCAGTTACAAATTCATCCCCTTCCTAGGGGCTAGAGTTACAGCCTTTGCTCTGTTTGGCCTTTGCTGACTTCCATCCCAGGGGGGTAGCTCTCCCGGCCTGCAAGTTCCCACAGGAAAATGAGCTTTCAATTAAAACCTTGGTTCATACTCTGCATATGTAGAAGAAGGCCCGATTTTATTTTAAAATTCTTCTGTTTTAGACACTGTGCTGATAGGTGATTTGATATGGTCCACAAATCTCCTAAAGTGGGAAAGGGAAAAAAAAAAGACCTACATTCACAGAGGAGTCAATATTGCCTGCTCGTGATGTCTTGTCTGAGAGTTTTAGAAACATGCCCAATGGTACCATGTGCCAGAGACGACCAAGCTACTCCCATTTCCAAAGTAGATGAATTGGCCATGTTCCCGTAGTGCTGTGGGTTTTGTTTTTTTTTTTTAATCTTTGTAATATAAACACAATCATCTTCCCAGAAAAAAAAGCATATGCCCTGCACTTCTTGATACAAAGATACTCATGTGAGCCTTATGAGGTGGCGAGATGGCACCAGAAAAGGAGGACAAAAATTATTTGGGGTGTGTGTGTGTGTGTGCACGCACGCTCCTTTTGCTTGTATTAATGTGGTACAAAAAAATAAGATCATGTTGGAATCAGGTTAATACAATTAGCCTTGCTCAAAAAGCCATGTAAACTAGAATTACTTTATCCAGCCCATTTTCAATCCCTTAAAAATCTCCACAGACCTTTCCCAGAAAAGGTACAAAGAGAAAACTCTTAATATATTTATAGATTCTTTCATTTGAGTTCTTGACATCAACTATTTTTTACATTGGAAAGTTTGCCCAGAAGAAATAACATTAAACTCTAAACCTATGTTTGAAAAGCATGTTTTATGCCACTGATACTTTGGGGAGGTTGGGCTGTCGAGGTGGCACAAAATACCCTGATTCTTGCTCTCCGCTGCTAAGAATCTCTTGGCTACCTGGAAGCCAAGAGAGGATTAGCCAGGAAAGAGCCCTCACTGAATTCGGATCTGCCTGAGATACGGTTTAAGCTCCCCTTTCTTCTCATTTTGGACCTGGGAGAAATCAATGACTTAACTTCCCTAAACTAGAGCCTCATCCTCAAAGCTCTAAGGTAGCCCCTGTGAGGAGGCCTGTGCCAGTGGCGATTCTAGATTCCAGGTCTTCCCACTCAGCGGGGTGGGCATCCTCCCCACACAGGGAGACATGTCCCAATCCCAAAAAGAAGAAAGCCCACTCCCTGGGACTTGCAGCTTGGTTTCCTTGTCTTGAAATCTGATTGTTTCTATTTACTAGATTTCAGTGCATTTAAAGGGAAGGGAAATCTCCATCTATTTATGGTCTTTTATTTCCTGTTCTTTCATTTATTTATCTTAATTTTTTAAGTTTATTTATTTTGAGAGAGAGAGCATGCAAACAAGGGAGGGGCAGAGAGAGAGAGAGAATGGGAGAGAGAGAATCCCAAGCAGGCTCCACACTGTCAGCGCAGAGCCCAACTCAGGGCTCAAACTCACGAATTGTGAGATCATGGCTTGAGCTGAAATCAAGAGTCAGACACTTAACTGACTGAGCCACCCACCCCGGTGCCCCTGCTTTTTTAAAAAACAGTAGTTATCAGTTCATTCTCTTACCTTTCTGACTCTGCCATTCATTTGCAGTTAATACAGAAGTCAGACATTATTCCAAAGAGTGATTAATTCTAACAGAAATTCTGCATTGTAAAGTCACAAAACACATATCTTACCCAGGAATGTTATAGTATTTTAAAATTATATCATACCCAACTTCATCCTGAAGGAGCAAGTTCCCTATTGGTGATTGGCGATCATGAAATTTATCATGACTATCACAGTGCTGAGAATAACATTCTAGGGCTGTTTGCTTACCAAATCAGGAACTCATGTGAGTGTGGAAGCCAGACAATGAGATGAGCACCAACTATAGACTTGTTTGAACCCCAAGTCAGCCAGTAACTAACAAGCTCTGTGACCTTCAGTAAATTACTTGAGCTCTCTGAACTTCAGTTTCACCATAAAATAAGGATAGATATAAAATCTGAGTCCCTAGATTATGAAGATTAGATGAGGTAAGGTGTGTAAAAAGCCTACCATGGTCCATGAGTATACAGTTAAAGACTCATACTAATAAGTGGCTACAATAATTATCATCATCATCATCATCATCGTGGTTTAGAGTCTTGTCTAGCATTTTCTGGAAACCTATCTTTGGTTTGGGTATATATAGCAAGAAGTAGTACAGCATACAGTCAAGAAGAATGGGTTCTAGAACCAAACAGCCATTCATCGGCTGTTGGACCTCGGGCAATTGACTTACCCTCTCTCGTGCCTCAGTTTCCTTGTCTGAAAAATGGGGATCAAAATGGAAGCAGCTTCTAGGATTAAAGAGCTTAGCACGTAGTCAGGCACATAGTCGTCATTCAATAATGCTAACACTCAGTGTATGCTATCTGTGATTATTAGTCTAGATGCGATGTGGTTGCAGTTCACACTGAGTGTGCTCACTGTGTGTGTGAGGAGTTTGAGAATGTGAGAATCTCAGCAGAGTAAAACATCAAGTTATTTTAGGGAAATCTTATCCTTACCCTGGATAGTTCAGTAGGGGGCGTGTGTGTGTGTGTGTGTGTGTGTGTGTGTTCTTAACACTCATTCAGTGGGTATGTTCAGGATTTGGCAAGTAGATTTCCCATCGATTTGTTCAGCTCTAGAATTGGCTTCCCTTGTGCCCCTGGCAATATCTCCTTATTGGCATTATTGCAGAAAAGTAAAAGCAAATGAAATTTCATTTTATCCTGGGGCTAAGAAAAAGCATTTTACATTTTAACTGAAGCTCAGAATGTTTCCTGATGAAATTAGTTCTGGACCGCTGTGAGATTTTCTTAAGTGGCACCAAGTCAAGCCAAAGTCCCTCCCTCCCTTCCTTAAAGAGCCAGTCAAGTAAAACAAACAAACAAACAACATTACTTTTCCTAATGTGTAGAAAGAAGAAAAAATTAAAAGCAGTTGCCCATTCAATTCAGTACCCAAAAATACACATAGCATTATTATGAATAAATAATGGCTGAGCAGAGCACTTTGGCCAGACGGAAGGATTTGCAGTAGGTAGGAGCTGCCTCCTAAGAGGAACACAGGCCAAAATGGAAGAAAAGCAGTCTACTGACACAATAGTAGCCTATGCATTGTAGCTTAAAAAGGACACCCTTGAATGTGCAAAACCACGGAGGGTGAGTTGCTTGTATTCAGCAGCCCTGGGCTGGAGGAGGGCAGGTGGTGAGGCAGGAATGTCACCAAGTACTGTGTTTGTGCACATCGACATTCTAATATCCTGACCTTCAAATATGTGAAAAATATTGTCTTAGAATTGAAGAAACGTGATGCGCACTTATGTTGGGGCATTCCTCTGAATTCGAATAATCAAAAGCTAAAGAACATCTCTCGAAGACGGTAGAGCAGCTAAGACCATGGGCTTGGGAAGAAACAGGTCTGATTGGAACACATTTCTAGCTATGTGGTCTTGGGGGTCTTGGGTAAGTTATGGAACTTTACCGAGCCTCTGTTTTCCTCATCAGTGAAATGGGAGTGATAAGATGTGTCACATACATTGTTGTGGGGTTAAACATGACAGTAGCAGGAAATGTGTTCAGCACAGTGCCTGATATGTCTTAAGTATTTAATAAATTACATGAATGTATCAATAAATTAATGCTATAGCTTTTTAGAATGAAAAGCTGGCAATGGAGCCTGAACTGTGGGTTGCTAAAGGAATTCAACACTTAATTTAAATAGAAAGATGAGAATCTTTTAGAGAGAATCACTACACGTTGAACGGAAATGAAGCTATAATAAATGCAAATCTCAGCCAAAGAACTGAGATATAATGAATTTATTCAGTAAGTGTCCATTGAACCTCTCTGTGGGTTTTATTAGATCTGTGCAGGCGAACAAATAAAACCATAGCTGCCCACGTTTGTAAAACTAATTTCAAACCCTGTGCCAAGGAGATAAAGTGTGCAACTTTGACAATGTGACCAGAGCAAATGAAGTACATTAGACACATCCAGCTAAAGCCATTTGATCAGGAATTTAGGGAGTTTTGCACATACTCTTTTATTCTATTTTTTATAATGAACCACATTAAATGTATAAAAAAGCGAAAAAATAACTTTTTACCAAAAAAAATTTCAAAAGGATCGTTGCTCAACCACATTAACGTAAGATTAACATAAATGTTAAGATATTAACATTTTTCCGCATAAGCTGCAGCCCTCTTGCTTATTTTTAAAAGAAATAAAGGGATAAAGCTGAGACCTTGGCACTCTCTCCCTCCCCCCCTTCCCAAGGTGATACTATGATAGCATTGGTAATTCCTTTAATGCAAGTTTTGCATCTTTACTAAAAAATTATATCTTTTTTAAAAGGTACAAAATCATATGTACAGAATACCATTTTTAATACAAACAGTACAGTATATTGCTTAGACATTTTACATAACTAAGAATCAAACATGGTTTGTTGAAAATACAGGGTAGGTGTCTGCATATTCTTCCCCAAATATAAACAGAACAATCTATTTAGGTAATGGTTTTGGCCATGTTCTTAAACCCAAACTCAAAACAGTCTGACAAAGGATTTTATTTTCTCCTTTGCAAATATCATTATACAAAGTCTTAAAAAGTGTAAAAATTCAATCACATGCACTGGAATACACTTCAAATAAGCTTCTTTTTTTTTTTTTTGTCGCATTTTTTAACACTTTTTAAGTCAGCTCTTTCTAGAGACTCGGAAAGAAATGTTCATGGGGTTAGTAATATTATAAGAATTTTACCCTGGCTTCATCTCAGTAATAAAGATGAAACAGTAGCAACAATAAACAACCTCGATCTTTCTACTAACATATCAAATTTCCCCTTTGAGCCCAATTGAGAGCTTTATCTCCTCATTTCGGAAGAGGCCATTGCATTAAAGCAGCGTCTCCCTAAGTGTGCGCCTTGGAAATGAACGAGCCCTTGGAGACGGCGCACAAACCAGGGTTCCCCGGGCTGGACGCCGGGTGGCGCCGCGCCCCTGGCGCCGCCGCTGATGTGTTCGGATGGGGCCGGGCAATTCTGTTGTGACGCGCCGCGGACCCCCTTTAACTTTCCTGATCTGCTTTCCCCAGACTTCCTGTCCGCAACACTTAGTAGAGTTGACGTCGGCAAAGCGCACTTCGGGAAATGCTGCGGGAAGTCACTTCCTATCCGCGCTTTGGATCCTGTGATAATGATTTAAATCGGAAAGGAGCCCCCTCCTGGGATTTGCGCGCTGAGGTCCGGAGGGCGCACACACACCTGGGAGCGCGTTTGCGGGGAGCAGGTGGACCGCGCGGCTCTGCCCCCGGGGCTGTGCTGGCAGCGCTAGGCCAGTCCCCCGGCCCCCGCTGGGACGCTCTCCCCCGAGCGACAGGTCAGGGCTGGAGTGGAGGGTGCCGGCTGGTGGGGGGGTGACCCGAGGCCTGGCCCTCGGGTCCTGGGTCCTCGCCCTTCTGAGGAGTGGGGCTCCCTGGACGGTAAACGGCGCTAATGAGCCCTGATGGCCCAGGGCTCCGCAGTGATTTCGCGGGAGGTGAATTTGATGGGAAGCCTCGCTTCTGGCGCGGCTCGGCTGCTGACACGTAGGACGTAACCGGGTCTCAGAGCCGGTCAACGCCAGCAGAAGCGTGCTCTGTCCCTCATCATGACAGCCAAATGTTCAGCCCAGACCTTCGCTGCCCTACCAGAGGTCGCTCCTCCCCCCGCCCCGCGCTCTCCTTCTTGCCCCCATTTTTAAAATGAAAGGGTTAATCCCCGTTAATGCCATCAACCCAAAGAGCTGGCCAACTTGAAGAACTAAAAATAAAGCACCCTCTGAACTCTTTCTCCCTACTCACCACGCCTCAGGGCAACCTGTCCTGTGCAATTAAAGGGGTGGCCAAAAATACACGATTAAAAAAAATAAAATCTCAGTTTAGGAGATTTTCCCTGCAGAATGAGTCAGGAGAGAACCAAGCTCTCTCTTATCTAAAGCAGAATTTTGGATTGTGGTGCTGTTGCTTCCTTCCCCCCCCACCCCCGCCTCTAACCCCTACATTTAAAAAAAAAAAAATCTTCATCTATGAGTATTTCGTTTTCCTGGGAATACGGAAATGTGTCCTTGTGTAGGCTCCTCAGTAGAGACTGGGCACATCCTTTGTGGCTAAATAGGAAAGAGGCCAGTTAACTAATGCAGCAACCTAATTAACAGCTGTAATTCTAAACAGGTAACAGTTACCAACCACATGCCATGCACAGAGGGCGCCCTCGGAGCCCGTCTGACTTCTCACATCTTGGTTTCACTAGCATGGTGAAACAAAATACTACCACCTAATGCTCATGTAGCTTGTTTCAGTGTGCGAAGTTCTAGACCCATGTGAGTTCTTAGAAGAGCCCCAGGTTTAGCTGAACATTCCTTCAGGCTAAGTGGTTTCTAGAAAAAGAATCATGGAATCGATGACGTCTCCCAGGCACTGAGCCTTCACCATGGGGCTGGTATCATCTGTGATCCTGCCAGAGCACTTGACCGTAGGTTGATTACCCTAGCTGTGCACAGGAGCACACGTTTGGGGTGATGCCGCTAGGAACTGGGCAGAACTGACATCCGAGCCCGGAGTCCACACCCATCCTCCCACACCACCCTCACTTGCTTGCGTTTAAAGACCTAGGTTCATTTCCTGGATGTTCTCTTAGATAGGTCACAAATTCCCGAAACGTCATCACTCCATCTCCAAATGAGAACTGTAATTCTTGCCCTATCAACCTCAAAGATCTCTCTTGAAGGTATATAAACACATACACTTGAAAACTATTAAAAGCTATACACCTTGCCAAAATATGTTATTTTAATCAATATTCTCACCGTTACTATTTTTGCTGATCAAAGGAACTGGAGAACTAGGTTCAGGGAAGTCTCTGATAGAGCAATGAGACAATCTTGATAAAAAAAAAAAAAAAAAGACCTCAGGTCTCCACTTTATCTTGCTAGGGAAAAATCAACCTCAAGGCATCAAGGTCTGGGGGACTAGAGGCCACCTGCCTTCCAGCGTGGCATTCTAGCCATGAGGGAAGAGTGGATTCTCACCAAAGTGAGCTTTTCTGAGCCAAACAGGAAAATCTGTCTCAGTGACTCTTCAGTTGGGTTTTTTTTGTAGTATCACACAGCAAAATGATTTTGGAATTGAGGAAGTTCCCAAAGTGACAAGGCCCTATACATTTCTATATCCTTCCCTTTGGAAGCTATCCTTCTAAAGAAGTAAGCCCTTCCAAAGAAAAAGAGAACTATCTAATATTGTATTATGGGTCTAAGAAACCACTGATGTTATGTTATACCATCAATTTAAGAACAGCTTTTTCTGAATGGAAGAAAATACTACCACTTTTTTTTATGTTTATTTTTTGAGAGAGAGAGAGAGAGGGAAGGAGGGAGAGAGAGTGTGCATGCATGAGATGGGAGGGACAGAGAGAGAGGGAGATGCAGGATCCAATGCAGGCTCCCCACTGTCAGTGCTGAGCCTGCCAGATGCAGAGCCCAAACCCCAACCATGAGATCTTGAGCTGAATTCAGGAGTCAGACGCTTAACTGACTGAGCCACCCAGGCACCCCCAAAATACTACCACCTTAAACAGATATATCAGTTGTTAGGGCAACCTAATTTCACAAATGTTAAAAATAGGAAAAAGATGTGGGAGTCCTATAATTGAGGAAATATGTTATTTATTTGATAAATAACCTTAACCAAATCCAGTGTCAAAAAGACTGTACTGTGGGCTGTACAGTAACAAGTCAAGGATGGAAGTGAAAGCTATTTATGTCTCAGTTTTCCCAACTAGAGAATGAAAATTAGACTTGATTTGGGGCTGAGGATAAGGAAAGAGGCAGTACTGAATTTTGACCCAGCTTCCCTAGAGCAACACTAACTTTTTTAGCGAACAATTTTTATGGTTAAGCAGAACATTTTTAGAGAGGGACAACCTTGCATTCACATGTGAGATGCATTCAACCTCTAAATAAATGTCCACTGGACCGTTTAATACACCATATGCCCAAAGATGCACCCCAACTTTCTTGTTGACATTATGCATTCTTCTTTTTTTTTTTTAATTTTTTTAGTCTTTATTTTTGAGAGAGAGAGAGAGAGACAGAGCATGAGCAGGGGAGGAACAGAGAGAGAGGGAGACACAGAATCCAAAGCAGGCTCCAGACTCTGAGCTGTCATGTCAACACAGACCCCAACGTGGGGCTCAAACTCATGAGCCATGAGATCATGACCTGAGCCAAAGTCGGATGCCTAACCAACTGAAGCACCCAGATGCCTCATCATGATGCATTCGTCTTAGATACGTGGGCAACATTCCTCAATCATACACCAATAAGGGAGAAATGAGAAATAGATCAGAAATAGGTAAGAACGGAAAAGTCACAACTCAGAACAGCAAGAGGAGCCAGGTTCAAGTTCAAACATACAGAAGTAGGCCTTGGCACAATCCAATTGAACTTAATGCATTAGCCATAGAACGTTGCTCCAAACTGCTGTTCGTCTCCTCCACTAACCTTGTCCATCTTATAAAAATAACAATAGAAGTAGATCCTAAGAAGACGTCATAAGTTGGAGGACACAGAATGACAGTAAAGTCAGGATGGGATACAACTTAGAAGTGAATGGCATCAATCACGCCCCACGCCAAGGGCACACACACAAAAACACATTACACATTCCCTGGCTCTGCCACTTGTCAATAGATATTCACAATTGCCCAGTCTCTCAGAGTTACAGAGGTGGACAGTGCGAAGGTCCGCATGCTCACATGGAAGGCACCCGCGGTCAACAGCACAGGCGTTGAAGTTAGACACCAACCCCAAGCAAGGCAGCTAGCCTTCCTCAGCTGTGGTTCTCACTTCCACGCACTGACGACGTATCTTTCCCTTAGGGTTATTAGAGGGATTAGTGCTAACGGTAACAAAATTCATAAATTCCTGCCGTCGATTGCACGCTTTCTGCATACCAAAGAGTGCTTAGCATTCGATATATTATTTCATATCACCATTGCACAGCCATGGAATATGGTTTATCCCTATTGTACAGATTAAGAAACTTCTAAGAGCACCCAGCTGGAAATGGCAGGATCCAAACTCAGTTGTGTCTGATACCAGAGATCGCTCTCAGTCACTGTGCTCTAATAATAGTTTAAAACTTTTTGCTTCCGTCACTGATGTATCCCAAGTGGCTAGAATAACACCTGGCCTACATTAAGCATAGACACAGTAATAAAATCTGTGGAGGAAATGAATAGAGCATTTCATATACACTAATATGCTGTTCAATAAGCACCTCACATACATTCATCATTTCATTTCATTCTTACACTGATCGTGCACCATATCTCTAATTTACAGCTGAGGAAACAGGGGTTCAGAAAAGTTAACCAACTTCCCGGGCCACCCAGTTAGCAAGGGGGAGAGTCTGGACTCGAGGCCACTTCGAAGCGGCTGCTTCGAAGCGGGGCTTTCCTCTGAGTGAAACTGCTCTCAGCCTCACGGGAATAAGTGCCTAATACCATGCCTGCCATATAGCAGCCTTTCCGTAAAGATCACGTGCTCCTTACCTCTCTATATTTTAATCCACTTAGGGTGGCTGATCTAAGGTAGAGTCTGTTTATTATATTGAAGTTTTATATGGAAATGGTTTTTAAGCATCCAGCGTTACTGTACCTGATGAAATGGCATTGTCTACTTACTTAACTTTCTTCAGTTTTCCAAACCACTAATGTTTCAGCGTTGTTGGAAGGACTAAAAGTAATAAAGGATGTTAAATGCTTGGCACAGCCCTGGCGCTTAGTGAGAAGCAAGCGAGGCCCGCCTCTCCCGTCTCACTCCCTTGACCACGTGCGTCTTAGAAGCCATGGTCACTCCAGCATGTAGAGGGCTAGGCTGACGATTTTGAATCTGATGCCCACACCATTCGTAACAGGTGAAGCCAGCTCCCTTGGCTGGGCGATGGCTAGTTTGCCTCTCTAACGTGACTATGTGGCTGCTGGACACGTAGCATCCACTTTTCCTTCTAAGAAAACGTTGCACTTCGTTTCATCAAAAGGCAGGGCCACCAGAGTATTACCCGCTGGGTTCATTTAACTATGTTCGTTTCCTTGATGCTCTAGAATAAAAAGCATTTCCATCTACCTTCAATAAATCTGCAAGTGATGTTAGCAAGCTCTCCCAGGCAACCAAAAGGAAGAGATGGAGTGATATGTGCAGCCAGAAAAAACAAAAATCTGTTTCAAATTCACACGGAGTTTGAGGGTTTGATTGCAAGTGGATTTTAATGTAGGATTTTTCAGTATCATTGAATTATAAAAGAACTATTTAATTTTTTAATATAAAGAGTAACATCCTTAAGACGAAGGGAACTTAAATCAATTACATTTAAAAGGTGATATTCATGGAGCGCCTGGGTGGCTCAGTCAGTTAAGCTTCTGACTCTTGATCTCAGATCAGGTCATGATCTCTTGGTTTGTGAGTTTGAGCCCCACATTGGGCTCTGCGCTGAGAAGGCAAAGCCTACTTGGGTTCTCTCTCTCCCTCTGTTTCTGCCCTGCTTGAGCTCTAAATCTCCCTCTCAGAATAAAAAAATAAACATTAAAAAAAAAATAAAAAATAAAAGGTGATATGCAAATTACTTAGGTGAACACAAAAGGAAGTGACATGCATTCTGAGAGCTCATTTTGGTTTTTTGAGATCACAAAATCATACATTTAAAAATATTATTTATTTATTTATTTATTTATTTATGTTTTTATTTGAGAGAGAGAGAGAGACAAAGCGAGCGGGGAAGGGCAGGGAGCCGGAGACACAGAATCCGAAGCAGGTTCCAGGCTCTGAGCTGTTAGCACAGAGCCCAACACAGGGCTCGAACTCACAAACTGTGAGATCGTCACCTCAGCCGAAGTTGGATGCTCAATCAACTGAGCCGCCCAGACGCCCCTACATTTAAAAATATTTTTAAAAGTCGAGTTCCTGCTCCTCTCAGCTCACACAGCGATAAGACAGTAGAAATGGGGATAGTGTTGATGGTTTTAAGTATCTAGATTTGTTCCTGCTATCTAGAACCTAGATGAATCAGAAAGTACTAAGGACTTATCCTTCTCAGAAGGCAGATCCGATATCAAGACCATTGCTAAAAATACCCTAAATTTTTTAGAGAAGTTAAGTAGATTATCTTATAGTTAGGGATTAATAGTTTTGTGACTAAATGCCTCAATTGTTCTTCAATGTAGGCGTCACTATACCAACTTCTATATTGTTTAACAATATATATGTGTAGTTTGCATATGATTTCATCTGGCATACAGAATATGTGAAATGTATTTCTGATAAGGCTATCCTTCAAAGTGGCTTTTGAAATTAAAAATTCCAAAATTCATACTGCTGGTATAAATTCTAACATTTTTAAGAATTTTTTTAGAGAGAGAGAGAATGCACGAGCAGGGGAGAAGGGCAGAGGGAAAGAGAAAGAATCCCAAGCAGGCTCCCCACTCAGTGCCAGGCCTGACGTGGGGCTCATTCCCACAACCCTGGGATCATGACCTGAGCCAAAATCAAGAGTCGGAGGCTTAAACCGACTGAGCCACCCAGGGACCCCTAAATTATAAACTATTGAGCTTAGAACAGGCCAGTTGAAAAATCAGTAGAGTGGTGGTTTATTCACAATGATAAATTACATTTTTCCAGGACCAAATGTGAGGTGCTAGAGTCCACACACACACGCACACACACGCACACACACGGACATCTAAAATAGGAAGCCCAGAACTATGAGACACCACCATAGGATGAGTTCAGTGGCCCTTTCCAATTACATCCATTCAAACCTGCCTGCTGGTTAGGGGTAAGAAGGCAGACTGGTCATGTCTGAAAATGAGGATGCCATTTTATGAGAAAAATTCATCAGCATCATTCTAATGAGTTACGGTCTTTGTTGTGAGAAATGAGAAATGCCATGGTCTCACCCTAAAGAACACTAAAAAAGCATTACAAAGAGGAAATTGAAAAAGTAATATATGTTACGGTGATGAGAACAACTTTTTTTCTGATTGAACAGATAGATAAATATTGCAAGCAAAGATCAAAATACATTTAATTTTGCCACAACAATAGGTATTTTCTTCACAAAAAGTTTATGAATCATTCTGGACTCATGGACCTCAGACGGGGATAAACAGATGCATCTTTAATGACTCTTGGAGTGGTTTCATTCCCCACCCTTCTTTTTTTTTTAGATGTTTGTTTTGTTGTTTATATTAATTTAAATTTAGTTCTGCAGGCTGAATGCCCCACAGCACTAGGTGATTCTAAATATGGGCAGCACTTTCTTGAGCAATTGCCAAACCTTTCCTTCACCAGTTCCAACTGCTCCAAAGAACCTAGAATATTGGAGACCACTGGTCCCCGATTGAGGGGTTTTTTTTGTTCTCATTGCTATTGCTTTCTTTTTTTTCCCCCTCCCATCTGGGAAGAAATATAAACTATACAGTTCATAGGTCTGGGGCTTCATTTAGGGATATTTACTAAAGCTTCTAAGGACCAAGGCTGAGTCACACTAAAAGGTGTTCTCCCAAGCAATAAATAACATTAATCTGATTTAGTCCCTTAATCTGGCATCGGCAGGCAGAAGCAGAAATACTTCCCCACACGCTAGGTGTTTTTTGCTGGTATTAAAACTTACAGTCTTAGGCAAAGCCATATAAAATCTTGCAAAAGTTGGCCTTTCTGCAAAATGATGGCTTCACGACAGTTATGATCCTCTTTTGAAGGGATAGATAATGTTTTAGGAATTCCTTAGTGTTGGCAGCTGCAAAGAAATAAATAGTAGTCAGAGTTTAATTTGTAGTCATTAGGGGACAAGGGGAAGCGATCGTGAAAGAACAGATGTTTCCAGTTCATCCTTAAGAATTCGTCTCTGCTGTCACGTGGAACATCCTGCAGGACAAACATACTGACTTAAAACAGAATTGTAAAACCTCTTCAGAGACCTGGAAATTGGAGCATTACATCCCATTCACCAACATTTCCATTTCCTACCATTGACAATAAAGTGAGAGGCCACAAACCGAAACCAAGGCCACAATGGCTTGAAGGCAGTTGCTTTTGTAGGAGATGTCACGCGTGCCCTTGTTACAAATTCGCCATGGATTGAACCATGCGTTTTTTAAAATTCCAATGAGGATTCTATAGATAGGAAAGTTGCACCACATTCTTAGACGAAGAGGGAGGGAGCTTTGTGAGAGCGCGGTGGAACTGAGCCCTCGTTTACCACAAAATGAATTCATCCGGATCCTGGTAGTGGAATCGAGATGGCAGGTATCTTAGGATTGTGCTGTGGCCATTGAGGAGGAACATCGTTCTATGCAAACAGAAGGTCATTCCCCACCGTGTGCCTGTCATTCTTACTCTCCAGTGGGAAACCAGCAGTTTCAGTGTATGTTCTTGGGGACCAGAGGTCCCGATGGATCTACTTCGACCTATTCCCCTGACTTCTTCAGGCATTAAAACCAGCAAATCGCTTTACAATCAAAGTGATTTTATTTTGGGGCGCCTGGGTGGCTCAGTCGGTTAAGCGTCCGACTTCAGCTCATCACGATCTCGCGGTCAGTGAGTTCAAGCCCCGCGTCGAGCTCTGTGCTGACAGCTCAGAGCCTAGAGCCTGTTTCAGATTCTCTGTCTCCCTCTCTCTGCCCCTCCCCCGTTCATGCTCTGTCTCGCTCTGTCTCAAAAATAAATAAACGTTAAAAAAAATTTTTTTAATAAAAAAAAACAAAGTGATTTTATTTTATTTTTTTCCAATATATGAAATTCAAAGTGATTTTAAAACAAAATTTAGGGTCATCAGATATTTTTCAGACTCCCCAAAGCTAGAATAGTGCCCGGCACAGAGTGGGCGCTCATTAGTGGGATGTAGAAATCAAATTTTAATAATATTGGCCTTCTTCTAAGATTAAACAAAAACACCTGCTACTTTTCAGGAGGAAATAAAAACCACTTGCAATGAAGGGTGAATTCAGCTGTCCAGTAAGCATGCAAATAGTCAGTCCTCAAAAGCAGGGACCGCGGGAGATCACCTCAAGCCACTGATAACTGCAGCTGTTTTCCCAGAAGGAGAAAAGAGCTTGCAGGACTCATCAATGGCAGGGGCTTTAGCATTATATAATTGGTGCCATCTTGACCGTCCCGCCCACTGGGAACCTGGGTTTTCTTCCTCATTGGCAGGTTGCTGGTGCCAGAGGCAGCAGGATTTACAGAATGTTCTTGTTAATCCAAAAAGAAAGGATTTTCACAAATTCAGATGGCTGGGTGATATCCCGGTCTTCTGCCTGACAACAGGTGGTATGACCCAGTGCTGGGCACACAGCAGGCCCCCGAAACGATTTGCAGAGTGAGCGAGTGAGTGAGCGAGTGGATATGTAAGGGATCAGTTTGTGCATGAAGCAAATCCATGAATAAAACAACACCCTTAATTTTGAAGCCATTCAGAGTAAAGCAGAAATGTGCAATTGCCTGGCTTTTCCGGACAAAGTTGAAGAGCTTTTATCCCTTTGCTAGAATCATCTACAGTTACCCCCCATCCTCCACTCTTTTTGACAGTGAATGTGGCCAATATGTCTGTATTATCTCTTCATACAAATATACTTTCAATATGTAAAATATTAATATTTGTATGAACACCCAAACTCATTTACTCAAAGCCTTTGAGTATATACTAACCATAAGTGATAAATTTCCAAGGAATGGTCATGAACTAAAGTGGCAAGTTCTCTGTCCATTTCCAAAAGGATCTCTCCAAATTTCACTTGCCTTGCCTAAGGAAAATGGCATCTAGTGCTGAAGAGTCTTTTTATTTGGGCTTTTCTGGGAGAACCTTTTCTGTATCACTGGGTATTTCTTTCCAGTCATAGATAAAGCCAGTCCACTTTTGATTCCACATCATGCCCAATCAAACCTTGAGCTGATATCTTGCAAAATTGACTCTCTCCTCTTTTGTCTTCCTCATGCCTCCTTCTAGTTAAGTAAACGCAGAGTGGTAGAGGAAAAACAGCACCATGGAGAAATAAAGAACTCCCAAAGAATCCAGAGCTTACCTATATCTATCATTTAGTAGAGTAGAATAAATCTATCACTCAGATACAATTTGAAAACTTGGGTTGAAGGTGGACACCTATGCTATGTTCGAGACAAGGATTCACTTCCTGGACACTGAGCCCTGCCCACCAGTCACTGCAGGAATAATCCATACTGGCAATTCCAATGACTCCACTTAGTTCTTATCTCAACATACGATCATCTTGTGCACGTTTAATTTAGTCTTTTGATTATACTCTGGATCAAAATTTGTATTCTGTCAATGTTTCCTAATGCTTGAGTGGGAACCCAAATAAAAGAGAAATAGAAAATGTCACATTTCGAGGTGCCTAGGTGACTCAGTTGGTTAAGCATCCAACTTTGACTCAGGTCATGATCTCACGGTTTGTGGGTTTGAGCCCCGCGTCGGGCTCTGTGCTGACAGCTCAGAGCCCGGAGCCTGCTTCCGATTCTGTGTCTCCCCTTCGCTGTCCCTCCCCTGCTCACACTCTGTGTGTGTCTCTCTCTGTCTCAAAAATAAATAAACTTACAAAAAATTGTAACGCCACATTTACAGTAAAATATGCAAGAACAGGTATTACAATGCATCTTAAAATGAAAAATTCACAACAACAACAACAAAAAGCCCCACCACACCTGCATTCAGAGTATGGAGTGTGCCAGATTCAGTTGTAGTGTTACTATAATAGGAACTGTCAACAGTTCAGAACGTGGCTGCGGCTGCTAACTTCGTTTTGCCAAAGGACTCAAGAAGGATTCAGGTCCAATAAGAATGATCATTGTATCAACTGAGTTGACTCTTACCTGGGAGGCCTGTCAGCTCCCTGAGATGTGGAGTTTCTTCCACAATGTTTGCTGCTACTGGGCCGCATAACCAGGGTTCCGGCCGTGCTCTATAAGCAAATCATTCCTATAAGACACCTTTGGAATTGACATGATTTTTCCTGTCTTAGATCATTAGGATCGAGTGGGATCCTTTTTCCCCCTGCCTTATCATTTGGAATTGGAAAACAAAGGCCTAGCCATTAGATTTCTTCTGTCTTCACAATTAAAGACAGTGTTTGAGAGTGGGCTTGGGAGTTTGGGGTAGGCTTGTGCTAATTAAAGAGAAGAGAACAAATGGAGACCCATAATGCACATCTTTATCGTACCTTATAAATACCGCTGATCACCGATGAGAATAATCTTGCTAAGATACTGCCAAAAGACTAGTCAAAACTCCTCCTGACTCTTCTGACCTTCCCTTGTGTTCGGTATATTACTGTTTTCTCCTTTGGTGGGCACTGGATTTCCCTGTGGTTGTTTTCAGGTTTTCAAAAGCTTCAGTAGAATTTCAGCAGCAAAGGCCTGGCCATAGTTTCCATTTTCAAGTGGGTGGAAACTTCCCCAATTAATGTTACACCTAGAGGCAACTACCTACCTCCCCGAACTAAACTGAGTTCATAGTTTATGGGAAAGTGTATATTCTGCTCACAATTTTAAATCCTCCCGTGAGTAGCTTGGTAAATCCTCTCTTCTCTCCCAAATCTCTTTCTTGCCTTCATTTCTCCTTTCCCTTCCAAGCATTCTTAGTTAACAAAGTCCTGTGTCCCTTAATTATTCACCCTTAATGGTTAAGGCAAAGGCAGTTCATATCTCTACCTGTTTTTAAAATTATAGACAGGAATGGCTTAGAAAATACTCGCTAGTAGTCATGATTAAGTCGTGTTTATTTTTTTTAAGTTTATTTCGAGAGAGATAAGGAGAGAGAGCGCATGCATATGCACAAGTGGGGGAGGGGCAGAGAAAGTGGGAAAGAGAGAGAGAGAGAGAGAGAGAGAGAGAGAGAATCCCAAGCAGGCTCTGCACTGTCATCGCAGAGCCTGACGTGGGGCTTAAACTCACAAACCATAAGATCACGACCTGAGCCCAAGTCAATGCTCGACCAACTGAGCCACCCGGCCGCCCCAGGTCATGTTCAATTTATACAAAACCACTTAACTATGGGCCCTAAATGCTAAAACTGGAAGAAAACCAAAGAGATGGTACATTCTTCTCACACGTGCCCCTCACACATTCAGGGCTGAGACAGCCTGAAAGGGTGGGAGAGCAGGATCTCTTCGTCACATGATTGACGGTATCCACCCCCTTCCCACAAAGTTGGGGAAAGAGGACAGAACGGTATAAGCATCAGAGCCTCTCACTGTCTCTGTCAACCTTCTCAGTGGCCACAGGCCATCCCGTCCCCTTGGATTTACACGCAGGCTCTTGCCCCACTACTTCTCTTAGGCACTCAGGGAAACGCAGTCTTCTACAGTGACTGTAATCTGGTCCCTCTGTCTTTCCCTGTTGGAATGATTCTCCTCTCTTCAGCTGGCTCTGTTCCTGACAGGCTGAGGTGGGAAGCAGACAGATGGACATAAAAATGGCCTTTTTTTTAGTGAACTGTCGTGAGAAGGCCTCTGCTCTCTGGGTCAGCAGATGGCTCAAGCCAGCAGTCTCGTGAGGTCTTCTGAGGCCCAGCTGGAACCTTCCAAGGGCACATGGCTATGGGCAATGTGTTTTCCTCCAGCTGCACACTCCCCTGTCAGGGATTAGTTTTCTCCAGTCCACTCTTCGAGGCTATCTCTGTGATGCTGTCCTAGTACATGTTCCCCAGGGGGTCCTGCGGGACAGGATTTTAAATGGCTCAGACTGGTGATAACAGGTCCAGGGAAACACTCACACGTCTTTGCCTGCTCTCGGTGGGAGTGTAGCAAGTGCCAATGCAGCACAGCCCTCTCTCTCTGTAGCTCTCTCTGTGTTTCTCTCTGTCTCTGTCTCTCTCTCATCCCTCTCCTTTCTCTTCCTTCCTCTTCCTCACTCTTCTGTCTTTTTCTCTCTTCCATCCTCTGCTCAAAAGCACAGCCTCTCACCTTTAGAATCCTCAGGTGTATGTTCCCCAAACGTGAGGGGACAATATTTACTCAGCCACCTTCGTTAACCTGGAGGTGAGAAGAAACTCCCCATGCCCCATACCTGGGAGTGAAGAAGACACGCAGGATTTCAAACTTTTCTGTGTCTGTCCTCTGAGATCTGGAATTGTCTGGCTGGTTTTCAGCATACGAGTCTGGTCCCTCCTTGAGAATGCAACATCTACTGAACGTTGGTGCTTCTATGGAAACTTCCAACTTAGCATTCTATTAAACTACTGTCTTCTGTTCCTCATGATAAACTGCTTTCATGGTGAAATCAATATGCAGAAAAATACAAAGGAGCTTACACAAATTAGTGCAAATGCCAGGAGTTACCACACAGGCACGTATGCAAAATCAAGTTGTGAATGAACATTTATCGAACACCTATTTGGTCAGTCAAGTAGTATACGGTGATTTGTGCACATTACCCTATTTAGTCCTCATAATACCCTCACAAAGTGGACATTATTATTCTCATTTAACAGATGACTATCCTGAGGTTCTAGGAGGTGAAGTAATTCACCAACAATATCCCGCTGGTTAGTGGCAAAGCCTGGGCTTGAACTGGCCAGTGGGGAATTTTATTCCTCTATATGCATATCCTAAATTCTATTAAGGAGAATTACCTTCAATGGCTATTAAGATTTTAGAGGAGAGGATTCTTTTTATTGCTGTCATTGCTATCTTTGCAGCATCAGGTTTCATGCAAATTATCCTTCTCTTAATGTGACTGAATGATCCTGACACCTCAAATTCTTCACTCTTGTCTGTGAGTGTGTTTCCAAAGTTGAAAACCAATAGTAGAGCATCCAGGAGGGATCCTAATCCTAACTGACAGTGGGAAACAGTGGGTAGGTAGGTCTTCCCTGGAGGGGAGCACCTCTCAATACCCATAACACAAGTGTCCAAATGTACACCTTAAATTCTTTTTCAGAGTTGTTCATTAAAGAACTACGTGTCAGCCTTTTTTTTTTTCACATCGGTCTAAGATAATTTGTCTCACATCCTGGACTTCAACGATGCCACCTTGAGACACATTGCCATTCCCTATGCCCATACCCAAGCCAGACATTGTTAATCACTGGTGATGCTGTTTTTTTCCTGAACCTTAGAACCTTCAGAGTTTGAGGAAGCCATGGCCAACTGATTGGCGTTGCCTGCAAGATTAAATCCAATTGTCCTTGGTTGAAGTGTCTTCCTCTACTGAAGCTCATCGGCTTCCCTTCATGCCTTTCTCATTCTCTGGTTCAGGTTCTCTGCTAAAGCTCCTCTCAACATCCACACCTCTCTTTTTCCCCATCTTGGACAGAACCAAATGCCAGGAGGCATGAGTTTGCATCTTGGAAAAATCAATTTTGTTTGAGGAATCATTGTATTCTCCTACTTTTCTTGGAATCGGCATCCTAGCCAGAGCTGCCAGAATAATTCTAAGTGGGTTTAACCTTACAACAGGAGCACAGTGAGACTAAACTCAATGTGTTGTATAAAGACAAAACCATCCCTTAAAGAAAGAGACAGAATGGCTGTTGCCAGGCCAGAAAGAAGGGGAAGATGATGGGCTGTTTCCGTCCTGGTGATCGCTCACACCAGCTCCCTCGCTCTCCGGGGCTCTTTGTTCAATGCTGGTGTTAACAAAAGCCTCTTGACCAAAAAGTGCTGAGGTTACACAAATATTTGGCAAAGAATTGTCTCTGCTGATGGATTGGAGATGCTGAGAAAGTCACCGATTTACCACATTGACGGATTTCCTCTTCTTAAAGATATGAGCAACAAAATTACTTGTCAATCTGACATCTGCAAACACATTCTCCGTCGCAGAGTTTAACGGCGTGTCATAGACAATTACGACATGTGGCCCATCAGACGACTTGTCTGGGTGCCCGGGGCTTCTGTGATTCCACCCTCAGCTGCTGCTGATGACACTACATGCGGGCAGCGAATAAATTCAGGACACGTTACCCTCCATCAGTTCAAATCCATCCCTACTGAGTACCTCAGCCAACCTGAAGTCCATAAGGGCACGGTAATGTAACGCGGTGACCCTGAATTGCTGAGATTTGCTACAGTCCCAAGATCATCTTTATGATGGCTAAAGTCAGAATTGTGGCTGAATTAACAACAGTCACTGTTGTGTGTAAGCCACCCCAATTTTTATGGAAACAGGGATACATGTGCTGTTTTACACCAGTGGCCATCTTAACGATATTTTTTAGGTGGTCTTGTGACACAGGCTTTATTCTCAGTTTTGGTTTATGCTCCCAACTCCTCTAAGGAGAAAGCCAAGAGGACATGAGCAGCAACCACCAAATAAGTCCCCTGTCAGAGAGGGCAGAACTCCTTTAGGTCGAAAGTTATCATTCCAGTACCAGTAAGGGCCTCAGCCTGGTTAGAGCATTCATCAGAGATGAGTCATTACTGTGAGAGCAGGGGCAAAGACATCGGGGATCATCGCAAACGATGCCTGAGCCGTTTGCTTTGGGATTGATGGGGCAATAACTTCACTCACAAATTTCTAATGTTGCAACCTAGGCATAAAGTAGGCCACGCTTTTTGAATTGAGGTGGAAGCCCACGAATCCAGCCACCCCCACGTCAAGGATTCATGGGGGCATTTTGCGTCGCACTTGGACACCTACGATAGCAGCGTAGCAACTGATCTGTGGTCCGTAGTCTCTCGCCACTTCAGTCCATTCTCTCCAAGCCTTCGTGTTCCTCCCCACCCCTCAAAAACCATCACTGAAGCCCCTGACCCAGGAATTGGACCCTTCCCTGGCAACCTGTCCCTGCTCCACTGTTTCACCCCTCTTGCTTGAAAACTAGTCAATGCCTCATCCCCCATGTTTCTCACCTCCAGCTGGTCTCTTGTTTGGAGTAGGTTCTCCACTTTGCCAAATCCCACTCAACCCTCAAGACTCTGCCCCACCCCCATTTCTTCCATCAGGTCTTCCTGACCACCCTCATCGTTCTTCCTCTGATATCACTCATTCATTCCTAATGGTTCTTTGAGCACCCACCAGAAGGATATATAGATTCTTTTTTTTAATATTTTTTATGTTTATTTTTATTTTTGAGAGAGACAGACAGAGACAGAGACAGAGTGTGAGTAGAGGAGGGGCAGAGAGACAGAGGGAGACATAGAATCCGAAGCAGGTTCCAGGCTCCGAGCTGTCAGCGCAGAGCCCGATGCGGGGCTCGAGCTCACAAACCATGAGATCAATGACCTGAGCCAAAGTCAGACGCTTAACGGACTGAGCCACCCAGGTGCCCCAAGAGATTCTTTTTTTTCTTACTTTATTAATTTATTTTGAGAGAAAGAGAGAGAGCGAGCTCAGGGAGGGACAGAGAAAGAGGGAAACAGAGAATCCCAAGCAGGCTCCACGCTGTTAGCGCAGAGCCCAACCCACAGCTTGAACTCACGAACAGTGAGATTATGACCTGAGCCAAAATCAAGAGTCAGATGCTTCACCGACTGAGCCACCCAGGTGCCCCCTGGATACAGAGATTCTTATTGGATAGTCCCTGCCACTTTGTGGCACATATCATTTCTCTGTCGAATTGTTAGAATCTTGGCATGTGATGTACCCGTCTTCTTGCTTCCTCCTCTGCCCCCAACTGTATCTTCTTGGTGTCCTCCATGGTGTATGACACCACACTCTAGGTAGAGAAGGGTCCGCACCCATTAGTTTCCTCCACCAGAGTCTTCAGCATCTGCTAGGAGAGCTGGAAGTTCTCTTGTGCAGCTGATGCCTTGCTCAGGAGTCACAGCCTGCTGGCCTCGTTGGCTCAGTGACACATCCTTCCATCAGGAAATCCCTAGCACTGGGAGCCAGAAGCTCAAACTCGAAAGGCTGGTCTTAGGGCCTCACATGTCTCAGAAGCATCCTCTCTCTCTTTGCCCTCGAGTCAGAGCTCCCCTAACACCAAACATCAGTTTTAATTTCCAGATTCACTTGGCATACGTGCAGATATGGATATTTCCCTTGACTAGCAAAAGGCCTTTAATTTAAAGTACAATTTCCACAAGTAAAATCACCAGTTTTGGGCAAAGGCCAAAAGCCTCACACCATGGCTGCTTAGGCGTCTCTGGCTTCCTTATGGAGATCTCTCTGGAGTCAGGATCCCAGGTGGCATCTGGGTGAGATCTGTGGAAACGCCAAGAAGAATCGGAGCCAACCCAAGCAGAATAGGCACGTCTGGGAATTTTTAGACGACACAGTGTGTGATCCTCTCTACCCACCATGAGTGGGAGATAGTTAAAATCAGCATGTGGTAGTGCACTGGGGAATATTAGAAAACTCGCCACGACGGGGCACCTGGGTGGCTCAGTTGGTTAAGCGTCTGACTCTTGATTTCGGCCCAGGTCATGATCTCATGGTTAGTGGGTTGGAGCCCCTCAGAGGGCTCTGTGCTGACAGTGTGGTGCCTGCTTGGGATTCTCTCTCTCCCCCTCCCCTGCTCATGTGCTCTCTCTCTCTCTCTCTCTCTCTCTTTCAAAATAAATAAACTTAGGGAAAAACTCCCACAATGCACTGCCAAGTTTTTGACATGCTGAGATGGTCGCCCCAGCGCCCCTGCAAGGGGAACAAAAATGAGAAACCCATGGCTTAACAGAACGCTGCCCACCCCTGCCCCCCACCTGGCAGCCAAATCCTCCTTATTAAAGGTCCTGGCAGTCATGCAGTTCCAGATCCCTCTGGCTCGGCCACTAGTGTGCCCTACCCTCAGCAAGTAATGCTGGGGCTCACGAGAGAGAGGAGCCGGTGGGGAGGAGACGCCAGTGACACCATGTTTTAGTAATGTCGAACACGGTACTGGGAGCGAGGCTGCACTCAGGGGAAAGGCTGGGGGAGTCGTTTGCATTCGCCTTTCTTCTTTCCACCAGGAAAGCAGGCAAAGCGGCTCATTACCGCGAAGCGAGCACAGACTGGTGTCAATCTTCTCGGGGCACAATGCCTCCCAGCCTCTGTGTGCTCTGCAGCTGTCAGGTGCCGCGCCTCGCTCCCAAGCCTTCCCCTGGCTTAGAGGCACACTGGCTCCTCAATACGGTGACATCCTGCCTAAAATAGAACCCACAGCCCTGCCCCCTGAATGCATCCGGCTTCCACAGGCCTTCCAGCGAGGCCGATCCCGTGGGGTGGGGCTTCTCAGGCCTAAGACACGGGGAAGCCAGAGGGGACAGGTGAGCGCAGGTGCGGGACAGGGGGCCTGCTCCCCAGGCCTCCCCACACTGCCCGTAGGGTCAGAGGAACAGCCTGTGAATCCTGAGCTGCTCAGAGCAAGACCACTCATCAAGAAGGCACTTATGTGCTCTAAAGACTGATGCGGACCTGATCTTGCGGCGCTGATAGGGCGCGTTCAGGGCCATGCTGCGGGCGGGACGTTGCAGGTGCGCTCAGCGAGACTCTGGAGCTGCAGGCTCCCCAGGGACCTGCGCACCGCTCTCGCTCTCGAAGTACCTACTGGATCTTCACTGGCAGTAAGACAACTGCCACCGATACTTAGGATTCACACAGCGGCTCCGGTGGTGCTGCTCCACGGGGGCTTTGGTGGTGGGAACAACGGCCAGTGGGGAGGGGCAGTTTCTCCGTCATCATCTCGGTCACTGAACGGTGCGGGCTTGCGGCTCTTCCAGGGTGCTCGCTGCATCCGGGATCCCGAAGGTAGCTGAGTCTAGACACCATTCATTCCGAAGACATTTACTGAGAACCTATGTCCGAAGCCCTCTTGGAGTACAGTGTGGGCAGGAAACAGAATCATTTATAAACTCGGAGGAAAATTGCAAACGGGACACAGTGCCCTCCCTGACAAGCGGGTCCCCTCCCGTGTCCTCCATGTGGTGGGCGCCAGGTGACATAATGGAAGACCAAGCACGCGGGGGTCAGCCGGACCTGGACTCCAGCTCTGTCACTTACAAACTCTTCCATCAGGTGACAGGTAGCCTCCGTGGTCTTATCCACTTAAAGGGGGTGGGACTGACGCCCACTTCATAGCTGTTGTAAGAATGTGAGATGAATGAAACCATATACATGAGAGCACTTCCTGGGACAGTATTATTAATATGTCCTGGTGGCCCCCAGGCCACGTTACCACAGTTCACATCTGGGAGGGGACCCTGGAGGGTGACTCAAAAGATCCTGTGCTGTGCAGGAGGAAGCATCCAACCGCCGGTCCCGTGACTCCCCCAGGAGAGTCCATAAGCTGGGGAAACATCGATCATATTTTCGTTTTGCAAGGATTAAATTTGTCCCTAGCAACACACAACTGTGATCTACGTTTCCAGGCCTCACAGACGCGCTGCACATTTGCTGCCCTGCCCGCTGCTCCCTTTGTCCTTAGCACAGTGACTGGGTCCAGCCGGGCCCCTCCTGCTGGACACTCCACACCATCCCTTCACTGAAGCCAGAAGCTACCAGATGCAACAAGAAACCTCTGCCACCGGCCACCGGAGCCTTGAACCTCTAACCCTGAGGACCCAGTGTCAAACCCATTGTTTCAAATGCACGTTTTCACAATTTCTGTCCTCAGTTGTCATGTCAACTCTATTTTAAGAGTTTCAAATATTTGTTTATGATTCCAGTTCTCTCAAGCCCTCAGAAAGCTGAGGCTCTTGGACTGAGCTGGTAGGCGGCAGAGCTGGCAATGGAATCCTGTCTCCCTGACCCCAGAACCTGGGCTCTTGACCACCATGAGCACCAGGATGCCGACGCCCCAGTTCCGGTTGGGATGTCAGGGACTTTGAGCAAGGAGCAGGGTGTTGGTAGAATAGAGGAGAGTGAGGCAGAGGAAAGGGTGTGTGTTTGAGGTGCTCCTGTGGGTTAGGGAATGTGGCTCCCCAGTCAGACGAGGGCCTTTGTTGCCATGAGATGTCCCTCTTCTCTCTGGTTCTAAGACAAAGTAGACATCTTGCTGTCCCTGGCAGAAATCCCAGGTTTATGCCCTCACTGCGGCTTGATTTTACTTTTAATAAGATGCTTCCCCCTTCCTTCCCATGCACTTGACTCGTGTGCTCATCCCTCCCGCAGACGCTCATGCCCTGCGCTGGCTTCCCTACCCACATCTCCAGATGTGTTCACAGTCTCTGAATTCGCTCTCGGGAGCCACCTGCAGAAAGCAGGGCGTGAATCGTCTTCGGTTGCATGCGCAGACTCAGGACAGAGCCCAGCGCCTCACCTTTGGGCCTGTCTCTTGCAGATTATTGGGACCATACCTCTGATGCCGAATCCGGGGCCATCGAGCCAAGCAGCGAGTGGCACTCAAGGCCTGCAAGTACAGCCCATCACCCCCCAGCTCCTGACCAACGCCCAGGGCCAGATCATTGCCACGGTCATCGGGAACCAGATCCTGCCAGTGATCAACACCCAGGGCATCACGCTCTCACCCATCAAGCCCGGCCAGCAGGTAACCGCTCCACATCTCCTTCCCACTCATCCTCTGTTTGGTCTCAGTCAATGGAAGAGTCATTTTTAAATCACAAAATATGGAATCCCTGATCCTACCATCTCAATGATTTTAAAAGGCAAGGCGCTCTTTTTTCATCCTTAGTGAATATGGGTAAGGACTAAGTAGCTCTCTAATCTGAAAATACAAATCTGTTAAATTATAAACAGAGACAGTGGCCTAAAATTCAATAGGGATGTGTTCTTGCTTCGACATTTTGTGATACGTAATTTTCAGACAGTTTTTAAAAGGGGTCAAGAAGGAGCCAAGACCATTTATGTCCTAACTGTAAATGAAAAAAAAAAAAAAAATCACTCCATCGTGCACTAAAGCAGAGAATGTCCTGTAACAGGACAGGTGTGTACAACACACAGAAGTGGGAGTGACACACAGCTTTGTCCAAAGAGTTTTGAGTTCTCACAGAGAAAATGGTTTGGGGACTGACTATCGATGGACAAAGACGGAGTAGGAGTTAACCAGGTAAATAATGGGATCACAACATTCCAGGCCATGGGAGCAGCAGGCCCAAAGTCAGGGAAAGATGAAGGAGGATAGAGGTTGGGAGACAGAAGAAAGGCTCATGTGATTGGAGCACAGGGGCAGGCTGAGGGCAGTCATGGAAAGGGCTCCATGATCAAGCCGAAAAGGATGGTCTTTGTCTCTGTGTGATCTTGAACACATCACGCACCGTCGTTGTGCCCCCCGTTTCCTCATCTGTAAAATGGGCATAACCGGTCCCTATCTCACAGAGCATTTTGTGAGGACTAAATGAATCAACATAGTGGTTAGTGCCTGGCCCACCATGAGCACTTACATAGTCACGAGGATGGTGATGATCATTTACCCTGCAGCCCCAGGAATCTGTCCAAGGTGTTTAAAGAGAGGAATGATATGCTCAGCTTTATTTTTCAAGAAGACAACTCTGGTAACAGATGGAGGTTGAGCCGTAGTGATGAAATGTCTATTGCAAACAAGCCACTTAGGAGGCGACAGCAAAACACAAAGAAGAATTTATGAAAGCACGTACTGGTAGCTGAAATAAGGGTCTGGATTATAGTAGCGCCCGGGACAGCATCTGAGAGTCACGAGTGCATACATTGTAGCTGAAAACAAATCCAACATCCAGAGAAACCATGACAAGAGAAGGAAGATCAGGAGAGCATGAGGGGCAAGAGAAGAAAGAAAGACAAAGCAAAGGAGTCACTTTGGGAGACATCAGCTTTTAAGGTAGGGAAGATGGAGGGAGAGGTAGAAAAGGTGGCTGAAAAAGCAGGAGAGGAATCCGAGCGTAACAATCTAGCATCCAAGGGTGTTTAAAAAGTAGGCAGTGGTCACAGTGTGGAATGCTACAGGGATGAAATCAGGCAAAGCAACGGAGATACCTTAATCCCTCTGTATCTTTGTTGTACCATTTTAAAGTCTGAATCCACTCTATTTGAAACATTTTGAAACAAGCAGCTGGGGGAGTGAAGAAGCACAAGTTGGGCAAGGCTAAGATCCAGATGTGCAGTTGGAGGATGCGCTAACAAAAGAAAGGTGGTGGGAGGGGAAGACGAATACTCCCAGTGGGTGCAAGACTGAGTAGATGGCCTTAGGAGTTGTTGGAAAACCGTACAATGCAAAGCATCTGGCAAGGAAATAAAATTCAAAGGAAAAAGGAAGAAGAAAGCACTGATAAATTCTTCATCATTCATCTGCAACAAAGTAAAAGTCTCTCTCCAGAGACCTCGGCCATTTGGCTTCTGACCCAACCACGGGTACATCCCATTCTTGGTGGCACTCAAAGTCTATGCTTGGAAAATCCATTTGCTTGTTCAATAAAGATTTTTAAAAATCTGTTGATATGTATATTTATGGACCACCTACTATTTGTTAGGCACCGTACCTGGAAGCTGGGCTGGTCGACATGACAGATAACATGAGCCTTTCCTTCATGGAGTTCATGATCTAGTGAGGAAAATGGACATTCATCAAAGACTCGCACAAATATGTACCTAAGATCCACAGTAAGTGCCATGAGAGAGCAGCAAGGGGATCTATGAGCGTGTCTGGCAAGGAGACCTCGTCCACTGAGGGGCAAACGCCAGGAAAAACCAAGCCAGGTGTGAACTCACTTCCCAGAGACAGAGACTCTGGTCTCATGCCCTTTGGTTCTGCCTCCAAATCTAAATCACTGCCAGGCGGAAGTGGGGACAAGTTTCCCAACCCCCCCTTCTTCCTCAGCTTAATCACAGGCACTGGTACAGTCCCTGCCAAATATATCACTGAGAACTTCCTTCCCTTCTCCCCACTCCCGAGATCTCTCAGCTAGTTTATTTATTTTACGTAACATCTACAAGGTGCCATTGGATCCTCCAGCTTCTACCTAGGTCCCCAGATAAGCCAAGAGCCTCTACATTTTATTGGCTTTTTAAGACCTATTTCTATCTGTTCAAAACTATGCTAAAATTATCTCTAGGGGGAGAAAGGAGATTGGCCTCTTTTCATACAATCTGCTAACAACTATTCCTGTCAGCAAAGCCAAGTTGTAAATTGCCACGAAGGTGATGAATTAATTATAAATCATTAACATTTAATACAAAGTAGCTCTCATCCTCACCTTGGATGTCAGAGGAGAGTGTTTCGGTGATAGACTCTACCAGTTACATACAATTGCGGCCCTAGATTCGAGGCAATGCAGTTTTATTCCAGGAGAAGGACATAGCCAAGAAATGGCAAATGATGGCGCCATTCCTCCACTCCTTGCCCAAAGTAAATGTCGTTGATCCCTTGCCACAGTCCCTCTCATGAGCACAGATGCACCTCAGGAACATTCTCACACCACACCTGTTGGTCCCTAGAGCAAACTTCATTTTCGCTACGGGATCATCTTGTCCTCTGCTGGTCTAACCACCATGACCATCTTCTTCACTGTAGAATTGGAGTCCTAGCCATTGGGAAGAAACAGCCAGGCCCTTGTGTGTGGAGGGGATGCCTTGCAAATCCAATATGTATCAGTTACAACCAACATCCCAGAGATCGGGACTGTCCTCGACGTACATACACATGCCTCCCTCATGTATGTGCATATGGAGAGAACACATGAGCACAGCTGGAAAAGAGTGACATCCGAACGGTCCAGAATCTCCCCAAGTCACTGCAGGCACTCCCCGGGCAAGTGCCAGTGGTCTAGTCTAGTCCCAGAAAGATCAAGGGAACCAATGGTGAACCTGGTCAGAAATATCAGGAAATGGTAGAAATAAATGCAGGACTACTACTCTTTCTTCTTGGCATCAGCTCTGAAACAATTTGAAACACCTTGGAGCATATAGTAAAGTTAACAAGTTGGGTGAATCGACAGGAGGTGCACTAGTCTGAGTCCTGGATATAAAAGCTGGGATTCTGAGGATAGCGGATCATAAAATGCCCAAGAGTCCAAAAGTAAAAAGCTCAGAGCTGGAGGTATAAGGATAGTGGTCTTCAGTTTTTTCTTTAAATATAACCCTTTACATTGAAGAAATATAATACAGACAACCACTAAAAAATAAAGGATTTCTATCATACAGTAGAGAAGTTTCTCAATTTATTTTTTCATGTGATTTATGACAAATGCTTGATCTCACAAGAGCATGGTTCCAACAGTAAAATACGCCATAAATTACAGGAACAGAAAGTTCCCTGACTCAACACTCAGAAGGGAGTTCACTCCAGTGGAGTGAAGCACACAGCCCTTGGACCAGACAACCTGGGGTGATTTGTTTTAACTTAATAAAAATAATTACATCTTCAATTTCATTCTAACATCTGCCTACCGTTAACTAAAGGAACCTGAAGATCTAAGAGTCGCCCATCAACTGCTCCTGATGATGCTTTATTCCAATGATAAAAGATTGAGATCCTGCAAAGTGACCATCTGAAATGCAAACAAAATATTTTAAAAAAATATACCAAGATTCGATAGCCCTGCATATAACCTTCACAGAATCACATCAGAGATTCTTGGGGAGCAGTTCAAGAGAATAAAATTCAGAAAAAGACTAGATAAAAGAAGAGACAGAAAGATGGAAGTATGTTTCTGTGCATAAAAAAAAAAAAAGAAAAGAAACTACTTACTACAAATATTTGGTGGAGCTTGAAAGTAACCTTTTGTTCCCTCCATGGGACCCTGCAGCGCTGGTGAATTATGGTAAACTCTCCCACCAAAGGGAGAGTGTCCCAGATTCCCCAGGTTGCCCTTCCTACCCTGTGACCGTGAACTCATAACTTCTCCATAAGCAGCACAGACGTCATTTTTGTGTATATTTATTCTTCCCTTGACTAAATTCCAGCAGAAGGTAGTGGGAGACATTTGAAAGAAAAAAAAAATGTTGCAATTTGGAAAATCAAAGCGGGGAAATTTTCCAGAGATTAAATGCCATAGCTATAATGCTTGGAGACTGCCATCTATGAAAACACTCAATTTCTCCTCAAAAAGTAATCTTGGTGTTAACAGGAAACCAAAAGAAAGTAATTCATTTAAATTGACTCCCTGAGGCGCTTGGGTGGCTCAGTTGGTTAAGCATCCGACTTCAGCTCAGGTCATGATCTCTCAGTTCGAGGGTTCGAGTCCCACGTCGGGCTCTGTGTTGACAGCTCAGAACCTGGAGCCTGCTTTGGATTCTGTGTCTCCCTCTCTCTACACCCCTTCCCTACTCATGCTCTGTCTCTCTCTCAAAAATAAATAAACATAAAAAAAAGTGTTAATAAAAATAAAATAAATTGACTCCCCAGAATGCCATCTGATTATCCAAATCCATCCATTTTTTTCCCCAAGTAAATACAACATGTACTCCCTTACCTGTTTTTGAAAATCAACCACTCTTCCCAGCCCCTGCCTGAATCCGTGGTTCCCAATTTTTTTTTCTTGGAACCACCCAGAATGAGACATAAATGAGGCATTTCCACCTACCAGGGTGGCGTTTTCCTAGATGGATGAAATGCATATCAGTGACTTCAACAAAACAGCCCTTTGACCTTCCAGCCACACAACTGGGCATCTCGTCCTTCTGGTCTCCCCTTGTCACTCCCTGTCAAGCCCAGCCAACAAGCTCTCTGCACATGCTGTGCCCTGGCCTGGAATGCCTTTCCCACCTTCTCCTTCTGGAGAGCTCCAGCCACCATCCCTCCATCCAGGATGCCTCCTTCTTGAAGCTTCCCTGCATTGTTCTCTCAGCTCTGCTTTCCCCCTGCTCTATTCATTTTCATCAGCTGTGCTGTTGTTAGGACTCTGTACCTGAAAGGCAGGAGCCAGAATGGCGGCCTCATTCCAGACTCTGCCCGTGGTGGGTGCTCAGTCAATTGTGTTAGGTTTAATTGCTGCCCAATTAATGGAGTTTTCCTCTCCAGCATCCCAGAGCCATGCTTCCAGAGCGGCCCAGCTCAGGCCCTTCTGTGCCTTTCCAATTCCGTGTGTTCTGTCAGTTTCCAGTATGTTCCACGTTAACGCCTCTAGGCAAGCTTGAGAAGAGCTTCCACACAGCACTGCCTTCTTTATTCATCTCTCTCCGGAATGTCAGCACCTTCCTCTCGCAGCACTCTCTCACCTTATTATCTCAACTACATCTAGTCCCTCATTTGCTGCCCTGCTCTGTCTCTGAAGAGCCCCGGTTGTGTGTCTCAGGCTTGTTTTAGGACCATGGTGGCCTTCCCTGCCTGTGTCTGGATGTCTCCCCTAAATCTTGCCCCCATCCTGCCCTCCACACCTCCTCCCAGCCTCACAGGGCCTGGTGTGAGGGATGCTGCTATCAGCCCTCTTTCTTGAGCCCACTGCACTCAACTCTCTCGCAGACAGGAAGTGTCTGAAGGACTCTAATACCTGGGCTTCTTCCTGCTTAGGTTAAAGAGCTCTTTCAAGGTCACAGAGAGAACTAGAAGGAAAATCCAGAGAGTCTCCAGGACCCTACCAAAAGGATAGCTCCCTTTTTGCTTTTTTCAAACTTTCCAAAAGATAATTCAAATCTCCACTGAATGTCAGGTTTCAGGCCCTCAAAATGTTTCAAGTTAGCCTGACCTGATGTAAACCCTAAACCTTCGCACATCTAACACCGGAGCTCCTGTGCTACCCACAGTAGAGTGAGCTCCTCAGTAACACTCAGGCATACATTACGTCCTCCTCATTCTTGAAGGTTCTTACTAAATCTGGGCTCTGGCTTCTCTTCTCTGGACATAATAAATCCACTTCCTTTACCCTTTTTCGAAGAGAAGCTCCTTGCAAAACCTCTTGTGGTCCCCCAACCATCAGCTTCACCTGGAAACTTGTTAGAAATGCAAATTCCTGAGCCCCATCCCAGACCGAATGCATCAGACACTCTGGGCGAGGGTGGGGGCGCATGATCTGTGTTTTAACAGCCCTTCCAGGTGATTCTGACAAAAGCTAAATCTTGAGACCCACTGACTTAATTTCTCTTCAAACTATTATAAGGTACACAGCACACACTTGGAAAAATGCCAACCAGCACGGGGAGGGAGAATCATGATGTCCCCCTACATGCTCTCGCTTCTGCCAGAACCCTTGGGGTTCTGTTCACGTTCTCATTGTACCACATGGGGATTTAGCCTGTGGTTCATTATGGCTCCCTCCCATTTGTAAAAGGCCAGACCTGCTCCATTTTGCCTTGGCGTAATTGGAGAGATTTTCTCTCCCCCAAGTTAATCTCTATTTAATCCCATTTGAATTTTACTGTTTATATGCATTCATTTTTCCAACTTGTCTAGCACATTCTACACTTCATTCCATTTTCTAAGACACTTGTCACCTCCACTTATTTTTATGGCAATTGTGGATTTAATTAGAAGGTGCTTTATTCCAGGAACTAAAACGTTATTGAGGATAGACTGTGCGACACATGGAAGCTATATGGGGACCAGTGGCACAGAAAACAACAAAGTCTGGGAAACATGCTCATACTTGAATTTACTTTTGCTGAATACATTAAACACCGAGCAATTCCAACCAACACAAACAAACCCACAAAGGCCGCCTCTGAAAGGCAACAGGAATCCTGTTCTTTCCTGTGTGTCATTTCCTGTGCAAGATGGACGTTCCTTCCTCATTCCCCAGGTAATGCAAAGCCCCGGGCTAATATCAACTGCCCCCTTCCCTCTCCTTTTTTGTTGAGTCTGTGCTCTCAGCCTGTACGAGACCGCTTGGGCTGCCATAACAAAGGGCCACAGAGAGAGAGGGTGAAATTTATGGTCTCACGGTTCTGGAAGCTAGAAGCCCAAGGTCACTGTGTCAACACAGATGCCTTCTCCTGAGGCCTCTCTCCTTGGCTTGCAGGTGTCCTTTAGCATCCTGTGTCCTCACATGGGCTTCCCTCTATACCAGTCTGTGTCCTAATCTCTTCTTTTAAGGACACCAGTCACACTGGATGAAGCCCCGCCCTACTGACCTCATTTTAAGTTAATTACCTCGTTGAAGAACTGATGTCCAATTATAGTCACATTCTGAGATACTGGAGGTTAGGACTTTAGCACATGAATTTGGGGTGGGACACATTTCAGCCCATAACACAGCCTACTTACATCTGACTTACATACAGCTCAATAAAAGGCAAGAAGGTGATTATTGGAACTTAGATGGAAATAAATTCCAGCCCCTTTAGGCAGTGAAGTGAGGGTAAAGTGAATATATAGAAAATATGGTCAGATGAACATGATACTGACTGAGTAAAGTAACTTTCGGGTACTACAGATAAGCGGGACTGATCAGGCAAAGGACAGTCTGTAGGCAACTCCACTTGAGATGTGTCCCAACTACACCAAAATCATCATGCTCTCGCCACCTGTGACTACCATGTTTCCTTTAAAAATATGACATTTTAAATACTTCGGGACCTGTAGAAAAGAATCCTGAACTCAAAAAATACTTGCATTGTCATATTGAACAAAACAGATATGTTCAAAATGATAGATCACCATCTACATGTGCGCCGATCAGCTCTCCCGGTGTGGCTCACCGTGACCAATTTGAGCACATCTCATTTGTTTCCACGCCGCCAGTTAGAGCTGCCTGCCGTCTCCCTGACTCATCGCTGTCTACAATGGTAGACAGGAGTAGGGTGGCCACGTGCCTACAGGAAGGAGGGCTGGCACCTGGGTCAGACTTCCTTGGCTTCAAAGCCCGCTTATACCTGCCGTATGACCCCAGGTAGGCCATGCGGCCTTTTTAAGTCTGTTGCTTCTTCTGTAATGACAACACCGATACCGAATGAAGAGGGCTAATGCCAAGATTTAAAAGTATATGCAAAGACACGTGGGAAGTATCCCATAAATGGTAGCCATATGGTATCCATATAGTCAGACTCTCAAGAGCAAGACAATAGAACCAAACATTGGCCTTCATAAAAGCTTCCTACGTTTCCCTTTCTCTCCAGGAAGGGAAAGGAATCGTTTTTCCTTCAGGCTTCTAGCTTGTCCCTAATTCCCTGCACTTTCTTTTGGGAAACTATTCCAATGTTTTTTTTAAACTATTCCAATTTTTATGGCCAGTCATGTTTGAGGCATTTATACACCTATTTCTTTTGCCAATTATGCGCTACAAGTAATGCATGATTTTCAGATTTAAGTCAGTGTCTGAAAAACAACATCATTAAATCTCATTAAATAACATTTTCTAATGCTGCCTATGTAAAGTCTATTAAAGTTTTATATTGAATCCCAGAGTTGTTTCAGGAAGTGGCTTAAATCTCTGCTTTCCCTTTTCTTATTTGATACATATAGTTTAACCACAATATTTCTAAAGATTAATGCATCAAAATCACTAAACTAAGAATATCACAGATGAGGTTATTTTTTGGTCACTTACCTGGAAGAATTACAATTTTAGGGATGGGAAGTAACAAAGGTGGTCCCTCTACCATCCTCTTTTTCTGAGGGAAAAAGTTGTAAAAGAAGGTCAATCTCTGGGCTCATTTTGGTATGTACAAAAGGCTATCCTATCTGGACTTACAGGTGATTCTAATTTTTTTTTAATGTGTATTTATTTTTGAGAGAGAGAGAGAGAGGGAGCAGGGGAGGGGCAGAGAGAGGACACAGAATCTAAAGCAGGCTCCAGGCTCTGAGCTGTCAGCACAGAGCCCAACACGGGGCTCGAACCCATGAATGATGAGGTTGTGACCCGAGCCGAAGTCGGACGCTTAACCGACTGAGCCACCCAGGAGCCCCATGGGCTTACAAGTGATTCTAGAATTAACAGATACATGTTTACACTGGCCACTGGAATGAGATATGTGGGTTCCATTAAAGACGCTATTGCTTATATAATCTTGATTCTTGACAAGTAAGAACTTTTCAGGATTTTTATTAGTTTTTCCATACTGTCTGGTTGAACTTTGGAGAGAAAACAGAACCCCGGTGTCTTTTAAAAGTGCTTATTTACTTTGGAAGAAATATATCTTTGTTAAATTCTTAAATATCTTAGATTCATCTCATTCTCTGTGTGGACATAGAACGAGCTCTTAAAAGAACTATTTAATTTTCTTCCTGAATTTCTTCTTCTGCATAGCTTAATGCATAAGCCCTAGTTTGCTTTTTGATTCCTTCGTGAGATTGCAGCCCACTAATTTTTTTCTCTACTGAGTTGTGCCTGAGAAAGAAAAAACTTAATTGATTATTGTCTTACCCAGTTCCATGATGGTGCTTTACCACACCCAGGGCCAATAAAATATTGATGGAATGGTAAAGACAGAAGACTATCTCATGATTCAGTGACTCAAAACTGTGAAAAGCTTTTGTCAAGTAACAATATTTGGAAGGACAACTCAATAAGTTAGAAGGGCTAGACTGACATGCAAATATCCATCACATTTTATTAAGCAAATTAAAAATAGATTTCATCTTTAATATGTGTCCCTACAGAATAAAAGTTACTGGATTCAATTGTTGATTATGTGCTCAGCAGATTGGCTAATTACTTTGGGCAGATGCTTGACGCATATTAATTTGGGTTCCATGTCAATTATGACTATCTTTGTTCAGAATCCAGTCTCCACTTAGCACAATTCAGTAACAATGAGGATGTTCACTTGAAATGTAACTGCAAGCAATTCTGATGGGGGACAGAATGGCATCGTGGAAAGAGCCATGAGCTATGAGTGATAGCCTGGATTCTAATGTGTTCCAGACCCCATGATCTTGGGCCAGGCATTTACTCCTCATCTTCGTGCTAGGCATAGCTGCTGCATAGGGATGTCATGTGAATCCAGGGAGCCAGAGCATCACCATGAGGGACCAGAAGGGGAAATAGTTCTTTATGCACATGTCCAAAGTAGCACCTTAGTAACAGTTCTTTGAAGGTAAAACATTAGCTGATGGTTACAAACACATTAGGGGATTTAAAAGACTGACGAATCCCAAGCGTTGGCAAGGATATAGAGCAGCTGGAATTTTCATATATTGCTTGTGGGAATATGACGTGCTACAACCATTGGAAATCAGGTTGGTGCTTTCTTTAAAAAGTTCAACATGTATGTATAGTATGAGGCGATACTTTCATAGTTCCACTCCTAGGTATTTACATAAGAGAAACGAAAACACAAGTATGCACAAAGACTTGTACATAAATGTTTATGACCGCTTTATTCATAATAGCCCCAAACTGGCAACAACACAAATGTCCATCCACAGATGAATGGATAAAGAACTTGTGGCAGAGACATCCATATAAATATAGATACATACACTACCAATATATACTATACCTACTACTCGGTGATAAGAAGAGACAATGCTGCTGACACATGCAATGAAATGAACCTTAAAAACAGTATCCAAGCAAAAAAAGCCAGGTAAAAAAAAAAAAGGGTACATACTGCATGATCCCATTTTTAGAATCATGCCAAATGAGTCCGTTGTGACAGAAAGTGGGACAGTGGTTGTCCAGAACTGGGCACTGGGGGGAAACTGATTGCAAAGGGGATTAGGGAACTTTACGGAATGATGGGATGGAAGGTTCTATATCTTGATGTGATGGTGGTTTTACAGATGTACCTATTTGATGAAACTCCTCAAGCTATATGCTTGAAATGGGCATATTTCATCATGTATAAATTAGATCTTGATAAAATTGAATGAAAAACTGAATGCATACACACACACACACACACACACACACACACACAGGGAAAGCAGTGACAAATGTCAATCTGAAATGTCCCAGGCTGGCTATCAGATACTGAGAAGGCGATCAAAGATTGGGGCCTGACTTGATTCTACTCCCAGCCTGACTTCCTTTTATAAAAACTCTGCTACACTTCTGTGCGTGTGATGATGGCCATGAAGGCAGTTTGTAAACCAAGAAGTGCTATCTCCCGTCACAAAGAGGGCAGTGGCTGAGGCTGATGGTGCACCTGTCTAGGATCTTGAGCTGCCCTGACTGTCTGCTTTCTGGGAGGCAACACCCGCAAGGAGAGAGACCCCTCCTGGGTCTCCAAGGGGACCTGGTACCTGCAATCATTTCCCTTTCCTCTAACCTTCCTCTCCTCGGCTGGACTTCTCTCACTGCTCAGAACCACCGGCCTTTGATGAGCTGTAAAGGAGTCATGAATAAATGGACATAAAGACAGCCTTTCTCCAGGCACACTAAATTCTGAAAATTAAGTTAATTCTTGCTTGTGGCCTTGTGACTAAAAGCTTGAGCCCCAGGGTCAGGCTTCATGTGTCCAGATACCAGCTCCTCCACACCTACTGGATGAATGTATAAAAACCCTTTAACCTCTCAGAGCTCCGGCTTCTTTGTCTGCAAAAGAGAGGTGAAAACAACACCCACTTCACAGGCTGATATGAGCAAGGGCATGAAAGTCCTTAACACAGGGTGGCATGGAGTAAGAAAGTGACAACTGAAAGCTACAAATATTACTAGATATTTTTGTCCTGGCCGCCCTAGCTTCTCTCGGTTTCCTATAGGACATCAGAGAACGTTTTTCCCAGCCAGACTCTTTGATCGGGGGGAGCAGAAAGTCCCCGTAGTCAGTTCACACTCAGCCTAAATGGGAACTTTCCTAAAAATACCAGTTACATAAGACAAAATGGTTGAGCGCAGCCACACCTTTAAGACCAAGTTCCACACTCCGAGGTCATTGCGAGCATTGTATTTCATCCGTACATACTTGAGAAAGAAACCTGTCAACTGCTCTGTAATTGTGTGAACAGGCAAAAAGAGTCCAGCCACACGCCTTGGTCGAGAAATGTAGAAAATTGGGTGCTCCAGCAAGCCAAGTAGGGAATTAATAATATATTTAGGATTACTAATAAAATGCCTGTCAAGCAAGCAGCAACATATTATATACCAAAAAAAAAAAAAAAAATCCTGCCTGTTGTGGGGAGTTTACACTGTTCCTGAGAAGTATATATTCTTGGAAATAACAATGATTCAACCCCAGATGAAGCTTCTGTTCCCCGGCATTTCCGCCCCCCCTGATTTTTCACTCATGTGTGTATTTTTTTTACATCCCCCCCTCCCATGTAGCTCCACCAACCCTCCCAGACGTCAGTGGGTCAAGCAGCCTCCCAAAGCAGCCTTCTGCACCTGGCTCACAGCCAAGCATCCATGTCTCAAAGCCCAGTCCGGCAGGCTTCCTCTTCTTCCTCCTCATCCTCCTCTTCTTCAGCTTTGAGCGTGGGCCAGTTAGTCAGCAGTAAGTATCCTTTCTGGCTCGGTTAAATCATGGTGGCCTTCTTGTTGCCTATCTGCAATGCCTTCCGTTCTCTCTCTCTCTCTCTCTCCCCTCCTTCTTTCTCTCTGCCCCCCTCCCTCCCTCCGTCCCTCCCTCTTTCTCTTGCTCTTTCAACATCAAAGAGGAATTTCCTGGCCCTCCTAGGCCAGTGCTGGAATAAGGTCCATGCCCGGGGCCACATGGCTCCCCCAAAGCACACCCACCTCGATGCGCACTCGGAGGGGCTGATTTCCACCTCAAGTGCTTTCTGATGTGCTGAGTCAGTCCTGCCACTTCAGAAGGGAGAACCTGATCAGCTTGCAGGGCGTGAGCCACAGAGCTCAGAACTGAAATAACCAACAACAGGCGCTCAGCCAGCAGGTCAAGCTGCTTTTCTGTGTGTTTGAAGTCCCCTGCCATCCTATTTGTAGGTGTCAGAGGAAATAAAAGAGAGCGTGCCTGTGGGCGGGCGGGTGTGTGTGCACACTGAACTGGCTCCAGTGGCATGTGGGGGAAGCTGCATGGACCAGAACCGGATGAGAAATCTCTGAACAACCATTCATAAAATAAAACAAGCCTGCAGGTCGGCTTCCACATATATACATATAATTTTTAGAAATGGTATTTGGCCCCAGGTAAAGACGGCGTATGGATCACATGCAAATCGAAACTTACTAAGATGAAAGGGACCATGGCCCGATTTGATGTTAGATGGTCACCTTTCGTGCAATTTTTACTCATATATTAAAAAATCACAGAATGCACACTTAGATTATAATTCTCCAGGAGCCAAAAATCTAGTAATTATAGGTTTAAAGGGCTAAAGCACTGCATAGACATCTGTGCATAAAATAAGGACACATGTGAGTATCTGTGTTTGGTCAAGTGTCATAAATGACTTGTCATAATAGGAACAGTGGGGATCCTCACATATCATCTGTAATGCAACGCAAAATAGAGGGTTTCCACGCCCTCCCCATACAAGCAATCCTTCCCCCCCAAAAAGAATATATATATGAATATATGTATGTGTATGCGTACGTATATATATATATATATATATATATATATATATATTCAATTACATGGATGATTATATGGAGAATTATATGGAGAAGAGAATGAGGAATTATGGGGAGATATTAAAATGCCCAGGAACTTCAGGGGACTAGCCTGGAGGCTCTTGGTCTCAAATATTGGTCAACATCAAACAGAGTTTCGGGGTACACACAGAGTTTACCATCAACCAGTTATTTTTAAATACTTAAATATACAAACACTGTCGTTTGGGCCAGAAACTCCAGTCTTACTTGAATAAAATCATAGATACAATTAATCTAATTATAGCCAGATTTTCCCCAATAAAGACACTCCTCATCACAGTGTTGCCAGACAAGATTTCAGCGTCATTCAAAGTCGATATTCCACCTAAGTTTACGCAAAATACTCTATTTGTAAATAGCATCAAGGTCATAACTTTAGGATAAGCTATTAAGCTTTGGTCCTGAAAGAAAAGGAACTGAGACCAAACATCTTCTAGAGAAGAAATACATTAAATATGATACAGTAAAGTACAAACCACCCCGCAAATACAGGATTTTACACAATGGAGACACTCAGTCACGTTAGAAGACTAGAGAGGTGAACGAATGGATGAACACACAGATGGATGGATGACTCTGGATTCTCTCTAGCCACTTGTCTCAAACTGGGAGGGAAAGGATTAGCCTTTTTCAGAAATCAGTAATAGAGCTACCTCATGGGACAGATGGAATTTCAGTTGTACAGTTGCCAATGGGACATGTAAGTTCTAGGTGTATAAGTGACCCATATTACATATCTTGATATGAAATATAAAGAATGGAAATAGAGACTCCTTTGCCATAGGCAGTTGAGGCAGGAAACTCCAAACTCATATGCAGAGCCTAAATGATGAGGCTTCTCTGGCAGATATATGAGAGGCTCAGTAACGGGTTTACAATTGCTATGGATTTTGAGCACGTTGTCTAATTAATTTCTTTCTGTCTCAAAACCCAACTACACAATGAATGATACACGGAGCATTTCTCTAATGCTGATTACCCCAGGAAATCTCTGTTTAAGACTTCATTTGTAAAGTAGGGCTTTCCAAGCACTTTCAACACTCTGAACTTCATTTTAATATTCATAATGAGGTAATAGAAATCCTCATTTTCAGATCTTGTAACTGACATCAAATAGATCCTGAAACTACAACCCATCTTGGCCATCTACTGTCAGAGGGACCACATTCAGTCTTGGTTGTAAGACTGTGGCACTTGGTGTGACCAATCCAATGGGTGGCATGGCCAGGATGATAACCCAAATAGTCTGACTCAATGGGCCATACACATGCTACACAGTACAGCTGCCTTAAAAAATAAGATGTTTACACATAAATTTTATCCAGTGAAATTTGAACGACAATATATATCAGATCACCTAAATAGTCTTCAAATAACTTTTAAAAAGCCTGGACCCATGCCCCACAATTGAAGCACAGGCTTTTCCCTAAGCTAGACATTATGCATATTTTGAAATTTATATTCAAGCATGAACTACCCATTTTAAATTACTTTTGTCTGAGATGAAACTTCACCAAATCTGCAGATAGGATAATTTGGAAAGACCCAACCCCGTTCAGATGTAGTTGTTATGCAGGTTAAATTACAGGAGAATAAAAGGGTGTTTTAATCAGAGGCTGTCAACTTAAATATAAAAACACGGATTGAGCACCATGTATATACCAAGCACAGCAATAGAAATCAAGAAAGCAAAAGTAAGCAAGATGTGCTCCCTGCACTGAGGGAGGTCATGAACTGGTAACAAAGAAATGCAGGTACAATAAAGATAAATGAAAGCTACGATCGACGCGTGAATAGGGACTATGGCAATATAATAGAGAGTTAACTAAGTTTTAGAGGTTGAGACAGAACAGAAGGACTTGCTAGAGTTAACAATCCTTGAATTGAGTTTGATGGTTAATCAACAAATCCCTCTAAGAGATTAAGGCCATTGTATGAACCAAGTCAAACTGGGTTTGAACCTATGGTCAAAACCTTGGTCAATGAACCCTCCCACATCACGGTCAAAGATTGTCACCATAGTGCTGGCAACTTGCCATTGTTCTAGATAAAACAGAACCAAAAATCACCCAAAAATCTTCCCCACTCCAGGCAAAAGAATACAGAGTGAATGCCTTAGCAATGATCACAGGATCTTCGTGTGCAAAGAACACCACATCTGAGCTCAGAACATCTGCACAGTATCTGTTCACGGGACCTATACAGCTTATCCTGTGTTAAACCTTGCTTGTTCTCCACAGTCACCAGATGTAAATATAAGCCCTGCTTATAGCAGGGCTTTTGGAAAGTCTAACAGAGCCAAACAAATGACTTGACAAATGTCCCAAATTGGCTCAAGATTTACATAATACTGTTTAAAAATAGGTAGATTTTGGTCTTTTTATTCTTTGCTGAGTTTGGTTTTGTTTTGTTTTACAGTACACATGTTTTGAAGCCCTGGCCTGCAAATTTGATTTTTAGACAGCAAAGGACTATGGGCTAATCCCATAAAAAACAAACCATAAAGGGAACATAAAGACGTATGGTGATGGCTTGTAGGCACCCCTGATTCCCATGATCACAATTCACACCATTTTCCACAATGAAGTCACCATATTGCATATTAAACTGTTCCCCCACATTACCTTGCACATTCTCAAATGGTTTATTTCTCAGAAATATTTGGTAAATATGCCCATTATCCGCTGTGAGAATAACATTAAGAACCAGATGGATGTTTACATAAGACAGTTAATTCATACTTGGCAGCTTCTTTAAAGTTGCATATCTTGTATATAAAAATCCCACAAGCAGAGGTTGTGAAAGCATGATGCTGATGGATGGTGGCTGTTCAACCCAGTCAGCAGCCCCTTACGCTGATGTCCACATTAACTGGTGGAGGGAGCTAAAGTTGAAAAGCAAAAGAAAACATCTCTGCTGGTCCATCCTTAGCACTCAGTTCAGTATGGACCCAGTGACCCTACAACCAGGGTCTGCAGAACAGGTCTGTTTTCACCCAATTTGCATTTAGTTCCCATAAAGATCTTGTGCTCTTCAGCCCTTGCATCCCAGATTCGATTTGGGAAACATCATCATTATACTTAGGAATCACTGCCAATTTTCAACGCCAGTTTATTCTCAATCTCTAGGCCAGTTAATCTCTATAGAGGTTGATCTTCTGGCTCCTCCATAGCAAAGGGTGAGACTCAGGGTGGACCCTGGCAATTACTACTGTTGCTTTCTGACCCTGTACTTAATATATTGGGTTGACTTAACCTGAGCAAACTTCTTTTTTTTTCATTTTTTTTTTTACATTTATTTATTTTTGAGAGACAGAGAGAGCACAAGTGGGGAGGGGCAGAGAGAGAAGGAGACAGAATCCAAAGCAGGCTCCAGGCTCTGGGCTGTCGGCACAGAGCCCGACGTGGGGCTCGAACTCACGGACCGCGAGATCATGACGTGAGCCGAAGTTGGACGCTTATCCTACTGAGCCACCCAGGCGCCCCAAACCTGAGCCAACTTCTATGAAAGGTTCCTCTTCCTCCTCAGTGCAGAGAAGGCCCAGACTGAGTTGCTCCGGTGCTGAATCCACCTGGGAGGGATCTGAGAGATCCCTCAGAGGGGTGGCCATCAAGGTGGCCTCAGATTCATCCTTGAAATTAACCCAACCTCTCAAGGCCAGGAGACTGGACGAGGGAAAGCCAGACCTATCCCAAGATGGAATGTCAGCCTCTGAGCCAGGCTGACAGCTGAAGTGACATTCCAGGGAAGCTTCCATTTACCACATTCCTCTTGTTTTCCCTTCTCAAATAGAAAAGTATATACCCCTTAAGGAAGGTGAACTGTTCCAACAGTGGACCAGGGGGTGGGAATCCTCAAGAGTTTAAGATAGAAACTTTAGGATCCAAAAAAAAATCCTTTTTTTTATTAATTCAAGACCCCTTACAGACACCATCTAATGAATTCTCCCAAAGTGTGAAAACAAGTCCCACATTTTTGTCCCAGGGTGGCCCCTCCTTTGGATGGGGAGACCTTCATAGACTTGACCCATGGAAAAAAACTGTAATAATTTATTTTACCATCTGATTTTATGGGTAAGAACAGTAATATGGAGAAAACCAGGTAGCCCATCTCCAGCAATTAACAAAGTACACAAACAAGGAGATAACTGATTTCCTCTCCCTGGGCCTTTATCCAACAGACCATCATGCAGTTTCAATTTCACCATTCCTAGCTCATCAGCCCTAGAAGTAGAACCAGAAAAAGACTAGAGTGGAAATGTGTGTGACAGAAGGAAGGAGCTCAGCCTCCTGGTGTGATGAGAGCGTGTTTGGAGCCCCATGGAAGACACTGGGCTCGGCGGGGCAGGTGCTCACGTCTCTGAGCTTTACAGCGAAGGTTTTGAGAAGCGGCACAACGTCGCTCGGGGCCCGGGAGCAAGAGTTCACAGCTTTCTGTTCAACTCCGGTCATTGTCAGTAATCTGGCACACACATAGATTTAGTTGCTGGTCTCAAGGAACCAGTAAAGAGACATAAGCATGAAAGGCAGCAGGGGAAGGCAAGAAATAAGATAGAATGCATTTACATAAAATTGCAACCCAAGTCACAAACCTGCCTGGCACCACCAAGCTAAATCTGGTGTTGGCCCGGGGCCAGGGGCTGAAGCTCCATACTCTTGCCGGTTAAAGGCCCGTCCCTCACGTGCTGCCTCACTCCATTGATTCCTGTTCATCTAAAGATGGAGCCAATATTGGGCAACAAATTTACTTCCCACAAGGACTAGTTAGCTTTGCTCAGAGGAAAACTCTTCTCCCTAACTCCAGACTACACTAACGGAGGGGGGGAGGGGTGTCAGGGGAGCGTGAGGATGGGGCACCTACCCAGGGGCCTCCCCTCACAGGGCCTTTGTGGCTGGTCACTCTTACACAGGTGGGACGGTAGTGGCATCTGGTGAATAATGATGGTAAAGGGGTCAAGAGAAGATAGCTGTGTGCAGAGGGCGAGATGCCCAGATGCGGGCAGGCCAGAAACAGAGAGAAGGCCCCTGTCTGTGGGCTCCGTGGATCCCCTGCATCAGAATCACCTGTGGTACTTGTTCAAAATGCATGTCCTGGGCCCCATCAGGTGACCCCTAGTCACCTTTTAAGAAAAGCACCATCCTAAAGGTCACATTGTTACAAGGAAAGTTTCCAGCTTCCTATTTTCCACCCTCGGTTTTGAACCTTCACTTCCCACCCTATTTAAATATAAAAATGAATATTTATTTTTGAGAAGGTGGGGGGGGCTGCAAGTGGGGGAGGGGCAGACGGAGACTGGGACAGAGGATCCAAAATGGGCTCTGCACTCACAGCAGAGAGCTCCATGCGGGGCTAGAACTCACAAACCAGGAGATTGTGACCTGAGCCGAAATTAAAGTCGGTCGCTTAACCAACTGAGCCACCCAGGCACCTCCCCCCGCTCCAGCATTTGTGCTTTTCTGTCCTAGTTGCCCTCCTTCCTCCGTGGACCGTTAATATCACAGATAGACTGCACATCTGTTCTGTTTATGTACCACGGCCCTTGGGGTGGCCACAACTATTGTCCAATCTAAGACTCTTCCACCTTCCCCCCCACCCCACCACCACCCCAGAACCAATTTCCACCCCACTGGGAATGCACACTCTAAACGCAGCAGAGTCACAAAACCGGCTGAGCCAGGCAGCAGGTCTAAGGAGGGCTGCAGATGAGGAGGAGGGGCTCTCAGGGCAGCCAGAACCAGTTCTAGCTGACTGTTCCCAAGTTAAGTGCAAACGGAGACTGGAGCAGCCAAACTTCTATTCAAATGAACATAAACCATAGAGGTGTTTTTTTTTTTCTTTAGCAATCTCCCAATGTTTAAATGTTGGCAATTCCAAAAAACCGTAAGCTCTAGGAAAGCTGAGTTTGATGTGCAAGCTGCTCATTTGCAACTTCTGCTCTAGGAATGTTTAAATGAAGAAATGAGAGAAGAGGCTCCAGGCTGCTGGGTGTGTGGACTTGGCTTCCCAGAGTCCTTAGCAAACTCTCGGAGTCGCTCCAGGCTGCGGTGCTGATGGGACTTAAGATTCAGAGGGCAGCCTCTCACGAGGACAACCCAAACAAGCCTTTCTTTAACCAAGGAGAAAAAGCAAGATTTGTATAGTCACTGCCCAGGGACTGCCCCTGGGCCCTGCCCCTGCCCAGGGACATAGATCCTCAATGTCCTACACTGAAAACGTTCTCCGCTCCTAGCACGAGCTCCCCAGCCCATAAAGTCCAACGCTCTTGGCCTGCATTCTGTGCCCACCTCCCCAGAATATGGCCCCTTCATTCTCTGAAAGCTGCCCATTGGGCATGACCCAGATGAATCCTCCCTCCTACCACCTCTCCCTTCTCTGTAAATTCTGCGGCAGGGGTCACACGAATAGTTCTTGATTATACTCAGCCTGGTCTTTTGCTCCAATTGTTTCTCATTCATAATATTAAGTCCCAACCCCCTACAGACTATAAAGTCCTTAGAGACCGCAACTCCCCTCCTGTTTCTCTAGCTCCCTCTTAACACTCATTAGGACTCCCAGGAGTCACTTAAGAAATACTTAGAGACTGTCCATCGTGCTTGTACCTTGTACCACTTTTCAATCTTTCCTTGAACAAAATTATGATGAACAACACGTAAAAATTCTACAGGGGTTGTACAAATGTGAACATAAAGAAGGTATGGTGCATACCTATATTGCTGATTCTACAGACAGAGTCCATTTCCCCTGTAATGACCATCTGTACCCAAAGCTCCAAGCCCCCCCCACCCCCCGCAGATATTAGCATGTTTATTTAAAAGTCTTTGAAAACTTGGCCCTTGAAATGCAAATGTTTATTTCTCTTCATGAGAACAGGAGTTTCCGTAGCCCTGAGCCCAGAAGACTAATCTAGTCCACCACAGTCCCTTGACAAGTGCTTGAATTTACTGAAATTGATAGATTATTGTGCAGAAAGAGGAAGAGAAAAACTTTTCACCTAAGTCCGAGGAATGAGGTGGAGAACAATAGAGTCAGCTGGCGGGGAGAGCAGCTTCGCTCCAGGCAGGATCGAGCAGCACTTTGAAATCTTCCCCTATCCCCAACCCATGCTGTCTCCAGCCTGGCGTTCGCTTTCATTTATCATTTATCCGGGGATCAGTAGCAGGAAGGGGGGGGTTCGTTCTCCAGCTGTTGTGTCATTTCCCTTGATAAGTCCTAAATTGACCGCGTTCTCTGGCACCAAAGGAGCCTTCTTGCAGTAGGCATTTTTTATCATGTGCCCTTTTAGGGGACAAAGGCATCATGTCAGTAAACTGCTATCGGAGAACAAAAAAAAGATAATATTCGTCTCACAGCTTCATAAGCATGGTCTTCTGAGGGGCTAATGTGAACATAAGAAATTAGACAGCATTACCATCTGTTAGCCTGACAGCAGTGGTGATCCGGTGAAGGAAAAACACAAAATGCTATTTTTTCCAAGGGCAATGTTTAGCCCTAAAGAATCCAATTAAGACATTTCAAATTGAAGCCTTTCCATGTTTATAGTTTCGCACTATATTTGAACATCTTTATGGGCAAAATGGAGTTGCATCCCATAGCTAGTGCCTTCCTGCCCTGACTGTTACTTGTGAACCCCAAGGGAGCATGCTCTTGTATTGTGAAAGCGGCGGTGTGAGCTTCCTGGGGTATTTTCCCGGGAAAGAAACATCCGAAGGATGATTTGTGGAGGTGTGATGGCTCAAAGATGGGGTCTTGGGTGCCTCACGTGGGACACACAAGGGAACACTGGACAATGTTGGTTTCCCCACCACTCTGCTATCAAAGAGAGCCACTTTCTTAGAAGCCGTGATAAACAGATATTACTTGGATGTGTGTTGACGTATTGATCCTATTTTTAAAAACATCTCCACAGATCCTCAAACGGCAGCGGGTGAGGTGGATGGGGTTAATCTGGAGGAGATCCGAGAATTTGCCAAAGCTTTTAAAATCCGGCGCCTGTCCCTTGGCCTGACCCAGACTCAGGTGGGACAGGCTCTCAGTGCTACAGAGGGCCCCGCGTACAGCCAGTCGGCCATCTGCAGGTAACCCGTGCCCACATGCTGTCACCTCTCCTGGCCGGCCTGGGCCTCGTTTGTCCTCATGGCTCAGCTTTTCTTCTTCGGGTGGGCAGAGCTGGAGGGGTAGAGTATGGGGACTGAGTTTGGGGCGCTTACATGTTGGAATTGGTGACACTGATGGAAACGAAGGTGCTGAAGCAGATTTGGGGTCCTGGCTTGATAACTCCTGTCAACTCACAAAGAAGGCGGTCTCATTGGAAGTACCCCACCTCGGGCCAGTAGCTTCCTTCTGGATCTCCCCACCCTCCTGTGAGGCTGAG